>NC_086344.1:175695-885695 GCF_032445375.1 Bacillus rossius redtenbacheri | reverse complement strand
TTTAATCATTTTTATTTTAATAATAAAAGAATAAATACTTGAAATTATACTAGTAATACGATTTTTAAAATTCAAGAATAACTAACCTTTATTGCCGAAATTGTTGTCATAAGCAAAGAAAATCATATTAACTTTTCACTTCACTTTATAAACCGTCGACGAAACAGTTCACGTGTAGATGACTTGTAATTAATTTTAAAAACTGGCGTTTAGCTATAAAGTTTAAATTTAATTATGAAAACGTTTTCATAAACATAAACTGTAATCAAACATCTATCATCAATTATATGAATCACCGTAATTTTTTTAGTCAATTGTAACATAACCTATTATTACTGCACTCGCCGACAGCGTAACGGAACATAGCGTAACGGAACAATGAGCGTAACGGGACACTTTTTTCTGGAGTGCAGCCGGCGTTCATCGATTTATTAGTAGAGACCTGTAAAATTCGCGGATTCATTTCGCGATAGGATAGAGTCCAAATACTTTTGACATTATTTTGCTTCAGTGATTGGGCCACAGTTTATCTGAAGGACTCTGGGCCAATGAAAAATCTTTAAGACAAGAATTAGCGAATCACGATCATTCCAGCCAACAGGTGTTACGAGTCGGTAACCAATCAATCAGCAGATGTAATTTGCACGAGTGCATAGAGGATCATGGAGTCTATCCTTTAGGGATTTGAAATCGCGAATTTTACCGGTCTCTATTTATTAGACGTTGTCAAGTCAAAAAAAAAATAAACGTAGCAGTTGTATTGCACGGCGTGAGTGTCTACCGCGCTCTGATGAACAAGTGTCTTGTCTGGGAGGTGGAACTACTTTGTTGAAGAGGTCACGTGGTGGTGGTGATAGGGGAAAGGGGGAAGGCCTACTTTTTTTTTTTTTTTTGCGTGTTGCGTCGCCTTAAAAAGGCCGACCACCCCTCCCCCACCGCTCCTCGAACCCACGCGCGATGCCCGAAAAGCGCGCGCTACAGCACGGCGGCACGAGACCCCCGCGCGGATTAATTACGGAGCCCATTAGCGACGCGAGCGGTCACGCCAATTAGACACGACCCGAGCAGCCTGCAGCGCCCGCCACGTGGACACAGCGGGCAGGCCAGCCTCCACTTAGCGTCCGTGCAGGTGGCGTCCTTAATTGTCACGCTACAACGATTCCTGACCGCTACGTTAAAAGTCTTGGGCCAGCACTGATTTTTTTTTTTTGACGGGAATACGTCTTTAAAATTGCTTCCATAGTGGGAGGCAATTAAAAAAAAAAACGAATGATCAAAATTCGTTGGATACAGTTTGGTGTTGCAGCTACATACCTATGTATAGAGAGACCTGTAAAATTCGCGATTTCATATCCCTAAAGGATAGACTCTATGATCATCTATGCACTCGTGCAAATAACATCTGCTGATTGGTTACCGACTCGTGAACACCTGTTGGCTGGAATGATCGTGATTCGCTAATTCTTCTGTTAAATATTTTTCATTGGCTACACGAGAGCACGTGAATTTGCGTATTATATCACGCTGGCAATATTTTAAAGAATTCTACTTAAATTTCGTGTCCGTGTTTCATATTATAATAGTATTTGCGACATGAGAACACATGAATTTGCTCGTTACCGAGGTCAGACGTTACACATATCTGGCGAGTACTGAAAGACTCTTATCTCATTTTTTGAAGTGAAAATACTTTGCGCGCAACGCGAGCAAAATTTCAAAACCAAATTTTAAAGAAACGTGTTTTTTTTTTTTTTTTTTTTTCGTGAAAAGTTGTTGTGAAAAGTGTATGACTCGGGAAAAAGATTTTTCTAACGGTGCAGAAAATTTGTTGGACACGATGATTTAAAAAAAAAATACATTATGTATGTATGTATGTATGTGTGTGTGTGTGTATTTATATTGTTGCGATTTACCGCGGGTTCGTAAACGATAGCCCAATTAATAGGGACCGGAAAAATTCGTGGGTTCAATGACCTGTAGGGTGAACTCCATAGTTCTACGTACTCTCGGTCAAATGTCACTCACTCATTGGCTGCTGTCTTGTGAGACGTCCCAACGTAGCAGCCTGTGATTCGATAAAGCTTTGGATGGGTGTTTCTCATTGGCCCAGAGTAATCCAGGTGAGTTGTGAGCCAATAGCTGAGGCAGCACTCAGGTATAATTTTTTTGTATTTTAGCCTATCGCAAAATGAATTCGCGATTTTTTCCGGTCTCTACCAATTAAAGATTTTATTACAGTACACAGTTTTATTGATGGCCACTACTTATGTCACTTACAATTAATCTTATAAAATTGCCAAATAATCAATTACACTCAAAAAAATGTTGCTTCCCTAGCCACTCGTTTCTTAAAATCCACACACCTCGCTGGGCCGCACCTCTGGCGCAACTCTCGCCGCAGCACCCCTCGTGGGTCTCCGCCGCGGGACTCCGCCGCCGCACTCCGCCGCCGCTGACGCACTTGCCTTCGCCGAGATCCCACTCGATGCCTTGCTCGGAACTTCGCTCGGGACTCCGCCGCGCCTGCGACACTATAACCCGGAACTGAACTCTTCGCCCTGGAACCTTCGTCCAGGGACTTCGCCGCTCTATCGCCCCGGAAACTACGCCGCGGGAAAGCCCCCGCCTGAACTCTGAACTGACTCTCTCTTGCTGAGGCCGACGTCCTCCTTTTATATATCAGCCGCCATTTCTGGAACTCGCGAGCGCGGCTGGGGCCAGTCGCGTCATTCCGCGCCGACACGACGGCAGAAATCTCTCGAAACACGTGTCGGCGGCTCGCGTAACTCCGCAGCTGTCAGGTTTCGGATGCCAAACTAACAGCGCCGCGCGGGGAGCTGAGGGCTGGAGGGAGGGGAAGCGGCGACCCAGGTGCGCACGGCACATCTCATGTTGCGGCGGCATGTGATGTCAGCCCAGCTAGCTCTGCACCTGCGCGTTACGTGGCCTTGCTCACGTTCGTAACATTATATATATATGCTCCACGTGGCGGCGTGCGGCTCAGGTTGAACCCCGCCATGCTGCAGGGATAGCAGGGACCCGCCTGCGCCTGATGCCATCCGACTTGCTGGCGTATAGTAAGGGCAGAGAGGGAAACGCAACGGGGTTTGGGTTTATTTTGAAGTGAGTAATTCATGATTATTAGAGACCGGAAAAATTCGCTAATTCATTTCGCGATAAGCTAAAATACAAATAGTTATACCTCAGTGCTGCCTCTGCTATTGGCTCATAACTTACCTGGATGACGCTGGGCCAATGAGAAACACCCAACCAAAGCTTTATCGAATCACAGGTTGCTACGCTGTGACGTCTCACAGACAGCAGCCAATGAGTGGATGACATTTGACTGAGTGTACGTAGAACTATGGAGTTCATCCTGGAGGTCATTGAACCCGCGAATTTTTCCGGTCCCTAATGATTATTAAAAAATATATATATTTCTCTCTCTCTCTCTCTCTCTCTGTCGTTTTATTGTTACTGTACTCTTACAAGTCGAGGTTTGGAATTGCCGAAGAAGTTTCCACTTGTGTCAAGTTCACTGAGTTACGCACGCGCTGGAGCGCGGCATGACGTCACGCGAGTGACGCTCACAGGATCACGGCCCGGACAAGTGTGCTCGGGCTGTGCGTGGCCGGGCACAGACACGTGCCGGCACGCACGCAGCACTTGATGCGCGTGCCGATTGCAATTAGGCGTCTTGTTCAGTAGCATGAAGTCATTTTTTATTTGGCGCGCGTGCGTGTGTCTTTAGTTTTTTTTTTTTTGCGGTTCGGAACCTCGCCTTGTAACGCCACACTGCCACACAGGCCACGCTGAAACATGAAAGTTCATCATTAACGCCATGCATAGGGACCGGAAAAATACGCGGGTTCAATGACCTCTAGGATAGCCTCCATTATACTCTGCACTTCTCAAGTAAACACGCGTGTTCACTGGTTACTAAATTGTGAGTCGTTCCCACCGGGTAGCTTGTGATTCGACGCTTCTTTGGACGATAGTCTCTCATTGGCCAAGAGAGCTCCAGTTAAACCGCGATCCAATAGCAGACCCAGCAGAATTATACACATGTTTGAATTTCAGCCTATCACGAAATGAATCCGCGAATTTTTCCGGTCTCTAGCTATGCATATTTCGCGAAAAGATTCCGAGACCAGCTGAAAGTTAAAACACTGTAGCATCGTCCGTGTTTCGTGGACGGTAGGGACCGGAAAAAATCGCGAATTCAATGACCTACAGGATAGACTCCAAGATCCTCTATGCACTCGGGCAAATTACATCTGCTCATTGGCTACTGGCTCGTGACAACTACTAACTAGAATGCTTTTGATTCGATACTTCTTTCGTTGAGGATTATTCATTGGCTCTGATTCCTTCAGACAACCTGTGGTCCAATCACTGAAGCAGCAAATGATTTCACATTTGGATTCTAGCCTATCAAGAAATAAAACCGCGAATTTCTCCGGTCTCTAGTGATCGGTAAGGCCAGGCATTTTTCGCGAAAAGATCAGAACGCCTATTAGATTTCAACAAGGTATACACGTACCTGTGATTTCTTCCTTGTGATTGGTGTTCGTCTGGGAGAGAAGTCGTTGCCTTATATGACCGAGCCATTCAGGACGCGTTTGCTTCCACATTGAATTACTGTGATTGGTGTTGTTACAATCGATATGTATCTGGGAGAAATTCACCCAATCACGAAACACAGGCGATGACACAGTGTTTTAACTTTCAGCTAGTCTCGAAGTCTTTTCGCGAAATCTGCATGCCCCTAGTGATCGGGTGAGTTTCTTTCAGGTACATGACGATTGTTACAACACCAATCATAGTAATGCAAAATTCGCGGATTCATTCGGTTATAGGCTAGAATTCAAACACATATACCTCTTAGATAATTTTGCTATTGGCTTACTGTTCATCTGGACGAATCTCAATCAGTTATAAATAGAGTCCCGGAAATTTCGCGGATTCCTCTGGCCTCAGGATAGAATTCAAAGTTATAGGTGTGCTCGACCCATGTTTACTTTCCCAGTGGTTGATTTCTTAGCGAGAACATTTTTATCCTTGTTATTTGGCACTACCTGATTCGCTTACTTCTCTCCTAGCTGGACATCGTTGGCTCACGGTCGTAGAGGGGCGTGTCCAGACAACTGCGGTCCAATCATGATCACAGTGCGACAGTGTGGAGGTTGGCATTCTAGCTTGCGACTAAATTAATCCGCGAAATTTCCGTGACTCTAGTTATAAACCCTCAACCAAAGAAGGATCGAATCACAGACAAACCAGCTGAGACGACTTACAAGTCGGCAGCCAATGAACTTGGGTTATTTGCCCGAGTGTACAGGGGTATGTGCAGTCTATCCTGAAGGCCATTGAAACCGCGAATTTCGCAGGTCTCTAGCCATTGCTAAGCACATGTATGTCTGTAGAAGTAAACAACAAAAAACCCAAAAGACAGAGTCGCACCTGTGTTTTCGTACCATGTGCGTCTCTGCCTGAGGACGGGAGCAGATAGCAGTTACCGAAACGTCGCTTGTTTCTGTTTTGGAAAACTATTAGGTTTGTTTCGTCTTTTCGTTTAATCGTGTTTATGTGCTGTCATCATTTGTGAGGTTTTTTTTTTGTTCTGTTAGTCAATTTTTCTTTGTTTTTCTATGTTTGTTGACCATATTCCTGTTATGGAATATTATGTGGTGTTTATATCCTGTTGACAACAGCAATTTTTTGCTTAATTTGTGTTTTTTTCTTTTGGTTATTTTGTAGTTTTCTTCTACAGACATATTACATGTGCTTAGCAATGGCGTATGTCCAAAATCTTACATCAAGTCATGCACTCCCATTGCACAAATCTTTCAAAGATAATATAAATATGCTATGTACATTAACTTCTTAAAATTTTTCAGAAATATATAATTATCTCCAAAATATTTCCAGAAGAAATAGGCACATCGAAATCTACTTAAGCCTGTAGGCTGTGCCGAATGGGAATTTTTTCCTTAGTATTTTGGGAAAAACTTAAAAGAGTCGGAGCCTTAATTTTTGTGGTTTGTAATATTTTGTGTTTTGTGGAACATTTTTTAATTAATTCATAAAATAATCATAATTAGGTATTTATATACGGTTATTCATACTAAACGAGTCCTTAATTAATATTTTTTATGAACTCAGCCATAGTTTTATGTCAATCGTAAAATGTGCTGAAATCTTGCAATCAATTTGTACACAGTTTTGGATAAACCGTTCCTTAATAGCCTTCGCCTTTAAGCTTCTATTTTTTTGGTAAATCATTAATTAAATAAATTTATTTCAGTTTTCCAAAACCATGAATAACCCTAGGATTCTATGGTTATTGTAAAACTAATGTTATTGATTCAATGAATTAAAAAAAGTACAAATAAAGTGTTTCAGACGAAGGCTTCATGTGAATGGTTAATGCAAAACTATATAGCACATGATTTCATGGTTTCAGCTCATGCTACGATTGACATAAAATTGTGGCTTTAATTTAAATGAGGTTTTGTTTAGTAGAAAACATATTTTATGAACATATAAATTTGGTTGTATTGAAATTTATCTAGCCTATAATTATGTCAAAAAACACAAAACAGAAGCAAAATAACTAAGGATAGGCCTACCAATCTCTTCAAATAACATCTTTAGGATTGTGGTTCTCTTGACTGTAAATCAACCAATCATTTATTTACTAGAAAATGATAATAATTTTAAAGGAACGAGTACCAGTTTTTAATGTAAAAAATAACACACAATCATACTTGCCAAAAAAAAGTCTGAAAAATTCATAAAAATATCTTTTGCACTCTTGAGTTTTTATGCATACAATAATTTGTTATTGTGAAATACCAGATTTCAGAAACTGCGTTTACCAACATTTTTTCAAATACTCTCACGAAACAGGGATTTGACATGTTTTGCTTCATTTCTTTAAAATAATCTTTTAATTACATATGAAGTTACTAAATCGCCTTAAAATCGAATATTTTTGAAATTCAGGATGTTGAATTTCCTGATACCTTAATCGTTTTTGTGTCGTATATGTTTATATGTTGTATATTTAATTTGAATAATTCGTTGATATTTAACTCATTCCAAATACAGTGCTTTCTTGGCATCTAGAGTATCCAGTTATTTATTTAATTAATTTTCTTAAAAAATGTAGATCTAATATTGTTAGACATTCGTTCATATTTTATTTAAGCAAACACTAATGCTTGAAATAATAACTATCTTATATAATGAAAAAAAATATACTTTTATCCTTAAAAGGCATGTAGTGCTATATGTGTGTTTTATAGGATACTGACTGGTCAAACTTGGAATTTTCGGTGAAGCAACTGTCAAAAATAACCCTTTTCTTGAAAAGATTGTACTCATTTGCGTGTGGAAAAGTTGATTTTATTTATAAAAAAAACCTTTGTTGTAAATATATAACGTAAAGTAAACGTTTTCATTTATATTTTTAATACATATGTGTAAAAATTCTACTCATATGTCAATATCAATTATACGTTTTGTGACTACAGAAGGCCAAGCTTGTTTTGAAAAAGTATTTGTTTTAAACATTTGACCTGGGGAAAATGACGTGATAAGTTACAGTAGAACAGTTGTGTAATGTGTTTACAAGGTTACAGCGTCAAAAAACGTAGGAACAGAAAATTCTAAATCGTAGTTCTTAGGTAGGCATGCAGTTTTACCGCGAGAAAATTCGACTGTATTCAGGCTTCAGTAATCTTTAGGGACTGGAAGAATTCGCGGGTTCAATGACCTCCAGGCTAGACTCCACGATCCTGTGCACACTCGGGCTAATGTCGCCTGTTCATTGGCTGCTGACTTGTGAGGCGTCTCAATTGGGAGACTCGTGATTCGATACTGCTTGACTGAGGGTCTATAATTGGCCCACAGTCCTCCAGGTTAAAGTTAACCAATGGCAGAAATTGCATAAAAATACAATTATTTGCATTCTAGCATATCTCGAAATGAATCCGCGAATTTTTCCGCTCTCTAATGTCTACTACCCGATTGGTGGCAAAAACTTTGAGCGGCTATACTTAATGAGCCAATGAGAACACAGCTTAAAACAATACAGAAATGGTGTCAGTGTTTTATTTTTTTCTCGCGAAAATAGTTCCCCACCGGCGACGTGTTGCAACTTTGTGGCGTTGTCTCGTTTCTCGTGTGGCGGCTGGGTTTAATTTCTGTACTTATCTGATGGTCAGAGACCGGAACAATTCACGGATTAATTTCGCGATATGCTAGAATGCAACGAATTGTATTTTTATGCAACTTCTGCCATTGGTTCGCTGTTAACCTGGATGACTGTGGGCCAATTATGGACCCTCAGTCAAAGCAGTATCGAATCACGAGTCTCCCAATTGAGACGCCTCACAAGTCAGCAGCCAATGAACAGGTGATTGTTTGCCCGAGAGTGTGCACAGGATCGTGAAGTCTAGCCTGGAGGTAATTCAACCGCGAATTTTTCCAGTCCCTAGTGATGGACAGTGTCCGCTCGTTTGGGCTAGTGGCTGGCGTGTCTGGCCGGTGGACTGAGGACACAGGACAGGGTGTTTGTGAAGTTCCTCTCACCATCATCCCGCGCGAGGGGTACTTACGTATTAAAGTGAGCGCAGCTACAGATTTTAAGTGGTTTATATTCTCCATATATAGAGACCCGAGAATTTCGCGGATTCACTGACCTCCAGGATAGACTCCAATATCCTCTACACACTCGGGAAAATGCCAACTGTTCATTGGCTGTTGACTTATGAGTCGTCTCGACTGGGTCGCCTGTGATCCGACATTTCTAAAACGCGAGGGTTTCTTATTGGCCCTCAGTCCTCCAGATTAACAGAGAACCAATGACAGAAGCAGCACTAAGGTATAATTATTTGAATTTTAGCATAACACGAAATGAATCCGCGAAATTCACGGTTCTCTATCCATATACCTACAAGACGCATAATTCACGCATGTAATTGTTCCAATCTATAACAGTTTCATCCGATAAATCAAGTCTCTTCTCACAAAAATTTTTAATGATTGCTTAGGAGTTAACAATTTAAGATGTAGCTATCCTGACCTAACCAACCATTCACATGATTTCACAGTATTTTTAATGTAGCGATACCAACCCAATAAGCCGTCCACAATATTTTAAAGTATTTTTGACATCTCTAACCTAAAGTAATACAATTTTAAATTATTTTTAATGTCGCTGTACTATCCCACTCAACCGTTAACAATAGTGCTTCCCTCTAACCAGTTAATTCCCACTTGCTGATCACACTGTCCTAAATTACATTTCCAAAACTTACGTTTACCAAAATAAAGTTTCATGTCATGGGAATTGGTACATTTTCGTTCCTTTTTTTAGTAAAATATTTCTCTCCTGGAAAAAAAATTCATCTTGTTCTGTTTTTGGCAAATCCCAAATACGTCAAAAATCAGCAAACAACAAGGCAACAAGGAATCCGAAAGATAACTGCGTGCGCGTGCGAACAACAATATTGCTCTTCATAGGCGCATTGGCGCAACTTCTGCTGCGGCGGCGTTAATACGTAAGTACCCCGCGAGGCAACGGGAACCCAAGGCGGGATCATCCCGCCTCGGCAATCACAGGGACAGTCACGGCTGACTTCACCGTCGCGCTGCCTGTGGCTCGGTCAAACCTTTGAATATATATATACTGTATAGAAGTCGCGAGTGGATAGGATTTACTCTACGTTTTTCAGAAGCGTATGATGAGCAGCTTGGGAACTTCACCGCTGCAGTGCGCTGCTGTAACGCCCTGTATCGTCTTAGTTGTTATTTACCCGTTAGAGCGCAGCAATGTCGCCCGCTTTAATTCCCCGCACCCCTCATCAATCATTCACAGCAGCTCAAGTTCGTTCAACGTGAGGGGGAAGGGGTGTTTGAAGAGTTCGACACTTGTCCGCTAGGGACCACCACAAGTCGACGGCCCCAGAGATGGTGGCGATTGCGGCGGTGAATTAACCAACTACCTCAAACCGTATTAGAAATTTTAACCTGGGCTGGCGACTTCTATACAGTATATATATTCAAAGGTCAAACGACTCATCTTCGACTACACTGTCAGCGCGCCAATCACAGCCGTCCCAGCGCGGAGGCAAACGCTTCCTGATTGGCGCGGCCGTACGGGTTCAACGACCTCTCTTGCTGACGGCCGCCAATCACGAGGAAACAATCGCTAGCGCAGGCAAGCATTCCTCACTTCAGTCTAATGAGCAATCAGTAGGGACCGGAAAAATTCGCGGATTCAATGACCTTTAGGATAGTCTCCATTATCCTCTGCATTTCTCAAGTAAACACGCGTGTTCATTGGTTACTAAATTGTGAGGCGTCTCCACTGGGTAGCTTGTGATTCGACGCTTCTTTGGTCGATAGTCTCTCATTGGCCCAGAGAGCTCCAGGTAAACTGCGAGCCAATACCAGAACTTGCAGAATTGTACACATGTTTGAATTTCAGCCTATCACGAAATGAATCCGCGAATTTTTCCGGTCTCTACACATGGCTTTATACATAACGTAACTAAAAACTCTGGAGAGAAAAATAATCTACGTGTTTTTAAACACAGTTCTTCCAACGAAAATACTTTAAACACGATACAATGATTTGTGGACTATCTTTACACGAAAAATGTTCGCGAAAACTTATCATCTCAACTCATATATGTAGTGTATGACACAAGGGAGAGGTGAATGCTGTGTGCTATTTCAGGTGGTGCAACATCTGGAACTACAAACCACACTGTAAAGATTTGTTGTAAATAGAACAAAAATTACCATGTAAATTTACAGATATTTGTAAATTTATTTTTACATTTACATGTAAGCAACTCATTCGCTATAAAAAATGTTCGCAGTAATAATTCTTCCCCAGGCATTTGTGTTGTTTGTTGTCCAGTACTCACGTTAGTTATTTGGAAATCGTTCCGTGAATAACGTTTTAGTATTAAATGGAAACATTAAAAGTAGCAATAAAAGTAAATATATTTTTTTTTAAGTATTAAAATTCCTAATCCATGCTTTAAAAAATGTACAGCTTGTATTAAATTTTAAACAATGCGTCAATTTCTGTAAACGCAAAAAACGCATAGTCAGTATTTGTTAAAAAAAATTATTTCATATACGCAAAAATAGCCATAGTAGTGTGTTGTATATTTTAAAAATATTCTTTTTCTGGTAGTATTACAAAATATGGTTTCTTTGGCAACAGGTTTCCATAGGAATCATTTGTGAAAGTACAAAATATTTTCTTTTATGTGTACACATAAATTGATTCACGTTGAAAAATATATTGTAACTTTTCAAACCACTTGTTTATGACGTATTTTTTTTAAAAACATTTATAATAATGATTTTTTTTTTAAATTTTCACTTCCTGCTCTATTATAAAACATTTCCTGTTTCCATCACTGAACATTACCTTCTATAGAAGAGTTAAAGTCTCAGGTTTTTGGCTTCAATAACCGTAGGCCTATATATTTCCCCCAGAGTACAACCAAAAGCTCGTACAGAATTTTTTTTGTGTAAGCGTAGAAAATAAAGTTTTTTTTTTATCTCCCTGTGATACAGTGCCATCAAAAAGAGGAGCGAGTATGGAAATTCGCGATCTTGGAGAAGAATTCGCCCGCATATTTAAGAAGACAAGGCGCAAGAAACAGGTTTCCTCAATTTAGTTTAGAATCTCAACCGTCACATGCAACACTGTAAAACTTTTTTTTTTGTAAATGGAGCTAAATTTTTTTTGTAAAAATACCATTATTTTAATTTTCATACATTGACACGAAAACAACTTTATATTTACAAAATAATATATGGTAGCAGTACTTCTGGATTCAGATTCTTTGCCCGGGCATTTATGCTCTGTGTTGTTCCAGAATCTACTTTAAATAATATAAATATTCCTAAACAGTTCCTTGAGTAGCTTTTCATTATTGAAAGTGCACAATAATATGCACACTAAAATATAATTTTCAAATTTTTAAATATTATTTTCCATTTTCCATGGTTAAAAAATAATGCTGTACAAAAAATATTATATATTTTTCATTGATGCGCCAGTTTTCATATGCGTGACAAGATACATTCAGTATTGTTTCCAAAAAAAACAACGTATTCCATGTATGCGAAAATAACTACATCAATGCACTTCAAAAATTTACGATGTTTTTTTTTTTTGGTAATACCTATTGCAAACTATTTCTTGGCAAATGTTTTCAAAGTAATGTCTTGTAGGCTAAATGTAGAAAAAACAATAGGTGAGCGAGTATTTTGTACTGGCCAGTGATGAGTACACATTTAAAGTATGTAACGAGCAAATTCATTAGCTCTGATGTTTCAAATAAGCTTATAACGCGAAACCCGGACACGAAATTTAACGCTGAATTATTTAAAAAATTATTCAGCTCGATACATTAACGAAAATTGTGTTTTAAACTACCATTCTTGATGCGAATCACACGTAGTTTCCGCACCCGCCGCTAGAATTCGCTGCCGGAGCAACCACGTCAACTATATCGAATCATTCGATTTTTCAGAGCGAAAGGTTGAAAGGGCTCCGATGAAAGCAAAAACAAAAAAAATATAATAATAATTTAAAAAAATACTTAATCCCAGATTTGGACCTGATTTCCTCCATTTTGTTAAAATTCACTGAAAAGTTAATACTATAAAGTTTTCCTTTGGCTTTGTGAACTTCGGTTCGTGCTATCCGCCACAGATTGCAGCACCGTGGTTGTTACACATTTCCGTCCCACGCGACTTCCGTTCCATTCACGGAAATACTTGAACCGGATGTCGTACACCGTGAGCTAAGATGTTTACATATTAAAAAAGAAAAAAGAAAATGTCAGTGAACCGACAGCGTGGTTCGTTGCAAGGTGGCTTGCGTGTAATTTGCACGTCTAATCGCTCTCCAATCGCGGCAAGTGTCGTAACGACCAGGCAACCAATTACCGCCCGCGTTTCACCTTGAGGGACGACATTCCCCGCCAAGTCGATTACGAACCGAACTCCGAAAAAGCAACTGTTTGGAATTTTAACAAAACGAAAATAAAAGTACGCAACACATAAATTGCTGCTTTGGAATTAAATCTGCATAACGATAATGAACTAAGGAATACGAAATTCATGTAAATGAATAAAATGTACACAGAAAAAGGTTTTCTGTACTTTTACAAAAGATTCCTTGTGAAATCAGTTGCCGAGAAATTGTTTTTTGTACTACGAGAAAGATAGTGCATGTTTGTGCATATGAAGTACGATTTTTCAAAGATAATAATGAGTTTCTTTTGTACGAAAATTGGCGCATAATTTAATATTTTAACTGATGTTTCATTCAAGCATAAATTTGGTAATCCAAGGAAAATATAACAAAATATTCAACAATTTTACTTTATTTTGTTGTACCATTCTTATTATGTGAGCAGTTAAATTTGAAAAGCTATTTATGTTTCTTTTACAAAAAAAAATTCTCTTTTAGGTACACGATTTTTGTTATTGTTATTCTTAATCAAATTCAATTTGCAAGTAGTTTTTAATGCGTCAAACTGCCAACGTGCCTAGTAGGCTAAGGCAAACGCCGTGTGGAGTTTAAGGAACTGAAATTAAACATCTTAATTGTTTCTCAAGAGAAAGCAGGATAAAAGTTAAAAAGTTTATTTTAACTTTGCTCATACCATAGTTTTTTTTCCCGGGTCATTTCCAAAATTATTATAATTTTGCTAAAATATATGTGTTTTTTTGTCAATTTACTCGGAGAGGCCTTACATGGTTTTTTAAGCTATGCACGGGTGTGCAGCAAAAATTCATTTCTGTCCTACCAGTAGGCCTAAATTCAAGAACCGCATTTATTTATCACAGTAGTTTTACCCCCGTGCTTCAAAAAACATCAATGGAGTGCTTTCCATAAGCTTGGAGTAGTCCAGTTTTAAGAGTACCAGCACTTGGATAAAATAATTTCACTTTTAAAGGGCGGAGTGTTCTATATTATTTTGCTTACAACATTTCATGTTGTTGTACATGATTTTAAATAAATTTATCATTTAACCATATGAATTTAATTATAAAAGTTTTCTTGACGTGACAACGTCTAACCAATCGATGAACGCCGGCTGCACGCTCGAAAAAGTGTCCCGTTACGCACATTGTCCCGTTTAGCTGTGTCCCGTTACGCTCATTTTATATTGCTCTTTGCTAACCTGAACCTACTAGCATTGCGACCGAGTCCGTGGTGTAATTCTGTTTTCATGCATTTCAATGTAACATTTTCATCGATCTTTCCTAACCCGTTCCTCCTAGCATTCCTGCAGAGTCCGTGGCGCAATATATATTATTTTTGACAGCATTTTGGTGTTAGGTAAGCCATTTTCCTTCACATCATCCTTGAAACACTCCCATTTGTTTCCTACTTTTCCTATTATCGTCCTATCCTTAACAGAATAACACAGATTGGAAGAAGTTCAATAGCAAACATGTATAAAAGTTATAGTTAAAATAATTTGTTCATTAAAGTAATAAACATATTTGAATTAATGAGTGCAAATAAAAGTAAAATTATCAATTAAATTGTAGATGTCATTTCACTCCTTCTTTGTATCCATACAAAATAGTGATAGTTCAATAAAAATGATTCAATTTTATTCATAAAAATATGCAATCAATTCATAAATGTTTTGTTAAGACATCACGTTAAACTATCGTCAGTAAACTGACTTTAGAGACAACCAATTTTTTTTCTTCTAAACACGAACGTCTTTCATTATTTTTATGAACTTAAAGGCAAATTTTTGCGTCAATCATAGCATGTACTGAAAGCATGAAATCGTGTGATATAGAGTTTTGGGTTAACCATTTGTTTGTATCATTCGTCTTCGAACTCCTTATTTTTAGTATATCATTCATAAATCAATAAAAAAAGCATAAAAGCATAAAAAATTATTCGGGTTTGTTTCTAAGAAAATAATATATTTTCAGATTTTGAACGGCAAGGTCAAAGAACAAGGTCTTCCAAGATGGCCGTTTTGATGTCACAATTCAAGATGGTGGGCTTCACCACCGAAACCATACTCTCACACTACCGCGGGAGCTTCTTTTACATACAATTTTTGTAATTTGTTTGAAGTAGGTACATATATACAAAGCATCTATCTCTCTATCCCTCTCTCTGATGCGCTATCCCTATATCCATCTATATGTATAACTCTATATCTTTCTCTGTCTCTCGATATCTATACTCCTTCCATACATCTCCATCTCTCTCCTCTGTATATTTATCTATATAACTTTATATATCTTTATATGTTACTCTACATCAAAGAAAATATTAAATATCTACGTTTTTAACTAGGCCCATCTATATTTTTATCTTTATTTTTACATGTCACACCTGTGACTTACGTTTATAAAAACACGCGCGTATTTGAATGCAACATTGTGTCAAAATTTCAAAGCCATCGTAGAAGAACTTTTGGGAGATTTAAGATTTTTAACGAACGAACATAAATTATTGACATTTATATAAACTAGCGGAATTTGATAATTAGTAGTCACAGTATCTTATAAATTACTTTGAACTCAAATACAACACAGAAATTTATTTTTATAAAGAACCTTCCGTTTCCTGACAGTAGATTGTTTTGTGATTGATGTTGATCAATGGGGCATACTGTATTCGCGTGGAAAACAATAATTTGTTGTTTGCCGCACGCCATCTAATGTTTTTTTTTTTTTTTTTTTTACGTTTTCACGCCGTTCATAAACATCGCACTATATAAATTGTTTTCCTGATTTATTGTTTGTTTTTTTTGCAACTGTCTTCGTCTGAGCTGTGATATTGTTCTAATTTCTTCCACTGATTTCTCTGTGCTTTATGTACATTTTCCTTTTGACATCGGACAATTTTTGTGTTTTTTCTGCTTTCGTATTCATGTTTCTTTGTCGGTTCTTCAAGTACTCTTTATGTCATACAGCGCAAACTAGCAATGGCTTGTGTCCAGAATAAAGATTAAAATTAAAATTTCTGTTTGACTTAATATTTTCACCGTGTTCACTCCACCCTCATTCTTACTTGGCAGTGAGCATTTAAGTAATTGGTATTTACTCTGTCTTCTTAATGCAAAACATATACCACTAGATGACCCGGTGAACTTCGTAGGCCTACTGCCTAAAATTAATTTGATTGTAACTCTTCATAAGCGATTATCAATCCTTATCAACCTTCCAACACTAATTCATTGAGATCGAGAATTTTAGCCGCATCGTGTATGGTTTTAGTTTCGTTTGGTTATTAAATGAAACTCGTTTGTAAATTAAATTAATTCAATGTATTTTATTCACATGAAAGAGAAATGCAGTTAACATTCAATGCAAAGCTTTCTGGTAAACTACATTTTTCGTTTGGTTTTTCGGCGCATAAATCTACAAAGATTGTGGCATGGCTTTCCGACACGCAAACAAGCGAAACACGGACACTCCAAGTTAACTCCAAGTCATCAGCGCGGTTCGCAGCTCGCCGCGCATTTAAATGACTTCGACGACCTATGTCAGTTCGTTCTTTTTTTGACAGTGTAATGAACACTGTAAAACAACACGGAATTATTTTCGTAAACACTGAAATCTGTCGAACTGACCTTGAGAACTTTACAACTTATTATTAACCCCAGACTTATTCCTCAAGTTTTCCTAAAACCCATTTGAATTAATGTGTGGTTATGTCTAAAAATTTGCACCAATCAATTCAGCGTCATCGAATTACCCTTGTATCAAGTTTTCAGGTCTGCTGGTAAAAAGTGCTTACTTTTCCTCTAGTTGACTGGCCTAGATGCCTGCAAAGAGAATTTACCTTAATAGAATGGCTGATCAAAATGATTGTTCGCAAAATGTAATTAAATTCACTTTAATCAAATCATTTCTCAAAATCCACTACCTTTCTTGAACGAAAAAAAAAAAGATTTTAAATGTAACAGATTTCACACAACCGCACGGAATGAAATAAACAGAGTAAAAACAGTTATGCATGGCGCAGTGGTCAAACTAAAGGTTCGCCACGTATGTACGCTATCTATTGAATGTAATCGGAAGTGGCAATTCCCATATAAAATTACCAATTTAGATTTTTTTAAAATTTATTTCGTCTGTTTCTTTGGGTTTTCCTTATGTTCCTTTTTTCCTAACCACCCCAGTGTTGAGGCGAACAAAAAAAAATCAAACCGGTCGAGCTATTTTCGAGTATTTGCGAGACTAGCGCACTGCAATTGATTTTTATATATAGAGACTAACTAATGCCTAAGGACTGGAAAAAATCGTGGGTTGAATGACCTCCAGGCTAGACTCCACGATCCTGTGCACACTCGGGCAAACATCGCCTGTTCATTGGCTGCTGACTTGTGAGGCGTCTCAATTGGGAGACTCGTGATTCGATACTGCTTTGACTGCAGGGTCTACAATTGGCCCACAGTCCTCCAGGTTAACAGCGAACCAATGGCAGAAGTTGCATAAAAATACAATTGTTTGCATTCTAGCATATCGCGAAATGAATCCGCGAATTTATCCGGTCTCTACTGTTAGATGTTAACTTGTTGGGTTTCCACAGCTGGTCATACAGCTGGTCATACATACAGAATAGCTTTCGCAAGCTCATTTTCCGACGTAGATGAAAACCGAGAAGCCCATCATGGGGCGTGAGGCCGTGCCTTAACGGGAGCGTGGCATACTCCGCCGATGGCCTCTGCCTAACATGTGGAAGCCACGCCCTATTCCGTGACGCGCTGACAGGCGTACACAACGATTCACTGATCCCTGCTCAGTTCCTCTACAAGCGCGCATGTCTGTCGTTCGTTTAGCAACTGCGTGGTCTGAATAACATTTTTTGACGTGACAACGTCTAATAAATCGATGAACGCCGGCTGCACGCACGAAAAAGTGTCCCGTTACGCACATTGTCCCGTTAAACTGTGTCCCATTACGCTCATTGTACGTTTGCGCCGCATCTATCTCTCTTCCTCTCGATTGGAACAACCCTCGATTTGACTTTTTCGAGGCACATTAAACTTGAAACACTCTCATTCGTTTCCTACTTTTCCTATCATCGTCCTATCCTTAACAGAATAACACAGATTGGAAGACGTTAAATAGCAAACATGTATAAAAGTTATAGAAAAATAATCTCTTCGTTAAAGTAATAAACATATTTGAATAAATGAGTGCAAATAAAAGTAAATTTATCAATTAAATTGTATATTTCATTTCACTCATTCTTTGTCTCCATACAGAATAGTGATAATTCAATAAAACTTATTCAATTTTATTCATAAAGTATGCAATCATTTCATCAATGTTTTGTTATGACGTCACGTTAAACTATAGTCTAAACCGACTTTACAGACAACAAATTATTTTATTGTATTTTATTTATTTTATTGTTATTTGAGTGCCTTTCAACAATCATGACCATAAACAGACAGCCACTTAACAAATATTTCATGAAATAATACATAATTAATATATAATAGTACACATACAAAGTCACTAAAGCAGACAACTAAAGCAAAAATATTATAAAATAAACATATAACAAAGACAAAAGAAGTCAATAATAAAAGAAACCAGAAAAATTTAATGTTATCTATTTTAAATTCTATATAATAAAGTATAAAAAAAATATTTATATGAAATAGTTACTTAGCAGCATAAAATTTGAGAGCTCAAAATGTCTTTCGCTGAGGTTTTGACTTTAAAAATGGGTCTATAACATTTAAACAATAATTGCAATTATCTGTGGAACGTTTCGACAAATTTTTTTTAATGTTATTGGATCGAAAAAAATTGTAATGTTCGATGTTTAACTTGTACTAGAATCCATAAATTTTCTGATATTTGAGTACTACAAATATCAACAGGTTTACCTAATTTATCTTTTTGTTTGAGTAACTGGATTCTAAACGAGCGGAAAAAAATTTATTTGCTAAAAGAATATATAAAGTAAACAAGGATTTCATGTTATTGAAGTAACTACCCGATAACGTAAACAAAATTTTATTTTAGTACCGAGATTCTAGATATTCTAGTAAATAAAAATAAAATTATGGGAGCGAATCTTACAGTTCTCGCCAGTGATGTGTAACGTACAACCACGTTAACGAACTAATTCATTTGTTTCATGTTGCAAAAAAACTCGGAATTCTAACGAAGAATTTCTTAAAAAAAACGCAGAAAATGATAAATATACAAAAATTTGTATTTTCAACAACATTTCTCATCACGAATTACCCGAAGTTTCTGCACCAGACGCTAAATGTTCGTTGCCGGACCATCTACTTCGAGTATCGAATCATTCGATTTGCAGAGCAAAAGGTTAAACTATAGCTACAATGAAACGACTCCGATAAAAGCGAAGAAGACTTGAAAGAAAAATAATTAGAGCCCGGCTTTGGACCTGATTTTCGACAAGGAGTTTTATTAAAATACTGCCTATCTTGTACAAATAAAAAAAAAACATTGGTTGTCTGTAAAGTCGGTTTACAGACGATAGTTTAACGCGACGTCATAACAAAACATTGATGAAATTATGCTTACTTTATGAATAAAATTGAATCATTTTTATTTTAATAATAAAATAATAATACTTGAAATCATACTAGTAATCAGATTTTTTAAAATGCAAGAATAATTATTGCCGAAATTGTTGTTGTAATAAGCTATGAAAACCACATAATATTTCATTTCATTTTATAAACAGTCGCGTGGAAGAGAGATAGATGCGGCGCTTTTTATTATTTTAATGTTTCCCTTTGGCTTTGTGAACTTCGGTTCGCGCCATCCGCCACAGAGAAAGCAGCTCCGTGATCACAAAATTCCTTTCCATTCACGAAATTACCCCTAAACCAAATGCCATCTACCGAGAGCTAAGATGTTTACAAAAAATTAATAATAATAATAATAATCGCTAGAGGCCGGAAAAATTCGCGGATTCATTCCGCGATATGCCAGAATGCAAATAATTGTATTTTTATGCAACTTCTGCCATTGGTTCGCTGTTAACCTGGAGGACTGTGGGCCAATTATAGACCCTCAGTCAAAGCAGTATCGAATCACGAGTCTCCCAATTGAGACGCTTCACAAGTCAGCAGCCAAAGAACAGGCGACGTTTTGCCCGAGTGTGCACAGGATCGTGGAGTCTAGCCTGGAGGGTCATTGAACCCGCGAATTTTCCCAATCCCCAAAAAAATCGCTGCACGACCGCGGATAACCTGACTCGAGGTCGGTGAACGGGCAGGTTTTACCTGCTGACAGGTTAGGGATGTGCGGTTGGTAGGCGGTGATGAACTCTGTCCAATACGTCATGTCTCCTGTGTTCCCGCGCGAGGCCTCGTGGCATAGTAGTTTTATAGGAGGATGGGAGGGGGGTGTAGGGGGGTAGGAAACAACGGAGGTCGACTCGGCGGAATAGCGATGACGTCACGTCCACGCATCAGTCCTCCTCGGAGGTAATGGACGGCAGGGTCGACTCTTGAAACCCCTTTTTCCTTTCATGACCGTTGGAAGCGCGCCGTTATGCGAGCCACGCAGTCGTTCCTTTCCGTGTCGGCGCGCGAATGGGAAACGGTCTTCGGATACGTCGTCCAGCAACGAGAAGATAATTAGCAGGGAGATGACGACGGAAGAGTCCTCCGACCGGAGGATCACAAACGCGTGACACAGACGCGACGCGAAGAATGCGACGCGACGGCAATGATTCACGTAGAAGGGGAAGTCCCCGCAATAGACACGTAAGGATTACAGAAGAATAAAAAAAAATTGGTCGTCTGTAAAGTAGGTTTACGGACGATAGTTTACCGCGACAACGTCATAACAAAACATTGATTAAATGATTGCATACTTTTATTAATAAAATTGAATCATTTTTATTGAATTATAACTTTTTTGTATGGATACAAAGAAAGAATGAAATTAAATATACAATTTAATTGATAAATTTACTTTTATTTGCACTCATTAATTAAAATATTTTTATTACTTTAATGAAGAGATTATTTTAACTTTAACTTTTATACGTGTTTTCTGTTAACTTCTTCCAATCTGTGTTATTCTGTTAAGCATAAGACGATGATAGGTAAAGTAGGAAACGAATGAGAGTGTTTCAAGTTTAATGTGCCTCGAAAAAGTAAAATCGATGGTTGTTCCAATCGAGTGGAAGAGAGATAGATGCGGCGCAAGCGTACAATGAGCGTAACGGAACAATGTGCGTAACGGGACATTTTTTCGTGCGTGCAGCCGGCGTTCTTCGATTTATTAGACGTCACGTCAAAAAATGGGGGTGTCTGTGTCATGGACACGGCCGGGCGTTGTACGTGAATACGTGTACGTAACGGGTAATAGTTTCTAATTTTTTTATTTTAACATCATATATATTCATTGTAACTATTTTACACTAATATTTTACACGTGAAATCGATAGATTTTGGCGATAGCTGACGATTGAAACTCAAATGAACGTCGTAGCTTCTCAGAGTCCAAAGTTGTACTAAATGGAAATCTCGAAAGCAGCCAAAATGACCTCAAAATGGCGGCGCTTCCCCCCTCCACTGCGCGCGATGCGTCACAGTCCTCACTCTACGTAACGAATTCTTTGATCCTTTAGCTATCCGGTAGTGTAATTAAATTTTTAGATGGAGATGTTAGTTACGTAGCTGCAACACCAAACTGTACCGCCCAATTTTGTTTTTATTAGTTTTTTTGTATTGCTTCCCAATATGGAAGCAATTTTAAAGAGGTATTCACGTCAAAAATTAAAAAAAAAAAATACTCCGAGTAATGTGAACTTTATTAATGAATTAGTTAAGTCAACAAAGTTTAAAATCAAATTAAATGAAAATAAAAATTGTGAATTCTGCATAAACGTATTTAGAAACTGAAATTAAACTTTTATATAAAAAAATTGCAATCACTGAAAGTGGCCTCTGGTAACGGAAGGACTGAACTTAGAACCCCAAGCGCAGGACATTTTCAGAACATTCTGTATCCACCGCAAATGTAGGCATCTGCACCAGGGCCGGTGCAAGGTAAAGGCGCCCTAGGCGAAAAACCGTAATAACCCCCCCCCCCCCCCCTTGACGGACACACCAAAAAAAATTGACCTTGCCTCAAAATACTTCACGTAAACCTAATATTTTGTCAACAATCAAATGCAAGCAGGCTTGTGTTTTTTTCTTTTTTACTTATTACAAATCATAAACAGGTCACCGTGGACTTTAAATAATTACTTATATCAATATAAACATTCCAAACTGTTACAAAAATCCATTTTCATCTAGTTTCAATAATCGTTAAACATATGATATCAGCTGTTGTGTGTCGTGCTGCGCCGCCCCCAGCTACTTGGCGCCCTAGGCGGTTGCCTAGTTCGCCTATATGGACGCGCCGACCCTGATCTGCACATTGAGGAATGTCTGCGCGTGCTTCATGAGTTCGTCCATGGCAGCTGGAGTCTTCGTCGTGGTCCTCTGAGAATTCTGTACGTAAGTAGTTATTCCTGTGTTATGGTTCCTTTTACTTAGATTTATCTCCACTTTTTTTCCTTTGGTCTTCACCGCCTTTGGTTTGTTTCTTCTTCTCTTCTATTGCTGTTTTGAACTCCTTAACGTTCTTTTCATTCTCGTTTTCTTCAACAGCAATTTTGTTCGGTGATGATGTTAGAATTTCACTTCTTTCACATTTTTTATGCCGAACCGCTGGTCTTTTTTTTTTTTTTTTTTTTTTTGGCAGCATTTGTCAATGCCAAAGTTTTACGGACAATTTAGACATCTGGATGAAAGCAAGTCGATGGATTGGGACAACTGATTTCTGGTTCTTTGGCAGATTCTTCAGGAGGGTTCGTGCATTCTTCTGAGACCTTTTTTGGTCCCATTTTACTTTCGTCTTCGTCTCTCCCACTTCGATCTCACTCCGTTCTTCTATTCTCTAAAAACAACGTACATCAGTCACAATAATAATTACCATGAATAACTACGAGGATAATTAACCGGTTCACTGTCCGGTGTTTAGGGACAACATTTGTGTCCGGTGGTACGGGACAAGGAATCGCCAAAAATTACGTGTTCCACACCAAAAACTGTGTTGGGAATCAACAAAAAAACTTACAAAGTCTACGAATAGTAATGGAACACTACGTTTATTAACAATTTCTGTAAACACATAAACACAAATACTTAGCAGTAACACTCTCTTGGATCTATGTGACGAAGTGTTTTCCTGCCAAAAACAGCAAACGTTAGCTCCTGCCGTAGTTTTTTTTTTGCGTCACTGGCAAACCGCTTCACTTGATCCTGTATTGCTACGCTCCCCTGCGCCCCTTTCAACCGTTTTCGAATCGAATGTGTTCTGACTTGCCGAGATAGTTCTGGTGTCCGGCGCTAGGTGTCGCCAGGAGTTACGGGACTTCCCCCTAATCACGCTTTAGAAAGCGGGATTTATTTATTTATTTATTTATCAATTTGTTACATGCCTACCGACGGTATAAGGCCATGGGTGGTAGGCACGATAAACATAAAAAAATTACATAGAAAAAACAAACACATGAAACAAAATGAATAACATTGAGGAAAATACTATACTAACACATACATAAGACAACACAGCAGGAAACAACAGATAAACAAGAACAAGTCAGTTTGAAAAAAAAGTGCAGCTTAACGGAAATAGAATAGATTTATAATTCTTCATAAAATTTAAAACCAGCTTAGCATAGTCCAGTTGCGCACACATGTTGGTTAGGGTAAGGGTTTGTGCATGTACATTTATCAACATAATTGATATATTTGTAGGTCAATACGAGTAAAACGCAAGTTTCTCGAACATTCGATTTCGTTTGACGCATCTTATTTCAGAGGAGATATTGGAACACGTGATAAAATATTTTAATTTCAAAATAAGTATGGGTGCGTGTAATTATGTACGTGCGTTAGGAGTTATACTTATTGGCTTAGGTAGTAAAAAAAAACTACTCGCATAATCTGAGCTGATTAGACATTAATTGTTATATAATACTGATATCTATAAAATGTAAAAATTATCCACCACGATATTCTAAACTCACCTCGTGAGGTAAACAAGTTAGCTTTACAGCTGTGCTACCGAACCGGTTTAAATAACACCAATAAGACTTTTGGTGTAATCCCTAATGTTTACGAAGGGGACAATATACGGGTTTAATTTGCTTCACTTAAGTCACATTTCTGTTAATCGATTTTCCGTTCCATTCTCACGAAATTACTCCTACCAAATGACTAGGGACTGGAAAAAATTCGCGGGTTCAATGACCTCCAGGCTAGACTCCACGATCCTGTGCACACTCGGGCAAACGTCGCCTGTTCATTGGCTGCTGACTTGTGAGGCGTCTCAATTGGGAGACTTGTGATTCGATACTGCTTTGACTGAGGGTCTATAATTGGCCCACAGTCCTCCAGGTTAACAGCGAACCAATGGCAGAAGTTGCACAAAAATACAATTATTTGCATTCTAGCATATCGCGAAATGAATCCGCGAAATTTTCCGGTCTCTACAAATGCATAGAGACCTGAAAAATTCGCGGGTTCATTTCATGTTGTGCTAAAATTCAATTAATTATACCTTAGTGCTGCTTCTGCCATTGGTTCACTGTTAATCTGGAAGACTGAAAGCCAATTAGTAGAGACCTGCAAAATTCGCGGATTCATTTCGTGATATGCTACAATTTAAATACTTATACCTTAGCGCTGCTTCTGCACTTGGTTCGCTGTTAATCTGGAGTAATGAGGGCCAATTAGAGACCCTCCCTCAAAAAGTGTCGAATCACAGACACTCGGTCGAGACGACTCACAAGGCAGCAGCCAATGAACAGGTGGCATTTGCCCGAGTGTGTAGAGTGTAGTAGAGTCTATCCTGGAGGTCATTGAATCCGTGAATTTTGCAGATCTCTACCAATTAGAGACCCTGACTCAAATAGAAGAGTCGAATCATAGGCCACCTAGTCGAGATGACTCACAAGTCAGCAGCCAATGAACAGTTGGCATTTGCCCAAGTGTGTAGAGGATATTGGAGTCTATATTGGAGGTCATCTAACCCGCGAATTTTTCCGGTCTCTACAAATGCCATATACTGAGAACTAAGATTTGTACGCATCAAAAACACTTATATGAATTTTGACCATTGGTAAATTTACAGAAAGCCAGTTCGTGCCATAAAGCACCAGTAAATAACTGACTATCTTCCATCAAATAATGGTACAGTTTTGCGGTCGACAAACTCAGGTGTGGTCCATGATCTCTTTGGAAAATCCAGTCTCTTTAATTCATCGCACGCTCGTGACTTATGCGAGCGAACGTTAATTTAGATCGCATCTAACACACAAGAGTTTGGTGCGCATGTCACAAATATCTCAGAACAATGCCGTCAGGCGGAGAAAGTTTAAAAACCGCAAGTTAACGACGCAATAAATGGCCTGAATAGCGCACAATCTGAATACCAAGACCGAACTTCTGGTTGATATTACTCCACGAATCACACACACACACACACACACACACACATGACTAAATTTCCTTATCTTTTTAAAACAATCGAGAATATCGTTCATTTATAACTTTCCGATTAATAAATGAGAGTACATTTAATTGCTGCAGATACATCGCATACAATTTCACAACATTATCACTAGAGCCACGGAATTTTCGCGGATTCATTTAGTCGCAAGCTAGACTGCAAACCTCCACACTGTCGCACTGTGTTCATGATTGGACCGCAGTTATCTGGACACGCCCCTCTACGACCGTGAGCCAACGATGCCCAGCTAGGAGAGAAGTAAGCGAATCAGGTAGTGCCAAATAACAAGGATAAAAATGTTCTCGCTAAGAAATCAACCAATGGGAAAGTAAACATGGGTCGAGCACACCTATAACTTTGAATTCTATCCTGAGGCCAAAGGAATCCGCGAAATTTCCGGGACTCTAATTATCACTGAAATAATAATTAAGAAAAGAAATAATTCTTAAAATATGGATCTGTAAATGGTTTGAGTAAAGAAATATGTTTATTTTTGTTCATAGAAAAAATATATTTAATATAAATAAAAGTTTTAATTTTTTATGCTTGAATTCCAATGAATCTGTTAAACACTCGTAATTTTTTAGGCGTTTGGACGCTGCTCTGTGCATATGTTAGTCTGTGTTCAGTTTTTATTGGTAATTTCACTTGGGCGCAAGCCTTTTTATGTAATTATTAGAGACCCGTGAATTTCGAGGATTAAATGACCTCCAGGATAGACTCCAATATCCTCTACACACTCGGGCAAATGCCAACTGTTCATTGGCTGCTGACTTGTGAGTCGTCTCGACTGGGTGGCCTGTGATTCGACACTTCTATGAGTGAGGGTCTCTAATTGGCCCTCAGTCCTCCAGATTAACAGAGAACCAATGACTAAAGCAGCACTAAGTTATAATTATTTGAGTTTTAGTATAACACGAAATGAATCCGCGAAATTCACGGGTCTCTAGTAATTATTTAAAATTCAATTTTAACCATAGTTTTGTAAAGATTGTAAGACTATGCTATTTGGCATGATTTTAAGACAAGTTTTGTTTTAACTCCGTTTTGTCATTAAATGTGATCTTTTAATGTCCTGTAAGTTTTCCATACTTTAGAACCGTGTAGAATAATCTCACACGAGATTGTGCGTGCGTGTGTGCCAACCAGATTATTCCGACCTTACGGCCGGAATTATTACGTTCCCCTCCCACATATGCGCCCTAATAGGATAGGGTGGGAGTAGCGTTCCAGTTTGCTTTTTGTAACATACCAGAGCTTTAAGAAAAACAGAACTGTGAGGGATAGCTCCCTTTTGTTGATCGGGAGGGTATTAGTGCTTCGGAACTGACCAGCGGCTGGGGCCACCAACCCAGCATAGTCACCGCCTCAGCCCCTTTACCGTGTACAATAGTTAGTAGAGACCGGAAAAATTCGAAGATTCATTTCACGTTATGCTAGGAAGCAAATAATTGTATTTTTATGCAACTTCTGCCATTGGTTTGCTGTTAACCTGGAGGACTGTGGGCCAATTATAGACCCTCAGATCAAAGCAGTGTCGAATCACGAGTCTCCCAATTGAGACGCCTCACGAGTCAGCAGCCAATGAACAGGCGACGTTTGCCCGAGTGTGCACAGGATCGTGGAGTCTTGCCTGGAGGTCATTGAACCCGCGAATTTTTCCAGTCCCTAGTAATCTCGCACGAGAATGTCCGTGCGGCTGTGCCACCCGGTGCCGCGGCTTGTACCGGAATTGTCGTGTGTTCAGTTCGGCGACACCCGGCTGAGGCGAGACTGCCGGGAGTGGGGCTCTCGACGTCCCGGTGGCACCGGCTGCTGGCATCGACACCCGTCACGGCCAAGGTAAGTTCTCTCCGAGACTAAAGACTTCATATTGATTTCGCTACGCACGAATGACCGTGACTGTAGAGTTTCTGTATTTGCGCGAGTTGGTAAGCGCTCCTTTGCTGGCCCGAGCCAAGAGATTCAGAAACGAGTATCGAGCATTTTAACTGCGCGCGTCGCTCGTCCAAGGTAACTCGTCCTCTGTAACACTTGTCACACCTGCAGTGGGTGGGGGATCACTGTCAGGCTCGCTACACTAGCTTCACCTGAACGAACTTTGCCGGAGCTGGGTAATTTCTGCATGCACACTAGAAACTCATCTACATTTGCTGAGCGATCCTCATAAACCGTTCCAATTGAATCTGCGAGCGGGGAGTCATCGCCTATGAAAAAAAGTGATCTTTTTTTTTTTGACGTGACTACGTCTTTAAAATTGCTTCCACAGTGGGAGGCAATTCGACAAACGAATGATAACAAAATCGGGGGATACAGTTTAGTGTTGCAGCTACATATCTATCATCTCCATCTGAAAATTTATTCACAACATTGGATAGCTAAAAAATCAAAGAATTCGTTACGCCAAGTGCAGTCCGCATCGCGCGCCGTGGAGGGGGAAGCGCCGCCATTTTGAGGTCATTTTGCTGCGTTTCAAAATGTAAATTTAGTATAACTTTTGATTCGGAGAAGCTACGACGTTCGTTTGGGTTTCAATCGTCAGCTCTCGTTAAAATCTATCGATTGCAAATATAAAAAATTAGTGTAAAATAGTTACAGTGAATATACATGATGTTAAAATAAAAAAAGCGTATTTTATAATTTGTATAGAAAATATTACCTGTTACGTACACGTATTCACGTACAACACACGGCCGTGTCCATAACGCAGCCACACCCCATTTTTTTTAATGTTTGACGAACTTTCACGAGTCGTTAATTTTCGCATCAGAATTTCAGTTTAATATTAGTGGCAAACCTAGGTTAATATAGATAAAGATTTGAAGTATTTAGCATTCAGGTTTATTACCGTGTCTAACTTTACGAAGTTATTTTTTATTATTATTATTATTTGTAAACTTGTACACTTGCGTGCATGATTTTTTTGGAGCACGGAAAAACAACGCGAATTCAAAGCAGCGAATATAGATAGCGTAGAGACCTGGACAATTCGCGGTTTCGATGGCCTGCATGATAGGCTGCACATACCCCTGTACGCTCGGGCAAATAACGCAAGTTCATTGGCTGCCAACTTTTGAGTCGTCTCGGCTGGTTCGTCTGTGATTCGATCCTTCTTTGGTTGAGGGTTTATAAGTGGTTGAGATTCGTCCAGATGAACAGTAAGCCAATAGCAAAATCATTTAAGACGTATATGTATTTTAATTCTAGCCTATCACCGAATGAATCCGCGAATTTTGCAGGTCTTATAGATAGGAAAGAATCTTGTTTTTAAAATTATTTCTTTCTGAATGGACATGACCAAGCCCCCTGTGATTTTCGATTATCCCATTTCGCAATTTATGTTTTGCGGTTTTTAGAATTTTTATTCGTTTTATAATTTTAGGTGTTGTATAAATTCTTTGAGTTAAACCCCCGTAGGGGGGAAGGGGGCGCGGGAAGGCATTGTCTTAAGAATTTTGTGGATTTTTTTTATTAAGGTATATTATTTCAACAATTTTATCCAGTGAACTGTAGGCGGATGACTCTACCACTTTCTTGACAGTACTGTCGATTTTTAAGCCATGCTAGGTAGTTTATAGCACATTTGCGAGAGTGGGTTGTTATATTTCATATATTTTCTTTGTGTAATTTTTTGCAAGATTTTTTAAGTAATATACATAAATATTTGGCTGCAAGGCGGATTTCAGTGCGAATGGTATTGGTTTCGCGTCCAGGTTTAAACATGTGGCCGCAGGCGCGTAGGAACCAGGAGGGCGACCCAGGCGACTGCCCGGCCATAACATTTCATGGCCGGGCAAAGTGATGGTTTTGCCCGGCCATTGAATTAGATGAACAAGAGGCATTGTCTTCATTTCAATGCTAAGTGGTTTTGTGGGATTTTCTTGTCTATGCGTTACTTTATTCTTAAAATAAATTACGACTTTTCGATAAGTGTACAGGCACAATAAATACGGCAACTGTTCTTGTTTTCTTCTAAATATTCACGTTTCACAGTGCTGATAGCGAAAATATTATTGTGGGATATAAGACCAGTAAATGTTTCCGCTCGTTGCAGTAGCTTACGCTCCGTTTTTGTCCACCCTTGTCTACCTGCATAGGTGTGCCCAGACATTTCCATTAGGGGGGGGGGGCTGCTTAATTTTTAAATCAGAAGCTGAATTTAGAATGTTAAATAGCCTAAATACATTCACTCATTGACTTGTTTATATTTTTGTGCAGTATCAACGAGATATGTTTACTAGTTAATATTTATATCCATATAATTTTAACAATCTTGAAAATATGATTTTTTTTTCCATAGACAATGTTTAAAGGGTACTTACACATTTCCCCCCCTCGAATTTCCAATAGCTTGGTCCAGATCTACCTTGAAATGAACTTATTTTTAGTGAATGCAAACACAGCAATTCAGACAACAGAACTTAAACAAACCTCTTAAAAATATTTTTTTTGTTTGGCCATTTTAAGGGACCTCATGTTTTAAATAAACTAAGGCGGCTGTATTTCTAGAACGATAAAATGTTTAAAAATATTGTTAATTAGCATGCTGCAACACTGAAACACAGTTTGAGTGTCACAGTGCCAGGAATATACGAATATTAACGAACGCATTAGAGAAAATGCCGATCTGAGTGAATACATTAGGGGGGGCCATGGCCCACCTGGACCCCCCTGTAGGCACGCCTATGTCTACCTGACCTTCAGACCCTTGCATTCACCCCGCCTCGTTTCTACCTAACGGTAACGACCTGTATAACAGTATTTTAATTTTTGCGGCGTACAATGACTCAGAAAAGCATCAACTTTTTCTTCAACAACCGTTCTGCACAGTCCTGCAGTTCATCACAACCACCGCCTAAAAAGCAGTTCACATTAGGCTGTAATGCCTGTGAAGACAAAGATCCTAAAGAAGAGTGGGATTCATTTAACTCAGGTATTACTTATGAGCAGTTTAGACTGAGACGAATTTTTACATGATCCCGAAAACCATATGTAATATATCTACCTATTTAATATTAAAGTTTAGTATGTTGGTACATTATTTTTTTCCGCTCGTCGCTCGTTATTATTCCATCGAGTAATAAAAAAAAATTCTTTGAATCTACAAATCATTGAACAAGATTTTATCAAGCAGATTTGCAATTATTTTTAAGCATCTTCACTCGCCTATTCTGTGGGGTTCGCATTTTAAACTTATTCTTAAGGGGAGTCTGACAGTAAAAAAATTAAAATATCGACTTTTTTAATTTTTAATACCAAAATAAAATTTCGACTTTCCTGAATAAAATGATATGAGTGTTAATGCGAAAAACTTTTTTCCATCTTTAATTTTTTTTTAAGTTGAACTGCATTTTTCAAAAAATTAATTTTTGTGACTTTTTTAATTTTAAATGCTAAAAAAATTATTTTACCTTTCTGAATACATACAATGTAAATACTTTCTAGTACTCCCTTCAATAAAAAATATAACGAATAGTAAATTTTCAAAACTTTGGAGACTTAATTCAGATTTAGTTGATGTATAGTATAGACCTTTCCTGTATTGACCTTGAATTATTAAGTCTGACAGTAAAAATAAAAAAATAAAAATAAGTTGTTTGTTCATTTTTAATGTCAAAATAAACTTAAGACTTTCCTGAATAAAATTATATGATTGTTATTGCAATACGTTTTTTTCCATCTATAATTTGTTTTTAAGTTGAACTGAATTTTCGAAAATTATTATTATCTTTTTAACTTTCAAATTTTAAATGCTAAAAAAATATTATTTTGACCTTTCTGAATACAATCTAAATACTTTCTAGTACTCCCTTCAATAAAAAAAAAATATATAATGAATACTGAATAGTATATTTTCAAAAATTTGGAGCCTTACTTGAGATTTGATTGATGTATATACCTTTCCAACTTGCCTTTAAAATGAATTCTACGAGGCGAAAACTGAAAAGTGAACACTGTTTTGTGATGCCAAGCCTTAAGTAAATTTGTTATAAAAAAAAGTTAAAATATCTGCTAGTAGTACATCCTATTTTTATGTACGAAATATGATTAAATAGCACCATTTTGCTCCTTAGAATACAATTTTTTTTCTACCGGGGGAGAACCCCCGGACTCCCCCTTTGTTAAATCCACCACTTATAATGATACTCTCCTTTGCCCCCCCCCCATTAAATATTTGCTTCCTACGCGCCTGCATGTGGGTACATTAATATCGTATGAATTGGTAAAATTATATGGCAAAGTAATGAAACTGCAAAAAATGAAACAAGTAGTACATTTTGGTCGGTCCGGGGACTGACATCTGACTGAGAATTTAAAATTTTCAACGCCATCTTCGATTGTGACGTCACGGTGGCCATCATGGATGACATGACATTTACATAACTTTCAAAAATTACCAAAAATGACTCAAAATTGGTGAAAATTTGCCAAAAATTATCAAAAAAATTAAAATATATATTCCTATTTTGATGGGAAAATTCCAGTTTTGAAGTAAAATTTCCCGTTTTATCCCTAAAAAATTCAAAAATTCGGAATTCAAATAACGTCAAAAGACTTTTGCCTTAGAAGAACCAAGATTCCGCAAAAAAGATTAAGGAACACATCTACAAGCCTCAAATAAGCCTCTGGCGGCCTAATTGCATGACCTTGACATTGATCTTGATTGTTAAATTAAATTATATAATTTTACCAGTTAAATAAAAAATAAATAAAAAAAAGTTTATTTAAAATGTTTACTAACTTTATTGATTATGGTCCTCGGTTCGATTCCCGGCGACAGTAAACACGTAATTAATTAGAAAAAATTCTTAGTTACCATTTAATAACAAATTAAAGAAATCACACCCGCCATATTGAATAATGAAGTAACCATTGAAATCTAGGTTACGGCCACCACCTTGAATATCCATAATTTTTATGCTAGAAATTCGAAAAAAATTAAAGTTTATTAGCAAAATTTAATTTATAATATTGTAATAAAAATTCCGCCATCATAAATTGAAATATCGCCATTATACAGTTCGTTACGGTCACCATTCTGGGTTCTAGAAACGGTGCATATTTCGTTACGCCTACCATCTTGGTTGTGTAAGACATCATAGTTGCACGTTTTGTTGCTGCCGCCATACTGATTCTAGAACGTTGCAATTTTCGTTACGGAAGCTATTATGAAAATCTTTTTTATGCTATAAAATAATTAAAATTTTTAATAAAAACATTCCGCCATCTTGGATTATGATGTCACGACCACCATATTGAAAATCGTTAATATTATAAAAAAATTCGGAAAAAAATACAAATAAAAAAATTATTAATCTAATTTTAATATCATTTTAATTAAATAATGCACTAAACATCACGGAATTTTAATTAAGAACCTGGTAAGGTCAAAATAAAAAATAAAAACGATAGTTCCTTCCTCCACGGAAGCCACCGACATAATGACCTCCCACCACAAATGCCAAGGTTTATATATCACCAGTTAGTAAGTCGTCCACCCGCCATCTTGTTTTGGTCTGCTGGAGGCTGACAACTTGTTTTTGTTTACTAGAGGCTGCCATTAGTTTTCGTCAGCTGGAGGCTGCCACAGTGTTTTAGTTAGCTGGAGGCAGCCATGTTGTTTTTGTTTGCTGGAGGTCACCATCTTCTTTTCGTCTGCTAGAGTGCGCTGCCGACTACTTGTTTTCGTCTGCTAGAGCTTGCTGTCGCAATATCAGTTTAATTTTCACCCGATAGAGTGCAGTAATTATTTACTGACAAAGAGCCCGCCATCTTGAAAACATCGAATTATTTACTTTGGAAACCAGGAAAATTCTAATAATCATCAAAAAAATCACTTATTAAAATAACGATTGATTCAGTTGATATCCATACTTGGTTCTATTTTCAACCAGTGATAAAAGTAACTTAAACTTAAAATAAAATTAAATTCAGTTTTCCATTACAATTCGTGAAGTTTATTAAACATTTTCTCTACGAAAAAAAAGACTATACATGACACCTGCCTGATGAATTAAATATGTTGTCACGTTACTTAACATGTAAATCTATTTTTTTATACATGAAATACATTACAACCAGTTCATGTACAATGCTATACATATAGGCCAAGTGTCTTCGGACCAAGAGACCTGGTCATGTATAATGTAAGACGTATAGGCCAGACGTCTCCAAACCAGAAGACCTTCAACATAGTCGATAGCTAATATAACATACTTCAAGCAGTCAAGAAAAAGTCTTCAAACAGTCAGACCTAAAATATCGATGAAATCAATTACAAGCAATTAGACTAACTAAACTTGTTTTTCGTTTACTGCAGGACCAAGAAATACTGGGAAATTTTTTTTATCGAGACTAAGAGGATTTTAACCAGTAAATAATCAGAGCTACTACAGATTTGACTACGAACATTCAACGAAAAAACACACATTGAACAAAAAAAGAACAGACAATGGACACTCAGTACACACACAGTACACACACTGAACATACAGAACACATAAGTCACAGGACACACAGAACACACAAGACACGTAATGAATGCACAATACACACACAGAAGGACAATGAACAAACAATACACACACTATCACAAATTGGACACACAGTACACACCAAACACACACAATACACACGCAGGACTTATAATAGACACATACTACACACACTGAATACTTAGTACACACTCAGTACACACACAGGACACACATTACACACACTGAACACTTAGTACACACACAGGAAACACACTGAACACTTAGTACATACTCAGTACACACTCAGTACACACACAGGACATGCAATGGCCACACAGTACACACACAGGACAAGCAATGGCCACACAGTACACACACTGTATATGCAATGGACACACAATGATCACACACAACACCCCAAACACACACAAACACTCACAGAAAAGGATTTGACTAAAATGAAGCACATTTGGACGAAATTTCTATTGGTGTGATACGATCTCACTCCAATTTAAAATTACCTAAAAAATCTGGTATTACAATAATATAATACACCTTCTCTTTCTACATTTACAAGAGGCTTACTAGCACAAATGTAGATCGCTCACTTTGTAATCTTAAGGTGCGTAGTTGAAAACACGACACAGGATTTTTTCATTTTTTTATTAACATTATAGTATAATATAGTTTTAATCAGTTCCAGAAGGTAAATGTTTGTTTGTAGGAAGTATTTGCAGACTTATTTTAGTCGTCCAAAACAAATATGCAAACTTATACTTAGTGTTATAATATGTGTTTTAAAATGTTTCTGGTTAATATTTGGTAATCCTATTGAAATATAAATTCTACCGTATGCGGAAACTTTTTAGTATTAACTGTTAGTGAATTTGATTAAGATGAGCAGTATTTATAATAAAATTCCTTGTCGAAAATCTGGTCCAAAGTCAGGTTTTATGGGAGCTGATTCATATAGTTTAATATTTACGATTTCATCCTGCTCTGCTATCTGCATTTGAGGGAGGCAAGCAATGTTTAAAAATTAAGACAGCGAAATCTAGCGACGGAAGCAGAAATTATGTGTGTGATTCGCAACCGGGAACTGGTGTCATTAAAAAGCGAATATTTTATTTATTGTTTAACTGTTTTATTGTTTTTAAAAGGATTTTACGTTAAATTTCGTGTCCGAGTTAAGTATTTATATGTTTTATTTGGAACATGAACAACACGAGAACATATGAGTTCGCTCCTTAACGAGGTTAGATGTTTACACTGTCTTCACTGGCAAGTACAGAGAGACACGCTCTCATTAAAAAAAAAATTGGTTGTGTGTAAAGTCGGTTTCCAGACGATAGTTTAACGTGACAACGTCATAACAAAACATTGATGAAATGATTGCATACTTTTATGAATAAAATTGAATCAATTTTATTGAATTATCACTATTTTGTATGGATACAAAGAAGGAGTGAAATGAAATCTACAATTTAATTGATAAATTTACTTTTATTTGAGCTCATTAATTCAAATATGTTTATTACTTTAACAAAGAGAATATTTTAACTAAAACTTTTATATATGTTTGCTATTTTACTTAAAGATCGTCGAGATGTTTTACGCTTTTTCGCAATTACACATTTAACGACGAAGATTTTTCGTCGTGAAATTAAACGTAGAATTTAATATAAATGCCCTTGCAGTTAATAAAATAAGCATTAGTAGGTTTAAGAAATAATTTCGGCTTTAATCTTCAACCCAGACGCTCGTAGTGCGCTGGGGCCGAGATTAAAATTCGTCGAGAATATTTTACGATTTTATGTCTTCCAGTGCTCAAAATGATATGCAATTGTGGAAACGGGCAATAAATTTTATTTATAATTCATTAATAATAACCCCCCTCACGATAAACAAAGGAAAAAATGTATTAACGAGTGCCTGGTTGCCGCGGAAGTGGGTAGATATCGCGATTCGTTTGGTTCGCGTCCGTCACCGTAGATAATAGCACCGTAGGGGAATAATATTATTTCGTTTTTATAATACGATTTTATCACAAATACGCATCCCAAATACACCAAACTTATTTATAATGTTTTGCAATATTTTTTAAAACATTGTGCAAAAGATCCCGGGTGTAATTTAATTTATTATGTGTAACTATAAAACACCATTGTTTGTACAAAAACGTATTTGAAAATTCAACATTACTTTTATATAACCGTACCGATTGTGCTGAAAATCGGTGGACGATCGTTAAATTACATAAAATTAATAATTCAAACGACGAAAACATGATTGAAAAGTCAAATCGATGGTTGTTCCAATCAAGTGGAAGAAATATACGACACAAGCGTACAATGAGCGTAGCGGGACACATCGTAGTGGGACAATGTGCGTTACGGGACAATTTTTCGTGCGTGCAGCCGGCGTTCATCGATTTATTAGAAGTTGTCACGTCAAAAAAATCATCACAGGGACTTGCATTACACCTTTCCCTTTAACTTTAATGGCATAAAAATGTAATGCGACCGCTCAGTCTCGTAGTTTACCTATGCCCTGCGCGCCAGTTCAGAGCCTTGCGCTTAGGGGCGATACCGCGCTGGAAGCGCCAGCGAGCGTCGCCTTACAGCCCTGGCCAAGGCGTCCAAGGCAGGGCCCTCGTGGATGTGAACGCAGCGATGAGACGAAGTGCCCGGTTCGTTACCGCAACGACGAAATACCAACAACGCCGAACGTACAATAACGCCGAATGCCAAATTGACCGCAACGCCGACAGCTAGAAAACTGCTGTGTACCACAACGCCGAAATACAGTAACGCCGAAAAATGTTGATGTGGGGAGGAAGGGGGGGCACAGGAGCAAAATGAAAAACAACTGAATGAATTTGTGTGTGTTTCTTAAATGCCACAACCTAACCTAACCTAGGCTAGCCTAACCTAGCCTAACCTAACCTTACCTAACCTAACCTTTGTGGCAGTCCTGCAATGACATTTTTCGGCGTTGTGGTATTTCGGCGTTGTGTTATTTCGGCGTTGTGGTGCGTCCCCGAAGTGTCCTACCTTTGAACGGCGAGACGCGCGGGCCCGACGTAGTATCGAACACTGCGCGAACCTCGAGGTCTTGTTCCCCCGCAAGGGGGGGGGGGGAGGGGGCAGAGGAAGCGCTGACCTTTGCAGGCGGGAGCACGCACAATGGGCGGTGACCTTGACCCCTTCCCCTTTCCGGGCCGAAGCTTCAGGCGGCCCGACCGCGGCGCGCGCGCCGGTGGATCGACCCGGGTCGACCCCCTGTTCGATTGTCGGTCGACCGACACCTGCGCTCGACGTGCGACGTCCTCGGAACGAGCGAACTGGAACGAACTCGCTGATTGGTACAGACCGGAAAAATTCGCGGATTCATTTAGCGACATGCTAGAATGCAAATAATTGTATTTTTATGCAACTTCTGCCATTGGTTCGCTATTAACCTGGAGGACAGCGGGCCAATTATAGACCCTCAGTCAAAGAAGTATCGAATCACGAGTCTCCCAATTGAGACGCCTCACAAGTCAGCAGCCAATGGACAGGCGACGTTTGCCCGAGTGTGCACAGGATCGTGGAGTTTAGCCTGGAGGTCATTGAACCCGCGAATTTTTTTCAGTCCCTAAAGATTGGTCGTTCGCCCGGTGGCAAGGGTCGGCAGATCTTTGTAGTGAGATGAGACAAATATCAGTAAAAAAAAAAATATTCTCCCCAAAATTTTATAAAAAGAGCCGTAACATGCATTTTCTCTATATCTACTTGGAACTTTAAGACGACGAAAAAAAAAGACAAGATAAAACAAAAATTTTTATTCACAAATACAAAATTATGTCTCAAATATAAAGGCTAATTTGAAAAAAAAAAATATGGCATTCATTAATAGAGCTCCACTGATAAAACAAGAAAACCTAAATTATTAATTAATTATTAAAATAAAGAAGCACCAGGACGTGTGCTGGTGATGGTAGGGTGTAAGCGCAGGTTGAGGACATGCGTGATTGTGCTGATTCATTTTGTTTGGCTTTTGACGTGAATACTTCTTTAAGATTGCTTCCATAGTGGGAGCCAAAGATTGATAACAAAATCAGGATATACAGTTAGGTGTTGCAGCTACATATATATCATCCCTAATCCAAAAAATTTAATCACACCACTGGATAGCTAAAGGATCAAAGAATTCGTTACGCTTAAGTGAGGACTTGTGACGCATCGCGCGTGGTTTGGAGGGGGAAGCGCCGCCATTTTGAGGTTATTTTGGCCGCGTTTCGAAATTTTATATTTAGCATAACTATTGACTCGGAGGAGCTACGACGTTCGTTTGAGTTTCAATCGTCACCTCTCGTCGATTGCGTATATAACACATTAGTGTAAAATAGTTACAGTGAATATGTAGTAGGTGTATTTGGTTCATATGGGGGCACCGGAGTACGGAGGGGGATTTGGGTTTACGTCACTTCCGCCGGCCATGCACGCACGAAAAAATGTCCCGTTACGTTCATCAGCCATGTACGCAAAGCCAGTAACAAGCGAAGTCGAGAAACTAATTCATTTGGATCATCCCAGTAAAAATGCCGATTCAAGGACAGGCGGAGGAGCGAGGAGCCGGCGGCCATTTTGGATGACGTCATCTAATCCGTATGCTAATCCGTATGCTAATCTATGCTAATCCATTAACTATATATTATATAGTGTTAAAATAAAAAATAGCTTATTTTATGTTTTGTATGGAAAATATTACCTGTTACGTACATGTATTCACGTGCAACCACCGGCCGTGTCCATGACACAGCCACAACCCATTATTTGTTTGTTTGTGATGCGGCATCGCAGTGAGTTTTTGAGCCGTAAAGTCCTATGACAAGAGCCGCATGCGGCTTACGAACCGCGGTCTGCCGACACCTACCCTCGGGCCATCCGAGTAGGGGAGGGGAGGGGGAGCGAAATCCTTGAGGCCCCTTTGAGTTTTGAGATTTCTTTTTTGACATCTTTAAAATTTTAGCTCACGGCATACCTACACCTTTTTGGTAGGAGCGATTTCGTGGATGGAACGGAAGTTGCATGAAACGGGAAAAAAAAAATTAACCACGGTGCTGCCATCTGTAAGCAGACGCCGTGAACCAAAGTTCACGAAGTCAAAGGTAAACTATAAATTGTTAAGCTTTGATTGAACTTTAACAAGAGTGGCATTATTTTAATGAAACTCCTTGTCGAAAATCAGGTCGAAATCCGGGGTTTTAGTTATTTTTTTTAAATTCAGTTTCGCTTTTATCGGAGCCTTTTTGTTTTAAATAAAGTTTAAAATTTCGCTCTGCACGTAGAATGATTCGCTGGTCCAGGTAGATGCTCCGGCAACGAATTCAAGCGGTGGCAGAAGGAACTACGTGTAATACGCGTCCATAAATGTTACTGAAAAACATAATTTTCTTGAATATATCACTATTGGCATTATTTGAAAGAAAATATACGTTGAAATTTCGGTTTTCCGAGTTTCGTATTATAATTTTATTTGTAACATAACGACACATTAATTCGCTTGTTACCGAGGTAAGATGTTTACACATCACTGGCGACCACTAAACGACTCGCTCAGATTGTTTTTTTTTTTTAAATTGGTGAGTTTTCCCTGATAAAACAGAAAATAAACAAATCAATTGCTAATAGATAGAGACCCGAAAAATTCGCGGTGTCATTTCGCGATAGGCTAGAATCCAAATGTGTTTAATCTTTTGCTGCTTCAGTGATTGGACCACAGGTTGTCTGTCTGAAGGAATCAGAGCCAATGAATAATCCTCAACGAAAGAAGTATCGAATCAAAAGCATTCAAGTTAGTAGTTGTCACGAGTCAGTAGCAAATGAGCAGATGTAATTTGCCCGAGTATATAGAGGATCTTGGAGTCTATCCTGTATTTCAATGAATTCGCGAATTTTTCCGGTCCCTACTAATAGAATTCATTGTGGATCTTACAAGTTTTACGATACGCGCATGTCATTTTTACAGCAATGGCCACGGTATAATTTATAGTATAAATGGGGTGGAAAGAAGATGGGGTCCAACAAAATTATAGCTGTTTTCTCCCTGGAACCTTATCTCTCAACGGTCCTACACACCCAGGTTGCGTCATAGCGTTTTCGATCCCTGACTTGGGACCTTCATAATTTGCACTATGATGTAGAGAGATGTTGAAATGCATTCTAATACGCGAACTGTGTTGACATTGGAAGCGAATGTGTGTTTTTGATATATTTTAGTTGGTTTGTTTCCGTTGTACGTATGAGTACCCACGCATGTCAGAATGGAATTGAATGAAATATAAAATATAAATAGAGAGAGATAGCGTGATAGAGAATGAAAGAGTAATGGAGAGATAGGGGAGATATAAATATATAGTGAGTGATAGAGACATATAGAGTATAAGATGTACGTTTAGATACAGAGATATAGAGACACATATTTTGAGATGTAAAGGGGTATGGGTACCTATATAAAGGAGAGAGATAGTAGGAGGTATATCCTGAAATAGTATATTGAGAGAGCTAATTATAAAGAGAGATAAATAGAGTATATACATATAATATATTTAGAGATAGAAAGGTAAAGGTATATAAATTTAGAGATATATAGATAGACAAAGACATATAAAGATATAAAGAGGGATATTGAGAGGGATATGAGAAATGGATAGAGAGATATAGAATTAGAGAGAGATAGAGTGATAATTTGTATATGTGTACCTACTTCAAACAATTTACAAAATTTTGAGTGAGGCATTGCAACACATGCTGGTCATTACATGCATGAGCCAGTTTGTATATATATATATATATATATATATATATATATATATATATATATATACTACTGCGTACTACACGAAAATTATACCACTTAATTCTATTAACAATTTTAAAAAATAGATTTTACGAATAGGGATTAGGCTTGGAAAACAGCCCCTGCCTTCACCAACCATCTCTAGAGCAGATCACAGCTGGCTGATAGCGTGGGTTATGGTTTCTGTGCAAAGTAATGTATTCGTCTGAAACATTGTAATGCGCAAATAGTAGTTGTTATTATTGGTATGTAATATATTCAGTAAGTCCCTGTATAACTTACTAAATTATATTTTTGTATTTTTTTTATCATCATTGTATTTTAAATTGAGACACGTAACTTTTTCAAGAAAAAAAAAGGTTGTCTGTAAAGTCTGTTTACGGACGATAATTAAACGTGATAACGTCATTAGAAAACATTGATGAAAAATTTGCATACCTTAACCTGATTGATATTATCTATAGAAGATTTTCTCGCGCGGTTGTTGATCGGTTCTTGCAAGCTCAACTCAGGCAAACGTGACAATGAGTCATGCTTTTTTCGTGCGTGCAGCCGGCGTTCAACGATTTATAATACTTTATCACGTCAAAAAAAATGTGTGGACGATCACAATTTTGACGTGACAACGTCTAATAAATCGATGAACGCCGGCTGCACGCACGAAAAAGGATGACTCATTGTCCCGTTACGCTTTGTCCCGTTACGCTCATTGTACGCTTACGCCGCATCTATCTCTCTTCCACTCGATTGGAACAACCAACGATTTGAATTTTTCGAGGCACATTAAACTTGAAACACTCCCATTCGTTTCCCACTTTTCCTATCATCGTCCTATCCTTAACAGAATCACACAGATTGGAAGAAGTTAAATATAAAACATGTATAAAAGTTATAGTTAAAATAATCTGTTCGTTAAAGTAATAAACATGTTTGAATTAATGAGTGCAAATAAAAGTAATTTTATCAATTAAATTGTAGATTTCAATTCACTCCTTCTTTGTATCCATACAAAATAGTGATAATTCAATAAAAATGATTCAATTTTATTCACAAAAGTATGGAATCATTTCATCAATGTTTTGTTATGACGTTGTTACGTTTAACTATCGTCCGTAAACCGACTTTACAGACAACCAATTTTTTTTGTAATGGGAGCCGGAACCGCCGGCCTAACGGCTTTGGCGACCTCGCTTTGTTCACGAGGACACACTGGCTCTCTCTGATGGGCGGGAGGAGACACGTGACCATGTCCTCAGCTTCACCAGCGACTGGGTGGTTGGTAGTGTGGGGGGGGGGGGGGGAGTGATTGAAGAAGAAGAAGAAGGCTACGAACTGAAACCTGGTTCGGAATGAGACGTCAAGAAAAGGCGCAGCGCGGGTCGTCGAGGCGAACACGAGAACGCACTCAATGGCCCGCGTGGGAGGCGACGATGATGTCCACACACGGAAGGTGACTAGAAGGCTTGGACAGGTGTCCGATCCCAAAGGGTGTCCCACCATCACCCACTGCCCCTCTTCTCCATATAACGAGCTCTTGGACATCCCGGCGACACACGTTCATATACAGGATGCATCGGAATTCATTCGTAGAGACCGGGAAATTTCGCGGATTCATTTCGCGATATGCTAGAATGCAAATAATTGTATTTTAATGCAACTTCTGCCATTGGTTCGCTGTTAACCTGGAGGACTGTGGGCCAATTGTAGACCCTCAGTCAAAGCAGTATCGAATCAGGAGTCTCCAAATTGAGACGCCTCACACGTCAGCAGCCAATGAACATGCGACGTTTGCCCGAGTGTGCACAGGATCGTGGAATCTAGCCTGGAGGTCATTGAACCCGCTAATTTTTCTAGTCCCTATTCATTCGGCATCGCTTGTTGGACGTCTTGTTGATCTTCGCAGGATTTCGCGGCCATCGTCTGAAGCAGCTTTGCTTCCGGTTTGCAGCCGCGTCCTTGACGAATAATTCACCGACGTTTCGGTCGAAATTGCAGTCGCCATCATCAGGGAGCAGTTACCTGCTTAGGTTCTTACAAGTTATCCTGCCCTTTATATACTCTCACCTGAGGGGAAGGTACTTCCTGATAGACTGCAGCTGTGAGCCAATCAGAGCCTTCCTTTCTTCTGGTTGGCTGGGCTGTTTTGCCAATCAGGGGCGATCTGTCTGATGTTGGATGTGGAGCTATGTTTTGAAGATTTCTAAAGAGTGGGCTCCTCAAAAGGAAGGCTTTGATTGGCCCACAGCTGCAGCCAATCAGTATGCACCTTCCTCACAGGCGAGAGTATAAAAATATAGGACAACTGGTAAGAACCTCAGTAGGTAACTGCTCCCTGATGATGGCAACTGCAATGTCGAACGAAACGTCGGTGAATTATTCGCCAAGGACGCGGCTACAACCCATAAGCCAAGCTACTTCGCTGGTCTTGTTGTTTCCCTTGACATTTTACTCTTGCCAGCGCTTTAAAGCTGTCATTCCTGACAAATCATTTTTAAATTTAGACCCTACCAGATTTATTTATTTATTTACAATGAACAGTTTAGCAATAAGTCTGGATTTAAACAAAAGCGTTTATTTCATACACTTCTATTAAACATGGTAGGTTAAAAAAAATCTTATATACCATCATTAAAAAAAATAAATTTACACTTACTTTACCAACGAAAACACTTTAGCCTAGATTTTATCCACTTGCACTTAATGTTTGGGCCTAATTTCATTCCGGGGTGTGCTCTGGCTATGTGTTTTTTTTAAACCAAAACATCTAGTTTTTTTTATAATTCCAAAAAAAAAAAAAAGCCATTGATTAAGTGGCGACCAATTCTGCTGTCTTCAATAAACAACTTGGCAGACTTCACGAGATGATTTCGTTGCCACCGATACGTATTTCCTTACCTCTGCCGCATCATGTTAAGTTGTATATCGTCCAAGACTCTAATTACCTCGCCGTCATCGGAACACAGACATCCCCTTCGCCCTTAAAGAAAGTAAAAAAAATAAAAAAATAAAAAGAATTAACCGGATTGGTGGAGCAGCTAACACGCCCAGTGCATCGGCGAACGCCCCACGGAGAATGTATCTGCCGAGCGAGAGGACAGTTTACAGCTCTATCGGACCGGTGAAGGGGTAAGGGGTGAGGGGTGGTGGAGCCACAAACAGCAGCATAATTTAGTGTCGGGATCGGTTTTTAAACGAAAGCCCCGGACAGCACGCGAGAGAGTGCGCTGCGCGCAACAATGGATCAAAGGCCAGTGTCGCGGAAGGTGTCGCAAGTTAAGGGCTCCGCCCACCCGGGCACACACGCGGTGCGCAGAGCTTCAGGAAAAACAACGCGATTTCAAAACTACTCGAGATATCCGAGTGGGGGCTGCTTACGAAAAGCATTTAAAGGTTCGCTGAGGACCGGAAAGTACTTTTGATTTTGGATTAAGTTTTCAAACTGTATTTCCAGAAGAGTTAAAATGGCTTGAACGCATGTTTTCAGAGTAATTTTTAGGCGTAAAACGACCGGTACAGATTCTTTAAAGCACTTCAGGGACTTGCATTAAACCTTTATCTTCATTTCTCTGCCATATAATGTTACGGTCACCGCTCAAATTTCACAGTTGTCGTGTGACGACGAGAAGACTGAGCGCCAGTCCAGAGGAGACACCGCGCTAGAAGCACCAGCGAGCGTCGCGCTTATCATCCCGCCTCGCTGACACACGTACACACCTGACGAGGCGGGCCCCTTAAGGGCAGGGAGATTTGAGTTTTTGCCATAAGAGTTTTTTTTCTATGATTAGCAGATCCCCGAAGGCGTCACCTTAAACTTAGTTTCCCTTTCCAGGCATTTGTTCTAAAATGTCTTGTATGTGCTTAGCATAGTACCCAGGTATATGTTTACCCTAACATTTGCTTCCCCTAAAGTAATTTGCCGTAAAGGTGTATGCCCAAAAACGTATTTTCTGTGCTTAGTACGCGTAAGTTAAAAATTTAGTTTTCCCTAAAGGTATCATGTCCTATAATTTTCTCCCTATAAATGTTTTCTATGCTTAACAGTTCCCGGAAGACGTACATCCGAAACTTCATTTACCCTAAATGCATTTGTCCCTAAATGTGTTTGCCCTAAAATTATTTTCTAGCAAACCTAGGAAAGCTTTAACTCCAAACGCGTTTTCCGTAAATGCGTTTTCCTTCAAAATATTTTCTCTTCTTATCAAATCTACGAAGGCATTAACCCAAAAACTGAAGATTTTCCTAAGGATGTTTTCCCCTAAAGGCATTTGCCCTGAAAGTATTTTCTGTTCTAGGAAGATCCAGAAACCCAGAAAAGTGTTTGCTCATAACTTCGTTTCCAAATAGGCATTTGCCGTGAAGTGTTAGCCACAAAAAATATAAAAGGCGTTCTGGCAGAAACTTCCGTTCTTCTATTCCAATATGAAGCACTTGTGTTTTCTCTAAATAAGATCTAACTTAAGTGTCAGTCGAATACAGAATGTCCCTGTATAATTATCATGGTAAAATACCATTTTCCACGACAATTCGTCGTTAGACTGACGAAGTGGCGTAAGCGCCAAATGTGCAAAAATTGAGATATTAAGCCTGGGTGTCTGCTATGTGTTGATCTATGACCTGACGAAGTGGCGTATACCCATCTCCTTTCTATTACTGTGGAGGGCATTCTGGTTTTTAGCGTAAGTGCCATATTTCCACGATTCTTGGACACACCAAGGGGCGTAAGTGCCAGCAACTGTATTTACGCCACTTTGTCAGTCCTCATTTGTCACTATTCTTGGACACACCAAGGGACGTAAGTGCCAGGAATGGTATTTACACCACTTTCTCAGTCCAAATTTGTCTTATATTGGTGAATACATCACTATGCTAAATTATTTCCCGAGTAGTTAAAGTTTAATTAGGAGTGTATTGTATGTGACATTTTTTCATTTTGTGAGTGATTTGTGTCAGTATAATTACTTATAATTAACTGTGTGTATGCTTCAGTGATTGAAGAGGCATAGAAAACTATGTATGTATTAGTGAAGTGGACAAATGGCGAAAAAAAAACATTGTTTCATCAAATGATTTAGTTACGTGTAGAAAACACAGTAAATTAAATGTAGGCGTGGAAGTGAAGATGTACTTGCCTCCTGAAAACAAGTACTACTATGGAACTGTTTTTCAAATGGAAGTTGAAGATTGTGAAGGTAGTAGCAATGAGGACATTCCATTGAGACAACTTAAAAATGCTCCTTTGCTGTATACGGATAACACTTCAGAAGATAGATGCTTTGGCGAAGATGGAACGAATAGAGTTGACATGATACACGAAATTACATGAAGAAACTGAAAACCTTAGGCTAAGGGAAATGAAGCAGGCAAAGACAATTCACCAAGTCTTGTGGGTCAGGTAGATGACAGAAGAGATGAGGTACCTGCACAGACAGAGAATATTGAGACAGATAAACTCGAGAAAGATATTGTTGAGACAGAGGAAAATGAAAGGGCTTGTTATTGGAATGAGGATAAGGTAAACAATATGATGATGTTATGGAAACGGGAGGAGATGACAGCATTCCATGAAAACGAAAGCGAGACATGGCATGGTGAAGAAGAGGACGAAGCTGATGATTCCGATCGCGATAAAACATACATGCCTACATCTGACGAAAGTGAAAACGATAGTGAAGAACACCAAGTAGACAACGAAGACGATTTGGGGCCTAAATCCAAACAACCACGATTTATAACTCTCCATGAAAGAAAGCTATAGGCCTACCAGGCACCTCAGCTGCGCCAGATGTCACCATCCTGTTTCCAGTAGATGGAGCCCCTCGAGAATAACCAAGACAAAAGAAGAAAAAACGATATAAGAATAAAGAAGCCCATGAACTTAAGTCTAGAAGACAAGAATATGTAAGCCCATGTACAGGTAAAGAAGCACCAGCTCGATGCTTAAGAGCAATGCGATGCACTAGATCGATGCAGCAGTGCAATGGCGATGCCTGTGGGAAAAAATCTAAGCAGTGTAAAGAAATAACTGACGACGAAAGATGTTTGATATTAATAGTTTTTATGGAACTAATTGTTAACAGTTGCAAAGAGAATATATTGCTAGGTACGTTAAGAATGGTAAAGTTAAGAGAAAAAGGACACACAGCAGAGAACCACGAAGGTCTGCCACACTACACTACACTCTTCCAAAAGCATGACTCAGTTCATGTGTGTAAATCAATGTTTTAGAATACATTGGGTATTTCAGAACGGACAGTGAAGACTTGTTTGGAGAAAATAAATGCCCAAGGAATGGTAATGCCTGAAAAACGCGGTGGACGACAAGAATCATTAAAAATAAGGGATGACATTTTGAGGACCTCTGTTAAACACCACATTGAGAAGTTCCCAAGGGTTCAGTCACACTATTGCAGACAGTCATATACCCACGAGTATATATATATTTTTCAGTTCGGTGCTGCAAAAGTGGTGACAAAAACTAGTGCTACAGTTATGTGTTAATATTACATTTCACATATAGTGTACACATTGCTAAACTATGTTGATTTGTATTCTTCTCCATAAAAATCGTTAATTCAAAGAAAATACATATTGAAGTAACTGCCAAAATGGATACAATACCTTAACCTTCAGGACCGTCGAACTAGCGTATCTCCATTTAGGCCAATTTACAAAAAAATGGTGGCAGCTATAAAACTTTTAATCATATTTACGGAAGGAGCACTAATTATACTATCTTAATGAGTCATTACTTTGCGCACAGCTTTATAAAATATTGCTCCAGTTCAGTGAGTTTGGTGCCAATTTTCTTTAAAGTGCTCTCCTGAAAAATTGTCATTACGGCGCTTACGACACTACGTCAGTCTAACGACGAATTACAGGCAAGAGTTGTAATTTTTTTAACGTTACACTCAAAATAGTATATAGTAATAGTATTGGCAAACAATAATAATCAATGATTATGCGAATTTTCGTGTACTAAAATGGCTCCAAAGCGCTAAGAGAGCTTAAATACCTATAGCAATATCATTAGTTGGAGTTAATTTTCATGTTCAGGGTTTGTGTCGTTTGACTTTGGTTGCATTTCAGGACGATGTTTTATAATTGAATTAATACTTTTCGCCTATAACTGTGGCATGATGACAACTTTAAATGCACCCTACCTACAGTATTTAAAAAATTTCGCCTTAAATCTACGAAGATTACCAATAAATATGGCCATGCATAAAACACTGTAGCATCGTCTGTGTTTCGTGATTGGGTGAGTTTCTTTCAGGTACATGACGACTGATAAAACGCCAATCACAGTAATTCAGTGGGGAAGCAAATGCGTCCTGAGTGGCCCAGCCAAACACGGCAACTACTGCTCCCGTAGACGGCCGCCAATCACAAGGAAGAACCCTCTGGTGCGGGTACACCTATTTGCAGTCTTATTGGCATTCAGATTTATTCGCGAAAAAGGCCTGCCCCTACCAATAACAATTCGCCGAGGGATCTTCATATTAATGTAACGGATATGTATGTAAGTTGGCAGTATAGGCTGCGGGCAAATTATCGATTAATTATCTGGAGTATATCTGGATGCCTCGCTTCGCCAGTCAGATTTCTTGTAATATTTAATTTTTTCTCGGCGGGTTGGTGACAGTGTCCACGACATCGAGACCAGACGTCATATCGCGCTTGGCTATTTGAGTTCGAATCCCGGTTGAACACTCCTATCCAATAAGTAGGGACCGGAAAAAAAACGCGGGTTCAATGACCTGCAGGATGAACTCCCTAGTTCTACGTACACTCGGTCAAATGCCACCCACTCATTGGCAGCTGTCTTATGAGACGTTCCAGCGTAGCAGCCTGTGATTCGATAAAGCTTTGGTTGGGTGTATCTCATTGGCTCAGAGTCATCCAGATGAGTTGTGAGCCAATAGCAGAGGCAGCACTAAGGTATAATGATTTGTATTTTAGCCTATCGCGAAATGAATTCACGAATTTTTCCGGTCTCTACCAATAAGGTATCTAAAATATCGTGCGTGGACTGTGATGGAGCATGTATTTGAATATTGTTATTAGAATCGCGTCTATGCAAAAAAAAAAAAATCTTAGCCCGTGTTGTTCCAACAGTTCAGGTCTTTATGTTAGGCATCAATATCTCCAATTGCTAAAAAAAAAAAAAAAAAAAAAAAAAAAAAGCGGGATTTTTAAAACTACTCTTGACATTTACTTTTTACATGAATCCCTCACAACAAATTTTCTGATATTTGTTAAAGCCTCCAATCACGTGTGTAATCCTCACTATATACTTTCTTTTCCTTTAACTTGTATGTTGAACTAACTGCCCGACCCGGCTTCGCACGGCTATACTAATGGAAAAAAATTAAGCCACATCTCCCATTTACAGTAATGGTAAATAAAAAAAATTCAGTGTAAATTTATTGCAATGCTGTATAATGTACCGGAGAGAAAATGAATAGCACCGATGGTTTCCCGACTCGTGCACGCAACGTACAACTGATGTACCCGTACTTCGCTACGGAAGTCTACAGGCGGATCACTCTTGCGCCGCTCATTATACATGCCCCTCCTTGTGGGTACGCCACTGCCGCGCGATGCCCGTTGCCATGGAGACGCAGAAGGCATGAACAATGCAAAATCCTGTTCTCATGCAGACAAAGTACCCACTGTTGCCTGGTTTTAACCACCCATGGGATCTAAATTCGAAAAATGTCATCCTGCGTAACATAAAGAACATTACTCTGAATTTTCAAGTCTGTAAAATATATATACTTGAAAAAAGGGCAATAAAACAAAATAAACAAAAAGAGAGGAAACAAAACAATAGTTTAGGTTTGCGATTTAAAGTGATAAAAAGTATTTAAATACTAATTGAAATCTTATGAGGCTACTGATTGCTTCGTTGTTAATATCACACGAGTGTTTTTTGCTTGTATGGGAAAATTAAGAATGATAAGGCATCTAGTGCGTGGCAACAATGTTAATAGGCAATAGGAAATAAACTTCTACCGCCTGTGGTATTGTCAACACACACTTCGTACGTGTACTGCATGTTGTATCTAACCCCCTCCAACGCATTTGATTCTAAATTGGACTTTTAGTAAGGATCACTAATGTTATTGATAATATAATATAGCCTACAGCGTTCCTCCATAAATGTACTATCCAACACTGAAAGAATTTTTCAAATCGGTGGTTCCTGAGATTAGCGCGATCAACTAAACAAACAAACGAACTCTTCAGCTTTATAATATTAGTATACCTAGATAAGTAGAAGCCGGTGTGTTTTATACAAAAAAAAATCCAATTATCTTCAATTACGAAGAATTTTTTCGTACATATGTGAAATGCGTTATTCGTTGCAAAAAAAATTGGTTGTCTGTTAAGTCGGTTTACGGACGATAGTTTAACGTGACGTCATAACAAAACGTTGATGAAATGATTGCATACTTTTATGAATAAAATTGAATCATTTTTAATGAATTATCACTATTTTGTATGGAAACAAAGGAGTGATATGAAATCTACAATTTAATTGATAAATTTACTTTTATTTGCACTCATTAATTCAAATATGTTTATTACTTTAACGAACAGATTATTTTAACCATAACTTTTATACATGTTTGCTATTTAACTTCTTCGAAACGAATGGGAGTGTTTCAAGTTTAACGTGCCTCGAAAAAGTCAAATCGATGGTTGTTCCAAACGAGTGGAAGAGAGATAGATGCGGCGCAAGCGTAAAATGAGCGTAACGGGACACAGCGTAACGGGAAAAGGTGCGTAACGGGACACTTTTTCGTGCTTTCAGCCGGCGTTCATCGATTTATTAGACGTTGTCACTTCAAAAAAAAAAAGTTCGTGATAATGACTGTATAATCTGACAGTGTGAGCGCACGTGATCGTGAAAGTGCTACTCGCGCCCTTGATGCAGCGAGGTGCTGCGGACCCGACACTGTAGTAGGAGACGCGGACCAGTTCTGCCCCACAAACCCCACGAGAGTCCGTGAACTCGTAAACTCGTCGCGCCGGGCGCGCACCTGACACCGCGGTACCGATCGGGACGTTGCACGCACCACCAGGCCGACGACTTGTGGGCCGGTCGCGGCGAGAGAGAGAGAGCTCAGCCGTGACTCTGGAGCTCCGTCCGACCGCAGTTCTCTTGCCCGCGCCGTCGTGTTGCTGAGCGCTGAGCGGAGGTCATCGGGAACTGAGGGGGTGCCTCCGGGTCGTTACCACAACGCCGAACGTACAATAACGCTGAATACCATAACGCCGAATGCCTAGAGACCGGAAAAATTCGCGGATTCATTTCGCGACAAGCTAGAATGCAAATAATTGTATTTTTATGCAACTTCTGCCATTGGTTCGCTATTAACCTGGAGGACTGTGGGCCAATTATAGACCCTCAGTAAAAGCAGTGTCGAATCACGAGTCTCCCAATTGATACGCCTCACAAGTCAGCAGCCAATGGACAGGCGACGTTTGCCCGAGTGTGCACAGGATCGTGTAGTCTAGCCTGGAGGTCATTGAACCCGCGAACTTTTCCAGTCCCTAATCGTCGGAAACTAGAGACCGGAAAAATTCGCTGGTTCAATGACCTCCAGGATAGACTCCACAATCCTTTGCACACTCGGGCAAATGCCAACTGTTCATTGGCTGCTGACTTGTGGGTCGTCTCGATTGAGTGGCGTGTAATTCGTCACTTCTATGAGTGAGGGTCTCTATTTGGCCCTCATATCTCTTTATATTAAACAGTGAACCAATGGCAGAAGAAGCACTAAGGTATAATTATTTGAATTTTAGCAAAACATGAAATGAATTCGCGAATTTTTCGGTCTCTGTCGGGAACTAAGGGGGGCCTCCCATTTCAGGTCATGATTTCATATTACAGTGATTACAGATAAACTTGTAGACTTTTTCAATTGTTTAACTTTACGAAATGAAAAAAAATAATATATACAGCGCACACATTTTACATAATTAGCTACCAAAGTTACATTTTTAACGTTTTTTGGGTTGTACAAATAAGGAGAATATAATTTATTGCAGAACTGAAACTTTTTAGGTTTAACTGCAATGCCACTGGCTACTTCAAGACATGGTTTCGATTTCTTTCAGAAAATATTTATTAATTTTACGTGGGGATTCCAAATTCTCAAATTTTTTACGATTTTGACAGCCAAGAAAAATAAATGAGTTTTTATGATAATAATGTAAACCATATCATGAAGTAGCCAGTGGCATTGCAGTTAAACCTAAAAAGGTTCAGTTCTGCAATATATTAAATTCTATTTATTTGTACAACCCAAAAACGTTAAAAATGTAACTTTGGCAGTTATTATACAAAAAAATGCACTGTATATATTTTTCATTTCTTGAAAGTTAAACAATTGAATAAGTCTAAATCAGTGATTAATACAAATATCAAATCATGACCCGGGCACACACACGGTGCGCAGAGCTTCAGGAAAAACAACGCGATTTCAAAACTACTCAATAAATCCGAGTGGGGTCCACTTACGAAAAGCATGTAAGAGTTCGCTGAGGGCCGAAAAGTACTTTTGATTTCTTATTAAGTTTTTAAACTATTTTTAGAAGAGTTAAAATGACTAAAATACATGTTTTCAGAGTAATTTTTAGGCGTAAAACAACCAGTACTTTTTCTTGAAAGCACTTAAGGGACTTACATTACACCTATATCTTCATTTTATCTGTCATATAATGTTACGGTCACCGCTCAGATCTGACAGTTATCCTGTGACGACGAGCAGGGGCGGATCCAGGGCCGGGCGACCCGGGCAATCGCCCAGGGCCCCGCGCCTAGTGGGGCCCCGCGTCTGCCCTCACCCTAGCATCTGTCATGTAAGGTGTACACCCCTAATGTCTATTAGAACCTCTTTTATATGTATTAACAGCAACAAGCAGGAGACGAGTGTCAGATAATTGGGTTGGCAATATGTGGATCACATTACCTGACACTTGCCAGCCTTGATTATGATGCTGATTAGTGTTTGCTTCAGGTTACAGTTATCACAGATACGGCGACAACAAGGCTTTGCTCTGAGTGTCTTTTTCCTCTGATATATCTCTGGGGAAGGGCGGTGAAAAGTACACACAGTTGTGCTTTTTTTTGTTGTTTTATGTTTATATTACTGCTGCCAGTTATCAAAGGAATTTAAAGTATAGGATGCTATGTATACCCTAAACTTCTTCTCAACAAGTGGATGGGGTGTGAACGTACGTGTTACAGACGGATGTTGTTACTGCAGTGTCGCCAGATCAGTAGAAATATTAAGTCATCTCTATTCGTTCGTCCTGTTATTTTGTTGTAACTACTTTCAATGATATTTATTAATAGGGCTAGTTATTTTTAATTAGACAGTTTCATAATCAAGGCTGAAATTTTTATTTGTTAGTTTCAGTCAGATTAATACACAATGACCTCTCGTGATCGTGACTTTGGTAGAAAATATGATTCTGGCCATTCCAAACGGAAAAAAAATTTAAAAACGCAAAGAACTTGAAAAAAAATTAAGTGGTTCTTTAACAAAATATTTAAAAACTGATAAAATTACTGTAGATAAGAAACAGTTGTGCGTTCAAGATTCAATACCAAGACATAAAAATACCCAGTAGCCAAAGTGAATCTCCCCTGAAAAACAATGAAGTGTTGTGTTCCGAGTGTATGTCTGCGTCATCTGAACATCTGTGTGTGCGAGATTCAACGATGGCAGAGGAAGAAGTTACTGTCGCTGCAGATGTAGGACTCAGTAGCCACAGTGATACACCTTTCGGAAGCAACGAGGTGATGTATCCTGAGTCGACGTCATCATCATCTGCAGATGTGCCATTAGAGGATAACTATGCGGTCTTCGACATCCGTGAGGAAATCGATACCTTACCTACCGATGTAACTGTGAGTGACCCTTTTTTATGGCCTAAACAATTAAGTGTCTTACAAATAACTAGTATAGTTCAAAACGGCCCTGTGAGGGTCTACAATAAATCTTACCCCAAAAATTAAAGTGGTCGACATTTTACAGACACACATTATATAAAAACACTTATAAATGGTGAAGAGCAAGATAGGCGATGTTTAGTTTATTCCAAGTCAAAAGATGCTGTTTACTGTTTTGCATGTCGTTTATTCTCTCTAAGACCTAATCCCAACAGTGCCCTTGGTTCTAATGAAGGTATGAGTGACTGGAAGCATCTATCCGAGGTGGTCAAGTCTCACGAAAAGAGCAAGGGTCACAAAGAATGCATGGTAAAATGGCTTAGTTTAAAAAACGGCCTTTCTTGTGAAAAAAAAAAACTTTTGATTCACAAACCCCGGCCCAGATTCGAGCTTAACAACAATGCCGGAGAGACATTTTAGAAAGGCTATTAGCCATCGTACAGTTTTTGGCTAATCATAAGTTGGCTTTCAGAGGGCATTAAGAGAGGTTGTCCAATTCGAATAACAGTGGAAATTTTTTGGATTTGGTTAATTTGATTGCACGATTTAAACCAACATTGCGAGAGCACTTGCACCAAACTATAAATAAGACGGTTGCCAGAAACCACTACCTGAGTAAAACTATTCAGAATGAATTTATCGAAATAATGGCCAATCATGTTAGAGCTAAAATAATAGATAAAGTATTAAAGAATAAGTACTTTGCAATCATTTTGGACTGTACTCGAGATATAGCTCGGATTGAATAATTGTCAAAAATTCTAATAACAAACCAAAACACTGCAGAAATTGAGGAAAATTTAGTAGAATTTGTAGCTGTAGAAAAGCTACTGGTGAAAAGCTGGCCGATTACATAATAAACAAATTGGAGGAGTTAGGCTTGTCCATTGTCAACTGTAGGGGTCAAGGCTATGGCAATGGTGCTTACATGCGTGGGGAAAAGAGCGGTGTACAAAGAAGGATACTCAACATTAATTATCTTGCATTCTTTGTACCGTGTGGAAGCCACAGATGGAACTTAGTATTGGGAGACGCTGCTTCATCTTGTGCTCAAGCGCAGACATTTTTGGTCTTTTGCGAAGACTGTACATCGTTTTCTCTTCCTCAAGTGAACGATGGGGTATTCTGAAGTCGTATGTCAATATTTCTCTAAAACCTCTTTCCGAAACCAGATGGGAGTCCAGAATTGAATCTGTAAAAGCTGTGAGGTATCAGCTAGGCAATGTTTGTGATGCTTTGTCAAGTCTTCGTAAGAGTAACACAGACTGTGGTTTAATAAGTGAGTGTCAATCGTTAGAAAACGAAATTACTACATACGAGTTTGTTGCATCTCTTGTGGTGTGGTACGATATTATTGTCAAAATAAACACCATCAGTAAGGTATGGCAAAACGTAAATGTGCATTTAGGTGTGGCAGTTAAGCACTTAGAAACATTTTTTCAAGTGGTTAGATAAATATCGTCTGAGTGGCTTCAATACGGCATTGGTAACAGCAAGAGAAGTAGCAAAAGAAGTTGGCATCAATAGCGTGTTTAAGAACATCAGAAGACGGCGTAAAAGAAAATGTTCTTCTATGAAAGAGAAGATGAAGCTCCCGAGCTTCCACCTGAACATAAATTCAAAATAAACTATTTTCTGGTGGTAGTAGATTCAATACGAATGTGCTGTCAGCCAAGATTTGCAGCTTTGAAGACCTATAAAAGCAAGTTTGGCTTTATGTATCAAATCAAGAGCCTACAGAACATGAGTGATGAAGATCTGATGAATAATTGTCAAGAGCTACAAATTTCATTGAGCTCCAGAGATAAAGTGATATTGACGCTGTGGAACTCTATGAGGAATTAAAAATATTGGCCCTTGTCTACGATGGAGAACAAGACGATGTATTTTCAGTTCTTAAGTACATTGTACAAAATAGCTTGATAGATGTATACCTACCCAAACATTTTTGTAGCATTAAGAATAATAGGTACAATTCCTGTGACAGTAGCATCTGCAGAAAGGAGTTTCTCCAAGTTAAAGCTTATCAAGACTTATATAAGAAACTCCAAGACACAAGATCGATTATCATCTTTAGCCCTCCTCTCCATAGAAAACGAGTTGGCAAAGTCTAGATTACACTGATCTCATTGAAGACTTCAGCCGGAAAAAGTGTCGCGGGGATACATTTTAATGAAATGCAGTAAAAGCAAAAAGTCACAAGAGCTTGTATTGTGAGATGAGTTGGTGTTGTAATATTTTTCCTTGGAATGTTGTCGTTGGTTTTTTTCCCTAAAACCATTTTTTTTCATAAGTGAAAGAAAAAAATTCACCCATGTGATTTTTGTACCAAATACTAAACAGCTACGTATATAAATTAACCCTCATTTACATGTGGCATATATTTGAGTATTTGTACAAAAACCATTCAAATTTATTTTCGTATTTTTATTTTTCTTCTTTGTATAATTTTATTTTATGTGAAAAAATATCGTACGTTTGTAAATGGAAAAAAAAGGAAATATTATTTTTTGTTTATGCTTTAGATTTTTTATATTTTTTTATGATTTCACTTTTAAAAATATTGACATCTTTTATAGACTTATAAAATGACCAGATTTCACCATAATTAAATTGTATACATTAATAAAACTAACCCAATTACAATTTACCACGAAAGAAAATTTCTTTACCGTCGTCGAAATTTAGGTTTCATATAGGCTCAAAAGTTTAATTTTCTAATTTTCCGGGAGAGTGATCACAAATCCCCCTTTCTCCAGTGGTATTCCATACTCCAGTCTGATAAGACCCCCCCCCCCCCCCTCCGAGATACAAGGGCCCCGCTGAAATAAATTGTCCAGGGCCCGCAGAGTCTAGGTCCGCCACTGACGAAGAGAAGACTGCGCGCCAGTCCAGAGGAGACACCGCGCTAGAAGCACCAGCGAGCGTCGCGCTTATCATCCCGCCTCGCTGACACACACACACCCCTGACGAGCAGACATGGCCAACATTTTCACGGGCCCAAGGCAGGTTAATTTAATCAAACGGAAATATTAGATTATTATTTAACAAATGTCAGATCACATATAAAACACATATTAAAAATCTCACTCATTCTTGTGTTACAACTTATTCTCACGTGAAACACCTACATTTCAGATGTTTGAAATGTTTTTATTTTATTTTATTGTTTTAATATTTTATTTCGTATATTAAATAGAATCTTTTTTTTCAGTCAAAACAAATTTCTTAGTTGCAACTGTTTCGTTGCGTATTAACTTTAAATACCAGTATGTGTTCAAATTAAAAAGGATGAGGCAGCCAATGCATGTGCTACTATCTTGTCGCGTCCATCATTTTCAAACCGTGTCACAATCGATTGTAGCGACATCACATCGTTCCTGCCAACCAATAGAAACGCACCTGACGATTATTTTTTCGTTGTAATAACTTGTTATGTAGCAATTGTTTTAGTTACACGCCAGTCTTTAACAACAGATTCATTATTAATAACTGGGGAAAATATTATATGGTGAATTGCAATAAAACCGAAATACATAACACTGAAAAAGCATGTGGAAACACGGCATAATTTAAAAAATTCAAGTTAATGCAACTAATAGCACCAAAATGCAAGTTATATCCTGGAATTATGTAGCATTTAATCAAATGATGCCTGTTGTCGCGGATTGGACATGTGTGAACTGCAGTTCGTACGAGCGGAGCTCTGGTAATTATAGGTTGGAGCAACGTTCAGAGGAATGATCCCTAGATCGTTCCTGGGCCGAGATCATTGGATCGCGGATCAGAGAGCAGTGTGGCGCAACTGGCCATTTGTGATGACAGAGCTAGTGGGTCTCATCCTTAGATTGCAGCCTACAATTTAATGGAAATTTACTCTCTCTCTCTCTTTCCAATGCATAGGGAACGGAAAAATTCCGGGTTCATTGACCTCTAGGATAGACTTCACAGCACTTAACATACTCGGGGAAATGACACCTGTTCATTGGCTGCTGATTCGTGAGAAGTCTTAACCAATTTTTCCATGATTCGGCACTTTCTTGGTTTAGGTTTTTCCATTGGCCCGAAGTTCCCCAGATAAAATGTGGGCCAATCGCAGAAGCTGTACGAAGGTAAACTTTTTGGATGTCAGTCTATCGCGAAACGAACGCGCGAATTTTTCAGGTCTCTACCAATGCACTATATCTGCTTTTAGCGCTGCCATTTCTTTGTGCTCTGTTTGTTGCCAGATATTTTTCCAAAGAGCACAAAAGTTTTAGACACAACTTTATAATGTAATAATTTTTTTTTAAATAATCATAATTTTTTTTTTATTTTACAAAGAAAAATTTGAAATGACATTTCGGGAATTCTGTTTTACCGTTGTATTATTAAGTTATATTTAATTGACTTGTTTTGGATCTGTGTGACCGTACTGTGTAATTAATATACTGTCTTGTTATTAATAGTGAACTACTGCTACAAATCGGTTTCTCCTGCAAAATCATTTCTGAAGTTTAGAATTAAATTTTTTTCTCTCGGTATGTATAACTATAGCAATACTGTCAAAAGACAATATTTTATGGTCTTATAAAAATAACTAAATGTAAAATTGAAAAAGTCCCACCTATTAGGTTTATCGATCAGTAGGGACTGGAAAAATTCGCGGGTTCAATGACCTCCAGACTAGACTCCACGATCCTGTGCACACTCGGCAAACATCACCTGTTCATTGGCTGCTGACTTGTGAGGCGTCTCAACTGGGAGACTCGTGATTCGATACTGCTTTGACTGAGGGTCTATAATTGGCCCACAGTCCTCCAGGTTAACAGCGAACCAATGGCAGAAGTTGCATACAAATACAATTATTTGCATTCTAGCATATCGCGACATGAATCCGCGAATTTTTCCGGTCTCTATCGATCAGACATTGGCTGTGCTATGGGAGGAGGTCGGACCCCTGTTTTCCAGTGTCCGATATGAGTTTGTTTGTGCCTGATGACGGAAATAGATGCCATTTCCCGAAACGTCACAACCGTTTCGTCACAAGGAAATAACTGTGCTCGACTTTGCTGTCGTTGTGTTGTCCATAATACCTGTTTAGGTTCATCGTTGTGGTTAACTGTTTGACATCAGCTGATTTAAACTTTTTTCAGTGGGTTTGTGTTTTAATTTTATTTCTTATTTTCGTTTATGAATTTTTCCCGCGAAAAATGGAGAAAATCTGCAATGGCGTATGTCTAAAAAATTATAATAAATCGGAATTCTCCATTGCATAAATCATTTAAAGAATTCTAATGTTAACTTACCTGGTGGTATAAATCTGGCAACAGTGAGCGCCATTTTCTCTGTACTGCAATCTAAGCGTGGGCACACTATAGCTTCCATGCCTGTTGTCAATCTGTTAAGTGTAGTTGATTATCCTCCGGGTGTCTGGGAATGACAACGCAAAAACGCGTGTAGCTATTTCATTACTTCTGGGCTAAGACCACTGCTGAGGAAATGAAGTTTCGGCGTGATTTGTCACAGCAATCTTCAAGGTCGGGTAGCAAATCAAGGCTTGGTTTTCCGGCACACTGCTTACGTAGGATCACTCATAGAAGAGCTGTGATTGGTCTTCGTGAGTGGCAATTATTAGTCTTCTCTAAGCATGAGTCTGCTCAGTTGTTGCTGCAGCCTCGACTGTCACTTATTCTTGTATGGTGACCGTTCATGATTATGACGAGAAAATAATAATTTTTAATCATTATCCATCCTCTCTGTTTACTTTATGAAGGTCGTTTTTGGTTTGAGTAGCTTCTATCATCAGTGTGTGGCTAAGTTAAAATATTTTCAACGAATATTCATCAGCTGAGAATAAAAAAAACATTTCGTTACACATTTGTAAATAAATGCATTATGAAGGAACAAATTGGGCTTAATAAGGCGTAACAAATAATAGTACGTAATAATAAGACTTTTTTTACTTTATTAAGTAAAAAAGATTATGATTAATTTGTTATGGCTTTAATAAATGATGATCAATGGTACGGAATAATTTAACTCAATATTTCTAAAGAAAAATAAATTAAAATAAATTCATTATGGCCCCTTTAATTATTTTGAAGTGGTGCAAAATACATCTTGAAACTTATTTGATTAATATGAGCCATTATAAAACCTGTACATCTTTTTTACTTGGATAAAATTACAGACAACACTCCTGTCCGATAAAATTACCTGATTTTTAAAATATTAAAACACTGCTGGTGAAATTGGTTCGAATTCCATCGAACCCCACTTTCTTTGTACATTTGGTGGCTTAGAACTTTTAAAAATTAATCAACTTGTGACGACTATTCAAGCCGCTTTATATAAAAAGTTAAGTAGGACATTTTTTTTAATACTTTGAAGTACGTTGTATGGTTGCAATTCGAACGTGTTATAGGTTCAGTACACAGTTAATTGTTCTCATCTCTTATACTGCGTTTTAGAAGGTGCATTCAGTCACGAGTAGGGACGTTATTTTTATCTAGTAGCTTAACTTTCTCCTGATTAAAAAATCCTTATTGTATAATTTGCACATAATTTAATGGCATACTTTTTTTTTTTTTGGCAAGTAGCAATAGTGAGAATTCGGATAAAATAAATTAAACCATTTTATGTTTAAATTCAATGGTTTTAGATTTGTCATGACATAGTTCGAAATTATTACTTAATAAGTTATTATATCTTAATTTTTACTTAAAAACTTCTCAAATTGTAGACACGGCCGTGTGTTGCACGTGAATACGTGTACGTAACAGGTAATATTTTCTATACAAAACATAAAATACGCTATTTTTAATTTCTATTTTAACACCATATATATTCACTGTAACTATTTTAAACTAATGTTTTATATATGCGATCGATAGATTTTGACGAGAGCTGACGATTGAAACTAAACGAACGTCTAGCTTCTCCGAGTCAAAAGTTATACTAAATGGAAATCTCGAAACGCAATATAAATAACCTCAAAATGGCGGCGCTTCCCCCTCCACCACGCGCGATGCGTCACAGTCCTCACTTAGCGTAACTAATTCTTTGATCCTTTAGCTATTCAGTGGTGTGATTAATTTTTGTATGGAGATGATAGATATGTAGCTGCAACACCAAACTGTATCCCCCGATTTTGTTATCATTCGCTTTTTTTTAATTTGCCTCCCATTATGGAAGCAATTTTACGGACGTATTCACGTTTACAAAAAGTTGCATCAAGACTAGGGACCGGAAAAATTCGCGGTTTCGATGGCCGTTAGGATAGACTGCACATTCCCCTGTACGCTCGGGCAAATAACGCAAGTTCATAGGCTCCCGACTTGTAAGTCGACTCGGCTGGTTCGTCTGTGATTAGATCCTTCTTTGGTTGAAGGGTTTATAATTGGTTGAGATTCGTCCAGATGAACAGTAAGCCAAATAGAAAAATCATCTAAAAGGTATATTTATTTGAATGTTATCCTATCGCTGAAAGAATCGGCGTATTTTCCCGGTCTCTAATGAAGACGCAGCGCCGAGGAATGCGGCGGCACAACACGAATGTCGGGAGCCGGGGCTTAAACCGCGGGACCAATTACACTGGCGCGAATGTCGAACTCATTGACCTTTTCTCACGCCTGAGCGGAGATGTTTCAGCGAGAAGGTGATGCGATGGTGGTCGGTGGATTGGCGGAAGGGGGGGGGGTAGTTGAAGGAGCGAAAGCCAAACCGCAAATCGCAACCGCGTGGCGGCAGGTTGAAGCCACAGGCGGCCAGGACGAGGCGAGAGAAGTGGAGCGCAGCGGCGAGACCGCGCGGGGTCACGGACCAGCTTAGGTTGCGTTCCGTTACACACACAACACGCACCAACACACACACCAACACAACACACCAACACCAACACCAACACACACACCAACACACACACCAACACACACCAACACACACTAACACACCAACACACACCAACACACACCAAAACACACCAACACCAACACAACACACCAACACACGCCAACGCACACTGAACATACAGAACACAGAAGTCACAGGACACACAGGACACACAGAACACACAAGACACGTAATGAACTAATGAATGCACAATACACACACAGGAAGGACAATGAACAAACAATACACACACTGATCACACATTGGACACACAGTACACATAATGAACACACCAAACACACACAATACACACGCAGGACTTAAAATAGACACATATTACACACACTGAATACTTGGTACTCACTCAGTACACACACAGGACACACATACACATACACCAACATACACACACCAACACCCACCAACACACCAACACCCACCAACACACCAACACACACTAAAACCAACACACCAACACACAAACACACACCATCACACGCCAACACACGCCAACACACACACACACTGTATCTATCTATCTCTTTCACAAAATATTCCTTTGGAAACCATTCACCAAAAAATAGTTTGTTATACCAGGAGAAATATATTGTAACTTTATACAACATATGGCTATGGTTATTTTCGCATATATGAAAAACTGAGAAACAGATCGACATTTTTATTTTGCCTATAGATAGTTTATGGATCGCCGAGACAAAATTTATATTTATGAAACTCCAACCATAAGGGTGTGAAAAATGATTCAATTCAGTTTAATAATAGAAAATCATGGGAGGTAGGTCATAGACGCACAAACAGTGAATTTGTGTCATTTTTCTATGTCCGCCACACGGTCATATAGTAAACTTTGGCAACTTTCTATCCTCGTTTGGCAAAACACATCCCGCTTAGCGAAGCTCGGCGATGCTACCGAACTAAAGTCGTTAATAGCAGTTTAGTTTAGAACTTCGTCAATAGATGGCATTGCTTTGAATTTGTAACGCGCTATCGTTTGGTGCATCCGTCACGTCTTGCCTGGGGATTACCTGCCTTCCCACTAAATGAAGATGAAGATTGGCGACCCTGGTTTTGCTAATGCGTAGCCTTGATGCTCCGAGATTGTGCAATCAATGGGGCTTTAAAATCCAATTTTCCCGTTTTTCGATCGTATGTGCAACAGACTTGAAACTCGGTAGTGATATTACTTATGTTATGATGTGTTTAGCCCGCTAAAAGCCGGGTAATTTAACTTGTAATATTACATTTTAGTTAATGTTACTTTAAAGCATATATTTTTTAATATGGTACGAATAATCGAATATTCAAAAAATTTACTTTATTTTGTTGAATCATTCCTATTATTTCCGCTGTTAATGATGGAAAACTATTCAAGGAAAGGGTTATAATATTTTTAACTTGGAGTTACTGAACAACACAAAAGATAGATTGTCTGGGTAAGAATCCGAACCCAGTATAACTGCGAACACTATTTTGAATTGATGCAGTTGTTTTTATGTAAACATAAACATCTGAAATTTTACGTGAATATTTCTGTTTCATTTATCAAAAAAAAAAAGGGTGGGGTTTGTCTGTAAAGTCGGTTTACGGACGATAATTTTACGTGATAACGTGAGTGGAAGAGAGATAGATGCGTCACAAGCCGAACGCTTAGGCCGATCGTGCCTCTCTATCGCTTGTTCCGCGCTCTTGCTTGCACGCTCGGCTCAGGCGGAACGTGACAATGAGTCATACGGTACACACGTTAACGTTAACCCATATATAGACATATATATTCATATAATAAACACATATATTCATATATATATTTACATATATTCATATCTGCAGTACCCGGCGTTGTCCGGACTGAAAACAGGGTGATATAGTGTCCGGAAGTTAAAGAAAAATAAATAGCGCTATTATATGACTGTGAGATGGACATAGAAAAAAAACACACAATTGTTGTTTGTATGTCTATGATCTATGATTTTCTGTTTACCCAAGGCGATCGGTTGAACGGTTTAGAAGTTGATGCGCTGCAGCGCCATCTAGCGGTGAGTTACAAAAAAAAATTGACAGCATTAAAACCTTCTCCATGAAAAAAAAAAGACTTCGATGTGCCAACTTTCATGGCTATCAGTCAAACGGTTTATGTGTTTATCGACGTCATACATTCCAAAAACATATTTAATATTTATTTTTATTTGTACGTGACGTTGACCGGCTGATCATACTCCCGCATGTAATCATTAAAGACCTGTAAAATTCTCGGATTCATTTGGTGATAGGCTAGAATTCAAACACATATACCTCTTAGATGATTTTGCTATTGGCTTACTGTTCATCTGGACGAATCTCAACCAGTTATAAACCCTCAATCAAAGAAGGACCGAATCACAGACAAACCAACTGAGATGACTTACAAATCGGCAGCCAATGAACTTGCGTTATTTTCCCGAGTGTACAGGGGTATGTGCAGTCTATCCTGAAGGCCATCGAAACCGCGAATTTTGCAGGTCTCTAGTAATAACTTTGGAGCAAGCGAACACTCAGTTCAATACTAAATACTTTCATCGCAACGAACACAACTGTTTTTGTACACAAAGTAATTCATTTAAAATTATACTTTATTTTGGTAGTGAAATAAGAAGAAATGACTTTATTTTCATGAATTTGAAAATTGTATTGTTATGTTATTTTTTCCTGTAAATATTATTTTTGAACATTGTCTGTGTAGAATTTGTAACAATAAAGCTCTTTGTTGGTTACAAAAAAAACTTTTAAACAGTATGAGTTACTCGAAAGTTGAAAATGTATCCCACCAGCTTTATTTTTTACCGCCCAGTTTTGGAGGGTTTTTTACTGAACATCTTAAGAAATTATTACGAATAGTTAGAGACCGGAAAAATTCGTGAATTAATTTCGCGATATGCTAGAATGCAAATAATTGTATTTTTATGCAACTTCTGCCATTGGTTCGCTGTTAACCTGGAGGACTGTGGGCTAATTATAGACCCTCAGTCAAAGCAGTATCGAATCACGAGTCTCCCAATTGAGACACCTCACGAGTCAGCAGCCAATGAACAGGCGACTTTTGCCCGAGTGTGCACAGGATCGTGGAGTCTATCCTGGAGGTCATTGAACCCGCGAATTTTTCCAGTCCCTACAAATAGTTATACATACCTCAGTGCTCCTCTGCCATTGGCTCACAACTCACCTGGATGACTCTGTGCCATTGAGAAACACCGGACCAAAGCTTTATCGAATTACAGGCTGCTACGTTGGGATGTCTCACAAGACAGCAGCCAATGAGTGGGTGGCATTTGACCGAGTGTACGTAGAACATTGGAGTTCATCCTAGAGGTCATTGAACCCGCGAATTTTTCCTGTCCCTACGAATAGGTGACTGACCCAGCGATTTTTCTTTTAATTTGAATATTTAATATAGATTTCTTCTTTTATACATCTTCAACACAAGTTTTTTTTAAGGCAACTTTCGTTAAACTTCACAAATGTTACCTTTAACTTTAAAATAGTTCCCAAAATAACAATAAATCCACGCTATTGCGTACGTTATTTTCAAAGTGAACAGCTTGTTTCTTATATTTTATATTTTTATCGTGTAAACCAGTGAACTACAGGCTATAATAAAGTACCGTGTGATATTTAAAGTAACAAAAAACCTGAGCTACCACGTGAATGCGACTGTTTTAATGAGAGCAGATGAGGTTGGTTCAGTAGTTATTGCTCCGATATATTTTTTTCCTTATACACTTTCTTACGTCCAAACCAGTGCTTAGTACATTAAGCTCAACAAATTTATTGCATGCTTAGATATGGAACCCGATTTTCAGATTGCTTGTTAGGTACTTCTCTATGCAAATATTTTTTTCTTGGCGGAGAAAAATAAAGCTGTTTGAGTTTTAAGTTACTCGAAGCATTCTATTTTATTCAGGCAACCTGTTTTGCGAACGAAGGAATTTCGAGAACCTCACAAAGAGAACAGGAATTCCTCCGCTTCAAAACACGCGAATGCAAACGACGTATTTTATACTACGGGTAGCATGCAGATGCAAGCAAGCAATGTTACGGATAGTATAGCCACGCAGTATTAACAAGAATTTACCTTTGTACAAATTGTCATTTAACAGGAATATTTACTTAGTTATTTTTTTTTGAAAACATAAAAAATAACTATTTTGTATTTGGTGCTGTCATTCTACCGTAAACTTCATTCGAAATACAAACAATCAAATGAAGGAAAAAATCTAATAACTCCTTAAGAAAACAAAACATAGTTTATACCAATAAAATAACGCACCAGGCTGACCATTATACAAAAACAAAATGTCAACACGTATTTCAGTGACGTCATACCCGCGACGCAATTGAAGTAGAAAAACTTTTTAATCCAAATGTCTGAATCGTCAACGAATTTAATCGCACTACTTTCTTTGATGTTTCAAACGTGAAAAGCTAGGAATTTTTTTTTTAGCGTCGTGTGCATCCGGTCGCGTACATCGCGTCACGTGCATCGCGTTGTATGCATCGCATCGTGTGCATCGCATCGTGTGCATCACGTAGTGTGCATCGAGACGTGTGCATCGCGTCGTGAAAACTTGAGGCGGTTTTCTCCGTGTACTTCCGATTATTCTTGTCAATATTATGATGGTTTTCTCCGTGTGTTCCTTATTATTCTTGACAATATTTTGATGGTTTTCTCCAATTGCTTTCGACTATTCTGAGAAACCGCTCTCTGCATGAAGGATTTTTTACCTAATGAGTCATGACATTTTATTTGGAGTTACATTTAATTTGTGAATTTCTGCTACTAAATCAGCACTTGCAATTTTTTTTACCAGGTGGAAACCACAAAATAAACATCCATTACTCAGCCAAATAATATACCATGAGACATCTGTGAAGCACTAACATGCAAGACGAACTTCCTTCTCCTTGGTGACTTGCGAAGCCATCCTTCTTTAGCGATCGTTAGTGAGCATCCCGCATCCCACATAAAAGAACTAAATAATATATACCTGTAAGCAACATGTGGTGTCATCTGTTGGCAATAATCGACACTACTTTAAACAGGTTATTTTGTATGAGATAAATTAACTCTCACCACTGAATGGCGCTATTGTAGTCAGTTAGAGTCATGTAGTCTCGTAGCCACGTAGCCTCGTGTCCTGGAAGCTTCGTAGTCCTGTAGCCTCGCAGTCTCGTAACCTTGTGTTCTGGAAGCTTCGTAGTCATGATGCCTTGCAGCCTCGTAGACTTGTAGCTACGTAACCAAGTAGCCTTGAAATCATGTAACCTTGTGTTCTGGAAGCTTCGTAGTCTTGTAGCCTCGCGATCACGTAACTATGTAGACTTGCAATCGCATAGTCTTGTAACCACATGACTCGTAGTCACGTAGTCATGATGCCTTGGAGCTTTGTAGACTTGTAGCTAAGTAACCAAGTAGCCTTGTAATGTTATAACATATTGCTGCTGGAGCAGATGGAGCCAAAGAGAAAATTCAGTCGAAGACAGACGCAGCAATTGGAGCCTTGTAGACTTGTAGCTTCGTAGTCAAGTACTCATGTGGACTTGTAGTCCTGTATTCTCGCAGTCTCGTAAACTTGAAGACTCGTAGTCACGTAGTCTCGTAACCTCATGGATTCGTAGTCGCGTTGACATGATGTCTTGGAGCCTCGTAGACTTGTAGCTACGTAGCCTAGTAGCCTCGTAGGCTTGTAGCTACGTAAACAAATAGTCTTGTAATCTTATAACATAATGCTGCTGGAGTAGTTGGAGCTTTGTAGACTTGTAGGCAGTTGGATGAATCTTGTAGACTCGTGGAATTGAAGCTTTGTCGCCAAGTGGTCTTGTAGCCATGTAGACTTGCAGTCATTTGGAGCCGAGTTGACTTGTTCCTTGTAGCTTCATAGATAGAGACCCGAAAAATTCGCGGGTTCAATGACCTCCAGGATGGAATCCAATATCCTCTACACACTCGGGAAAATGCCAACAGTTCATTGGCTGCTGACTGTGAGTCGTCTCGACTGGGTGGCCTGTGATTCGACACTTCTATGAGTGAGGGTCTCTAATTGGCCCTCAGTCCTCCAGATTAACAGTGAACCAATGAAAGAAGCAGCACTAAGGTATAATTATTTGAATTTTAGCATAACACGAAATGAACCCGCGAATTTTTCAGGTCTCTATTCATAGACATGTAGTTTCGTAGACATGTAGTTTGGAGCTGTTTTGAGCACTTGAAGCTGATGGCAAATTGAAGCATGGGAGCCAAATGTACATGGATCTGATGGCACGAATTGTAGCTCTTGAAGCCAAATGTAGATGGATATGATGGCACGAATTGAATCTCTTGGAGCCTAGCGTATATTGGTGAGATCGAATTCATGAGACGAAAACGTACCATACCTCATCGAATTTTTTCGATAATATGATCCTCTTTTTTAATGTCGTTTTGACTCGTGCATTATAGTAAATGGTTCTTGATTTGACTAGCGTATTATCCATCCGGTGCATGTATATAAGCGAGTCCTAGACAGCAGGTCGCTCAGTTTTTTTATTGTCGTCAACGGTATAAGGATCACCTAGTTTGTTTAATCTGGCGCATTAGTCGCGTAATTACTTGTTCTTGCGAACTCGATGGCATCTATACCGACTTTAACGACGAACTTGATGGACTTTGTACCATCGTCTACGGGAACCATGACGTCAGCAACGACGAAGAAGGTGCAGATCCCGTTGGCAACGACGACTTCAACAATGGAGGAGACTTCATCAGTCGTGGTACCACCAGCAGAAGAGAGCTTAATGACTACAGAGCTGGCTGTGCAGGAAACCACGATCAACGACGTTTTGTCCTCGATGGAGACTTCAATAGTTGCTGATTTGACAACAACTAACGAACATAGGTGCTGTTACTGCGACAAGATTTTCTCAAACAACAGCAATGCTCGACGACACGAGAGGAGCGAATGTGCCAAGAACCTTTATCGTAAAATGTTTGTTTGTGAGAAATGTCATAAGCAGTTTGCCAGAAAAGATAATATGAAAACGTACCTGAAGACATGCAAAGGACCAGCTGTGCGACAGAAAGTAAAGGTTTCGGTGCAACAACGAATGATTGATGTGCATAAGAGTATGCCTGGAAATGGTACAATTGCAGTATCAGCAACATCTGGATCGGGTCTGAAAGGTTCGTCTTCATCACCGCGGTATCCTTGCAGCTACTGCGATATGACGTTCACATTTGCTCATGATGTACGGAGACATGAGAGGAGTAAATGTACGAAGAATCCTTCTCGCATGAAGTTTCGATGTGATGAGTGTCATGAATGGTTTACTCGAATTAATAGTTTGCGACGACATGCGAAAAAATGCAACGGTAAAGTCCGTGTGCCAACTGATGAACTACCTGCAGAAATTTAGACTCCTCGGTTCAGGTTGAAGAATCGTGAGCGTACAGGCAAAAAAACAGATGAGCAGCAACCGATTGGTATGACGTCTGGACATGAAACTAAACCTAAGACTGTTATCGGTGCTCTACAGGTGAATGATAATGGCTTATACTTGGCGCAGTCTGCATTTCGTAGAACATTGAAGGACTTCTATTATCTAAATACGATTAGTGAGTCAAAAACATTTGTAATTTTCTTGACGATATTAGACAGAACATAATCAATCAGCTTAGTGATGACGTAGCAACAAACGGACCTTTGAAATATATGTAACTTGTGGTTGGACTGTGTATATGGAAAACCATATCCGTTCGATGACAAAGTGAAGAAGTTTGCATTCAAGACATCGGCTGCAGTAATTTACAGTTCTGACGATGTGAAGCAAACTGTTAAACACGGAATCCAGAAACTCTGTCAAGAAGAGGTGGACTATGTCAGTACAGGATCTGGTTGGTCTCTGTATAAACCGATTGGAGCTAAGAATCAGTCATTTCACGCCTATGCAGGCCTAAATGATTATATAATTGATAACTATCGCAAATGTTCCTGTAGTAGAATAGAGATTATGTAATAAATATTATGTTTGTAAAAGAACTTGCGGTGTTTAATTCCTTGAACCTGTCAAGTTTATGATAATTTTAATTAAATTTATATTTAGCTTCGATCAGAGGTCGAACCAGGAACGGATATTAATCGCATCAATCAGTACATAAATGTGTGATTTTTTTGATGAATTTTGGAATTTTTCCCGAATTTCTAGCTAAATAATTACAAATTACCAAGATGGCACCCACATTTAAAGATGTCGGGCACCTTAGTAATAATAAATTATAACTGTACTCTAGCGGGTAAAAATTACACTAACATGGCGTCAGCGCACTCTAGGAGCCGAAAACAAGATGGTAGCCTCCAGCAGACGAAGACCAGATGGCTGACAAGACATCATACCACCTGATGATATATATATATATATATATACACCTTGGTATTGGTGGGTCAGTCGGCAGGTGGCTTTAATGGAAGAGCGATCTATCGACATTTATTTTATTTTGCTCTTACTGTGTTCGAACCGAGGACATCAAGGCGTATATTTTTAAACAGTACTTTATTAAAATGTGAGTAATAAAATTTCATTATAATTTTAGATTTTTTTTCCAAATTTCTAGCATAAAAATTCCGGTTTTCCAAGATGGTGGCCGTAATCAAACATGCATCATTAATAGGATCCAATATGGCGGTCGTAACGTCAACCAAGATGTTATATCCAAGATGGCGGATCCAAAATGGCCGCCTGGGTCATGTTCAAAGGTTAAGATCACTGTCATCCAAGATGCCTGCCGTGACGTCACTATCCAAGATGGCTACCGTAACGATATGTGCAACGGTGATTCTAAAGTAATACTTTATTAAATTTTTATTAATATATTCTATTAATTAATTTTTTTAAAAATATATTTTAATTTTTTCTCGATTTTCTAGCAATAAATTTATGGATTTTCAAGATGGCGGAAATGACGTCATACAAGGTGATGATATATATACTTTGACATAATTGGTGGGGGGAGTCAGTCTGCCAGCGGCTTCCTTGGAGGAAGGATCAGTCGCCATTGTTTCTGCACTCGTCGGGTTCGAACCGAGGACTCAGAGTTCCATGTTGTAAATGTAGGCCTACCTATGTTTTTTTAAAATATTTTTATTAAAATTTTATCTAATATATTTTTTTCATAATTTAAAATTTTTTTATATTAAAATCGGATAATAAATAAAGATTTTCAAGATGACGGGCGTAACCGAAATTGCAACGGTGACGTCATACTCCTAGATGACGACTGCCGCTTAGAGTGGCTAGCTCTTAGCATTTTTAAGCAGGTTTTAGGAATTCGTGTTCTTTCTAAGGCAAAACGACTTTTGAGGTTTTTAGATATCCTAATTTTTGAGTTATCAAATCTTTTGAGATTTTTTTATGGGATTTTTTCTAAAAAAAATGGAAATTTTTGGCAAGTTTTGGCTAAATTTGGCAAATTTGAAGGTCAAAGGTCAAGGTCAAATTCAAGGACACACTCATCCAAGATGGAAGCCGTGACGTCACAATCCAAGATGGCGGTCGGCACCACTGGCACCACTCCCTGGACCCTGTGCCCGGAGCCCCCAAACTATACTACTCCGCGGGTCCGCCATCTTTTCGAAATTTCTGTGACTTTCACTTCCGTTTTCCATTCTGGAAGTTATTTCTTCCGAATGCCGTATACCGAGAGCTGAGATGTTACGGATAAAAAAAATTGACAATTGTGACTAGTGCCCTTTTAACAAATCATGATTCGAACTTCTTTTTATTCTGTGGGAAGGGGTGGCTAATGTTCTGGTCGGGACGGTCATCCAACGCAGAGCGTTACCCCGGCCTCATTATAACACCGAGAGAGAAAGACGGAGGGGAAATTTACTATCGGTGGGCGTGGATTGAGAGGCCTGTAAGATGCGGATAAGAGTGTGAGAGAGAGGGAGAGAGAGAGGATGTAGGAAACGATCAGGGAGGCTCGGGACACGAGACTTCGCCCTGGAACGAGCTAATGATTTATCAGGGAGGCAGTCGTAAACCCGCTCTTGATGGAGGGGGGGGGGGTGGGGAAGTCACCTCACTCCCCTCTCCTCCACTGCTGGCCTCTTGAACGACGAACCAGTTCGCGGGTCACCAGGAGAGCGGTCCTGAACCGGTCTCCGAAAACCGACCTGACCTTGAACTGCGACCACCCTCCGTCCGCCCCCGGGCCTGCACGGGGAAATGTTTGACATGACGTCTAATAAATCGATGTACGCCGGCTGCACGTACGAAAAAGGATGACTAATTGTCCCGTTACGCTCATTGTCCCGTTAAGCTCATTGTCCCAATACGCTCATTGTACGCTTGTGCCGCATCTATCTGTCTTCTACTCGATTGGAACAACCATCGATTTGACTTTTTCGAGGCACATTAAACTTGAAACACTCCCATTCGTTTCCTTCTTTTCCTATCATCGTCCTATCCTTAACAGAATAACACAGATTGGAAGAAGTTAAATAGCAAACATGTATAAAAGTTAAAGTTAAAATAATCTCTTCGTTAAAGTAATAAACATATTTGAATTAATGAGTGCAAATAAAAGTAAATTTATCAATTAAATTGTAGATTTAATTTCACTCCTTCTTTGTATCCATACAAAACAGTGATAATTCAATAAAAATGATTTAATTTTATTCATAAAAGTATGCAATCATTTCATCAATGTTTTGTTATGACTTCACGTTAAAACGATCGTCCGTAAACCGACTTTACAGACAACAAATTTTTTATTTATTTTTGTAAATGCAAACTTACAGAGATGTTTGTAAATTTTGACACATTTCACGCGAAGACAACTTACTGTACCACCAGAAAACCCAGCGTTTGCAGATAACGCCGGTCATTCATGCTTTGTGTTGTCCAAGTAACTCCAACAGTTATTCGTGAACAGTTCCCTGAATAGCATTATCTAAGCATGTTAATAAACACACTAAAACTAAATAAAATAAAATGAGTTAATATTCGATTATCTTTTTCATGCTTTAAATAAATTATGCTTTTAATTAAACATGAATTAAAATTTAAATATTGCGTCAGTTACCGTAAGATATACTCAATCAGTATCATTTCAAGAAAAAAACGTTTTTCATGTATAAAAAATTACCATAGCCATAATTTTGAAAGGAATATTTTGCAAACGTATTTTTTTTTTTATTGCCGCATTGGGAAACATTGGCCAATGCTCTTCGCAATGTTTAAATAAATAAATACTTACACATTATATGAACTTTATTTGAAATCAGTACTACGTGCATTTAACTAGGAAAAACAAGATTAATTAGACCGTATATTGGTGCTATTAATTTTATACAATAAAGACTGTTGAAAAATATTATAAAGCTTACAATTTACACTTCATGTAATTATTCTAAAGGGTAGGGATATTGTTTTTAATTTTTAATATAACAATATTTAAATGTTATATATTAAACTTTTTTGTTTGTTAAGCAAGATACCACACATTAGAAGATTAAAAATATACATATCGTAGGTAATATTAAGAGTATAATTAAATAAGCTTTTTAAAATCAGTGTATTACTAAGGGAAACTTTTAAAAGCAGCCATCTGCAATTAACTTCAGGTGTTTAACTAAATTAGGTAATATATTTTAACGAAATCACTTTAAAAATAAGTTGTGTCCTAAAAACTATTGACGTCAATTATGAAGCCTCACTGTTCATGTTTACCTGAAGTTAAGAGTTTTGAGAAATACTGAGTCACCCAAGGTGAACTGTTACATTACCTAGAACTACAAACGCCCCTACTTTCAGGGTAACTATGTCTGCACTTTAAACATGGAACGATTAAAAATACTGCATATAATTTATTGTAATTTTAAGGGAAAATGGTCCAAACTGTTCCAAACAGATTCAAAATGGAACAGTTCTGATAGTTTTTTAAACTGAAATCCCATTCAACAGTAGAGTTTTAACAGTTACAAATTCGCACACCTTTGGTTTTCCCTGATTGGCTGAGACCTTTGGCCAATCACACGCTGTCTCCTCCCTTAACAATTTTCCGTCTATATTTCATGTTTTTGCTTATGTATTGTAATATACCTACACATAATACAATTTTGATAAATATATATAAAAAGGATTTATCATGTTAATATGTGATTTTTATTTGTTCCTGGCAAATTAATCAAACTTAATTATGTTTTAATCCTAGCGTGAATTCTGAGAAATTAATCGTGTGTAAACAGTTTAGGATTAACTGTTTTTATAACGCCTTTGTCGTGAACAACTTTCATGTTAAGAATATGAATCATATAATTTACAAGAATTTTTTTCAAAATGTAATAAACATTAAATAAAAACCTTTTCATTTGATTATACCATTTAGAAGATATTCGTGTAATATGTTATTTTAAAAGAATACATAAGGTATGTTATTTAGGATACTAACTCATTAACTCGTATTCTTGTAACTTTATTGGCAGTTACGTGAATATTTTTAAAATAGGTTTAGCATGTTTTTAGCATGATTAACTTTTCAGTTTCTTACTGAATATTTGTTATTTTTGTTTACTATGTCACAATATTGACATGTCTTAAGTCTGAAAGATCCTTTCAGTACCTGTCAAATAAGTCCCGCCTTATCGCAATAGCTGTCTTGCAATTTACTTTTAGATGGAAATTTTGACACCAAATGTTTACTAACAATATTTTGAAATGTAAAGTACAACGATTATCGCTGTTATGAAAACGTACGTGACCATTTTATTTACTATTATAAGATAACACTTAGTAAACATCTTGTGAAAGAGATCTACTATGATAAAATTGCAAGAAACCTCTTCTTCTAGGAGAAAGTGGGTACAAAGGAAAAATCCGTATCAATTAAGAAGTAAAAGCGGATGGTGCCTGTTCGGAAATTCAGAGCAAAATGCAAACAAAAAAACTCACAAACGAACCAGGGGCATTCAGGTGTGACTTGATAGTTCCTTCTTAAACTCACAAATAAAACTTTGTTGTTTATTTTACCTGGGAGGAATTTCCACACTCTAAAAAAATCTTTTCTACTTTTACAAGGATGGTCTTCGGGAAGCCTGTAGCCAACGATATAACTTGTAAAATTACAAGGGAGAGCTTTGTTCTTTATGCAATTTTACAAAGATCTGCCTTTTAGTTTTACAAGAGATATCGTTGGCAACTGGGATTCCAAGGTATATTCCTTGTAAAAAGTACAAAAAAAATTCACAGTGTGAGTTGACAGACTCCCTTCCTCTTTCCACAAAAATCACCGTTAAATTTAGAAAGTACGATGTGAAGAAATGCTTTCCCGAATTTTTCTACACCCACAACTTAGAAAGTCGTGAAAACTTTCAATATTGGCGACTTACAATGTTGGGTGTACGGAAAACCGTTTACATGAGACATTTTTAAGTTATAGTTTCAATCGCTTCATTTTGATATTTCCAGCTATGAAGATGGGTTTACGATTTAGTTCTTTAGTATGTAACGTGAGCATATTGCTGAGCTTAATATTATACTCTATGTGTACAAATTTAGTGGCTAATGACTGTAGTATAGGTATCATGAACTGTCGTGTGCGAACCATGAAGTAATACGAAAAATAGAATGTTAAGAAACGATAAAATATACGTGATGAAATCGCATGATATATTAAAACCTATATGATCATTATCTTTATTTGTGTTTATGTTTCTGCCACACTGTGTTTCACATTTTGGTTCTGAATAAACAATATATAAAATTATCTACAAGAATATATACTCTCTATTATATATGTATTCAAGTTAAAATAACTGTGATTCTAATTCGGATATCAATCCTGGGGTACGAGCTAATATGATCCTATTTATAGGTTCAATCGTAGCCATTAGACTGGTATTATAAATACCTAGCCCACGTGGTAATTTCAAAATCAAATAAAAATTAATATACCTGTATATCGGTGGCATGAGACACTATTTCCACTTTTGGGCAAAATGAAGTTTAACCGTAAACATGACCACCGTTTGAAGTTCTTTCTAGATCTAAAATATTTAAAAAATGCACGTATTTAGGGTACGACACAGTTGAGTAAATAAATGATGCACTATTTGGAATTCTATTAACTGATCTCATGAAAAATATTAAATTTGTGACATACTGTCTAATAGCTCCAAGGTACATTTATTGACACGTAAAATTTTAAAAAGGCTGTAAAAAGCTGCTCTTAGGTAAAAAAAAAAATACAGATGAGATTTGGTTTTCTTTAAAAAATTGGTTGAGTCTAAAGTCCGTTCACGGACGATAGTTTAACGTGACAATGTCATAACAAAGCATTGATGAAATGATTGCATACTTTTATGTATAAAATTGAATCATTTTATTTGAATTATCACTATTTTGTATGGATACAAAGAAGGAGTGAAATGAAATTTACAATTTAATTGATAAATTTTCTTTTATTTGCACTCATTAATTCAAATACTTTAACGAACAGATTATTTTAACTATAACTTTTATACATGTTTGCTATTTAACTTCTTCCAATCTGTGTTATTCTGTTAAGGATAGGACGATGAAAGGAAAAGTAGGAAACGAATGGGAGTATTTGAAGTTTATTTTGCCTCGAAAAAGTCAAATCGGTGCGGTTGTTCCAATCGAGTGGAAGACAGATAGATGCGGCACAAGCGTACAATGAGCGTAATGGGACAATGAGCTTAACGGGACAATGAGCGTAACGGGACAATGAGTCATCCTTTTTCGTACGTGCAGCCGGCGTTCATCGATTTGTTAGACGTTGTCAGGTCAAAAGATTCATTACAGATATGTGCCCCTGGAATTTCAATTATAACATGCTATAAGACCGGAAACACTGTAGTGGTATAAATACCAACAGTGATGATAAAATTTGAGTGAATTTATAATAACGGCAGCGCAGTAAAGCGACATGGAGGCCATGTAAACAGCCACAATTCGAAAAAAAATGGACTAACGCAAGCGGCTCAATTGGTGCCGGAATACAGAATGAGCCGAGCGAAACAATGCCGGACTAACGACCTTGTTTCGCAGACACCGGCCGACTGCTGAACACAGACTCTCTGGGGAGTCGACACAGGCGAAGCTACACAGAAAAAAAAATTCTTTACTGTTACAAAAGATTCCATTGGAAAAACCGTTTCCCAAAACATTGTTTGACTGCAAGAAAGATATTAGAACTTTTTTATGTACAACACATGGCTCTGGTTATTTTTGCATATATGAAATAATTTTTTCGTTATAATAACTGTTTCTTACGAAAATTGCCCAATAATTTTATATTAAAACTGATGTTCACACACCCTAAATTTTTCAAAACATGGAGAAGACAATTGATTATTAAATAATCGGACTTTATTTTCTTTTATAAGGTTATTTATGTGCTCAATTAATATTGGAAAGCTATTAAGTGAAAGGTTTAAAAATAACTTTAACTTTTGGAGGTACTGGGACGACATAAATTCCCTGGAAATAATCCTAGCCCAGTCATGCAGCAAACACTATTTTGTAGTGGTACAGTTGTTTTCATGTGGATGTACCAATTTACAAATATCTGTAATTTTCCATCAAATTTCTGAACCGTCTAAAAAAAATGGATGCTTGTACGTATGTATGCGCGTTAGTAGTTATTCTTACTTTGCGTTGTCAAAAAAACTGATTTTAATTTTGTATGCAAAAATTAATAGAAAATAAATTATAAAATGACTGGTGTGATATGAATACGGTGATTAAAAATTATTTTTATCAAATTAAATAAATGTCAGTATTCAAAATATGTATATTATTATTTTAATTTTTTTATTTTTTATATTTTTATTTATTTATTATTTATTTTAAATAATCGAGGTAAATTTTAATTAACAATGAAAACCAATAAACATACTTGATATTTAGTATAGTGTAGTTTTTTAAGGTAACTGTAATAATAATGTAAAATTACAGGTATATTTTAATTTGTAAACTTACATAAAAGCTACAATATCACTACAAAAAATGTTCGCAGTAATCCTGGGTTATACGACAATTTTCGTAAGAGCAAAGAGATATTCACTATTTCGAAAAACGCATTCCGTGTATGAAAAAAAAAATCATGGCAAATGATTGTAAAGATTTACATTATTTTTTTCTCGTAGTATTACGAACTTTATCTTGGCAGTTGGTTTCAAATGCTTCTTTTGTAAAAGGAGAAGCATTATTTTTCGGTGTATGTTCCCTTTTTTATATGTTCCCTCATCTCCAGTTTCCGTAGCATCAGACGTCCTCAGCAACACCCTAATTGCTTGCAATGAATTCTAACTACACATATGTCATTTGTTGCATTTTTTAATCCCATTTTTCACCCAATCCATGCACGAAATTTCACAGGCCGAAGTTTTCTTCCCGTGAATGCACGCTGTTTTTCCGACCACGTAAATCAACCAAATAAAAATTCCTGAGGTCTTATTTCTTTGTCCCTTACAAGTGTATACCGGCGCCTTCCTGTTTCATATTACGTCAAACAGAGTTAAAATCGCAGTGTACTGTGAAGCCTTATATATTTCAATGTAAGTTATAAGCATTATTAAAATTTTGGGGCGTCAATTTAAAACACAAATAACATCACAAATAAGGTTGTTTTTTTTATGTTTTACATACCCCTTGGAATTTTCTTGGAATTGGTAAACGGTGACTGTAGTATAAATGCATTGGAATTGGCCAAACATATAATAATTGCAATGGGGAATATTGGTTTTATAGATTTATATAAATTTCTCACTTTACACTGTATGTCCTAGAGAAACCTCAATAACGGAACAAAAAATAAAAGCAGTCCCAAAGAAAACAAATCAAATCAGCCGACGTCAAAAGTAAAAGGCAAAACCGGAGAGAGAATTTCGGGGAGGAAATTAGTTGGAATAAAATATCGCAGCACGTACGAACACAGTGGGTTCAAAATAACAAGACAGTTGCAACAAGAAAAGTAAAAAAAAAGAAGGCATTAACCAACTTTAGACAAAAAAGCGACGAGCATTTAAACACAACAATGAGGTTGCTGTGTTTTCAATGGTTGGTTTTGTGTGTTTTTTCTCTGTTCTAGTTACAAATATCTCGTCGTTGTCAGCCGATTGTGCAAGTCTGTGCCAATATATTTGTTTCTAATTCCATCAATACATTTGTTTTGTGATGTTTACATATTTAGTTTATGACATCGGCTTGTTTTGGAATTTTTTTTTGTCATTTTTGAATTCATATTTTTTGTGGTTATTTTGTGAGCTTCCTAGATGAAATCCATTAAATTCAGCACTGGCGAATTTCCAAAAAAAAAAAAAAAAAAGTGAGTGAGACTTCTATTACTCGCCAGTGATTTGTAAACATTTAACTTTGGTAACGAAGAAATTCATGTGTTCTCACGTTGCAAACACACTTATAATACGAAACTCGGTCACGAAAGTTGAGTATAATTCTCTAAAGTAATGCCGAGCATGATAAAAGTACGTAAATTGTGGCTTCAAACACATTTCTGGACGCGAATCACATGTAGTTTTCTAACGCGCCGCTAGAATTCGTTGCCAGGTTATCTACGTCGGCTATAGAATAGATCCGTGTGCAGAGTGAAAGGTTAAACTACATAACGAAACGGCTCCGACAAAAGCGAAATAGACATTAAACACATTACTAAACATTATAATACTAGCCATCTTGTTACAATTCATTAAAGGGTAAATGCTATGAACTTTTCCTTTTGCCACAGATGGCAGCGCCGAGATTACACATTCCCGTTTCCATTCACGAAATCACTCCCTAAAAAATAAGCGGTATACCGAGAGCTAAGATTTTATGCAACAAATAGACTTTTTTTTGAACGAAACAGCCAGATCTGCTCCGAGTCGGCAGGACGGGACTCACCTGTCCGTGGAGGGTCGGGCCGCCGGTGATTAGTCGGCGCTTGAAGAGACACGTGTTGACGGGCCGCCGGTGATGAGTCGGCGCTTGCCGAGACACGTGTTGACGGGCCGCCTTTGATGAGTCGGCGCTTGAGGAGACATGTGTTACGGGCCGCCGGTGATGAGTCGGCGCTTGAGGAGACACGTGTTACGGGCCGCCGGTGATGAGTCGGCGCTTGCCGAGACACGTGTTGACGGGCCGCCTTTGATGAGTCGGCGCTTGAGGAGACACGTGTTACGGGCCGCCGGTGATGAGTCGGCGCTTGAGGAGACACGTGTTACGGGCCGCCGGTGATGAGTCGGCGCTTGAGGAGACACGTGTTACAGGCCGCCGGTGATGAGTCGGGGCTTGAGGAGACACGTGTTGACGGGCCGCCGGTATTGAGTCGGCGCTTGAGGAGACACGTGTTGACGGGCCGCCGGTGATGAGTCGGGGCTTGAGGAGACACGTGTTGACGGGCCGCCGGTGATGAGTCGGCGCTTGAGGAGACACGTGTTGACGGGCCGCCGGTGATGAGTCGGCGCTTGCCGGGACACGTGTTACAGGCCACCGGTGATGAGTCGGCGCTTGAGGAGACACGTGTTGACGGGGAGTATGCCGACCAGACTGAAGGTCTCGCCCGCAGACACGCCGGGAGGCCCGAAGCCCGTCGCCAGCGACGCCGGTCTCTGGTCGAATGTGGCCGGGTCAGGGGAAGGCCATCGCTGCGGGACGAGGGAGGGGAAGGGGGTGACGCCACGGGGTCGCGAGAGGTGAAGGGGTCAAGCGGGTCGCGTCGGCGTCCAACCGCGGCGTCCGTCAGGCCGGGTAGCGCTCAACCTCGCCGCCTGCTCCGCCGTCCCATCAAACGATTCACGTATCGATTATTAAAAAAAAAAAAAATTGGTTGTTTGTAAAGTCGATTTACGGACGATAGTTTAACGTGACAACATCAAAAAAAAAAACACTGATGAAATGATTGCATATTTGTATGAATAAAATTGAATTATTTTTATTGAATTTATCACTATTTTGTATGGATACAAAGAAGGAGTGAAATGAAATCTACAATTTAATTGATAAAGTTACTTTTATTTGCACTCATTAACGAACAGATTATTTTAACTATAACTTTTATACATGCTTGCTATTTAACATCTTCTAATCTGTGTTATTCTGTTAAGGATAGGACGATGATAGGAAAAGTAGGAAACGAATGTGAGTGTTTGAAGTTTAATGTGCCTCGAAAAAGTCAAATCGATGGTTGATCCAATCGAGTGGAAGAGAGATAGATGCGGCGCAAGCGTACAATGAGCGTAACGGGACAAAGCGTAACGGGACAACGATCATTACGGGACAATGATTCATCATTTTTCGTGCTTGCAGCCAGCGTTCATCGATTTATTAGACGTTGTAACGTCAAAAATTATCGGTATAAATCTCCTTCCGGGTGATTTCCGTTACTATTGATATGTAACATCTCAACTCTTGGTAGGAGTAATTTCTATGATTGCATGAAACTCTAAATGAGTAACCACGGTGCTGCCATCTGTGGCGAATAGTGCAAACCAAATAGTTCAAAATGCCAAAGGGCATTTTTTTAAAATCTTTTTAGTGAATTTTAACATTTTATTAATTTTTTCAAGGGTTATTTTTTTCCTGCAATTTTTGGATCCATTTCATTATAACGTTTAAAACATTGGTCAGCTAGTCAAATAATTCAATAGTCACCGTAGCTGCTCGAGAAGTTAGTTATAGTGGCGGGTGCGGAATATACTTGGGATTCATGTCAAGAAATGTAGCAAAAAATAATTTCGTATATTTAAAAACGCTCGGTATTATTTAAAAGAATTATTACGTTAAATTTCGTGTGCTAGTTTCGTATTATAAGTGAGAACACGCGCATTTGCTTGCTACCGCGGTTTGATGTAACATATCTCTAGCGAGTACTGAAAGACTCGTTTACATTTTAAAAATGAAATAATGGTTCAACCATCGTTAGTTTTTTATATTTTTAAAATATATTTAGTAAGAAAGTATTTATTTTATGGTTTGTAAAAAACTAAGAATGATATTTTTTGTCAATCTTAACATGAAATCATGGTATATACGGTTTTCAATTAATTGTTTCTGTTTAACCTTTGACAGGTATTACTTAATATTTTGTATATTATTCATATCGCAATGAATAATTTGGTTTTTAAAAACAATTCTAAAAACATGAATTTTTCTGGGTTTTGGGAAATCGGTTGTTTTATTGATTTATATATGATGTCATGTTATTAAGAATTGCGTGTCAAAGACTACACACAAACGATTAATTTACATGTGTATACAACACTATTACATACTCTTAAATTCATTCTAAGGTTGACATAAAAAGATTCATGTGTGCACATTTACCCTACTTATGTATAGGTATGTACTACTCGCATATATTTAGCACGGTTTATATCATATAACTTATCAAAATCTATCCTATTTTCGACGCGTATTCAAGTCACTAAATTATTAAAGACATTCCTATCGCAGTCAGCCGATAGTGTTGCAAACGTGCGGCAACATCTCTTTATTTGCGTAAAGCTTGAATTAAAATATTCTTACGTTCTTTGAATGGCTCTTGCATTTAGGAAGCTTGATTCAAGATGTGTATATTGGTATACGGAATTACTGGTAACACTTTATGTCTTTAGAACCCTCACTAACTGACAAAAAATGGATGAATATGCCTACACTTAGAAAACTAGCCAAATCAGCTGATGTCACAGTTAAAAAAATGACAGCAAAGAAAATTCCATGGGTAGGGACCGGAAAAATTGGCGGATTCATTTCGCGATATGCTAGAATGGAAATAATTGTATTTTTATGCAATTTCTGCCATTGGTTCGCTGTTAACCTGGAGGACTGTGGGCCAATTATAGACCCTCAGTCAAGGCAGTATCGAATCACGAGTCTCCCAATTGAGACGCCTCACGAATCAGCAGCCAATGAACAGGCGACGTTTGCCCGAGTGTGCACAAGATAGTGGAGTCTAGCCTGGAGGTCACTGAACCCACGAATTTTTCCAGTCCCTATCATTGGGATGAAATTGTCAGGAATATATTTTCGCCTTGTCAATCGTCAGGAATCGACCATGTTCAGACATGTCCGCCTCTCGATGCCTATGATCAGGACCTTGAAGGTCATTTTGGCGAAGCCACATCCACCATCTTGGAATCCACAATTATCGAGAATCTTTAATTATAAAGCTAGAAATTTAGAAAAAAATCCCCAAAATCATTTAAAAAATCAGTTATTAATGAATTGATTGAATAAAATTTATTTTAGTCGTTGGTTCATTACATGCTTGATCCAAAAATCGTAATTTCAGGTAAAAATAAATTAATTTAATAAAATATGGTGGACACAAAATTTAACTAAAAATTGGTTGTCTGTAAAGTCGGTCTACGGACGATAGTTTAACGTGACAACGTCACAACAAAGCATTGATGATATGATTGCATACTTTTATGAATAAAATTGAATCATTTTTATTGCATTATCACTATTTTGTGTGGATACAAAGAAGGAGTGAAATTAAATCTACAATTTAATTGATAAATTTACTTTTATTTGTACTCATTAATTCAAATATGTTTATTACTTTAACGAACTGATTATTTTAACTATAAATTTTATACATGTTTGATATTTAACTTCTTCCAATCTGTGTTATTGTGTTAAGGATAGGACAAGATTTGAATCATGCCTCTTGATGATACAAAAAAGTAATTTTATGTAAAGAACCACTTAATTAAAAATTCTTAAAATATCCTAAAAGCGACTTAAATTCCTCATCCATCAGCCGCCAGTAAGCTGTCGATGCATCTTGGCCGCCATCTTGAAAATCTGTACTTTTCAAACTAGAAATTCGGAAACATTGAAATTCCTAAAAAAAATCAATAATTAATTTACTGCTTGATTCTATTGATTCCTATCCTTGATATGATCTTTTTTCGATCCCAAAAAATATGTATATTCGGGTAAAATATATTTATTTATTTAAATTTAACATTAATGTGACAGGTCGAGAGAAAAAAAAAGCAAAAACAAATAAAAAAATATATAATTTCTTCAAGTACAAACAAGTTAAATTAAAAGCGTTTCTCGATTTCTTAAGGCTTCTTAGATGGCGAAGCGAATACTTTACATGATTTGACATGAGCTTCCATGGCATTTCCACGTGGCAATCGATTAACCTGGCATTTGTAACAAGTGGCCACACACGTCCAGTTGGTGGCCAGGCATGTATGTTCAATAGCCAGGCACATAATCTGGCATCTGGCAACAGAGCACACTAGAACGAGGACAGCCCTAATAGCAGAAATTGTGCGTTGGAAAGAGAGAGAGTGAACGTCTGTTTGAATGCACACCACAAACTGGGGTTGAGACGCTCGGATCGTTACCACAACGCCGAAATACCACAACGCCGAACGTACAATAACGCCGAATACCATAACGCCGAATGCCAAATTGACCGCAACGCCGATAGCTAGAATACTGCTGTGTACCACAACGCCGAAATACAGTAACGCCGAAAAAAATTGCTGCGGGTGGGGGGGGGGGGGCACAGGAGCAAAATGAAAAACAACTGAATGTATTTGTGTATGTTTCTTAAATGTATCTTAACGCCGAAATACCACAACCTAACCTAACCTAGGCCAGCCTAACCTAGCCTAATCTAACCTAACCTCACCTAACCTAACCTTTGTGGCAGTCCTGCAATGATATTTTTCGGCGTTAATGTATTTCGGCGTTGTGGTACACAGCAGTTTTCTAGCTGTCGGCGTTGTAGTCAATTTGGCATTCGGCGTTGTTGTATTTCGGCGTTGTGGTGAGTCCCCCAGACGATCTTTGTGGTAAGGCGGGCGTTTCTGCCACGGAGTAAGAAGATCCATGGAGGTTGGTGCGGTGGTCAGGTCTTGCGGGAATTTAAGGACTCCTAACTTGGTTGTCACAAATTGGTTTCACGTAAATTTATTATTAGAGATTATATTTTTTTCCTTAAATTAAAACTGCATTAACCTAAGCAAATGGTTCAAAACTCAATTCACAGGAATAAATTGTGCTCCGCTCTTTATATACATTTATAAATAAATGCGGAAAAAATTATGCTGCTTTGTTTGCTTTACTTAATAAACAAAACGTATGTGATGTTTTTTTTTAATGTGAGTATATACAACATACCAGCACACTATTCAGAGATGACTTGCGTCGGTTAAAACACCAAGTTCAAAATCTTTGGACCACGTATTCCCCCCCCCCCCCCACTTTTTTTAATCATTCACCAAAACATCCCCTCTCTTTCCTTGCCATTCAGTAAAACTCGTGTATCTTTCTTTCGCCCAGTTCTGTACAAACAGTGTCGGGACTTCGAGCTGACGCGAGTGAATCCATGTCCGTTCACCAGCACGCCTTTACTGGGGAAAGCCTTTCGCGAATTGTCATTCTTGACTCAAGGACAGACTCACGTGCGAATAACCCATGCATACAGACATGTAAAATTCACGGATTCATTTCGCGATAGGCTAGCATCAAAACAACTATACCTTCGTACCGCTTCTGCGATTGGCCCACATTTTATCCGGGGAACTGTGAGCCAATGGGAAACACTAAACCAAAGAAAGTGCCGAATTACGGACAGCCTAGTTGAGACGTCTCACGCGTCAGTAGCCAATGAACAGGTTTCATTTCCGCCAGTATTTAAATGACTGTGTAGTCTATCCTAGAGGTCAATGAATCCGCAAATTTTGCAGGTCTCTACGGCATGCATAACAGCTTCACTAACCAAATATATTCATCTTGGAATTTCTGAACCACACTCGTTACAAATTATCCGTGGATATGTGGTAATTTTACGAGTGGAGATCCTACTTAACTTTTAATTTCATATCGCAGAAACTATCCGGGTTATTAAATAACGTCCAAAACATTGTACAATTTTAAACATTCGACCCTTGTTTAACTTTCGCACGCGTGTTACCATGTTAACAACCAAAAAATAATAAATATTTGAATAATGTGCATTTAAAAAAAAAAAACACACGAAAAATTTGGCTTTATTCTTTTAAGATGGGAATCACGCTGTTTTCATGTCCAAGGATATCCGCGGCATTGTCAGATAAAGACTATAATACAATTTGTAAAGGCACACACAGATTTTCGAGTCCTGTCAATGAAATCTGTCCAATATTTTTGCCAGTTGAAGCACCCTGCAAAGATGGCACAGCCAAAAAATAAACTAACAAATGACTACAAGATGGTTCATAACTAATAAATAACTACAAATGGATACTTTTTAATACCCAGTTATCTGGAACAAAAAAAAAATGTGGGCGAGACTTTCAGTACTGACCAGTGATGTGTGAATGTCTGAACTCGGCAATGAGCAAACACGTGTTTACTCATGTTGTTCATTTGGCGAATTAACTTATAAATCGAAAATTGGACACAAAATTTAACTAAAAATTGGTTGTCTGTAAAGTCGGTCTACGGACGATAGTTTAACGTGACAACGTCACAACAAAGCATTGATGATATGATTGCATACTTTTATGAATAAAATTGAATCATTTTTATTGCATTATCACTATTTTGTGTGGATACAAAGAAGGAGTGAAATTAAATCTACAATTTAATTGATAAATTTACTTTTATTTGTACTCATTAATTCAAATATGTTTATTACTTTAACGAACTGATTATTTTAACTATAAATTTTATACATGTTTGATATTTAACTTCTTCCAATCTGTGTTATTGTGTTAAGGATAGGACGATGATAGGAAAAGTAGGAAACGAATGGGAGTGTTTCAAGTTTAATGTGCCTCGAAAAAGTCAAATTGATGGTTGTTCCAAACGAGTGGAAGAGAGATAGATGCGGCGCAAGCGTACAATGAGCGTATCGGGACTATGAGTCATACTTTTTCGTGCGTGCAGCCGGCATTCATCGATTTATTAGACGTTGTCACGTCAAAAATTCTTTAAAATAGTACCCAGTTTGATAAATAAACTGATAAAAAAAATAGTCGCTTTTCAAATAAATAAATTTCTGGAGGAGAATCACCCATACTTTCTGCTCCCGCTGCTAGAATGCTCTGCATGAATCGTAAACTTTGCATGCCGCTGTCACCCACAGAAAGAAGAGCAGCACGAAACATCAGAAAATTTCAACCTCTTAAAAAACGGCACCGATGATAAAACCCTGGCTTTGGACTTGATTTTCGACAAGGAATTTTATTAAAACAATTCTCATATTGTTAAAATTACTTTACCAGTTAATATTATAATGTTACGCACACGTGATAAGTTATAGGTACGTCTATTGGATTAATATAGGCCTAACATTACCCTGAAACGATTTAAAAATACATATTATAATACCAAGTATATGTTTGTATATTTGTTCTATCTTAAACAACTGAAATCAGCCTGTAAATACATCCTTCAAACAAATCCTAACTTTATTTAACTGATTCAACACTGTTATATTGTTATTTACAAAGTAAAGAAAAATTTGTTGACAAGATTTGAATCATGCCTCTTGATGCTACCAAGAGCACGCACTACCACTGCGCTACTAATCATCTTGTTATTAATACGGAGAATATATATTAAAAAAAAGAAAACTGTTCGAGACAAATGTCTGAACATTGGATTAAATGAAGGGGAAACAATTATTGTAAGTGGTTATTAACTTTATTGAGAGGGAAAAAAAATAGGTTTAAAAATTGTTGGCCTGTTTGTTTTTTATAGCATCATTCAAAAACTGCTTGAAGGAATTTTATATTTTAAAGCTATTGGCTTAACTAAAATAAATAGGATATTTATAATTACAAAATTCTAATCCTAAAAGGGTGAAGAAGAGGTGAATATTTTTTTAAAATTAATTAATTATAGTCTCTGAATCTTATCAAGCATATGAAAATATGTTGGGCACCAAAAATAATCTTTCGAAAACTACCAACCATAAGTTATACCTATGTTTAGCCAAATTAAACACCTAATGGGTCAATAAGAGTTAAGTATGTTTTAAATCCTAATAATTAAATCTCATAACGTATTTAAGCGATGTGAATGATTTGGGGTACTAATAATATTCATACGACAAATTACCATAACAATTGTTATATTTTGCAAAGTTCAACCCCTTAGGTGTGAAAATGGTTTAATTAAATTTTTAAGACTAATAATTACCTCTCCGAATTTAATTAAGTGTAATAAATGATTTTCGGTACCATCAATGAACAAACGAAAACTGCAAACTACAATTTTTATATTTTGCGAAATTCAAACTCTAAGGGGTGAAAGAGGGGAAAGAATTTATGTTATGTTTTATATATATATTTCTAATTTAATTAAGCGTAATAAATTTTATTGGGTACCATTATTAGAGTTTCCAAATCTGATAATATTTTGTTAAATTCAACCCAATAAGTGGGTGAAAAAGGAGTCAGTATATTTAACAAATTAACATTTAAATCTCCGAATTAAAATATTAAGCAATATAATTAGTTTTGGTGGCCAATAATAAACATATGAAAAATACCAACATAATTTTACCATTTTCCACAATTTGACCACTAAGGGGTCAAAAAATCTATAAATGTTGTTTGAAGATATTTAATTACATCTCCGAAGTTAAGTAAGTATAAAACAAATTTACAATTTTACCATTTTGCGAAATTCCAGCCCTAAGGGGTGAAAAGGGGGCTAAATTTGTTTTAAGATAAATGATTTAACTTCGCATTTAATGAAGTACAATATAAATCTTGAGTAGTATAGGATAGCCGGAACTGGGACAGGATGCAGGATGTGGAGCCGAGAGCCGGTCCTCCATCTTGGATTGTGACGTCACGGCGGCCATCTTGGATGAGCGTAACGGGACACAGCGTAACGGGACAATTAGGACATTGACCTTTGACCCTCAAAATTCGCCAAAATTGGGCCAAATTTGCCCAAAATTCCTCAAAAATCGTCAAAATTTCCATTTCTGTGGAAAAAAATTCCGCCAAAAAAATCTCAAAAAATTCCACAAACCAAAAATTAGGATTTCGAAAATCCTCAAAAGCTGTTTTGTCTAAGAAAGTACCCAAATGCCTGAAAGCGGCTTAAAACTCCTGAGAGCTAGCCGCTTTTAAGCCGCCGACCTTTAAAATAAGGATGTCATGGCAGCCATTTTGAATTATGACGTCACCGTGGCAATTTCCGTTACGCTCATCCAAGATGGCCGCCGTGACGTCACAATCCAAGATGGAGGACCGGCTCTCGGCTCCACATCCTGCATCCTGTCCCAGTTCCGGCTATCCTTTACTACTATATTGGGTACTAATAATTATCATGCGAAAACTACCAACCACAATTTTACCATTTTTTGTCATTCAAACCTGAATATTGATAAAAGCGGTAGGTTTGTTTTTAAAACCATGAACTTACATTTCCAATTCGATTAGAATTAGAAGTAAAATAATAAAGATTCTTTCATCTAATGTTACGTATTTATTATTTTTTCGTTTAATAAAATTGTTCCTTTTAATGGGGTGAAAAGGGGGAAGTTTTCATTTAAATAAAAAAATCGTACCTGCGAAACTATTTAAGTAAGACATAAATTAAATGGTAAAATAATAAAATTTTACTTATTTTCAAGTTTCCGGCCATAAGGGGTGCAAAGGGGTAACGTTTGGTTTAAAAAAAATAATTAGTTATTTCAAATATACTATACCTAAGGGTTAGAAATTAATAATAAACAACAAGCGCTAGTTTACGAAATTTTTTTTTTTCCAGATTTTCCGAATTTTGTCATTTAAGGGTATGAAAAGGGAGTAAGTTATTTTTTATCATAAAAAATTCATATGTCCATAGTAAATTAAGTTGAATGTAAGAAACTTAGCATGAATAGTTATTAATAGCTTAAATAACGGGGGCATGTTAGTTTTATAGTCATAAAACATTTATACAAACGAATTAAGATAAAGTGAAAGAACTGAGCAAGAAAAACGTACAAATTAAGATTTTATATCCTTTTTAACTTTTACCATCTTTATATATATACTTATTCTGTGCGTGTGTATGTCACTGAACTCCTCCCAAACGGCTGGACCGATTTTGATTAAATTTTTTGTGTCTGTTCCAGTGGATTCGAGAATGGTTTAGATTCACAATTCAGTCCACTGGATAATGTTTAATTAATTATTTTTTTGTTTATAAATTGTTGTTGATCTTTGGATGATTTAGGTTCACAGTATATATATTTGTGTTGTGTATTTATTTATGTTTTGTAGTTAATCTTTGGATAGATTCTATGAATTTTTTATTTTGTTGCATTTTCGCATATCGGTTACTTGCGCCGTAGCTTAGTGTTGTTATTACATTAAAATTAAAATAAAACTGCTTATTGAGAATGTTATATTATTTTTTATTGAAATAACATTTTCAAGTGTAATTTTAAATATACATTGTGCAAATTTGTTAGGTGCAGTATTGAAGTGAGTATTTTACATGATTTTTCGTGAATTTTAATTATGTATAGACGTGCATTCAATACCAATCAACTTAACCTACAAATTTAAATTATCAGTTCACATTTTATTCTACATTTTAAAGTGTAATAAAAAATATACCTTGTGCAAAATATGTAAGGTGCAGCATTGAAGTGATTATTTTACACGACTTTTCATTACTTTTAAATTTGCATACACGTTCATTCAATAACAATCAACTTAACCTACAATTTTAAATTGTCAGTTCTCATTTTATTCTATACAACTTATGACGTATAGAACGCCTCTTTGAAAATAAAAATATAAGTTTGTAAAATAAATTATAAAATTTTAAAATTTAGAGTTTAAAGTATATTTAAAATTGAAGTGTTAAATTTTTAATTTGTAGTTTATTTTAAAAACAATTATAATTTTTGGATTTACAACGTTTGAACAGGACAACGTCTGTCGGGTTGCTTTAAAGTGTGTGTTCAGGTGGATTCAAGAATGGTTTAGATTCACAATTAAATCCGATAAATAATGTTTTTAATTAATTTATTTAAAGTTGTTGAACTTTGGATGTTTTACATCGGATCCGGTAGGAAGCGCTGTGATAACGTTATGGAATATTCAATAATATTTTATTTTTATATCAGTTCGACCCGGCAGATGGTCCTGTGATTATATTCAGGGAAATTTTCTGTAAATTTTCGAATTTAAAACGTTTGAACAGAACAACTTCGGTTGGGTCCGCTAGTAGTAGTATATAATATAGAATGTCCGGCGCCTGACTTCTGGCTGTGTTGTGGTGCCGACCGCCATCTTGGATTGTGACGTCACGGCGGCCATCTTGGATGACCTTGAACAAGACCTTTTACCTTGACAGTTTGCCAAAATTTGCCCAAAATTTGCCAAAATCATCCAAAATTTCTAGTTTTTTTGGATAAAATTACCGCCAAAATCTCATATAATTTAAAATAAAAATTTCCCATTTTCGCAAAAAATTTCCTGTTTTAAGAGAAAATTTCCCGTTTTAGTCCTCAAAAATGCCAATGGCTTCGAAATTCCTAAAAACGGCTTAAGCATCCGTATCTAAAGCCTCCGATAAGCCGTTTCGAGGAATTAGGATACCATGACCGCCATATTAGATTATGATGTCACCGTTGCAATTTCCGTTACGGCCACCATCTTGAAAATCATTATTTATTATCCGATTTAAAAAAAATTCTAAAATTTATAGCAAAATTAATTAATCCAAATTTAATAAAATATTATTTAAACACACATTTACGTATTTGGTTCGAACCCGGGGTGAGGTCAAATATAAAAACTGACTAAAGATCCTGCCTCTATGGAAGCCACTGGCAGACTGACCTCCCACCACTTATGCCAAGGTATATATATATATATATATATATATATATATATATATATATATATATCGCCAGCTAGTATGACATAATGTCCGCCATCTTGTTTTCGTCTGCTAGAGTGTGCTACCACCACGTTGATTTAATTTTGTCGGCTAGAGTGCAATCTTCATTTATTACTGAGGCGCCCGCCATCTTGAGATTTAGGCGCCATCTTAGAAATAAATAATTATTCAGCTATAAATTGGGGAAAAATTCGAAAATTCATAAAAAAAATGCACTTATTAAAATAATGATTGACGCCATAGATTTACGTTCATGGTTTGACTCTCGGCCAGTGATAAGGTTGACTAAAGCTTAAAATAAATGTTATATTCTATTTCTCATTACTAGGGGAAGGAAATTTTCGCGAAAAAATCTGAACGTCTACTAGACTGCAACAAGTTATACCCACACCAGCGGTTCCTTCCTTGTGATTGGCGGCCGTTTGCGAGAGAAGTCGTTGCCTTGTTTGCACGAGCCACTAAGGACGAGTTTGCTTCCACACTGAATTAGTGTGATTGGTTGTTGTAACAATCGACATGCACCTCAAAGTAACTCACCCAATCACGAAACACAGACGATGCTACAGTGTTTTAACTTCCAGCTACTCTCGAGATCTTTTCGCGAAATTTTCATGGCCCTACTCATTACCTTTCGTGTAGTTCATTAATCGTTCGCACTGCGAAAATCATCACTAGCCAAAATACCTGCACAACGAATTAAATACGTTGTCGCTATGCCTAACATGGAAGTCTAATTTTGTGATACTTAGAAACCATTCCAAACAGTTCATGTAAAATGCTATACGTATATACCAAGTGTCTTCGGACCACGAGAACAGGTCATGATTAATGTCAGTTGTATAAACCAAACATTCCGAACCATGAGGCCAATCTGAGAACCGACTTGACGATCAACAATGAAAAAAGGAAGTACAATCAGAAGCACAATAAACGAAAAGGAAGCACTATCGGAAACACCACCAACGAAAATTAAGTAGGGGAGGACGGGGCAAGTTGACGAGCGGGGCAAGATGACGAATGACTTAGTTCCACGTCATGTTACTAGATAGCACCACCTAATAGACACTACTAGCGCTCCACACTGGTAGGCACTTAAGAATCGCACAGTGAAGCCGCTGCCAACATTTAGTTGTTTGTTAGATGATGTTCGTACATTTGGTCTGACGTATTGTAATTTTCAAGAACTTCTAAGTAATATCTCATGGACAAACAGGAAAGATATTTGGTTATTCAATGCCACACATTATTACCTTAGACAATATACTTTTCTAACCACTATATATTTTTATCCTTTTATTTTTTTTCCTAGCGAAAAAATCCAATACTAATAACATTGCTGATCGGGGCAAGTTGACTGGGGCAAGATGACGACTCGTCATCTTGCCCCAAGTGCTTTTTACAGTTTATTTTTTTGGTATCCACATGCAACTCTTTTATAACTTTTGTTTGATTTTCTGAGCTTTATAATCTACAAAATTCAGGGCTCAACATTAAATATTTTACTTTTTTTTTTAATGATATATACGAGCATGATTTTGCTGCAGCGAACCCCACTGATCATGATCTTGCTATGAAAAAAGCAGTTAATGAAAATGAGGCAGAGAAAACTGAAGAAACAGGACCTTCAAGAAATGCTTCTCCCATTGAGCCAGGACCTTCAAGAAATTACATTTCCATTGAGCCAGGATCTTCAAGAAATATTTCCCCGATTGAGCCAAGACCTTCAAGAAATGCTACTCCTGTTGAGCCAGGACCTTCAAGAAATACTTCTCCCGCAGCTTCCATTAAGCCTAAAGAAAGACCATATGTGAGAAAAAGGATAAGTCATAAGCAATGTGCAAGTGTCATCACAAGTTCACCCATGAAAGCGATGCTGGTTCAGAGAAAAGCTCAGAGGATAGAACAAGAACGTTTGAAGCAACAAAGACAAGAGTCTCGAAATCCCAAAAAAAAGGAACTGTTATTAAGAAACTGAAGTTCGATTCTCGAGAAAAATCCAAGAAGCTCCAACTTTCGACAGGCATGACTTCAGCTCAAATATCCGAAGTGCAGTGTCCTGTGTGGGATGAGATTTATGTCGACCCTCCATCAGAAGACTGGATCGAGTGTTGCAAATGCCACACATGGTGGCACGAGGACTGCTCGAACTTTAAAGGAGGAAAATTTGTATGCGATTATTGTTTATAAAAACACCAACTCTGAATTAGTTATGTAAGTTAACTATTAATTGTAATTTTCAACAAACCAAGCCTTTAATAACATACCATATATGTAAAAAAGCATGTAACAATGTTAAATTAGTTAGTTTTTAGTAGTTTGCATTCTAACAATAAATATGTTTAAACTTGTGTCAAAAATGTCATCTTACCCCGTAGTCAAAGTCATCTTGCCCCGGTAACGGGGCAAGATGGCACATTTGCATTATATTTTTAAAAGGGCAGAATTTTTGAGATATTATAGAAATATAGATTTTTCCATATAGTTACACCACGACAAAAGACTATTCTAATCGTGTCTGGAAAGAAGGAAATCGTATTTCAAAAATTAAAATTATACAAAATGGCAAACTCTTAACATCGCCAACTTGCCCCGTCCACCCCTACAATCGGAAGTCAATCATTCAAAAGGAAGCACGTTTGGAAGCACAAAAAAAGAAAAAAAACGAAAGGTAGCTGTATTAAGAGGTCTCAGTCCTAGTTAGAAATCAGTTTACAAGAAATAAAACATATATATTTTTTTAAAATTTAATAATATTTATTTTTCTATACTATACACATTACGGTTACACAAGTGATAATGTATGTAGCCATATTCCCTCAGTTCTTTAAGTATGGAAGCTACTTCGTCAATGTGCCAGTAGATGCCACCAACAGTCTCAGACGATCAACTAAATGGTTAGGATCTTCACATGACATAGGGGAGACCGGGGTAAGTTGGCGAACGGGGTAAGATGACGAATCGTATGTAACTAATCCAGAAACACAGATAGACGGTTGGCGGACCTGTGACCTTGTGTGTCACCATCTGCACCTACTAGGCAGGTGCAGCGGAATTTTCCAGTCAGTTTGAATGTGGCAGTTTTGAGAGGCAGTCTGTTTCGTGAGCCATTGTTGTAATATTGAAGGTACGTATGTTAAGCTATTACGAGAAAAGAGTCCATTTGTTTTAAATGTTTATATATGTAAAATGAAATGCTGACTTTTGGGAGTATTTTAGTGTATAGATTGTTGAAGAAAATTTGTTCATGTTGTTCGTGATTTTGGTAAAGCAAAAATACGGCTGCTGGGGCAAGTTGACGGGGGCAAGATGACGAATTCGTCATCTTGCCCCTGCAATCGTCAACTTGCCATAGTTAATGACAGTGTGAGCATTATTTTGTATTATATGTGTTATTTAAACCAATGATGTACAGATATGACGAACATTTAAGTAAAATAAAAATAATAATGAAATTATAAAATATTATAAATAGTTCCTGTGTTAATAGTCGTAACAATTTTTTTTGATTTTTTTGTAGATGCCTAGGCATATTATAAGCGGAAAACGGAAAGGAGGCGTTGGAGTGACGAAGAGATAGATAGAAGAAGCAGAATGAAGAGAAGAAAAATGAAAGAAAAACTAAGAAAACTGAAAAACAAAGCTCTGATCATTCTGTAGCAAAACCGTAAAGCCTAAATAGCGTTTCTTGCCCTGCATGTGAAGAAGTTTACGTGGAACCTCCAAATGAAGACTGGATTCAGTGTTCCACATGTTCTGAGTGGTGGCACGAAAACTGTTCCAATGATGAAGTCAAGGAATTATATCAAAGTCGTTCAAATATGTTACAATATATCTTCTTTACATCCTGCACGTTGTTTAGTGTAGGATATCTATAAAACTATTGTTTACTTTGTCCATAAATATATATATTTTGGTTTCGTCATCTTACCCCAATAGGTTCGTCAACTTACCCCATTCCTGGGGCAAGATGACGAATGTGCTAACTAATTGGTTTCTTGTCAATAACTTCGGAACTACGCAAAGTAATACAACCTGTTTACATATTTAGGTAGAAATTAGTATGTACTTCGTATTGGTACCAAATTAGATATTATATATGCTTATTTATCTGTTAAAGGCCATTTCAAAGCTTAACATCGTCAACTTGCCCCGGTCTCCCCTACATAATCAATATCTTCTGCTATCACCATCTTCCTGGAATGTCCGTTCTTAATTTTTTTTAAGATCACTATCTTCCCAGTGTTCATCGTAAGCTTGATCAGAATTATTTATTTTATCATGATGTTTCCACCGTTTCGGTCTCAGGGCTTCATCACAGCTTTCGATCGTGATAGCTTTAGGTGGTTCTTCACAGTCGTTGGTTTTGTCACCAGCCTCAGAGTTGCTGTCGTTCATGTCGAAGCTTCTTCATCGTTTTCAAGCTTCCTTTTTTAAGAGTCCGCCATTTTTTACAAAGTACGGAGGTTCTACTTGAATTTGGCTTGAATGTATGCTCACTTTTCATGTTAAGGATTCTTCCATTATCATCATTATTCCATAAATCATCAACGTCGTGCAATTTAAGTTATTTGTCGAGATCGCAAGAGCCATGAACATAATCACGTTCAAGACAAAGAAAATTATTGATGTAATGCAGAACTCTCTTCTTTAGATTAGTATATCCATCATTGTTCTCTGGCTTGTACGCAGGCGTAGCGTTACAAGTTCTGTCATGTCTTTTTAAGCTCTCTTCGAGTAAACGACTTGCTACATCGAACACAACTTATCATATTGCGTAGTGAATTTTTAACACAGTCATTCTTCTCGTGTTTACCATTCTTTCTCAAGATAAATTCCTTGCCACAAAACTACACCTGTGTCCTTTCGATACAGCAGCAGACACCGAATCAGGATCCATATTAGTTACTGAGACTAATAGCAGATGTTTACTAAAAGTTTTCAATTTGAACCATTACTTAAATAGAATTTTTTTAATATTTCACCAGCGAGAGTTAATTTATCTCATGCTAAAGAATTTGTTGCAAGTAGTACCGATTCTTGCCAACATATGTCGTCTCGTGTTGTGTTGAGGTAAAAATATTTATTTCTTTTATGTGGGATGCGGGATGCTCATTAACGATCGCAAGAGAAGGATGGCTTCACTAGACACCAAGGAGAATAAGTTCGTCTTGCATGCTAGTGCTTCTCAGCTGTCTCTAAGCATATTATTTGACTGAGTAATGAATGTTTCTTTTTTGATTGCCAACAGATAAAAAATGTTTTTAGTTAGGTAATTTGGTAGCAGAAATTCTCAATTTAAATGTAACTAAAAAATAAAATTGCATGCCTCATTAAGTAAAAAAAAAAATTCATGCACATATCGATTTCTCAGAAACCACAGGAACAATCAGGAGCACATGGAGAAAACCATTAAAATATTGACAGAAATAACCAGGAGCTCATGGAGAAAACCTAAGTATGTTTTTCTTAATATAAAAAAAACATTTAAATAAAAAACAAAAAAATATAAAAAATTATTAAAACAGCTTCTGCCAGCTTGTGAACTTCTCCGTTGTTGAGCAAGGACAGAGTTCTAGAACGAGTATATTCTTATGTCAGCGAGTCGCTCTTATGAGTGATGGATCGGAATGAAAATGAGACGTTGGCTGCGTACTGAAACTTTAAGTACAAACCAGACACTGAATGGTGCTGTCTTCACTCGATGTGTCCACTGGTACAGTCAGGTGCAACAGCGACGCTCCAGAGACAGTCTCTCTCGATCGGCGCCGGACCCCGGAGTTCCTGTGCGTGGCCCGTGGCCTCCTCTTGCCAGCAGTACAATTTATTTATAGTATCGGCTGGCTCTTGCACGGTCTGAGGCTAACAGCTATATTTATTATACTTTTTATAGGCTTACGTTACATTCCAAAATACGCCAAATTTTTGTCTTAAATCTATCGATCTAAATAAACACTACACCCAAGCACACGAAATCAGCGCGCTACCACGTCTGAGTCGTGAGCTGCGCTGAGTAGAAATGAGCGAGAGCGCCGGTTTTGACCAATCAGCGCCAATGTTCCCCTTCCCCTCCAAACCTTTACGCCAGCACGCGACGCAAACCCAAGGTCGTATCAACGAGCTGACAGTGCACGTTAAGTGATGTCAACGCAATTACGTATCGGAGACCGATAGTAAGGGACTTATTAAGGTGCCCGCCTCGTCAGGTGTGTGTGTGTCAGCGAGGCGGGATGATAAGCGCGACGCTCGCTGGTGCTTCTAGCGCAGTGTCTCCTTTGGACTGGCGCGCAGTCTTCTCGTCGTGCACAGGATAACTGTGAGATCTGGGCGGTGATAGTAACATTATATGGCCGAGAAATGAAGATAAAGATGTAATGCAAGTCCCTTAAAGTGCTTTCAAGAATCTCTACCGGTTGTTTTTACGCCTGAAAATTACTCTGAAAACATGAGTTTCAGCCATTTTAACTCTTCTGAAAAAACAGTTTAAAAACTTAATCCAAAAAAATTAGAATTTTATTTTCGGCCCTCGGTGAACTCTTAAATGCTTTTCGTAAGCAGTCCCCCACTCGGAATTCTTGAGTGGTTTTGAAATCGCATTGTTTTTCCTGAAGCTCTGCGCACCGTACGAGTGGCCGTCTGCGTGTTACAGTTCTGGTACCAGGTGTGATTCTCGAAGACGCTTCACGTCAGCAGATTGGCGGTGCGGTGATGGCTGTGGCTCTGAGCTTGAGCGCGGCACGGACTATAGCCCCGGGGCCCCGGCAGGGTTAAGGGGGGGAGGGGTTAAAGGTGGTGGGGAGTGGGGGGGGGGGGGCTATATTGGTCCGCTGCGGCCGCTTGTATCTTCACCTCCGACCCGTGGAGCCGCGACCTCCGAGGCCGACTGCGACACCACAAGATCGACGTCCTGACCCAGCAGTCGCAGCAGTCGCGCAGAAGCCAGAAGAGGTTCTACTGCGCATGCGCCAGAAGTTAAACTGTGCGCGTGGCGGCGACGCAACGCCACTTCACGCATCCCACTCTTTTCTCGAACTGGAAACACAACACCGCCGGCACGCCGAATCTACGCTTAAACTGAACACTTTATAAAATTTAACCCTTGAAAACATCTCTGCCCAAAACTGCGCATAATGTAATATACTATAGTAAACATCCGATTTAATTGGCAATGAAAGCGCAAAAGTATAGGTAGTTCAGTGCATTGACTTCTGGTAAAAGGTGTAATGTTTTAGTTGCCGGCTTCTATAATTGGTGAACTAGAGTAGTAAATAGTATGTTGGCAGAATTTTGAAGTTTGTTATATTTTCACATTTCTCCGTGATTTATGAACATAATCACTATGTCAAGTACAACGTACGTTTCACCGTTTAGCACAATGATAGAAAACAAGATAAACAAGATAAAGATTCCCTTGTAAAAAAAAAGTTGCCAATATAAAACAAGAAAAAAAATTATCGTAAATTTGTACAGCACTTTGCTATGGTATTTTTTTACTAAATTACAATTTACACGTGCAAATTTTTAAATATATTTAAATACAATCTTATGTCAAACAATTTGACTGTATTAAATTTTATTTTGCTGATTAAGGTGCGCAGTTAACACTGGAAAGCTATTCAGGTTACGTTAAGAAATGATTCAAACTAATGTAGGTACTGGGACAACACAAAGTATTTCGAACCCAGTATGATTTACTTCCGAACAGTATTTTGTGGTGATACAGTTGTTTTCATATACAAATATCTGTAATTGTTAGAGACAGGAATATTTCGCGGATTCATTTCATGACATGCTAGAATCCAAACAACTGTACCTTTATATTGATTTTGTGATTGGCTTACAGTTTATCTGAAGGACTTTGAGCCAATGGAAAACATTCAACCAAAAAACTATCGAATCGCAAGCGTCCCAGTTGACGGGTGTCACGAGTCAATAGTCAATGAGAAAGTGGCATTTGCCTGAGTGTGTAGAGGGTTGTGGAGTCTATCCTAGAGGTCATCGAAAGCGCGAATTTTTCCAGTCTCTAGTAATTGTACATGAATATTTATGTTTGACTTATAAAAAAATATTAATAAATAACAGTGTAAGGTTCGTTGAGGCAAAAACTCAACGGAGCGAAACGAAAAAAAGCAATGTCTGTCGGCGATTTAGGTGAGAGGTGGAACATCGAGTGCTCCCCTCCCCCCTTGAAACACTTATTAATTACTCTCGGAGCCAAGCGCGGCTCTAGAAGGGGGGGGGGCGGTGGGGGCGATAGCCCCTCCCGAGACCAATTTTATTGATTAGTGTATATTTATTATTACTTAAATATTTAATTTCATATGTTAAACTTTTATCTCATAAAATGTTGCATGGAGCTACTAAGGTTCTGTATTTGAAACCTGTAATTTGTAAATAATATTCCAAGGCCAATATACTTTCATTTTTTGCAACTACGACCTCTCTTTGTGCGATTTCCCCTCCCGAAAAGTCATCCTGAGGCTGCCATTGCTCGGGGCAAGCGTTTGTGAAGCGACGTTACAGACCTGCATTTATTCGTTACGGTACCGACTTATTCGTCCTGCTTATCGTTGCTGCTTGTGGAACACAGGCAACACGACTCTCAACAGCAAATTCCGTACACATTGTGGTATCTCTTAAGTTATTGAATGTTTTATTTCCAGTTATAATAACACTACCAATTTAAAAAAATTACTTGACGTGTAACACCCAGTAATTAACCACACATGTTAAATACCTACCAACGTTATATACATAACTCGCTGCCCGACCCGGCTTCGCACAGCTATACTAATGGCAAAAAAATTAAGCCACATCTCCCATTTACAGTAATGTTAAACTAAAAAAAATTCAGTGAAAATTTATAACAATGCTGTATAATGTACCGGAGAGAAAATGAATAGCACCGATGGTTTCCCGACTCGTGCACGCAATGTACAACTGATGTACCCGTACTTCGCTACGGCAGTCTACAGGCAGATCACTCTTACGCCGCTCATTAGACATGCCCCTCCTTGTGGGTACGCCACTGCCGCGCGATGCCCGTTGCCATGAAGACGTAGAAGGCATGGACAATGCAAAATCCTGTTCTCATGCAGACAAAGTACCCACTGTTGCCTGATTTTAACCACCCATGGGATCTAATTTTCGAAAAATGTTATCCTGCGTAACATAAGGAACATTACTGTGAAGTTTCAAGTCTGTAAAAAATATATATACTTGAAAAAAAAGGGCAATAAAAAACAAATCAAACACAGAGAGAGGGAAAAAAACAATAGTTTAGGTTTGCGATTTAAAGTGATAAAAAGTATTTAAATACTAATTGAACTCTTATGAGGGTACTGATTCCTTCGTTGTTAATATCACACGGGTGTTTTTTACTTGTATGGAAAAATTAAGAATAATAAGGCATCTAGTGCGTGGCAACAATGTTAATAGGCAATAGGAAATAAACTTCTAGCGCCTGCGGCATTGTCAACACACACTTCGTACGTGTACTGCAAGTTGTATCTAACCCTCTCCAACGTATTTGATTCTAAATTAGACTTTTATTAAGGATCCCTAATGTTATTGATAATATAATATAGCCTATACCCTTCCTCGATAAACGTACTATCCAACACTGAAAGAATTTTTCAAATCGGACGAGTGGTTCCTGAAATTAGCGCGTTCAAACAAACAAACTCTTCAGCTTTATAATATTAGTATATATGTTGGTTTGTATGACGTCGATAAACGCCAACAACGTTGGACCGATAGCCATGAAAGTTGGCACATCGAAGTGGTTTTTTCATGGATAATGATTTTATGCTATCCATTCTTTTTGTAATTCGCCGCTAGATGACGCTGCAGCGCATCAACTTCTAATCCGTTTAGCCGATCGCCCAGGGTAAGCAGAAAATCTTGGGTCATACACACACAAATAGTAATGGTGTGTTCATTTCTCTGTGTCCGCCACACAGTCATATAGCACTATCATCCTGTGTTCAGCCCGGCCAACGCCGTGTAACTGCTGCTATGAATAACTAGAGACCGGAAAAATTCGTTTTCGATGGTCTTTAGGATAGACTGCACATTCCCCTGTACACTCGGGCAAATAACACAAGTTCATTGGCTGCCGACTTGTGAGTCGTCTCGGGTGGTTCGTCTGTGATTCGATCCTTCTTTGGTTGAGGGTTTATTATTGGTTGAGATTTGTCCAGATGAATAGTAAGCCAATAGCAAAATCATCTAAGCGGTATATGTATTTGAATTCTAGCCTATCACCGAATGAATCCGCGAATTTTTCCGGTCTCTATGAATAACTGTTATAGGTACGTTTATTTGTGGGCAAATGACATCTGTATCACATTCAACTAAACTATCTTTGGACGTATTATCTGTCAGTAAACATTGAATATTGTATATTGTATATTATAAATTATTGATAATTAGTAATAATCGAACACTGGAAGACCAACCGGAAATGCGGCAACTGTCAGCCAGTAGAGAAGCTGAAACATCTCAGGCGCAAGAGGCATGCTGGGAAACTGAGTATATCAGAGCCTCTACTTCAATTATTAATAACAAATTGTATGTAAGTTATCATCAACTTATACCAACATAAATAATATAATCTTATCACTAGAGACCAGATTATATGCAATTGCTAGATATCTTAAAAATTCGCGGATTAATTTCGTGTTATGCTAAAATTCAAATAATTATACCTTAGTGCTGCTTCTGCCATTGGTTCACTGTTAATCTGGAGGACTGAGGGCCAATTAGAGACCCTCACTCATAGAAGTGTCGAATCACAGGCCACCCAGTCGAGACGACTCACAAGTCAGCAGCCAATGGACAGTTGGCATTTGCCCGAGTATGTAGAGGATATTGGAGTCTAGCCTGAAGGTCATTGAACCCGCAAATTTTTCCGGTCTCTAGCCAATTGCATATTTGCATATGAATTTACATATTTAGCTCATTTTCGTTGGTTATTGCATATTTTACCTAAATCATGTTATGATCCATATTTTTGCTATACCTATTTTCAATATTTCTGGATATGTTAGTTCATGATTAATAGTTATCACTATAAGAAAGCTTCATTTTTAATTTTTTTTAAAAAGCTTTATAAATTCTAGATTAGGCACAGAGGCAAATAAATAAAAAACTGGCAGGATAACGCCTCTGGGTTCTGCCAGTCTAACCTAAATTAACCATTTAACGTTACAAGGGTTAAGTTAATAATACTAACGTTAGAGACCAGTAAAATCCTCAGATTCAATTCGCGGTATGCTAGAATTCACACCCGTCCACCTTGGTGCTTCCTCAGTGATTGGATTACATTTTATTTGAAGGACTCTCCGCTAATGAAATACCACTTCAAAAATGAAATATCAAATCAAAGGCATCCCAGTTAACATATGTCATAATTAGAGACCGGAAAAATTCGCTAATTCATTTCGCGATAGGCTAAAATACAAATAGTTATACCTCAGTGCTGCCTCTGCTATTGGCTCACAACTTACCTGGATGACGCTGGGCCAATGAGAAACACCCAACCAAAGCTTTATCGAATCACAAGTTGCTACGCTGGGACGTCTCACAAGCCAGCAGCCAATGAGTGGATGACATTTTACCGAGTGTACGTAGAACTATGGAGTTCATCCTGGAGGTTATTAAACCCGCGAATTTTTCCGGTCCCTATATATGTCATAATTTAGTAGCCTGTGAGCTGGTGTAACTTGTCCAAGTACGTATAGGATCGTGGAATCTATCCTAGACGTCATTAAAACCGCAGATGTTTTCCGCACTTGACAATTTGTAATTTATTGGAAAACAAACTAAAGCTCTAATTCAGAGTTCGAAAACGAAAGTTACACATTTTAAAAAAAATCAACATATTATTCAAAATTAAGTTTAGACACACAACTTCCGCAATAAATCAAGTGTTAAAACACCACTCCTTAAAACTTAAACAGGATAACATAAATACAATTCACGAAGAAATTAATTCAGTGGGTAATCCGAAAAGTGGTCATGCTTGTTTGGTATTCCAAAGACGCATTTTCAGTCTGTTCTCGAAACTGAAGCGCTTTCAAATTTCCCGATCCAAAAACCAGTTTTGCTTTTATTAACTGGTTTATTCAGGCGTCTCGTACATGGATGGACATAATGATGACTACAAGCAAACCTACACGCTTCCACAATTCGCGTCTTCGACTCCGTGTCTGATAAGCGCAGACATTACGCATATTTTAACTGCAGCAGAGTAAAATCATGGTCGTTATTTTCATAAACTTTGTACCTTTATGTGCTTACTTCCGACTTATCGCTGTCAGTTTCATAGTTTCATGTTACTTTTTTTGAACAAATAAACTGTTATTTGTTGAATGAAATTGTGTAAATTCCTTGGAATGTATTATTTTTTTGTTAGAGTTCACATGTCCTTCATCAGGCACCTTGCTTATTCAATGCTATTGTTCTATTGAAGTTTTCTATTAAATTAATTCGTTAATACATGTACTGATCCCCGAGGTTGGTACACTGTAACATAAAAAAAAATTTAACAAAAATTGTATTTAATAGGTATTTGTATGCAGAAAGTTCGGAACAACAAATAAATCAACTTTTTTTTCCTCAATAAACTTCTTATTTTTATTTTTGGGACGGGAACTAAAGTGAAATGCACTCAAGAGAACCAAACTAAGAACTGAACTAAAACTTATATTTGTTGTCCTTAAAGATTTAACTTAAAAAATTCGCCAGCCAAATATATGTCCTACGTTAAAGCCATCCTGATTATAATTTCTATTTTCGCGAAAAATTCTAAACGCTTATTAGACTGCAATATGTTATACCAGCGCCAGCTGTTTCTTCTTTGTTATTGGCGGCCGTTTGCAAGAGAAGCCTTTGCCTTATTTGGCCCAGGCCATTCAAGACGCGTTCGCTCCCGCAGTGAATTATTGTGATTGGCGCGCTGACAGCAGACGCGTACCTGAAAGAAACTCACCCAGTCACGGAACACAAGACGATGCTATGGTGTTTTAACGCTCGAAATCTTTTCGCTGGAAAAAAAGAATGCACGCGCCAAGAATGCACGCGCCGCTATCTGTGTGCTTCGGCACGTGAGGGTGATGGTACGAAACAAAGGATGAGTTCCGTTACTACACTACAGGTGTAGTGTAACCGCGACTGAAAGCGAGAACGTAAAAATACAAGTGCCACGTCATCCCACGTCCTGACAGCCTCGTATAGGCAGGACCGAAAGACTGATTGTCAGAGACCTGCAAAACTCGCGGATTCATTCGGTGATAGGCTAGAATTCAAACACACATTCCTCTTAGATAATTTTGCTATTGGCTTACTGTTCATCTGGACGAATCTCAACCAGTTATAAACCCTCAACCAAAGAAGGATCGAATCACAGAAGAACCAGCTGAGACGACTTACAAGTCGGCAGCCAGTGAACTTGCGTTATTTGCCCGAGTGTACAGGGGTATGTGCAGTCCATCCTGAAGTCCATCGAAACAGCGAATTTTGCAGGTCCCTACTGATTGTGCCTGATGACGGGAAAATATGCCAGTTCCCGAAACGTCGAAACTGTTTCTCATTGGAAATCTTATATGTTAGTCAGTGCTGTCGTCGTTGTGTTGCCCATTGTTCTTGTTTAATCTTCATCGCTGTGTTTGTATGTTTACTGCATTGTCCAGGTTTGTTGTCAGCCTGCATTTAATCTGTCTCGTCGTTGTTAGCCCACTGTGTTCGTCTGTGTTGTTATTTTTTTTTCCATGACTAAGTTCGTTCAACGGATTTCTTGTGTTGTCTGATATTTATATGTTGAACTTTTTTTTTGTCCGTGCTGTCGTCTTGTGTTGTCCATAATACTTGTTTAGCATCATCGTTGTTTCCGTTTGTCCGACATCAGCTGATTCAGTCTTGTCTTCTGTGAACTTTTATCATCATATTTTAATTTATTTTTATTTTAGGAACTCTTCCATGACAAACAGTGCAAAACTGCAATGGCTTATGTCCGAAAAACTGCATTATTAAATCAAGATTCCCCATTACTAGAGACCTGTAAAATTCGCGAATTACTTTCGCGATAGGCTAAAATACAAATCGATATACCTCAGTGCTGCCTCTGCTATTGGTTCACAACTCACCTGGATGACTCTGGGCCAATGAGAAACTCCCAACCAAAGCTTTATCGAATCACAGGCCGCTACGCTGGGACATCTCACAAGACAGCAGCCCATGAGTGGGTGACATTTGTCAGAGTGTACGTAGAACTACGGAGTTCATCCTACAGGTCATTGAAACCGCGAATTTTCCGGTCCCTACCCATTACATGAATCATTTAAAGAACGAGTGTCTGGCAAACATAGTGCGACGGAGACGCGTTGATTGGCGGAACGGCAGAGAAGAACAGTAGGCGGAGCCATACATGAAACCACACACGGAAGGGTTACTCATCAACTGTTCTAAAAACATCATCCTTCGTGACAACGCTACTATGTGTACCCGCGCATTGCTCGCTAAGCGAGCGAAAAAGTTTTGGACCATTTAAAAGATAAGTTGGCAAATCTTTCAGTACTCAACGTGTTCTCGTGTTGCAGATTCACTCCTAACGTAGGATTCTTTAAAAAAAATTGGTTGTCTGTTAAGTCGGTTTACGAACGATAGTTTAACGTGACAACGTCATAACATAACATTGATGAAATGATTGCATACCTTTATGAATAAAATTGTATCATTTTTATTGAATTATCACTATTTTGTATGGATACAAAGAAGGAGTGAAATGAAATCTACAATTTAATTGATAAATTTACTTTTATTTGCACTCATTAATTCAAATATGTTTATTACTTTAACGAAGAGATTATTTTAACTATAACTTTTATACATGTTTGCTATTTAACTTCTTCCAATCTGTGTTATTCTGTTAAGGATATGACGATGATATGAAAAGTAGGAAACGAATGGGAGTGTTTCAAGTATAATTTGCCTCGAAAAAGTTAAATCGATGGTTCCAATCGAGTGGAAGAGAGATAGATGCGGCGCAAGCGTACAATGAGCGCAACGGGACACAGCGTAACGGGACACAGCGTAACGGGACAATGTGTGTAACGGGACACTTTTTTCTGCGTGCAGCCGGCGTTCAACAATTTTTTAGACGTCACGTCAATAATTGCGAGCATGAAAATTATATATGTTAATTGTGTTTTCAACTTTATTTTGTCGACGCGAATCACAAGCTACGTCGACTATTGAAGAACTCGATTTTCAGAGCGTAATGTTAAACTATATAATGAAACGTCTCCGATACAAGCGAAAGACTTGGGAGAAAAAATCGAAACCCCTGCTTTGGACTGGATTTTCTACAAATAATTTTATTTAAATTCTGCCCATCTTGTTCAGATTCGCTAAACAGTTAAAACTTTAAAGTTTACCTCTGTATTTAGGAAATATTGTTCTTGCCATCCGCCAAAGATGGCAGCACCGTAATTACACATTTCGTTCCATACAACTTCCGTCGTATTTACGATATTACTCTTACCAGATGCCATACACCGGGAGCATTGATATTACACATGAAAATTTACTATTGTAATTTTTTTTTGCTTTTAAGATTTTAAATTTTTTTTCTTATTAGGCGCAAGAAATAAAAGCTGATATTTAATGACTTTTGATAATAGTTAACAGATTGAATAAAAAAAGAATGAAAAACTTTTTTCTGTAGACCACCACTATTCGTTTACGTGAGATTTTTGACGTGTCAACGTCTAATAAATCGATGAACGCCGGCTGCACGCACGAAAAAGTGTCCCGTTACGAACATTGTCCCGTTACAATGTGTCCCGTTACGCTCATTGTACGCTTGCGCCGCATCTCTCTCTTCCACTCGATTGGAACAACCATCGATTTGACTTTTTCGAGGCACATTAACTTGAAACACTCCCATTCGTTTCCTACTTTTCCTATCATCGTCCTATCCTTAACAGAATAACACAGATTGGAAGGAGTTAAATAGCAAACATGTATAAAAGTTATAGTTACAATAATCTCTTCGTTAAAGTAATAAACATATTTGAATTAATGAGTGCAAATAAAAGTAAATTTATCAATTAAATTGTGGATTTCATTTCACTCCTTCTTTGTATCCATACAAAATAGTGATAATTCAATAAAAATGATTCAATTTTATTCATAAAAGTATGTAATCATTTCATCAAATTTTTGTTATGACGTCACGTTAAACTATCGTCCGTAAACCGACTTTACAGACAACCAATTTTTTTTGTTGGGTTTTGCAGTGTCAAAATTTGGTTTTCGAACAAGTTCGTTTTAAGCATATAACGTGTTTTATTGGTTTATTCCATCGTATACTTTGAGATTCTAATGCGATGGTAGTTAATTTAAAACTGTGGTTCAGTGTAAGAGAATGCGTATCGTCTTAACTTCGCTACCCACAAATACGTTAAATAAAATCCATATTCAGGTACACCATTCCACCTCTCTCCCACAAAACAATCTCGTGCAAGAAACTTAAATGCGAATAAACCGAGTAGGTACATATCAGTTCATGCAAATAACTGTGCACACAACCTGTTCGAAATCCGTTCACAATTGCAATCTCACTGTTAACATTTTACATTGAATTTTCGCTATGTAGCCGACATCTGTTGGAGGTGTAACTAATTAACTTTATTAATTACCAAATGATTATATCGTGGCACTGACCAGCACTTTGTGAGCACAGATTTTAGAACACGTAAATTAATTTCGTTATTGTAAAATTTGAATTTAACAATGGTAACTACAAAACTTTTCTTTTTAGTTTTTTTTAATTTACTTTATGGATCGTGACTTTTGCTACGTAATTTCATTAATTATTATTATTTCAATTATTTATTTACTGACAACTGTAGTAAAATGTTATTTCCTCGCCACAACATGACTGATACATGTGAACACTTCTCAAGTCTTTTCAAATTAATTATTACACCATGCGTCATTCACAGAAATAAAATAATTTAATTTCCCTACACTGTTTACTCTTTTGTTAATGGAATGGAGCTTTTAATGTAAAGTTACACATATTTGTACATTTGTACATTTACATGAAAACAACTGTATCACTACAAAAAAACAAAAGTGTTCGCAGTTATAGGCCTACTGTGTTCGTATTCTTTCCATGAGAATTTATGCAACGTGTGTTCTTATTACCTTCAATAGTTTAAGTTATTTGTTAACTGAAGTGTATTAACTGCGCACTTTAAAACGCATAATAAAAAGAAATAAAGTAAAATTTTTGCTCTTTGTTTAAAAATATATATATGCCCGAACGAAACATCGAATTGACATATAAGAATTTGTGCCAATATGTAAGAAACACTCGGCATTATCTCGAAAACGTATTTCATATATGCAAAAAAATAAATTGGCCTTGTGTTGTAGATATTTCACGATATCTTTTCCCGTGGAGTTACATACAAAACCATTTCGTGGCCACTGGCCTTCCAAAGGAATCTTATTGTTGAGGTACAGAGTTGTTTCCCTCCCCCCCCCCCCCCCCTACACCTGTGAAGGGGTCGAGAGACTTTGGTCACCTCCTGGCGCGAGACTGGCTGGCCGGCAGAGTCCACGTCAGCCGACATCTGCGATCCCGCAAGTCACGGTGTGCTGAGCACAGAGCGGGGAGGGGGCAGGGGGCAGTCCGGGACACCTGCTTCGCCAGACAAGAAAAGGAATCTCCGTGGGAGTACGCTGTTTCATTATTATTATTACTTTCATCCGCAGCGGTCCGCTTCGCGCGGCGCTGATTGGCCCGGAAAAAGGGCCCGCCTCGTCAGGGGTGTATGCGTGTCAGCGAGGCAGGATGATAAGCGCGACGCTCGCTGGTGCTTCTAGCGCGGTGTCTCCTCTGGACTGGCGCGCAGTCTTCTCGTCGTCACAGGACAACTGTGAGATCTGAGCGGTGACCGTAACATTATATGGCCGAGAAATGAAGATAAAGGTGTAATGCAAGTCCCTTAAGTGTTTTCAAGAATCTGTACTGGTTGTTTTACGCCTTAAAATTACTCTGAAAACATTCGTTTTAACCATTTTAACTCTTCTAGAAATACAATTTAAAAACTTAATCCGAAATCAAAAGTACTTTTCGGCCCTCGGCGAACTCTTAAATGCTTTTCGTAAGCAAACTCCAACTCGGATATCTCGAGTAGTTTTGAAATCGCGTTGTTTTTCTTGAAGCTCTGCACACCGTGTGTGTGCCCGGGTGGGCGGGGGGCTTTATGTGAGCGGGCTCTAAGGGCGACATTGGCTGGCGCATCGCCTTCACAAGGCAAGCACCGAACCGACGTGCACTCTTCTTGTTGATATTACGCGCCTCTGTGGGACTTTTAAGAGATAACCATGCAATTCTATGGAGTAAGTTTAAAGGTAATAACTTCCTGCAATCCCCCAACTTCCGCCCGTTTTTAGCCTTTTTCACTGCCCAAAAAAACTAGGATGAAACTTGTGCAGACAAGAACGATAGCTCTTATGTACTTCTAGCTAATGCCTGACATGCGTTGCAATGGCTCAACTTTTTTTTTTAAAAGATGTTTGAAGTAGGTAAACAAAGGTATACAAAGCACCTAACTCTCTCAATTTCCGTATATATTTTTAATACATTCGGCGTTAATTTAAAGAATTATACTTTCAATTCCGTTTCCCAGTTCCGTATTATAAGAGTATGTGAAATATGTAGGGACTGGAAAAATTCGCGGGTTCAATGACCTTCAGGCTAGACTCCACGATCCTGTGCACACTCGGGCAAACGTCGCCTGTCCATTGGCTGCTGACTTGTGAGGCGTCTCAATTGGGAGACTCGTGATTCGACACAGCTTTTATCTGAGGGTCTACAATTGGCCCACAGTCCTCCAGGTTAACAGCGAACCAATGGCAGAAGTTGCATAAAAACACAATTATTTGCATTCTAGCATATCGCGAAATGAATCCGCGAATATTTCCGGTCTCTCGCAATATGTGAACACATTAAATTTCTGTTACCGTGGTTAGATGATACACATATCTGGCGAGTACTGACTCACTCACATGTATTTATTTTTTGTTTGTAACGGTTGCATGTTGTAACAGCCATTGAGAGCACAGTTACATGGTATTTTGGAGGCAGGGGAATGGAAAGAAATTTTCGCAATACATATTTCATTTCGTAGGTAGCCTATTTCCAGCTTTTAAAATAAATTATGCTAAATATCTGCAAAATGTAACTAGAGATACGTGTTACTTAAAAATAATAAAAATATGTTATGTGCAGAGACCTGAAAAATTCGCGGGTTCATTTCGTATTTTGCTAAAAAGCAAATAATTATACCTTAGTGCTGCTTCTGCCATTGGTTCACTGTTAATCTGGAGGACTGAGAGCCAATTAGAGACCCTCACTCATAGAAGTGTCGAATCACAGGCCACCCAGTCGAGACGACTCACATGTCAGCAGCCAATGAACATTTGGCATTTGCCCGAGTGTCTAGAGGATATTGAAGTCCATCCTGAAGGTCATTGAACCCGCGAATTTTTCTGGTCTCTAAATAACATTATAACTGCACACCAAACATTATGTATATCAACGATAACATAAATAAATTGTTATTTAAAACATATTTTCATCGGCGACTGGTTAGCTGTTGTGAAATAATTTATATACAGTTAAAACATTACCGATATCGCACAGGCCGTGTGCATAGCCAGCTATGCACTCGCTTATGTTTTTTTTTTTTTTTTTTTAATTGTGATCCGAACTGACTGTTGGACCAAACCTTAGAAAATTCAGTCCAGGATAGAACATCAGGCTGTTTATCAGAGTTGTATCTGGCTCCGCGTGGAGAAAAAAAAAATAATATTATGTCTACCGTGTTTTCTAAGGAGGATGAAATAAAACAATCTGTGTAGATGTCGGCGTCTTGCTTCTTCGCGATGAGAAGCAATGAATAAAAAATCAATGAAACTGTGGTTAAAAATTGTTTGTCTGTAAAGTCGGTTTACGGACGATAGTTTAACGTGACAACGTCATATCAAAACATTGATGAAATAACTCCATACTTTATGAATAAAATTGAAGCATTTTTATTTTAATAATAAAAGAATAAATACTTGAAATTATACTAGTAATCAGATTATTAAAATGCAAGAATAATAAACCTTTATTGCCGAAATTGTTGTTGTAATAAGCAATGAAAACCACATTAACTTTTCACTTCACTTTATAAACAGTCGAGTGGAAGAGAGATAGATGCGGCGCAAGAGTACAATGAGCGTAACGGGACACAGAGTAACGGAACAATGTGCGTAACGGGACACTATTTTGTACGTGCAGCCAGCGTTCATCGATTTATTAGACGTTGTAATGTCAAAATATGCGTTTTAACCATTTTCACTCCTCTAAAAATACAGTTCTAAAGAGACACGTGAGAACTCTCAGCGCGTTCTAAAATTCTTTTTGTAATCAGACATCACTCGGATATTTTGAGCACTTCTCATACCGCATGGTTTCTTCTGAAATGTTCTGCAGACCGCATGCCGATAAGTATGTTCTCACAGGTAGACGTACTTAATTATTTAGCTTCTTTTGTTTCGTGTTTTGCACATGATTATAAATAAATTCATAATCTTACCACATTTAATGTTTACTATTTCCATTTTATACTAAACAAGTCATTATATAATGGTTATTATGAACATAAAAGCAAATTTTTGTGTCACTCCTAGCTGTATTAACTGTCGTTTGTAACCTTCAACTTAAATCACTTTAAATTTTGGTCTTTTAAATGAAAATAAAATATATTTTCCAAAAACAGCAAAAACCTGAGTTTTTCATAAATTAAAAAAAATATATTAGAAAAATTCTTTTAAGGCGAAGGCTACAAACGAATGGTTAATCTCAAGACTAAACACCACATGATTACATGTTTTCGCTACATTATTGATTAGTAGAGACCGGAAAAATTCGCGGATTCATTCGACGATAGGCTAGAATTCAAACACATATACCTCTTAGATGATTTTGCTAATGGCTTACTGTTCATCTGAACGCATCTCAACCAATTATTAACCCTCAACCAAGGAAGGATCGAATCACAGAAGAACCAGCCCAGACGACTCACAAGTCGGCAGCCAATGAACTTGCGTTATTTGCCCGAGTGTACAGGGGAATGTGCAGTCTATCCTGAAGGCCATCGAAACCGCGAATTTTTCCGGTCTCTATTGATTAAACATTTAGATTTTCGTTGAAATGAATGAAAGCCATTAAATGAGGACTTATTTAACAAAAAATTTCATAATCAATAATATACCTATGGTTGCATTATGAATTTATTTAAAATCGCTTGAAAAAAAAACACGAAATATTAGAAGCAAAATATTTTCAGAAACAACCCCCTTAACCGACGAGCACCGAGGACTTGTTGGCGTGAAAGAACGGGAAGGTATGGTAGATGGAGAAGGTATGAAATTCAAATCGGCGACCTCTCGTTATCCGCAGGGTACCTGCGAGGCAGCTAACGAGACGAATTGTTATAAGAGTTCAATAGTTCAAGAGGATTTATTTGAAACGTTATTTTTTTTTCATTCATTCCCCCACCCCTTTACCTCCTTCCAACGCCACAACGTAGATGGTCTCTCTCTCTCTCTCTCTCTCTCTCTCTCTCTCTCTCTCTCTCTCTCGGATGGAAGTTTTTACGATTGTGTCGTTAACAGTTTATTCCCCCCCCCCCTTATCCGTGTTCAGTATCCACCCGAGTGTTTCACCGCGAAGAAAGTCCCATGGGGTGAAGAACCCCATCACTTAACACAGCGCGTCGTCGGTTTGACGGTAAAAGTCCTCAGTTAACATCGGATACCTTTAGTTCGGAGCCTTCCCCCCATCGTCACTCAGCACGACTTTTAACAGCCAGCCATTTCATTCGTATTCGAGTCGTTACCAGAACCAGCACCTGGAGGTTGCTGATTGATATTTTAAAAGTGCTGTCCTTTGATAATCCCAACTGGTACTTCTTTCACGGCCGACGGGGTGATTCAAGAAAATGCCACCACCCGAGCGAAGCGAAAAGTGCAACGCCGACGGGAAAGGGGTTTGTGGGAAATATCGAGCGCCCCACTCCTCATCACTAGGGACAGGAAAAGTTCGCGGATTCAATGACCTCCAGGCTAGACTCCACGATCCTGTGAACACTCGGGCAAACGTCACGTGTTCATTGGCTGCTGACTAGTGAGGCGTCTCAATTGAGAGACTTGTGATTCGACACTGCTTTGATCTGAGGGTCTATAATTGGCCCACAGTCCTCCAGGTTAACAGCGAACCAATGGCAGAAGTTGCATAAAAATACAATTATTTGCATTCTAGCATATCCCGAAATGAATCCGCGAATTTTTCCAGTCTCTACTCCTCACTCTCGTTGGTGAAGGGATGCCACAGTGCTGCAGTTATTCGTAAAGCTGCCGACACAATGCGACACGCACTTCCAGCTGACTGCTAACCTGCTTGTTGCTTGATGCACACACGGTCTCACAGATGCACGTTTCTTAGACGTGATTGTATTTAGTATCTATATGTTATCGCGTAATTCATCGATTAGATCTGTCGTTAATGAAAAAAATATTGAATGTTTGGCCCTTATCGTTCATGTGGATTATTGCAGATTTAGGTTTCACTTCTAATGCGCGTGTTGGGAGCGCAAACTGTGCAAACACTAGGACGTTGTACAAGATAGGAATTTCAGAACTGTTAACATGGGCTGAACACGAGACATGCTAGTACACCTCTTCTAGCAGCGTGATCTGTAATTTTTGTAGGTTTCAATGAGAGAATCAGGCCATGAAGGTAAGAAATAATACCTTAATGACTTAGACACGGTTCTTTTTTCTATAAATTCTGAGAGAGAGAAAAAAAACACGATTTTATACTGGAAATAATGGTGTTATGTATTTTTCAATTTACTCCAAAGTTCTGAAAATGTTTTCATGCTTCATAATTATATATAAAGTAATTATTGATTAAAATGAAATATGAGCTCATCAATTTTGCAATAACAACATTGTTTGAAATTTTAGGTACAGCTCGTGACGCCATGATCGCTGAGCGCCACTTGTCTCGCGGCATTTTGGACAACTTTCCTGTATTAGACCCGCGGCGATACATGATGTTACCTCGTGCGGGAGTTCCTCTGTCCTCAACAGCGTTCTTATGGGGGGCACTGCCACTAATTTCTCGAGGGATTTTGCCGAAAGAAAAACTTGACTTCTTCTTGTCAATGATGACGTAGACGTTTATACGTTTTTTTTAACGACATTCGCCACTTTCTGTTGCACCGTATTTCACAAGTTTCAATAATGGACCAAAAATATAAATACGCAAAAACACGGAAAACAAGCCAAAATCAGCCGTTGTCAAAAAACATTTAAAACATGCCGTAAATAGATTGTGGAATGAATTATTCAACAATATATTATAAAAGCTCTGCTGGTCACAGTGGGCTGACGATGAAGGGACAACATCAACGAGAAAAGTACATAAAGACAAAAAAATTGGTTGTCTGTAAAGTCGGTTTACGGACGAAAGTTTAACGTGACGTCATAACAAAACATTGATGTAATCATTGCATACTTTTATGAATAAAGTTTAATCATTTTTATTGAATTATCACTATTTTGTATGGATACAAAGAAGGAGTGAAATGGAATCTACAGTTTAATTGATAAATTTACTTTTATTTGCACTCATTAATTCAAATATGTTTATTACTTTTAACGAAGAGATTATTTTAACTATAACTTTTATACATGTTTGCTATTTAACTTATTCCAATCTGTGCTATTCTGTTAAGGATAGGACGATGATAGGAAAAAGTAGGAAACGAATGGGAGTGTTTCAAGTTTAATGTGCCTCGAAAAAGTCAAATCGATGGTTGTTCTAATCGAGTGGAAGAGAGATAGATGCGGCGCAAGCGTACAATAAGCGTAACGGGACACATGCGTAACGGGACAATGCGCGTAACGGGACAATTTTTCGTGCGTGCAGCCGGCATTCATCGAATTATTAGACGTTGTCACGTCAAAAAGACCTCAGACAACACCGTGACAGAGAGACGAACCCAAAGGTGATCATATGGACAGATCGTATGGACAACACAACTACAATACAGAGACGCACAGGTGAACCCGGCGATGTGACGAAACAGATATTCTGGACACCGCGTCGACGACAGCACAGACAAAAACAGAAGGCTTCTTAAGACAACATTTGTGACGTTTCAGGAATCTGAGATCTGTTCCCGTCCTTGATCACAATTATACTGACCAAAAATGGCATATGTCAAAAAAATAATAATTTTAATCAATATTCCTCATTTCAAGAATCATTTAAAGTACACGTCATATTGTCAAAACTTTCATTTATAAAAAAAACTTCTGGTAAAGTTCGTCAAATAATCTTTACGATTAGATCACTTGGTTTTCTACCAATATTAGAAATATAGGACTGGTTCTGAAACATGTGGGGTGTTTGAGGGGATCGCCCAGACAGAATCTTGTCCAGCGGAAATGGAAATGGCTTTTGCACGTATCCATCTCAAAGAATATCAACATGGCGAAGAACATATTGACGGGTAAAAATGGTGCAGTCAAAATGGCTATTTCCTGTAGAGCTAAAGAATGATTGATTCGATCGATTCTCGTCTTTAGTTCGATCCCTGCTCGATGAATAATAATTTATTTAATTAAAATTACAAAAAAAAAAAAAAGTCAGGTTCTAGAAAAAAACAACAAAATTAAATATCAAAATTTATTAAAAGTAAAAAAAAAGCAAATTACAAGCATTTTCGATGTCTGCAGTCTTTTTAGAAGGTGAAGCAAGACTTTCGCATGCCTTGACATATGTTTTCAGGGCATCTCTACATGACAGTCGTTTAACCAACCAAGTCCAATCAGTGACCACACACGTCCAGTAGGGGGTAAGGCATATGAAGTTGGTGGCCAGGCATGTAGTCGGTGACCAGCCGAGTCTTGATGTAAGCTATGCATGTCAGTCGGTTGGCCCAGACTAGCTCGTCCAGTTTGTTGGTCAGGATAATATACGCCCAGTTGGTGGCAAGGCACACCAATTCGGTGACCAGAACCATCTGTGCCAGGGACACGTGTCCAGTAGATGTCCAGTCCACCTCCAGTTGGTAGCCAGGGCCCATCCAGTACTTGGTCAGAAACATCCAGTCAGTAGCCAAGAGATATTTTTCGACGATACTCGGTCTTTGGCTCCAACAGTCTTTGGCTACAAAAGTCATTTGCTTCAAAAGTAATTGGCTCCAAACGTCTTTGGCTCCAAACGTATTTGGCTTCAACTGTCTTTGACTCCAACAGTCTTTGACTACAAAAATCATTTGCTCCAAAAGTAATTGGCTCCAACAGTAATTGGCTCCAAAAGTCTTTGGCTCAAACAGTTATTGGCTTCAACAGTCTTTCGCTCCAACAGTTTTTGGCTACAAAAGTCATTTGCTCCAACAGTAATTGGCTCCAAACGTCTTTGGCTCCAAAAGTATTTGGCTCCAACAGTCTTTGGCTCCAACAATTTTTGGCTCCAACAGTCTTTGGCTACAAAAATCATTTGCTCCAACAGTCTTTGGCTACAAAAATCATTTGCTCCAAAAGTAATTGGCTCCAACAGTTATTGGCTCCAAAGGTCATTGGCTCAAACCGTCTTTGGCTTCAATAGTCTTTGGCTTCAACAGTCTTTGGCTACAAAAGTCTATGGCTTCAAAAGTCATTGGCTCCAAAACTTATCGTCTCTAGCTGTGTTAGGCATAACTGCTCCAAGCAATATTTTGCTAAAAGGCGACTTAGCTACGAAGCTACGAGACTACCAGGCTAATGGACTACAAGATTACAAGACTACGAGGACACGAGTCTACAAGGCTGCAATGGACTACAATAGCTCCATTCAGCAGCGAGAATTAATTTATCTCATGCAACTAACTTGTTGCAAGTGTCTCCGCTTCTTGCAACAGTTGGCGCCGCATGCTGTGTTTTTCAGGCAGTTGCTCTTTCATGTGGGATGCGGGATGCTCACTTACGACCGCAAGACAATGAGGGGTTCGCTAGACATCAAGGAGAACGATTTTCGTCTCGCATGTCAATGTTTCTCAGCTGTCTCAAGGAAAAGTAATCATCTAAGTAATGAGTATTGTCGTTTGACGTCGTTTGACATGAAGTACAGGCACTCGATCTTTCATGAGGGATGCGGGATCCTCACTCACGATCGCAAGAAAAGGAGGGCTTCACTAGAAACCAAGGGGAAGGAAGTTCGTCTAGAATTATTGTGATTCTCAGTCGTCTTAAGGCATATTATTATACTGTGTTTTTATTTTTTGTTTGAATTTCAATTGATAAAATAATTGTAAGTGCTTATATAATAACAGGAATTCACTAGTTAAATGTAACTCTGAATAAAAAATGCATGTCTCATTAAAAAAATTTTCATGCAGAGATTGTTTCCTCAGAAATAACCAGAAGCACACGGAAAACACCTACAGAAGTGTCGATATGAATGATTAGAATAACTTGGAGAATCCAACAAAATATGGACAGGAATAATCATGAGCACACGAAAGAAACTAACCCATGTTTTTCTAAATGAAGATCAATGAATACAAAGAAAACTGCTTCTGCCAAATTGTGAACTTCTCCTTTTTTTCAGAGAGGATATAGTTTTAGCCCAAGAAAGAGTTTTTTTTATTATTTTACATTTTTGACGTGACAACGTCTAATAAATCTATGAATGCCGGCTGCACGCACGAAAAAGTGTCCCGTTACGCACATTGTCCCTTTACGATCAATGTACGCTTGCGCCGCATCTATCTCTCTTCCACTCGATTGGAACAACCACCGATTTGACTTTTTCGAGGCACATTAAACTTGAAACACTCCCATTCGTTTCCTACTTTTCCTATCATCGTCCTATCCTTAACAGAATAACACAGATTGTAAGAAGTTAAATAGCAAACATGTATAAAAGTTATAGTTAAAATAATCTCTTCGTTAAAGTAATAAACATATTTGAATTAATGAATGCAAATAAAAGTAAATTTATCAATTCAACTATAGATTTCATTTCACTCCTTCTTTGTATCCATACAAAATAGTGATAATTCAATAAAAATGATTCAATGTTATTCATAAAAGTATGCAATCATTTCATCAATGTTTTGTTATGACGTTGTCACGTTAAACTATAGTCCGTAAACTGACTTTACAGACAACAAATTTTTTGGACACGATAAATGTCGCAATTTTGCACAAATCACTTCAAAACTGATACATAAAATCCAGTAGTCAAAAATCTCGGTCGAGTTCGTTAATGGGCAATATACGACCAAATGGGTACAAATGGGGAAGGTTTATTAAAAAACAGAAAAATCGCTGTAACTCCCATTAACAAGACTTTAAAGGCCCTATCACACTGTTAAATTTCTGCCCTCCAGATATGACAATAGCATTATAATGGTAATTTAAGATTAAAAATGACACAATTTGCTCCATGAAATAAAGTTTCAAATATTGTTACGAACATAGGAAAGGCCACTTCACGCGCAGGTGCAGAGATAGCTGGGCTGCATCACATGCCGCCGTAATATGAGATGTGCAGTGCGCACCTAGGTCGCCGCTTCCCCTCCCTCCAGCCCTCAGCTCCCCGCGCGGCGCTGTTAGTTTGACATCCGAAACCTGACAGCTGCGGAGTTACGCGAGCCGCCGACACGTGTTTCGAGAGATTTCTGCCGTCGTGTCGGCGCGGAATGACGCGACTGGCCCCAGCCGCGCTCGCGAGTTCCAGAAATGGAGGCTGATATATAAAAGAGGACTTCGGCTTCAGCAAGAGAGAGTCAGTTCAGAGATCAGGTGGGAGTTTTTCCGCGGCGGAGTTTCTGGGCGATAGAGCGGCGAAGTCCCTGGACGAAGGTTCCAGGGTGAATAGTTCAGTTCCGGGCGATAGTGTCGCGGGCGCGGCGGAGTCCCGAGCGAAGTTCCGAGCGATGCGTCGAGTGGGATCTCGGCGAAGGGGAAGTGCGACGGTGGCGGCGGAGTCCCGCGACGGAGGACCACGAGGGGTGCTGCGGCGAGAGTTGCGCCAGAGGTGCGGCCCAGCGAGGTGTGTGGATTGTAAGAAATGAGTGACTAGTGAAGCAACGTTTTAAGTACAATTGATTATTTGGCAATTTTATAAGATTAATTGTGACATAAGTATTGGCCATCAATAGAACTGTGTAGTGTAATAAAATCTTTAATTGGGCTATCCTATACCAACCCGCGGTAAATCGTAACAATATAAACCCAAAAAGGTTTAATTTTTGCCACAATGTTAAAATTTATTATTGAATGAGTTTAATCTAGATTATAATACATAATAATAATTCAAATTAAAAAAATAATGCATAACAATTATAAACATTATTTAATAATTATGCATTCAGCACCTATTAAAACGTTAGTTAATTCAAATTCCGTAAGCACTCGTTGCACAGTAAAACCAATGTTCTGCAGCTTAAAAATTTGTAAACACATAATTTGCATTTGGATTAATAAATAACTTAATGAACGTTATTCATACTAACATGTATTCTTCACAAAATATTTTAATTTCCTATGTGTCTTTCGCCATTTGAAAGGTTCGTCGTCATGGTAACGTCCACCATTTACGTTTTCTCTTGGCATAATTCTGATTGGATGATTAAGTTATCAAACATAGTTTAGAAAAAGTAGGTTCTTTGTACAAAATATTTGATGGAACCTCGAGTCATTTAAACTTATACATCAGACAGCAAAAGAATTCCGTGGGAGTAATTTAATCACGAAAAAAATAATAAAATAATAATAATAAATATCAGTAAATGCATAAAGGCAACAAAACCTGGACCACGCAGCAAATATACGAACACAACGACGAAGATGAACAGATATTATGGAAAACACAATCACGAAAACACCGACGCAAACAGTTGGACATATACGCCATTGCAGTTTTACACTGTTTGTCATGTGCAAAACTGCAATGGCATTTGTCCAAAAAAAAATTATATTATATCGAAACACCCCCCCCCCCCTCTCAATTGCACGAATAATTTAAAGCACGTGCTGAAACGGGCGTTTGAACGGACACTTTTAGGTGTGAAAAATTCTGAACTCAGTGTTGTAATTAGTATGGGGGAAGTGCGAGGAGATCATACCTTTAATATTCCAGCATACAGTTGGAGGCTGATCGCTTGAAGTGCTGCAGAGAAAACTGCACGCCTCGTAGGGGCGAAGGTGCGTGTGATGCGGCCTACCATTATCACCCTTAGCGCCTTGGCGCTTTTAGGGCTCGTGCGTGTTACACCCCGTCTCTACATTGGTGTAACGTAAATGTCAAATGTGCAAGGCAGTATCCCTAAAAAGGTTTAAGCCTCGCCATGACTCGATGTAAGCTTTTGGACATACGCCATTGCTAAGAACTTTTTCTGTAGAAGAAAAATAAAAAAATACCCAAATGACAAAAACACAAATTAAGCAAAAAATTGCTGTTGTCAACAGGATATAAACACCACATAATATTCCATAACAGGAATATGGTTAACAAACGAAGAAAACCAAAGAAAAATGGACTAAGATAACGAAAAAAACCCCACAAATGATGACAGCACAAAAATATTGAACCCAAAAAAATTCAGCAAAACAGTTAAAACGAGACAAAAATACGACAAAACGAAAAGACGAAACAAACACAAGCTTACATCAAGTCATGCACTCCCATTGCACAAATATTTCAAAGATAAAAGCTTCGCCATAATGGAATTAAAAAAATTTTTTAACACCACTTGCAATGGCAAGAGGAATAGCACCAAGCCTTGGCGACTTGCTGAAGTCAACATTCGTGAAACAGGCTTGATAATCGTGACAGTTGGTGGTCGCCCGTGTTAACGAATGAGTTATTTTCTCGCGGTGCCTACAGACAAGATCCTGTTGGTGAATATGTGCTTGCAACACGGTATAGGAGGTCTGTGAGATGTGATTTATGCCATGATGTACCAAGAAATCGGGACAAAAATTTCGAAATTAGAAGAGAAAAAAAAGGGGGGGTTGTCTGTAAAGTCGGTTTACGGACGATAATTTTACGTTAAAACGTAATAAGAAAACATTGATGAAAAAATTGCATACTTTGTAATTTCCAAATATTATTTACAATTTTTTGCAAATTTAATTTAAATAATTTGTTTGAATATATAATCACGAACAATTAGTTAAAAAAACCCGCCTTAACCTGTTTGATATTATAGAAGATTTTCTCGCACGGTGGTTGGCCGGTTCTTGCACGCTCGGCTCAGGCGGAACGTGACATTGTTTCGTGCGTGCATCCGGCGTTCATCGATTTATAAGTAGAGACCGGAAAAATTCGCGGGTTCAATGACCTCCAGGTTAGGCTCCGATATCCTCTACACACTCGGGCAAATGCCAACTGTTCATTGGCTGCTGACTTGTGAGTCGTCTCGACTGGGTCGCCCTGTGATTCCACACTTCTATCTTTGAATATATATACTGTATAGAAGTCGCCAGCCCAGGTTAATATTTCTAATACGGTTTTGAGGTAGTTGGTTAATTCACCGCCGCAATCGCCACCATCTCTAGGGCATCGACTTGTGGTGGTCCCTAGCGGACAAGTGTCGAACTCTTCAAACACCCATTCCCCCTCCCGTTGAACGACCTTGAGCTGCAGTGAATGATGGGTGGGGGGTGCGGGGAATGACAGCGGGCGACAGAGCTGCGCTCTAACGTGTAAATAACAACTAAGACGATACAGGGCGTTACGGCAGCGCACTGCAGCGGTGAAGTTCCCAAGCTGCTCATCATACGCTTCTGAAAAACGTAGAGTAAATCCTATCCACTCGCGACTTCTATACAGTATATATGTTCAAAGCTTCTATTGAGTGAGGGTCTCTAATTGGCCCATCAGTCCTGCAGATTAAACAGTGAACCAATGGCAGAAACAGCACTAAGGTATAATCATTTGAATTTTAGCATAACACGAAATGAACCCGCGAATTTTTCAGGTGTCTATTTATAAGACGTTATGACGTCAAACAAAATGGGGGGAAAACAATAGCCCCGTGATACCCGGACGAGGGTGACGAGGGTAACGGATGCACGGAAGCTGCACAGCTGCTGCTTGCCGCAAGGAGAGTCACGTGATCTGCCGGCGGCCAGGCGAGCTCTGACGTCACGGAGCCGAGGCCGTCTGTGGCTCTCCGTTTGACCTGCGACGTCACGGCGGATCGCGCGCCCCCGGGGGCGATGGGAGGGGAGGGAGGGAGGGGTGGAGAGGGTGACCGGCCGTGACCTTGGGAGGTCACGACGCCTCGCGAGCCCAGACCCCGGGCGCAAGGTCCAGGACCCTACAGTGCGTCCGGTGCCAGCCGGACCGCCTAGCGTCTCCCGCGCAGACCACACCCGGGCGCGGCGCAGACTGGCGGCGGACAAGACATCCCCTGGCGCCTGGCGGACCTCGAGACGGGAACACCGCATAACTTAGAAAGTCACAACTTAGAACTGTCATAACTTAGAAACACGTAACTTAGAAACACGCAACGCAGAACCACACAACTTAGTAAGTCACAACTTATAACTGTCATAACTTAGAAACACGTAACTTAGAAACACGCAACGCAGAACCACACAACTTAGTAAGTCACAACTTATAACTGTCATAACTTAGAAACACGTAACTTAGAAACACGCAACGCAGAACCACACAACTTAGTAAGTCACAACTTATAACTGTCATAACTTAGAAACACGTAACTTAGAAACACGCAACGCAGAACCACACAACTTAGTAAGTCACAACTTAGAACGGTCATAACTTAGAAACACGTAACTTAGAAACACGCAACGCAGAACCACACAACTTAGAAACGTAATAACGTAGAAAGTCACGACTTATAACTATCACAACTTAGAAACACACAACTTGGAACTGTTATAACTTAGAAACATGTAACATAGAAACACGCAACGCAGAACCACTTAACTTAGAAACGCCACAACGTAGAAAGTCACAACGTAGAACTATCACAACTTAGAACTGTCATAACTTAGAAACACGTAACTTAGAAACACGCAATGCAGAACCACACAACTTAGAGACGCCATAACGTAGAAAGTCACAACTTAGAACCGTCATAACTTAGGAAATTCTAAGCTGTGTGTTTCTAAGTTGTGTGTTTCTAAGTTATGACAGCATCCCCCTCGAGACTGCACCACGCTCAGCACCACCCGCTACAACGCACACTCCAGGATCATGTGCGCCCGAACACATCAGAAACGTACATACAGACCATGGCCCCCACATGGGTGAGGCATGGGTGGACCCCTGGGTCCAGAGCCCTGGCCCAGCTCTGTTTTTTCTTATACATACTCGCTGTGGTTATTTTAAAGTATAATAATTATATAAACAAAGCTTAGTTTGGACTTATATAAAACAGTAACCATAATTATACTCTGTATTTTCAGGTTAAATAACGTTCTGAAAAGAGTGTAGGTAAGAAATAACCATGCAGTTATGATGTAGCGCGTGACTGTAAAATTGGGGTGAAAAGGGAAGGGGGGCAAGTGCCCGTAATCGAATGTGGGGGCCGTGACACAGACACTAAACAAGAGGTGATGGGCGGCATTAAGCGGCCTGGGACACTTAGCGAGCCCCCTGGATCGATGCCACAGACAGACACAGACAGGCACAGACAGGAACAGACAGACACAGACTAGGCACAGACAGTAACAGACAGACACAGACAGGAACAGACAGACAGGCACAAAGAGTCACAGACAGACACAGACCGGTACAGACAGGCACAGACTGGCACGGGCAGGCACAGACAGGCACGGACAGACACAAACAGGCACAGCCAGACACAGGCAGGCACAGCACAGGCACAGACAGGCACAGACAGGCACAGACTGGCACGGGCAGGCACAGACAGGCACGGACAGACACAGACAGGCACAGCCAGACACAGGCAGGCACAGCACAGGCACAGACAGACAGGCACGGGCAGGCACAGACTGGCACGGGCAGGCACAGACAGGCACAGCCAGACACAGGCAGGCACAGCACAGGCACAGACAGACAGGCACGGGCAGGCACAGACTGGCACGGGCAGGCACAGGCAGGCACAGCACAGGCACAGACAGACACAGACAGACACAGACAGGCATGTGGACCGGGCAGTGACGACAGTGTCTGTTCCTTGACGCACTGGTCGCAGACTGAGCTGTTCGCACCAGCAGCTGATCCGAGCCGAGGCGCGCTGTCGTTTGTTAGTCTCTCCGACGTACATCTTCGTCCATGAATGAATATCCCTGGTATGATTTTTTTTTTTTTAATAAGTACGACCTATAAGAGTTGTAAAGTTTTGGTTCAAGGTCATAGTCAAAGAGTAACCGAAACAGTTTTGTGTAAGCGCAAACGTGAGTACTCAATTTGTAGGGACTGGAAAAATTCGCGGGTTCAATGACCTCCAGGCTAGACTCCACGATCCTGTGCACACTCGGGCAAACGTCCCCTGTTCATTGGCTGCTGACTTTTGAGGCGTCTCAATTGGGAGACTCGTGATTCGATACTGCTTTGACTGAGGGTCTATAATTGGCCCACAGTCCTCCAGGTTAACAGCGAACCAATGGCAGAAGTTGCATAAAAATACAATTATTTGCATTCTAGCATATCGTGAAATGAATCCGCGAATTTTTCTGGTCTCTATCAATTTGTTGTTTTCTCGCCTGCCACGCTACCTATGTTGAAAGAATTGCTCTTTCCACAAATCAAGAGGGCGAACCTGAAAAACGTTATCTCCAAAAGGATGTAGGGTATACACTCCCCATTTTAATCTCTCGTTCATCTGTATTTTATGTTTCAAACAAAGACGTGATTGTATCAAATATCCGTTAATAATGGGAGGTATTTCTAATATGGTGATATTATTTAATAATTATAAGAATATCTCTAACCGCAATAAACGAAAGTTTCAGTGTAAACGATGACATAAACTTTGTTAAAATAATTTAGGTGTAAGTTTAAGAATTTTTTTTAAATGACTACCTCATGAAACCTCTGAAACGGAAATTTTAAATTTAGATTCTTAATCTAAAGTAAAAAGAGGGCCTACGCATAACTACTCCAAACATATCATTCTTAAACAGTTATGTTAAGAAATAAATATTTTATGCATCTGACAATTTATGTGGTTATTTATTTTGTAAACATGTTTGGAATTAATCATATAACGTTTTTAAATGGTAATATTTTAGTAATGCTCATAAACTGTGCGAGCGAAGCCGTGTGTTGTTAGCTATAGTCGATAATGTAGCCGTAATTTCGTTTCTGTGGAATACTGTTTACTAAGTTTCGTCATTTAGGCGTGTTACTATAGCGAGAGAACATACAACCTCCCATAATACATCGACAAGTTTATTTTGTTTAGGAATTTAAGCTTAAAAATTTTGTAATCTGTGACATTTTATTAGTCTTTATTCATCTAAACAGCTGTGCTGCGGTCTATCTATGTACCCCCGTAATTTTCTCTTCGTTATTTCTCTTTTTGATTGCTAAAATAAAAAAAAAACTTTACTCTTGTGTTCGTTTCAAAAACTGTAGGCGCTACGTTACCGAAACAGACGTTAAAAACTTTGACATAAGTTAGAGAAATCTGCATTGTACGGTAGATGTTGCATTGTAGAAATTCACTTCGTTATGATTTAAATAATTTTCAAAACATTTCTTTTGTTACTGAAAATGTGTTTGATATTGATAAAATAATTCATAACAGAATAACGATTGTATAAAGCTCTTTATGTTGTTTTTATTTTTTAAATCACTAAACCGAAAAGTAACACTGCCAAATTTTTTTGTTTTTATTTCTAACCAAACCCCACTTTATATATATATATATATATATATTTATATATATACACACACACACACGTACCATTCAACCAAGTCCTCAGAAGGAGTGATAGTATTGGAAAAAAATTCGGGGTTTTGATAGTGTTTAGGTAAAAACAATTTTCAGTTTTTCTGTTTTCAAAATTGGCTTCGTCAAAGTACGGTTTATTTAATTAAAAGATTTTTAATGAATTTAATAATGAATGACTCTAAGATATAGTTTTTCTAGAGAAGTCACTGGCTTTTTGTATTGAATTCAATATTTCTACAACTAGGGCCATAGTGTTTTAAACACTTTTTTAAAGATCTTTTTTTTTAATATGCATAATTTGTCATCTATGATTTTAAGAAACACAATTGCAATATATTGCAAAAAAAACTTGAATAGTTAAGACAAATATAACAACTAACCCTATTTAAATGGCTGCAGTGATAAGAAAAAAAAATTGGTTGTCTGTAAAGTCGGTTTACGGACGATAGTTTAACGTGACAACGTCATAACAAAACATTGATGAAATGATTGCATACTTTTATGAATAAAATTTAATCATTTTTTTTTTAATTATCACTATTTTGTATGGATACAAAGAAGGAGTGAAATGAAATCAACAATTTAATTGATAAATTTACTTTTAATTGCACTTATTAATTCAAATATGTTTATTACTTTAACGAAGAGATTATTTTAACTATAACTTTTATACACGTTTGCTATTTAACTTCTTCCAATCTGTGTTATTCCGTTAAGGATATGACGATGATAGGAAAAGTAGGAAACGAATGGGAATTTTTCAAGTTAAATGTGCCTCGAAAAAGTCAAATCGATGGTTGTTCCAATCGAGTGGAAGAGAGATAGATGCGGCGCAAGCGTACAATAAGCGTAACGGGACAATGAGTCATCTTTTTTCGTGCGTGCAGCCGGCGTTCATCGATTTATTAGACGTTGTCACGTCAAAAAATATATATATTTCTCGGAACTTGACGAATGGTTTTGGGTTTTGAGAGCAAGTGCTTGCACAGAGGTGTGTGACTCTGTAGTCTTCCAGGGTTAGCGCCTGCTGGAACAGTTGCGTTGCGCATGACGTGTCGCCGCGGGGGGGGGGGGGGGGGGGGAAGTGTTTGCCTTGAGAGACAGGTGTCGTGTGTTTTCGCTTGACCAACACCCGCCGCTCAGGACGGCGAGGGGGCATTGACCCTCGGGACGGTGTACCAGCCACGTGTGTCCAGAACCGAGCCCCGGCAAGGGAACAGATCGGCAGCCGTTTTAATAAACGGCGCCCTGCGCGAGAGCGAGGTACTGAATCCTGCTGCTCCGTACAACCAGACTTCGATATGCCCTAAGTTCGAAATCACGTTAATTAAATACAAAAATGGCCTATTTCCCCCTCCCCCCCCCCCCCCAAAAAAAAATTCCCTTAGCTGCTTTGTTTGTCTAGCTCTAATATTTTGACGTTAAAACGCATATTCGCTCGTTACATTGATAGAGTCGGTCGAATTTTCTTGTGGAACGAAATACCGTCAGGTTTGAATCGCCTAATAACTACAATGGCTTGAGTCTACAGCGGATTAGATCATGTCTGAACTTGTTTGTCGCGCAGTGTATGTTTTTTCTCGTGACGTCATCTTGCATGCTTTAGCTACCACGGACACTAGCTACATGCGATAAACTTGGGATTTATCTATTTATTCCGCAGTCATTATACCTACTACTAGAGACCTGAAAAATTCGCGGGTTCATTTCGTGTTATACTAAAATTCAAATAATTATACCTTAGTGCTGCTTCTGTCATTGGTTCTCTGTTAATCTGGAGGACTGAGGGCCAATTAGAGACCCTCACTCAATAGAAGTGTCGAATCACAGGCCACCCAGTCGAGACGACTCGCAAGTCAGCAGCCAATGGACAGTTGGCATTTGCCCGAGTGTGTAAAGGATTTTAGAGTCTATATTGGAGATCATTGAACCAGCGAATTTTTCGGGTCTCTACCTACTACACTGCGTAAATATTTTATTAAGGTGATTGATAATTTAATTAAACATTAATTCGAAACAATTGTTATGTTTTAATCCCGAGCAATAGATAGGTCACGGATGTGACACCAAAATCCGTTCCCTAAAAATACGGGTCTGGCCGTGTCCTATCTAACGGATTGGGAGCGGTTTTGTGCACCACTTAGGTATACATCTGGGGAACAGGTGTAGCATATTCGACACCCAAGCTCTTATATTTTTGTATTGGAATAACGGCCTTACTTACCCCACCACTCTCCAAAATCATTATTAGAGCCACGGAATTTTCGCGCATTCATTTAGTCGCAAGCTAGAATGCAAACCTCCACACTGTCGCACTGTGTTCAATATTTGGACCGCAGTTAACTGGACACGCCCCTCTACGACCGTGAGCCAACGATGTCCAGCCAGGAGAGAAGTAAGCGAATCAGGTAGTGCCAAATAACAAGGATAAAAATGTTCTCGCTAAGAAATCAACAAATGGGAAAGTAAACATGGGTCTAGCACACCTATAACTTTGAATTCTATCCTGAGGCCAGGGGAATCCGCGAAATTTCCGGGACTCTAATCATTATCTCACCCCATCCCCTGGTTTTACGTAACCCCTCAACTCCCCCCTACCCACCCCCCCCTTATCAACGGGTGCAACGATATAGCTGACGTGAGAGATGCACCCACGGCACAGTTGATGAAATGGTATGCATATGTTCATTGTATGCATATGTTCATATATGCATATGTTCATCATGGTATGAATATGTTCATTGTATGCATATGTCCATTGTGTGCATATGTTCATGGTATAAAATGGAAAACCCTGCAGTGGGTTTGGCAATTAAGGGTGTCTCGTTTACCAATTCATTACTATAATTTAATAATGAGCTAGTGGTTTGATTAAATAGAAGTGAATACACGTCTTATCAAAACTATTTTACTGTGTCAACAAGTGATGAATGCCACAGTTTTTTTAAATAATAACTAGGGACCGGAAAAATTCGCGGGTTCAATGACCTCTAGGATAGCCTCCATTATCCTCTGCACATCTCGAGTAAACACGCGTGTTCATTGGGTACTAAATTGTGAGTCGTCTCCACTGGGTAGCTTGTAATTCGACGCTTCTTTGGTCGATAGTCTGTCATTGGCCCAGAGAGCTCCAGTTAACCCGCGAGCCAATAGCAGAACCAGCAGAATTATACACATGTTTGAATTTCAGCCTATCACGAAGTGAATCCGCGAATTTTTCCGGTCTCTAATAATAACTGTTCACTGTTATGAAAAACGGTAAAAAAAAGTTCTGATTTTTAGCCCGTCATTTTCAAGAAAAATTTACGGCGCGGATCTGAAGTGAGCCTTTCTCTTTTTTTTTGTCATAAAGTAAAACAGAGAGAGAGAGAAAGAGAGAGAGAGAGAGAAAGAAACGCATATTAATGTCAGAGGTGTTGCATTCGGCGAGGCTCCATCTCTGCGTTGTTGATCGGGTGGTTTCAGGGGAAACCATTCGGAACACCAGCTTCGTTCCGTTTCTTCGCCCGTGCAGAAGTTGGCTTCTTCCGCGCCCCAGTGTTTGCTGTGGTGGCGTCGCGACGCAAAACTTTTTGCTGGCCTCCGGACCGCAGGAACCGAAGTGTGAACGGGTGGGGGGATAGCGAAGTGTGAATAACCAATGATTTCTCTGGTCATTGCCCCGAACAACTTTTATCTTAACACCGAATCCAAGCAAGCAGGTACGATTTCACGGCCCTGCCAAACAGATCAAATTTTTTCGCTTCCAACACCTTAAAGTAGGTACGTGGCGTCAAAATAACACCCGTCACCATAAGGCAACTATTTCTGTCTCAGACGGCCGCCAATCACAAGGAAGAAACCGCTGGTGTGCGTATACCTTGTTGAAGTCTAATAGGCGTTCAGCTTTATTCGCGAAAAATGCCTGCTCCTACTAATAGGTAGAGACCGGAAAAATTCGCGGGTTCGATGACCTCCAATATTGACTCCAATATCCTCTACACACTCGGGAAAATGCCAACTGTTCATTGGCTGCTGACTTGTGAGTCGTCTTGACTGGATTGCCTGAGATTCGACACTTCTACTGAGTGAAGGTCTCTAATTTGCACCCAGTCGTCCAGATTAACAGTGAACCAATGGCAGAAGCAGCACTAAGGTATAATTATTTCAATTTTAGCATAACATGAAATGAATTCGCGAATTTTTCAGGTCTCTACTAATGAAATGTTGTGTCGAGATTTCAAAGCCGTCGGAGAAGAACTTTCGAAGATGTAATATTCTTAGAGACCTGCAAAATTCGCTGGTTCATTGACCTCTAGGATAGACTCCACAGTCCTTTAAATACTCGCGGAAATGACACCTGCTCATTGGCTACTGACGCGTGAGACGTCTCAACAAGGCTGTCCGTAATTCGGCACTTTCTTTGGTTTAGTGTTTCCCATTGGCTCACAGTTCCCCGGATAAAATGTGGGCCAATCGCAGAAACGGTGCGAAGGTATAGTTGTTTTGATGCTAGCCTATCGCGAAATGAATCCGCGAATTTTGCATGTCTCTAAATATTGTGCACGAACGAGCACTGGTGGAGCTGCCTGCCGGTGGTGCCTGCGACGCCCCGGGATGTGGTTGCGGAACACCCGGTGGAGCGCGGTGGGGCTCGGCTGGTGCTCAGAGGCTGCTCCGCCTGGAAGCCGCGTGTTGTCGAATCATCCAGGTTAACGACGACCGACTCCTGCGTGAACTCGTGCAAGCCGGCCGCCCGCCTCGCAGCCGAGCCAGTCGAGGTCACAATCGTGCGGTGTTGGTTTTTGATGCCATACTATGTCTTAAAGGCGAGATTACAAACCGCCATATCTGAATTTTTCTCCCCTCTCATTTTTTCTAAAATTTCTAATTTTTTTAACGGTTTTTTTAACGATAATAGTTAGGGCCATGTAATTTTCGCGAAAATATTTCCAGACTAGCTGTGTGTCAAAATCCCGTAGTAGTACTGTCTGTGTCCCGTGGTTGGCTGGGTTTATTCCAGGTGCATGTCTACTGTCGGCGCACCAATCACAGCCGTCCAGTGCGGAGGCAAACTCATCCTGATTGGCCCCGGCCAGACAGGGCGATGGCTTCTCTCGCAGACGGCCGCCAATCACAAGGATACAATCTTTGGCGCGGGCATACCTCGTTGCAGTCTATCGAGCGAGCAGATTATTTCGCGAAAAATGCATGCCCCTAGTAATACGTCATTAAAATTTCTTCCATGTAGGGAGGCAATTAAAAAAAAGAACGAATGATAACAAAAAACTGGTGACAAAGTTTGGTGTTGCAGCTACAAATCTATCATCTCCATCTGAAATTTAAATTACACCACTGTACAGCTAAAGGATCAAAGAATTCGTTGCGCTAAGACAGAACTTGTGACGCATCGCGCGCGGTGGAGGGGGGAAGCGCCGCCATTTTTAGGTCACTTTGCTGCGTTTCGAGATTTCCATCTAGTATGTTCATGGTTCTATGAACGACGAGAAGACAGCGCGCTTAGAGGCGATAATGCGCTAGAAATACCAGCGAGCGTCGCACTTAACATCCCGCCTAACTGACACAGACACGCCCCTGACAGGGCGGGCCCTATAAGGGTTCCTTTTACATTGGACCATGTCATTGTAACTCATTCAAAACTTGTTAAGTTTTTATCTGAGAGACATAAAAGCCTTCATCCAAAGCTTTAGTAAATCCTTATAAGCAGAAGTCAAATTCTAAAATGGACAACACGAGAACACACGAATTCGCTCGTTACCGAGGTTACATGTTCACTCATCACTAGAGACCTGAAAAATTCGCGGGTTCATTTCGTGTTATACTAAAATTAAAATAATTATACCTTAGTGCTGCATCTGTCATTGGTTCACTGATCATCTGGAGGACTGAGGGCCAATTAGAGACTCTCACTCATAGAAGTGTCGAATCACAGGCCACCCAGGCGAGACGACTCACAAGTCAGCAGCCAATGAACAGTTGGCATTTGCCCGAGTGTGTAGAGGATATTGGAGTCCATATTGGAGGTCATCGAACCCGCGAATTTTTCCGGCCTCTACTCATCACTGGCGAGTGCTTAAAGACTCGCTTAAATATTTTTGAAGAAATCTTCGATTCCGATTTCACCACCTTACAAAATAATATGTGACATCTGCAGCAGACACACTATTCTTTAATTATCCGTGTGCACTCTTTATCTGTTTATAAAAGAAAACAACAGATACTAAAAAGTTGGGATACTTTCGTAGTTTCTATGAAGAACCTTTAGTTTACGTGAGTTGCGCTGTTCATTAAATATATATATAAGATAACTGTTATTTTTTAAAATAATAAATTATGTAATAATTGTCCTGGGTTTAACACGAGCACACCGAAAAAAAACCTCACCGGTTCACTGCAACATTACCCGCTTTTCCCACTTCCTGAAGAAAAAAAATTCACGGAAATCGATCCTGGGTCGCCTTGCTTAGACCACTTCATTAAACGACATAACTACCGAGGTCCTCAGTTACAAATATATTGCACCATTGGGCAGAGATCCCTTTGGTGGAGGGGGGGGGGAGGGGTCATAGCGTTTCTCCCCCCCAAAATATATGAATTAAGAAGCCCCCTCACTGAGGCAGCCCTCTTGCTCTTGCAAAAGTGTGAATGTGGAATGGGTTTGATAAACGTAAACGTCAAAACTTTATGTATGTCATAAAGTTTTCTGTATAGTGTATGCATAAAGGCCAAAATGTGGTCAGTATAAACATATAAAAACCCATCCTACTCATAGATAACTTGTAACGGTTAAAACCCACGTGCAAAACTCTCGACCCCCCCCCCCTCCCGTTCTCCTTCTGCAGAAATTGACATATAATATTTTATTATTTTTTAACTTTTTATTGTTAGCTCTTGCAATACATTAACTTTCCTTACTTACCGATAACTATTTAATACTTTTAGATAAATACGACTTAATCGTCCCTTAGCATTATTTCACAACACAGTGCAGTGTTGAATAACTTGTAATTAAACACGCACGTAACTTAAATAAAGTTTTTCTTACTGAACTTGATGTATCTGATCTTTGCCATTGCTACAGACTTGCGCCCTTGTGTTGTACGGTTACGGAGGAATTCTTAACTTGTGCTGCCTTGGCAAAAAAAAAATAATAATTCCATGTGTGCGATGTGATTAGATGAGAAAATTCTCGCACATCACTATGACAGGTAGTCTATAGAACTAACGTAGGTATTATTATAAAAAAGGAACAAAATTTTCCACATCATAAAATCTGCGTGTTCTGCAGAAATGTGTTCGAATATGAACAAACTTTTCTTCTCGTCACAAAAAAAAAAATAATATTTTGGCAAACTGCATTCCAAGGAACTGCACTGTAAAACGGAATTTTTTTTTACAGTGTCCCACGACTGTGGTTAAAAAACTCGCAGTTCAACTATCCTCCCTTTTCTTACACTCACACTCTTTCGCAGACTTTATGTATTTTTTTTTTATTTGCCCTTTCACCTCACACCATCTTTTAGCCGCGTAGCCCGCAAACCCACAGCTTCTCAACTCAGCACGTAGCGAGATGGAAAAAGAAAAAAGGTTCTCCAAATATCTAACTGAAGATTCACGATAATTTCAATCCCTTCCCCCCCAATCCTTTCCTCGAAGACTCTTATCTGGAGCGAATTAGCCGCAGAGAACTGTAGTCACGATGCATTCGCATTTATCTTCCAACCCGTAGCCGCAAACGTGTTTTTTTTTTTTTTCAAGCGAAACTTATAACATCTATTCATATTTGATTCTATTACGCAGAGCAAAAACATTATCATTTATATGACCATAGTGTATACAGCATGTTTCGAAGTACGTGGGACCCTAATATTTTGTACAGTGGCTGTACCGTGTGAATTTGGTTACCCTTGGGAGGTCAGAATAGTTCACGCATGAAAAGAGCCTCCCGGAAAAACTTTTTTTGAAAATAATAATCACTTTAAAGCATTTTTAAACCAACCAAAAAAATACAATTTCTTAGATGGTTTTGGTAATTTATTTATGTCCTAAATATACAAAAATGAATAACAATAAAGATCAATGCTACACGTATCCTTTAGCACACTTTTGGATTACTTTATAATTTTCAAAAGTTTTAAACTTTTTAATTATTCTAATTATTATTCAGTATGCAATATCTTTATACGTACAGTTCTTCTGTATAAATAATTGACCGTTAAAACTTTCTGAGAAGTTCATGAATAATTGTCCACCTGAAAATAATTCATAGTTGTGTTTGTGTACCATAGGTTGCGCTGATGTTGACTGTCGCGTCAAGTGTCTCTATCATTACAATTTTAGCGAAATGTCTGTAACAACTAAAGCGATCGGAGTTTGTATGTATGTGACTTAGTCCAACGATAACTTTCGAACCTATAATTTGATTTTCATAAAATTTGGTAGGTAGCTTTTTATGGCCAATGAATTATTAATTTAACTTCTTGTATGAGCAGAAATAGTCGAGGCATTTTTATGTATATGTAATAAATCACAAATAGCTTTCAAAATCAAATGCATATTTTTTGGATTTCTGGTTTAGAATGAAATGAGGATAGTGTCCATATAGACCATTATACTGCATGCCTCAAAGTGAACTAATCAAAATAACAAGCAAATTAATGTAACTTAATCATATATACCACATCTGCAGGAATGTAGCTATACGATGCGTTTTTTTTAATGTCAGAGTTATCTACGTTTTGTATTATGTTTAGTTGTTATTTTGTAAGTATATTGTAAATATTTGATATTAGTAGGGCCATGCATGTTTCGCGAAAATATTCCGAGACTAGCTGAAAGTAAAACCCTGTAGAATCGTTTGTGTTTAGTGATTGGATGAGTTTCTTTCAGGTCCATCTCAATTCTTACAACACCATTCACGGTAATTCAGTGGGGAAGCAAACGCGTCCTGAGTGGCTCGGTCAAATAAGGCAACGACTTCTCTCGCAGACGGCCGCCAATCACAAGGAAGAAACCGCCGGTGCGGGTATACCTTGTTGCAGTCTAATGGGCGTTAAGATTTATTCGCGAAAAATGCCTGCCCCTGGTTATTAGCAATTGGGTTAAAATTCACTAAGAATGGAACATCGCTAGGTCTTATTTCGGTATGAGATACTGTTGTAGCATGTCTCAAATTTTAAAGTTCCCTAAAGTGGTACCAGTGGTACCCATTTCAGAATGGTCTTGTGTGTAGCAACTCACCATGTTTGTTTCCGAACACTGACAACTTAAAAAATTCTTTTGGCAGAACATCAACGATAGACGCTAGTGATATTTTTGATTGCTATTAAAATTGAGGCAAGTTACATGGCATAGGCCATATCACGATTGCTGTATTACATTTCAAAATTTTTATTAACCCATGGGTGCAATTAAAAATAAATGAAAATCCCCCGTCTCTGCACCAGAAAAAACCCCCCTTCACCAAATTTTAACACCACAATTATAGTACATATGTGTTATATTTAGAGCGTTAAAAATTGCAATAAGTACTTACATCATTTATTCCCTCTGTTTTAGTATTGATTTCATTTAAATTAATTACTCAACTACTGCCTTAAAATGAAATTTTATGTTTGGAATTTGTATAGTGTTGTTTGACCGTTACTTTTGCTTCTTTGGTGATAAAGAGTAGTATTACACGGTCATTGTGATTCTTGTTTTATAATTAATAGTTGACGAAGCAGTAAAATATGAGAATTTTCTTGGTTTCTTTTATGTTTTCCATAAAGAGTGAAGAGGTGTGTAATTGGTGACCAAAAAAATATAATTTTAATATTGTAAGACGCATTAGTCAATTTCACATGAATTATCACTTGGAAATTTGTTCAAATTGTTTTATAGTTATAATTTGGTTGTTTTAAGCGCAAAAATATTATTTTATTAATTTTAATTATATAATTTAACTTTTGTATATATAATCATGTCAAAATTATTATTATTTTTAAATTTCTTAGAGTAATATAATGAAATCTATTTTTATATTTATAATAGGAGTTAAGTGTTGCTAAAATTTATTTGTGAGTAATGTTTGATATGTTACTTATAGAATTTTTTCTTTTTAATGTTAGAAAAATTACCAAAAGCTAAAAAGTAATGTTAAAAGGGCTATGAAAGAGCACGACAAACTTATAATATTCAATATTTTAACGCTGTCAATAAGCAGCAATAGTAACTCAATAAACATTTAGAGAACGTAAAGAAGTTTTTACTACAGTTCAATGAACATTTGTTTTTCAAACGAACTTTAAAATTATATGTTTACTGAACTAACTGGACCTTAGGGACGCCACGAACCAAGTTAATACCAAGTCATCTGTATCTTACAATGCTTTTTTTAAACTCTTTTTTTACAAGACATAGGGTTCGTGTGCATTCAATTCCTTCATCGGAACTATTAGACCAGAACTTCGAGAATATAGTTTGCGCACAGAGAAAAAATAATCTTTACTTTTACATGAGATTCCTTTGAAAAACAGTAGGCCTACCAAGTCATACTTTGTAATACTTAGATACCGGAAAAATTCGCGGGTTCAATGACCTCCAGGATAGACTCCAATATCCTCTACACACTCGGGCAAATGCCAACTGTTGATTGGCTGCTTACTTGTGAGTCATCTCGACTGGATGGCCTGTGATTCGACACTTCTATCAGTGAGGGTCTCTAATTGGCCCTCATTCCTCCAGATTAACAGTGAACCAATGACAGAAGCAGCACTAAGGTATAAGTATTTGAATTTTAGCTTAACACGAAATGAACCTGCGAATTTTTCAGGTCTCTAGTAATACTACAAGAAATATAATGTAACTTTGTATAACACATGGCTATAGTTATTTTTGCATTTATGAAATAAGTTTTTCGAGATAATATTGAGTATTTCTTACTAAAATTGCCGCATGATTTTATATTTTAATTGCTGTTTCATTCAAGATTATATATATTTTTAAACCATTATAAATATATTATATATATTAAATAATTGGACTTTATTTTTTAGTGAAACGTTTACAAATAAATTTAACTATTGAAGATACTGGGACAACACTAAACAAAAATGCCCTGGTAAGAATCCGATCACACTGTTAGTAGGATCACTATTTTGTAATGATACAATTGGATTTATTTAAATGTAGAAATTTACAAACATCTATAATTTTAATGAATATATGTGTTCCATTTACAAAAAAAAATTACAATGTAGAGAACAGATAGTGTCCGTCCTACTCCATTCAATAACTGATGAGGTTAAGCGGAGATTATGCCATGATTCTTCGAACGATGGTGTATTAGTTGACGATGGACGATTGCTTCTTCAAATAATGCAAAAAAAAGGAGTAGTTACATTGTAAAAGCATGTTGTGTTTTTAATTTGTTATAAATTAGCTGATATTTATACGATAATAATGTCTTCACCTAATGTATTTACCTAACTTTTAATATCTTAATTCAGTTTAATCACTGACTAACTAACCTAAAGTCTTGTTAAGTACATTTTTCTTGCTATAAGAGATTCTCATGTGTTTTCCTGCGCCACATAGTTTGAAGATAATAATTAATAATAGATAATAATTAACTTTTATGTTTGAAGTAAATGAGATAATACTAAAATTGAAGATTTTTTATCAGTTGTACCAGAATTTCAAATTGTTCAGTAACTCAATTGAAACTTTAATTAACTTTGAATGTAAACAACATTTTGCAGATGTGTCTACGAAACAATATGAACATTGAAACGTCAACCAGTATTTATGTAACTTTTTTATGGTATTAAAAAAAAACCTATATTTATAGAGATATTCGAATGCGAATAAAATAAATTCGTTTCGAAATGTATATTTTTATAGGTGGGAATATTTTGGTGGTATCCTGAAATTTGAGGACAGTTATATATAGAGACCTGAAAAATTCGCGAATTCATTTCATGTTATGCTAAAATTCAAATAATTATACCTTAGTGCTGCTTCTGCCATTGGTTCACTGTTTAATCTAGATGAATAAGGGCCAATTAGAGACCCTCACTCATAGAAGTGTCGAATCACAGGCCACCCAGTCCAGACGACTCACAAGTCAGCAGCCAATGAACAGTTGGCATTTGGCCAAGTGTGTAGAGGATATTGGAGTCTATCCTGGATATCATCGAACCCGCGAATTTTTCCAGTCCCTAGTTATATAACATTAACTTTATTAATTTAAATAGTGGTACCACAAGGGAATCGGTAGAGTTTGGAATGATCCGCCGAATCAATCCATCACCCGTCCGTTACCTACAGCTAGAGACCGGAAAAAATCGCGGATTCATTTCGCGATATGATAAAATGCAAATAATTGTAATTTTATTCAACTCTGTCATTGGTTCACTGTTAACCTGGATGATTGCGGGCCAATTATGGACCCTCAGTCAAAGCAGTATCGAATCACGAGTCTCCCAATTGAGACGCCTCACAAGTCAACAGCCAATGAACAGGCGACGTTTGCCCGAGTATGCACAGGATCGCGGAGTATAACCTGGAGGTCATTGAACCCGTGAATTTTTCCAGTCCTTACCTACAGCCAATCAGATGGCCCGGAAAATTCTATTTCTCCGTCCGTCAAAATTCTTACCATGCTTCAACTTTAGACCAATGGATGGATGAATGTATAACCAATTATTTTTTAAAGTTTTTTTAGAGTATTTTTATGTTTAGCTGATTACATAATAAGTTTATAGCTTGCGGTTGGTTTTAAAAGTTAGATTTTTCAAACAAAACTTGACTGAGTCACAAAAATGATGATAAATATTGTACGGTAACTTGAATATAAATCGAGATAATTAGTTAAATTATTTATTAATATGCTTAGTATACACGACCAAAAAATTAATAAATAGAGACCGGAAAAATTCGCGTATTCATTCGATGATAAGCTAGAAATCAAATACATATACCTTTTAGATGATTTTGCTATTGGCTTGCTGTTCATCCTGACGAATCTCAATCAATTATAAACCTCCAACCAAAGAAGGATCGAAACACAGACAAACCAGCTGAGAAGACTTACAAGTCAGCAGCCAATGAACTGTCGTTATTTGGCCGAGTGTACAGGGGAATGTGCAGTCTATCCTGAAGGCCATTGAAACCGCGAATTTTTCCGGTCTCTACTAATAAACCTTTACAAGAGAAATTTTCTCAGAAATTTTCAGCTTAGTCAGTTGGCAGAATCCAAGTGTGTGTGTGCGTGTGTGTATTACCTAATAATGCGTTGCAATGCCTCAATCTTTTATTTTTGTGATTTGTTTTAAGTAAGTACACATAAACAAAGCCGTTCACTATCTCTCTATGTAAACCTCTATACCTCTATCTACATACATATATACATGTACTTCTCTCTCTTTACATCTCGATCTCTCTATATAAATCTCTATTTATGTATATGTCTATATCTCCTCTCTATATCGCTTATTCGTTTCACACCACCAACGGATACACATGTGTAGAGACCTGTAAAATTCGCGATTTTAAATCCCTAAAGGATAGACTCCAGTATCCTCTATGCACTCGTGCAAATTAAATCTGCTGATTGGTTACCGACTCGTCACACCTGTTGACTGGAATGATCGTGATTCGATAATTCTTCTGTTAAAGATTTTTCATTGGCCCAGAGTCCTTCAGATAAACTGAGGCCCAATCACTGAACCAAAATAATGTCAAAAGTATTTGAACTCTATCCTACCGCGAAATAAATCCGCGAATTTTACAGGTCACTACACATGTGGTATTTATACCTATAACGAGGGACCGGAAAAATTCGCGAATTCAATGACCTACAGGATAGATACTCTATGCACTCGGAAAATTACATCTGCTTTTTGGCTACTGACTCGTGACAACTACTAACTAGAATGCTTTTGATTCGATACTTCTTTCGTTGAGGATTATTCATTGGCTCTGATTCCTTCAGACAACCTGTGATCCAATCACTGAAGCAGCAAAAGATTAAACATATTTGGATTCTAGCCTATCACGAAATGAAACCGGGAATTTCTCCGGTCTCTACCTATAACCTAGCACCGGTGCGATGAATACGTCCCGTTCTCAAAAGGTTACGGTACGTAACGTCAGAACTTCGTCGAAGGTCGGAGTTTCAACGGGAAATGTCGTGTTCATAATTACTTTTGAATATATATACTGTATAGAAGTCGCGAGTGGATAGGATTTACTCTACGTTTTTCAGAAGCGTATGATGAGCAGCTTGGGAACTTCACCGCTGCAGTGCGCTGCCGTAACGCCCTGTATCGTCTTAGTTGTTATTTACACGTTAGAGCGCAGCTCTGTCGCCCGCTGTCATTCCCCGCACCCCCCACCCATCATTCACTGCAGCTCAAGGTCGTTCAACGGGAGGGGGAAGGGGTGTTTGAAGAGTTCGACACTTGTCCGCTAGGGACCACCAGAAGTTGATGCCCTAGAGATGGTGGCGATTGCGGCGGTGAATTAACCAACTACCCCAAAACCGTATTAGAAATTTTAACCTGGGCTGGCGACTTCTATACAGTATATATATATATATATATATATATATATATATATATATATATATATTCAAAGTAATTACGCAGCTTCTTCCTCCTACCTATGGTGTTCACTGCGTCTCTTGTCCTAGGATGCGTGTTCATAACCGGCCAGATGGTCGCAGAAGAAGAAGAATGTGAGTGGTGTATAAGGAGGAAGGGGAAAGAAATGGGTGGGGGGGAGGGATACTGAGGCGCATGCAACTACACCTGACCCTTGCGGTCCGGGTTAGGGCGTGGCCTGACCTTGAACCCGCCTTACATCCGCGCAACGAGCATTCCCCCCCTCCTTTTTTCCACCCCTCCTCTTCAATCTCTACGGAGAACCACGCCTTATTGCCAGGCGGGTCGGGAGGCTATAGCCTGTCCCGCCTAGCTTGTTCAGGATTTCGACAGTCCTCAACAGCTGTAGGCTACAACAACGGTCTACGCGACCCTCTTGCCACCGTTCTTCAGTTATATCTAAGTCTACTATAGAGCCGCCATTTTTTGGTCTCTCATATCAACGCAGCAGTAGCTACGTCGCGGTAAAATAATTTCGTCGTTGCAAAGAAGAAAAAAAATTCTGTACTTTTACGAAATATTTTCTTTTGCAAAAAAAAAAATAAAAAAATAAAATTATACATCCGACAAGAAATACATTGTAACTTTATACAACACATGGCTATGTTTATTGTGAATATTTGTGATAGTAGTTGTGTTTAGAAACATTTCCAAGTTTATATTCAAGTATACCTAAGTGAGTTTAGATTACACTTCTTTTACTTTTTTAGGTGCGTAATGAAAAAACAAATATAATGATGCATTTTTTACGATGCGCGCATAGCATGCAACAAATATTGACTCGATGAAAAAATATTACATACAAATAAAAATTACATAAATTGGTTTGCTTTTTAAAATCATATACTTTTATGATAGATATTAAAATTGGACTATATAATTAAATTTATTTATTAGAATGTTAATGATATAAATTGTGTTTATAAACATTTTCAAGTGTACCTTTATCATTGAGGTTATGTTCCCGTATGTATAATTTATTTAGAATTATAAACTTTAAATTATATTATTTATTAAATAAATACAAAATTAAATAAAATAAACATTATGCATATAAATTGATTTTAATTATTTAATAAAATTTATTACGATTATTTTATAAAAATATTAATTTTATAAACATGTCTGTATTAAAATTTAAAAACCTTAGTTTTTGTTTTGTTTTAATTTGATTGAGTTTTAACTTTACCAACATAATTAATGTTTCTTCAGTACTCTTGTTATTTTATTTTTTATCAATTATTAGAATTCAGCAGAAGAATTCCGTTGACTAAGTTCCTTCAAAGGAATTCTTGTGCTCTATGTTATTTAGAGGTTGAGCATTTTGTCCGTGCTGTCTTCGTTGTGTTGTCCGTAATACTTGTTTGGTTTCATCGTTGGTTCTGTTTGTCCGACATCAGCCGATTCAGTCTTGTTTCCTGTGAATTTTATGTCGTCATATTTTTTTATTTATTTTTTATTCTCGGATTTTTTCCATGACAAACAGTGTCAAACACCAATAGCGTTTGTCCATAAAAACTGCATTAAATCAAAATTCCCTATTGCATGGATCATTTGAAGAACGCAGATGCGTTACGAGTAGATACACTTTTATTCCATCCAAGAATTATTATTCTTATTGTAACCTGAGCTTACCAGAAATTAAATTTTGTGACTTGAAAGTGTTTATAATAAATTGGTAGAGACCGGAAAAATTCGCGGATTCATTCGGCGACAGGCTAGAATTCAAATACATATACCTCTTAGATGATTTTGCTATTGGCTTACTGTTCATCTAGACGCATCTCAACCAATTATAAACCCTCAACCAAAGAAGGATCGAAAAACAGACGAACCAGCCGAGACGACTCACAAGTCGGCAGCCAATGAACTTGCGTTATTTGCCCGAGTGTACAGGGGAATGTGCAATCTATACTGAAGGCCATCGAAACCGCGAATTTTTCCGGTCTCTATAAATTGGTGTATTAAGACACTTGGTACTAATTGCTGCTAAGCAATTCTCTCTTCTCATCACTAGAACCACGGAATTTTCGCGCATTCATTTAGTCACAAGCTAGAATGCAAACCTCCACACTGTCGCACTGTGTTCATGACTGGACCGCAGTTAGCTGGACACGCCCCTCTACGACCGTGAGCCAACGATGTCCAGCTAGGAGAGAAGTAAGCGAATCAGGTAGTGCCAAATAACAAGGATAAAAATGTTCTCACTAAGAAATCAACCAATGGGAAAGTAAACATGGGTCGAGCACACCTATAACTTTGAATTCTATCCTGAGGCCAGAGGAATCCGCGAAATTTCCGGGACTCTACTCATCACTCCTTGTCGCTTATGGTGGGGGTAGGTAACAAACAATGTTACACCTCATGACTCTGCATGGTAAAGAAAAAAAAATACCGAGAGACCTTTGTGAATTCCTAAATATCAAGCATGAATTGCTATAACTAGGTACTTAAAATTTTTAATGACCTTCATAATAGAATACACAGTCTTGCGTGTATTCGGAAAAATAACGCCAGATTATTGGCTGCTGACTTGTCAGTCATCACAGCGGGTTAACTTGGATTCGATACTTCTTTCGTTGAGGGGTTTTCATTGACCTAGAGTCTTCCAGTAGCAAAAGCTCCTCAAACGCATATGTATTTGAATTTTAGCCTGTCACGAATTAATCCACAATTTTTTCCGGTTTCTAGCCAAGAACATATTGACAACACTCTTTATTCGCAAAGAAGGTCAAGAAACTGTCAACCATAAATAATGGTATCTTCCGAACAAATAATTTCATATTTAAGTAGTTCGAGTATTTTTTTAATGAATTCAATAACCAGAAAAAAATAAACTGTTGTAGGATAGGAACCAAATTATTTTTAAAAAAAACTTTCAACCTTTTAAATACCTATATAACCCAGAATTGTGGTTTTTATAATAGCATCGTCGAAGTATTTTAAAATTAACACTTAAATGTTTCTGGTGTAGAAAAAGGTAAATATTTTATTTTTATACATCAACAGCACTGCATTAACCACATCTGTGTTGTTTTAATACAGCAAGCTTCGTATAGTATGTCTCGTGTAACTTGCCCTAAATTGAATATTTTCTCAAAAGCTGCACAAGCGTCTGCCACTGTAGCGAACGCCTGGCACTACTTTTGACAACTGTCAAATTTGAGGCAAGTTACACGACATAAGATTCTACGCTCATACATTTGAATGATCTCAACGATTTCTAACCTTGTACCTTATTTTGACGTATCAACGTCTAATAAATCGATGAACGCCGGCTGTATGCACGAAAAAGTGTCCCGTTACGCACATTGTCCCGTTACGCTTTGTCCCGTTACGCTCATTGTACGCTTGCGCCGCATTTATCTCTCTTCCACTCGATTGGAACAACCATCGATTTGACTTTATCGAGGCACATAAAACTTGAAACACTCCCATTCGTTTCCTACTTTTCCTATCATCGTCCTATCCTTAACAGAATTACACAGATTGGAAGAAGTGAAATAGCAAACATGTATAAAAGTTATAGTTAAAATAATCTCTTCGTTAAAGTAATAAACATATTTGAATTAATGAGTGCAAATAAAAGTAAATTTATCAATTAAATTGTAGATTTCATTTCACTCCTTCTTTGTATCCATACAAAATAGTGATAATTCAATAAAAATGGTTCAATTTTATCCATAAAAGTATGCAATCATTTCATCAATGTTTTGTTATGACGTCACGTTAAACTATCGTCCGTAAACCGACTTTACAGACAACCAATTTTTTTGTGTTTCAAACAGAAGATAAAGCTTTGATTGGCTCGGGAGGGCAGGTTAATTTCGGGTTTACACAGCGCATCAGGCGTTCCGTTTTTTTCCCGCCCTCCGGCCCGCTCCGTGAGCGCATGGGCAACGACACTGCACTCGTGATGTTCGGGTGCAGACCGGCCGTGCAGCAAAAACGACACCCGAGAGACTCGAACGTAATCGGTAGCTTAGGAATGGCCACAAGGTGTTGGCTTTCCGCTGCGAGGTACACTCTGCAAACAAGAAGGTAGCCTTTGGAAGTGTTCCTGACAAGTGTATTACACGTCGATATGAAAAACGTGTTATGTAAATATATATTTATAATATTATTTTTTTATTTTACGTAGAATATCCATATCACCATAACATTACTAATTTATAATATTAGCAAGAGCGACGAGAAGTCATTATTGAGATTAGCATCAGTTCCGCTGAAAACCAGATTGCAAGCGTCAGATTAGAAAATAATTTTTTTTTGCTTGAGCAAGCACGAGATCATAACACGAGATATGTTTAAAGATATTGTAGCTTACAGCGCTGCTCTGCCTTTAAAGGATGTTGTCACATTATCAGTTTCTGCCGTTGAACAGGGAAAAAAAAAAAAAAAAAAACAATTGTGTACTTTTATAAAAAAAATTTTTTTTGGAAACCTTTTGCCGAAAAATAGTTTTGTAATACTACAAGACAGATATTGCAACTTTGCACAGCATTGCTATGGTTATTTTAGAATAAACGTTCTTACATTGTTCCAATATATTTCTGAGTATATTTTACGAATATTGGCGATTAGTTTTATATTTTAATTCATTTTCATTTAAGCAAAATTTTCTTTAAAACACGAAACATATAGTTGAGTAGTTATTTTGTTTTATTTTGCTTATTAATGTGTGCTGTTAATACAATTCAGGAAACGTTTAAAAATAACTTTAACTATTGGAGGTTCTGAGACAACAAAAAGCATAAATGACCGGGTAAGAATTCGAACCCAGTAATACAGCGAACACTCTTTTGTAGTGATACCGTTGTTTTCATGTAAAAGTACAAATTTAAAAATATCTGTAAGTTTACATGAAAATGTCTGAGCCATTTACAAAAAAAATCACATTGTACTACCACGCCATCATTAATCACTAGAGACCTGAAAAATTCGCGGGTTCATTTTGTGTTATACTAAAATTCAAATAATCATACCTTAGTGCTGCTTCTGTCATTGGTTCACTGTTCATCTGGAGGACTGAGGGCCAATTAGAGACTCTCACTCATAGAAGTGTCGAATCACAGGCCACCCAGTCGAGACGACTCACAAGTCAACAGCCAATGAACAGTTGGCATTTGCCCGAGTGTGTAGAGGATATTGGAGTCCATATTGGAGGTCATTGAAACCGCGAATTTTTCCGGCCTCTATTAATCACTGACGAGCCAACCATTCCCTTCGTTGTGACATGTTATTGACAGTTTGAGTGATTTCATTGACAGTGACGGGTTCGTGGCGATTTTCTTTATGACAGTTACAATTTTACACCCGTGTCTTATCCGGGACTTAACCCAGAACCTTTCGCATCGAAAGCCGTCGTGCATCCGACTGCGGTACTATAGTCAGCCACTATCTTTTTACATTCTACTAAAGAACTTAAACAGAACCCACCATGAATAAAAAAATATTTTAATCACAAATAATTAGTTTCAGAACTTTCACTTTTAGAAAAAACATGGATAGCGAGCGGCAATTAATTGGCGATTGAATTTGCAACCGAAATTAGAAAGTAAATCTTAAATTTATAAAAAAAAATACAAGCATAAAATAGAATAATCAAACATGGAGGTTGCGGCTCTTTTGATCATACATTATTAGAGATCGGAAAAATTCGCCGTTTCGATGGCCTTCAGGATAGACTGCACATTCCTCTGTACATTCGGGCAAATAACGCAAGTTCATTGGCTGCCGACTTGTGAGTCGTCTCAGCTGGTTTGTCTGTGATTCGATCCTTCTTTGGTTGAGGGTTTATAATTGGTTGAGATTTGTCCAGATGAACAGTAAGCCAATAGCAAAATCATCTAAAAGGTATATTTATTTTAATTTTAGCCTATCGTTGAAAGAATCGGCGAATTTTTCCTGTCTCTATACATTGGTAAAGAAATATTTTACATAACTTTACGAAAAAAAAACTGGTTATTATTTATTCTTACTAATATTATAAATGCGAAAGTAACTCTGTCTGTCTGTCTGTCTGTTTGTCTGTTTGTTTGTTACCTTTTCCCGACTGAACGGCTGAACGGATCGTAATGAAATTTGGCAAGGAGATAGATTATATCCTGGGGATGGACATAGGCTATCTTTTGTCTAAAAAAATAAATTTTAAACTGGTTAAAAATATATATCTTAATTTTATGTAATGTGTGTCATAGATATACAAACTGTTATTGTAATTCCTCTATGTCTGCCGAGCAATAGCTTTCAAGCTATTACGTTACGTTTTGCTATTGTAAGGAACTAAGTAGAGAGTAAGAAAAAAATTAAGATCTTGACTGTTTATAGTGTCGCCATATTTGTTTCAATTTTCAATACCGTTTTTGTATATTACAATTTGAATTGCAGAAAAAAATAATATTTAGTAGACACATAAATAGTGAGTGTGTGTCATTTCTCTATGTCCACGAGGTCTCGCCACGTCAATTTTCTCCTTGGGGCGAACCCGTCCGCTTACTTAAATAAACAGCTTTTATCATTGAATGATTTCATGATTTATTTCATGAAAATCTGCTCTCATAAAAAGTTAGTTTTATAGACATTCAATTGGTGTCTCGCTCTCTCTGAAGATCAATCTATGAATCGTTACAAATTTATTTCCTTAATTTTTTTAGTTTGATTTGATACAATATGATTTCACTAAAAATCAATTTCTACCCATTCCTATTTTAATTTCCACATTACGAAGTTTCACTTCTTCCGCGCGGAGGGACTCCACGCAATATTTTTGCATGCAATTAAAAACTATTTTTTAATGATGCCGAAGTATAACAACGTCATAACAAATTATAACTTCTCATGCGCGTACCTAGGTACACGCACCCATTTTTTTAATTTTATTTCTTATATATATAGGTATATTTTTTCTCCCTTCCTAGGAAACTCATAATTCTTTTAAATTTCACGTGTATGTTTTCAATGTTATACGAGTTGTACAATTTTTTTTTGTCAAAATGGTCATTATTTATACTTTGTTTCATTTTGTAAACATACGTATTTTAGGTATTATGACAAATAAAAAAAATTAGTTTCACTAACATTCTTAGGTTTTTATTGTGTGGATAGTTTCAAGTTTAATATTATGTAGGTACATAAATTCTTAAACTTATAAATTTCTTCGAAATTTTTTCATTCTATTTGTCAATAGTAGTATAGGAATAGTAGTATAGGAATGACGGAGCTGGCGCTGAGGATTGAGGAGTGTGCCGACCGCCATCTTGGATTGTGACGTCACGGCGGCCATCTTGGAGGAGCGTAACGGGACACAGCGTAACGGGACATAACGTAACGGGACAAGTAGATCACGGCGGCCATCTTGGATCCACCATTTTGGATGACGTAATTGTGTTCTCGAACATTCCGGCATTGTGTTATCCGCCACATTGAATGATGACGTCACCGTTCCAATTTCCGTTACGGTCGCCATCTTTAACTTTTTTATTTATTATCCGATTTTAATGAAATTTTTTTTAAAAATTATAAAAAAATTCAAATAATGAAAATTTAATAAAATATTAATAAAAAATATACTTCTACGACACGGAGCTCGAAGTCCTCGGTTCGAACCCGGTGAGGGCAAAAAAATAAAAATGGCGACCGATCCTTCCCCTGTGGTGGGTGCTAGCAGACTGACCCCCACCACTTATGTCAAAGTATGCATATCTTCACCTAGTATGACGTCATGTCCGCCATCTTGAAATTTGGATGCCATCTTGAAAATCTTTATTTATTATCCGATTTTAATGAAAAAAATTCCAAAATTCATCAAAAAATTAACATATTTGAATTCTCTTTGATTATATCGATGCACGTCCTTGGTTCGATTCCCGACGAGAGTAAACAGTCGATCCTTCCTCCATGAAAGCTACCTAGACTGATCTACCACCACCAATACCAAGGTATATATCGTCAACTGGTATGACATCATGTCCGCCATCGTGTCTTCATCCGCTGGAGACCACCATCTTGTTTTCGTCTGCTAGAGTGTGCCGATACCATGTAGTATAATTAACTGGTCACCATACTTTTGTCCTCAACTATTGAACATTGACCTTGACCTTGAACCTTGACCTTGAAATTTGACCTTGACCTTGAAATTTGACCTTGACTTTGAAATTTGACTTTGTCATTGTCGTCCATCATGGATCCGACATTTTATGTTCAGTACATGCTACCAGGAGCTACCACCTGCTGGAGTACGCCATATTGTGTGTGTACTTGTATTATAGAGTACATTTCCATCTTGATAATTTTATTCTAACCCGTTACAGTGCAGTAATCATTTATTATGGAGGTGCCCCCCGCCATCTTGAAATTCGGCCGCCATCTTGAAATCATGTAATAATGTAGCTAGAAAAGCGGGAAAAAATCCAAAATTCATTAAATAAATTAGTAATCCATATAATGATTGATTGGATCGACTAAGGTCCTTGGTTCGATCCCCGGTCGATACAAAACAACTTTAATTTAAAAAAATACTAAAAAAGTGTTAGGTTTGAGAAAATAAAAACACCACAAGTTCTTTTAAAAGAATTTTATTACATAAATTCAATACACTACTACAAGTACAAAAAAAACACTGACAAATTACCAAAGCCTTTTGGATTCCTCGATTCAAACAGTCTTCTTATTGTACGGACTAAGCCTTTTTACATGACTTTAAATGTCTATCCGATCCGTTCATCACCACAGCCAGAGACGGACTGAAGTTCATAGCACTTATATATAGTGTCATTAGCCGGTACAACACATGAGTCAAATCAATAACCATGTTCATTATACGTCTCGGAGCATTTTTTATAATGACAATGTAAGTTATCGAGACGTGAAATTAGTTTATTACACTTATTGCACTGAAATTGTATTCTTCGAACATTATTAGAACAACCGCTTCTTTCATGTCTGCGAGCATTTGAGGTGATAGTAAATGATGCACCACAGTATTTGCACTGATGCGAATTACGCTCATCATTAATTGAAGTATTCAATGCTGATGAAACTTCAGATGATGGTGGAACAGCACATATCGAAGTCTCCTCCAGTGTTGTCAGAGGTGTTGCCAACGGGATCTGCTCCAACATCGTCGGCGCCGACGTCATGGTTCCCGTAGTCGATGGTACATCCTCCATCGAGTACGACGTTAAAGTCGGTAAAGATGCCATCGAAGTCTCAAGAACAGGCAATTACGCGACTTATGCACCATAAGAAACAAACTAGGTGATCCGTACACCGTCGACGGCAGTAACAAACTAAGCGTCCTGCTGTCTAGGACTCGTTTATATACATTAACCGGTTTGAATAATACGCTAGTCAAATCAAGAACAATTTACTAAAATACTAGAGTCAAAACAACATTAAATAAATAGAAGCATCATCAACAAAAAAGGAAGCACATTTGGAAGCACCTTCAAAAAAGGAAAAACAATAGGAAGCACCATCAACAAAAAAGGAAGCACATTTGGAAGCACCTTCAAAAAAGGAAAAACAATAGGAAGCACCATCAACAAAAAAGGAAGCACATTTGGAAGCACCTTCAAAAAAGGAAAAACAATAGGAAGCACCGACTACGAAAAAACAGCACATTTGGAAGCACCGTCATCGAAAAGACAGCACATTTGGAAGCACCAACTACGAAAAGGCAGCACATTTGGAAGCACCGACAACGAAAAGGCAGCACATTTGGAAGCACCGACAACGAAAAGGCAGCACATTTGGAAGCACCGACTACGAAAAGGCAGCACATTTGGAAGCACCGACTACGAAAAGGCAGCACATTTGACAGCACCGACAACGAAAAGGCAGCACATTTGAAAGCACCGACTACGAAAAGGCAGCACATTTGGCAGCACCGACAACGAAAAGGCAGCACATTTGGAAGCACCGACTACGAAAAGGCAGCACATTTGACAGCACCGACAACGAAAAGGCAGCATATTTGGAAGCACCAACTACGAAAAGGCAGCACATTTGGAAGCACCGACAACGAAAAGGCAGCACATTTGGAAGCACCGACTACGAAAAGGCAGCACATTTGACAGCACCGACAACGAAAAGGCAGCATATTTGGAAGCACCAACTACGAAAAGGCAGCACATTTGGAAGCACCGACAACGAAAAGGCAGCACATTTGGAAGCACCGACTACGAAAAGGCAGCACATATGGAAGCACCGACTACGAAAAGGCAGCACATATGGCAGCACCGACAATGAAAAGGCAGCACATTTGGAAGCACCGACAACGAAAAGGCAGCATATTTGGAAGCACCATCATCGAAAAGGCAGCACATTTGGAAGCTCCATCAACAAAAAAAAAGGCAAAAAGGAAGCACAAGTTACGAGATCTAAGTCTTAGTTAGAAATCAGAATACAAGAAATAAAAACATTAAATTCTTATAATTTAAATTATTTATTTTATTGCTTTACATTATACAAATGCAAGTAAAACAAGCCATTATTGTATGTAGCCAGCATTCCTCAGTTCCTTGAGTAGGAAGGATATTTCTTTGATGCACGAATAGTTTCCTGCACAAAGCGAACCATGTAGAAGTCTTAGCCGGTCAACCAATATGTTTGGATCTTTCCATGATGTGTAATCATTCTCTTCTACCACCATCTTCCTTGCACCTTTATAATAAATATTATGATCTCTGGTGTCTTCCGTTTTACCACCAACCTCAGGGTAACTTTCATGTTTGAGACGGTGATCATCACAAGCTTGAACAGATTTATCTAATATATCACGTCGTTTCCACCGTTTCGGTCTCAGGACACAGCCACATTCTTCGATCTTGGCAGCTTTAGGTGCTCCATCATAGTCTATGTCTTTGTCAACAGCCTCAGAGTCACTGTAACAATCACCGTAGAAGGAATCGTCTTCACACAATTTACCGTAATAATTCGATGTTGATGATGTTGAAGTGTCTTCATCGTCTTCATGCTTCCTTTTTAGGAGTCCATCATTTTTACAAAGTAGGAAAGATCTACTTGAATTCGGCTGGAATATATTCTCACTTTTCACGTTAAGGATTCTTCCATTGTCTTCATTCTTCCGTAAATCATCAACCTCCTTCAATTTAAGTTCTTTGTCGAGATCGGAAGAGCCAAGAAAATTATTGTCGTAATGCAGATCACTCTTCCTTAGGCTAGTAGATTCATCGTTGACCTCTAGCTTGTACGCAGGCTTGGCGCTACAAGTTCTGCCATGTTTTTTTAGGCTCTCTCTCCGCGTAAACGACTTGCTACATCGAACACAACTTATCATATTGCGCAGTGGATTTTTAACACAGTCATTCTTCTCGTGTTGTCTTTTATTCTTTCTCAAGATAAACTCTTTACTGCAAAACTTACACCTATGTTCTTTCGATACAGCGTCAGATCCCAAATCGGAATTCATATTAGTTACTAAGACTAATGCCAGATACCAATTGAGTGTTTTAAATTAGATCCAATACTTAAATAGAAATTTTTTCATATTTCATCAGCGAGAATTAATATATCTCATGCAAAAGTACTTTATGCATGTAGTTCTGGTTTTTAACAACAGATGTCGCCACATGTTGCTTGCAGATAAATAATATTTAGTTCTTTTATGCGGGATGCGGGATGCTCACTAACGATCGCAAATGAATGATGGCTTCGCTAGACTCCAAGGAAAAGGAAGTTCGTCTTGCATGTTGGTGCTCCACAGATGTCTCATGGCGTAATATTAATTTGACTGAGTAATGATATTTGTTAATTCCACCTGATAAAAATATTGCAAGTTTTGATTTAGTAGCAGAAATTATCGAATTAAATGTAACTCCAAATAAAATGACATGTCTCAATAGACCAAAAAAAAAAATCCATGCAGAGAGCGGTTTCTCAGAATAGTCAGAAACACTTGAAGAAACCACAGGAATGATTGCAAGCACACGGAAAAAACCACCAAAATATTGACAAGAATAATCAGGAGTACACGGAGAAAACCATCATAATATTGACAAGAATAATCAGGAGCACACGGAGAAAACCATCATAATATTGACCAGATTAATCAGAAGTACTCGGAGAAAACCACCACATGTTTTCTTTGATATCATAAAATTACAGGAAAAAAATATTTTAAAATAAAAATAAAGTAATAAAAAAATAAAAAAATAAATAAAAAAATAAAAAATAAATAAAAAAATGCATAAACAGTTTCTGCTAGCTTGTAAACTTATCATTGTTGAGCAAAGATAGAGTTCTTGTACAAGCCAGAATTTGCAAGGAGTTTGGTTTAGTGTTTATAATTTATCTGCTGAGCGTCAAGAGTCTTAGGGCTGCTGAGACCGAAGACCAGAAATATTTATCAATTATGTAATATATTGTTGAAAAATTTGAATTTTACTATTTCAGGAAAGTTGATTTTTTTATTAATTAGAATAGTTACGTGTAATTGCCATCTTCCTTTATTTCATATTAAACATTAAGTTTGGTTGAGTGTGAGATAATTTTATTTATGTATGTTTTAATTTCATTTATTTTCTTATATATATATTCTTATTTACCTACTTCTGTTAAATTTCAGGCGGATGTTAACATTGTCATTCCAGTTGTATAATTTTTTTTGTAAAATTAGTTGTTATTTATACTTTTTGTTTCATTTTGGACTATGTTTTTTTGGTTTTTTACTTAATTAAAAGATTTGTGGTGTGTACAGGGAGTGATATCTCTATTAATTTATATACTCCTTTAGATAAGCGTAATATTGCCACCACAGTTTTACATATAAACAAATACTACAAATGTTTTAAACATTATGACAAATAAAAAATAGTTTCACAAACATCCTTAGTTTTTTTTTGGTGTGTATAGTTTGAAGTTTAATTTTATGTATGTACGTAAATTCTTAAACATACAGTTATTTATTAATTTATTTAGATAATTATTCATAGGTAGGTAATAAGCTTTATATTTGTCAATATTGTTATTATGGTAGATAGGAATACAGTAAATGCCTACATTCTTATATTCCTTTATATCTCTTTCGATTTGGAGTGTTTCCGAGCCATTCGGGGTCCTCAACATAAACCCCCCCCCCCCCAGGTGGTTAAAGACCCCAAATTTCGAAAGTTTAAAAATTTTTAAAAATCTATCTCTTTCGATTTTAAGTGTTTTTCGAGCCATTCAGGGTCCTCGAACCCTCGCCCCCCTCTGGGAAAAAAGCCCCAAAATTGTGACAGTTTCAGGAATTTCAAATAAATATCTATTCTTTCGAGATGGAGTGTTCCAAACCATTCGAGGTCCTGAACATCCACTTTCCGCAAAAGTGAAAGCCCCAAATTTTCGAAATATAAGAATATATATAATTGGATGTTGGCATGTATGTCGTCGATAAACTCTTACACCGTTTGACCGATCGCCATGAAAGTTGGCACATCGAAGTGTTTCTATCATGGAGAAGATTTTTATACTAACCATTTTTTTTTGTAACTCGCCGCTAGATGGCGCTGTAGCGCATCAACTTCTAAACCTTTCAACCGATCGCCATGGGTAAACAGAAAATCATAGGTCACAGATACACAAACAGTAATTATGTGTCATTTCTTAATGTCCAACACACTGGACATATCGCTATCCATTTTGCTGTAACTCGCGGACAATATATCACCCGGTGTTCAGCCCGGGCAAAGCCGGGTACTGCAGCTAGTCCTGTAATATATCTAAAAATTTACGTGGACGCTCGTAAATTAACAAGCATTGCACTTTCTAGCTGTGAACATAAACTCACGACAACTATTTCGGTGTGTTGATAAAACCTTCAACAAATTTCTCCAGTCTACACTGTATAGGCGCATGTCGCATGTTTACCTTGTTTAAAACGGGACGCAGAACTAGGATGTAGAAATTCAGTGTTGTTTCTACGAGGATCCGTTGTACAAAGAAGCCTTCGTTTACCTTTAGATTCATTATCCGTTGCGAAGGACTTAATTTACTTTCAGTTTCTACCAGTGTGCAGGTGAGTGCAAGTCAAGACGCATGTCCGCATGTTATATCGGCGAGTGTTGACCTTGCAGCTGTCCGACCCTCTGCTTTGTTCGTGGCACACCATTGCCCTTTCAATCATCGAGTGCTCCACTCCTTTCATTTCGTTCTCGCGAGACTTCAACTTGGCCCGCCCTACCGGCATCTGTGCGTTCAAAAGCGTTCACATTCATGCGTCAGAGATAAGAACCGTGTCTCTTTTTTTTTAATATTCCATACTGAATAACTTTGGCGATTTGCTAAATGATTATGCATTATATTTAGGGACTGGAAAAATTCGCGGGTTAAATGACCTCCAGGGTAGACTCCACGATCCTGTGCACACTCGGGGGCAAACGTCGCCTGTTCATTGGCTGCTGACTTGCGAGGCGTCTCAACTGGGAGACTCGTGATTTGATACTGCTTTGACTGAGGGTCTATAATTGACCCACAGTCCTCCAGGTTAACAGCGGACCCAATGGCAGAAGTTGCATAAAAATATAATGATTTTCATTCTAGCATATCGCGAAATGAATCCGCGAATTTTTCCGGTCTCTAATTATATTCCAATAGCCACATTCTACAAGGGCACAAATAGTTTATCCCAACAAACTTATAACTGATTTGCAATATCTATTGAACATAAAGTCATTGCCGATTGTACTTTGTCATCGTTGGGTTCCTGTGTTTGTCACTTTGCTGCCTAAGGTTGTTGTTTGTATGTATTCACTGTTCTTGTGGCAACTGTCTCGTCATTGTAAGACCACTCTGTTTGTCTGTGCTGTGATTTTGGTATGACGATTTTCTATTCACGGGATTTTCTGGGCTGTCTATACATTTAATATTTGATATCGACTGATTTTGTCTTATTTTCTGAGTGTTTGTGTATTCTATTGTTCAGTTTTTTTTCTATGACACGTGGTGTAAACCAGCAATATCGTATGTCTAACATAAGGTTTTAAATCTATCTTCACCACTGGGACAAACTCTTAAAGAATTAACGTATAAATACCCTGTCACATTGTTAAATTTTCGCTCATAACACCTTCCAATATATTGTGTCAGATTAAGTTGGAGGTTTATGACGTCACTATCGCAGCCATGTTTGTTTGAAAAGTTGGGTGACTTGAGTTTCCATTGAATATTTTGCACATAGCACAGGTTTTAAATATGTTGGCTGTTGGATGCTATCGGCCAATCAAAATCTTGCTGAGCGAAAACTTAAATGACACCCGTTTCCCTAACAAAGATTTTTTGTTTTTGTTTTGAATGGCGAAGTTCAGAAGGTTATTAATGACGTTATCAAAGTGAAATAACAAAAATAACGTTTTTATGATTGTCATATGCAAAATCAGTTTATGTGTAAAAATAAAATTATATTATTTTAACTAAAAAAAACATGCACTGAACATTTATTTCATTGTGCTACGAATATTAATATTAAATAAGTTTATATTTTTTTTGAAAATACGGGAAAAAATGGAAAAAAATCACAAGATAAAAAAATTTCATCCATGACTACGTTGCATTTATGAATTAAAAAATTGATATTTCAACTGAAAATTTTGAGACAGCGCAGACCAAAATTAAACTTTGATCAGCATGACATGATTTAAAACATAGGTTACTGCATATCTGCTTCAAAAATTTTTTGGTGAAGAAAATTAGAAGGTTTTTTTCCCGCCCGATACTAACTCTCCAAATCTATTTTCAAACATTTTGGATACGAATATTTGACAGTGTAGCGGGCTCTTAAGTACTAAAAAAAATTGTTTTAGACAAAAGTTTTAGATAAAAAAAATTGGTTGTCTGCAAAGTCAGTTTGCGGACGAAAGTTTAACGTGACAACATCATAAAAAAACATTGATGAAATGATTGCGTAATTTCATGAATAAAATTGAATCATTTTTATTTTAATAAAAAAAGAATAAATACTTGAAAATATACCAGTAATCAGATTTTTAAAGTGCAAGAATAATTAACCTTTATTGACGAAATTGTTGTAGTAGTAAGCAATGAAAACCACATTTTTTTCACTTCACTTTATAAACAGTCGACGAAACAATTCACGTGTAGATGACTTGTAATTAATTTTAAAAACTGGCGTTTAGCTATAAAGTTTGAATATAATTATGAACAAGTTTTCATATAAAAAAACTGTAATCAAATATCTATCATCAATTATATGAAGCACTATAATTTTTTAGTCAAATGTAACATGACCTATTATTACTGCACTCGCCGACAGCGTAACGGAACACAGCGTAACGGATCAATGAGCGTAACGGGACACAGCGTAAAGGAGCAATGAGCGTAACGGGACACAGCGTAACGGAGCAATGATCGTAACGGGACAATGTGCGTAACGGGACACTTTTTCGTGCGTGCAGCCGGCGTTCATCGATTTATTAGACGTTCTAACGTCAAAAAACTCTGAAGTCCAAACGAAACGATAAGTGAACCGTCCAGAGTGAAAGGCGAGAAGGAGAAAGGGCTTACGACCGCGGAATGGCCCGCAGTCCAATCACGCGACCCGGCGAACTACTGTTCGCGCAGTGTAACATTTCCTCGCCCGCAATTACCACGGTTGCCCAAGAGACGCAGCGGTGTTCGCTCCAGTTTTTTTTTTTGCGAAAAAAAAAAAATCCATTTGTGGGCGAACCTAATTCCGTCCATACGCAAGAAACACGAGCAACTTCCCGCAATTTCCAACGCAAAGTTACTATAAAAAAAAGTTTTTTTTTTTTTTTTTTTAAGTGAAAACTTTTATAGGAAGGTTTGGATAGGGAGTAAATTCATGTTAAGTCGTAATCGGCATGGTCACGTGACGTGTTTACGATAACACTATATATGTTCTATTAGTATAAGTGTCACTGATGGTAATATGGCCATGTTAAGCTTTGTTTAATTTTATTTTATCTCGTTTTCGGGAAATCCCCAAAAGTGTTTGATGGACATAATATCTAGGGTTTTTTTTTTGTCAAAAACCATTAACATAACATTTTTTAATACATGTCATTATAAAATAACTGCAAAATAATAAATAAATGTATTTTGGCCATATTAAAAGCATGTGATGTTAATATGGCCAATGATTTATAGGAAGCTGAAAATTAAGGTTTATTAGCACAAATCATAAAGAAATTGAATTTCTGATTAATATTAAGTAATATTTACTTATACATACATAAGATTAAACAGCAAATATTTTTTTTAAAACATAAAAAATACAGATTTATTATTTTTTGATAATGAAAGTCAGATTGTAGATAAAATATGAAATTAACAAGGAACATATTGGTCTCTTTCAAAATATTCACACTATAATAAACATTTCGGGCAAATAAAAAAATCTTTGTCTTCTTTGGTGAGGCCAACACATTCTTCATGGACATATATTTCACAAACTCCGCACAGTCTCATATCCTTCACTTCGTCATTGCAACAAATTGCACAGTACCAACTCTCAGACTTCTTTGAAGCAGTCATCTGGCGAACAGACTTTGTATTATTTTTTGCTGTTTCCACTGTTCTTGCTTCTATCTATCTTTACAGCCTTGTTATCTTCAAATAAAGATTTATTCAGTACAACACCCCTGTTGTTTATAGCAGGTTTCATAACCCGTGTGGTTTTCCTTTTTTTCTTTGGTGTAGGTAGCATTTCTCCAATGGAAACACGCCTGGACAGATTTGCAGTACTTTCGGGAATATGCAAACTATCAGAGTTATCTGAAGAACTTAAAGGTTGTGCCAAGTCTCCTGTGATATCTGAATCAGATGATGAACTGGTGCGGTGTCTAGAACCAAGCTGGCTAACATTTGTCTTTAGACCAGACGGACCTGCCAATAAATGGTCGTCATTGGCATTATGTTGTTCCTGCAACGCAGAAGCGGTTACAGTTTCGTCTGCCATTTTTGTGTTAGGTGGCGGAAGCTCAGTAGCTATGCTGGGTGCAAAGGCCTCTTCTGGAATCACGAACGGATTGAAGGGGAAAATGCCAGTAGCCTTAAATCCACTTTTCATGTTTGCTTGTGTCATGGACTTTTCCCATGTTGGTGTAAAAACATCAGCAAAGTTCAATTTGGAAATGTCTTGCTGTTCTTTGTGCATATCAAAATAAAGGAGTGTGTGCTGATCCCAAAAAATCTCAAAACTTCGGAAACAACCTTTCTCTAAAGGCTGTAACTCATGAGTCGTGTTTGACGGAAGACAGTACAAAATAATTTCATTCTGTTCTGAAACTTCACATATGCTGTAGTCTAAATGTGACTTAGCCCCATCAAATATCAGAAGACAAGGCCCACTTGGCTTGAACCTAGAGAAGTGATTCAGGAAGGACACAAAAGATTCGGTTGTCATACTACCTTTTCGAGTCATTATTGTTGTTGAACCTGTAGGTAAATTTTTTTCCCATGCTGGAATTTTTATTAATCCAGGGAATAGGATCATTGGGGGAATGACATTTCCAGTAGCATTTCCACAGGCTACAACAGTAACACTCTCGCCACGTTCCTTTGCAACAATATGGACGCGCTTTGACCCCTTTTTCGCCAAAACCTCTGGATCTTTGTGCAGTTGTAACCTACAACCCTTCTCATCCATGTTGAATATTTTTTCAGGGAAGTTTAAAAACTTGTTTTCAGCGAGGACATTCTTTAATTTTTCAAAATGGTCTCCAACTATGAATTTGTTAAGCTTTTGAGCTCGGGCAGGATTATCCTTTGAGCTTTTCGTTTGCTAATTTCAGGATTTCTGGCCAAAAAGCCATTCAACCAGTAGCGACCTGCAGTTTCTTTAGTGAATCGGTGAGTTATCCCATTTTCACGGCAGTATTTAAAAACATTTAACTTGAGCATCTTTGATGTGAGTGGATAACTAACATCTGCTAAGTTCCCTCTCTTCCTCAGTTTTGAGTGTTGCCTTACAACCCAATTTTCATTTAACATCTTGGTTATTGGAAAGATAACGGCGAAGGGTTCGCCTAGGCACGACATACCTTTTACTTGCTGCATTAACAGATATGTTGCCAAGTCTTACAGCATCTACTGCCTTGCTGAGTCCATCTTGTGTCCAACTACCCCGCTTCTTTTGTGGGTTGAAGGGATTCATTTCTGAAACAAAAAAAAATAATATTAGTTACAATTTAATTATAAGTTATTATTTTTGGCGCTATAATTAATGAATCGTGATTTTTTATGTAATTTAATTAATTTTTATATAGAATTATTGAAAATATAATATCCAGTGTGCTCTTTCAATAAATATTTTCCTGCAAAACAAGTTTCATGATATTTTCATTTCATTACATTTTTACATATTATTCTTAAAAATATATTTTCCATTGTGCACTTAAATAAATATTTTCCGGCAAAAATGCACCAGACAGAAACAATTTTAATATACCCAGTGATGGCATCTGAGGTGTTTTTTTTTTTAGTTGTCATTTTAAGTACATACCTAGGTACCCTGTGTGAGGTACACATTTTTCTGTAATTTTTTTTACTTGTCTCTGTAAAGGTATATATTAATTCCAGTAATAAATAAACTCGTAATAAATAATAAAATAACATACACTATTAACAATTTACCTACGAGGGGCCATACAGTATGTATAAACCATTTCATTCACAAAAGGTTGCTAATATGGCCAACTGCAGCTAATATGGCCACATGGTTGGCCATATCAACAACCTGGGTGAAAATTCAAAAAGTCCATTATATTTTTTAAATGGTTGAAGGTAATAAATCTTTTTAAAAAACATTTAAATAAGCATAGAAATCTACGCACTGAGACATCAAATTTCTGACAATATCTAGTAGTACACTTTTAAAACAAAATATAAACTTACCGGAGTAAAATAAGAATAGTTCTCTGGTCGCAGCAGAAACCCATGAAAATGGCGTCTCCCAGGTGGTGTGCGTGCTGCCCGGACCCGGCAACTCTGTGAGCTCTCGACAATGATGTTCCGAAGAACATGCCAGCACATTCAATCGGTATCCGCGCGAACTACGTCAATGGCAGCCAAATGGCCATATTACCAACATGGCCATATTACCATCAGGGACCTACTTATAGAGCTTTTTAATCTGAAGTATATGATTACTGTGCAGTAAAAATTGAGTATAAAATATGTTATTATTCTCATATAGATATGTAGTTTGAATAACGAAGAAAACGGAGTATTTGTAACAATATAACCGAAAAATTAATAACATCCTTAATTATTTTTTTAATACCTACAATTACTATGCAATGCGTACTTTATAGTAATGTAGGAGTTATTTTACTAATGGGATAAAACAAATTTGATGTGTGATAATATTTTTTCGTTAAAATTGCGAAAACGTTTTCACTTATGTCGGCAGTCCTCATGACTGCTTTGAAATTTTCTTTTTACATTATGAAGTGAGCTTCGCGTATTCGTGGATATCTCAGTAAAATTAAGATTGATGATTGTTTACTATCAAAAGAAGAAGAACCCTGAATAATCACCTGGATTGTTACCAACCCCCCCCCCCCCCCAAAAAAAAAAAAACCAGGTAGCTTCTACAGTCAATACAAATCTTCGACATTCCAGTTCCGTATATATAGCTATTATACACACACATATATAATTATTAAGTTTGACCACGTGAATACATGACCTAGGTCTGACATCACTTGTAAGTCATTGCTAGGTAATGAATTTTTACGTAATTTTTACATACCGCTGACATCTGTTGTGACTAAAAAAAATTATGTAAGGATAAATGATATTATGCTGACATCGTACTGATATAATACCAAAATCATTTTCCTACGTACATTTGACGTAGAAATGATGTCATATTACAGATTTAAAAACAAAGATTTAAGTACCTATTCACTTCTGTTGATAGTCCCCATGACTGGCTTTCTTTTTTAAAATTGCCTTCCACTATGGAAGCAATTTTAAAGACGTATAAAAGACGTATGAATCAAGCCAAATAAAAGAATAATAAATAAAAGAACTAATCACAAAAATTAAATGATTTAAAAAAATACTGCGACTGACTTTTAAAGATTAAAACGGTAATTTAAAATTGAAATGATTAAAAAAAAAAAAAACAGAATAGCCGAAAATAAAAATTTTAATGTGGCCTGGTGGCCGCACCACGTGGAAGAGTGGTTGTGGCGGGTAGCGGAATGTGCGGAGAGGGTACGTTGTGACGCGAGGCGGACTGTACCGGGTACCAGCGGCGCGCCGGTAGCCCCCTGCGGGTACCTCGTGACTACCACGGGGGCGGGCCATTGTTTTGCCCCCCCGGAGATGCCTTATCGCCCCCTGCCCCCTTGTGAGCCTCCGCGCGACGCACAGAACACGCACCCGCCCAGAAGCGCAGAGAGCTTTCTCACGCAGGATGCGATAAATTTATAGGTAGAGCCACGGAATTCTCGCGCATTCATTTAGTCGCAAGCTAGAATGCAAACCTCCACACTGTCGCACTGTGTTGATGATTGGACCGCAGTTATCTGGACACGCCCCTCTACGACCGTGAGCCAACGATGTCCACCTAGGAGAGAAGTAAGCGAATCAGTTAGTGCCAAATAACGAGGATAAAAATGTTCTCGCTAAGAAATCAACCAATAGGTAGAGACCGGAAAAATTAGCGGATTCATTTCGTGATAGGCTGAAATTCAAACATGTGTATAATTCTGCTGGTTCTCCTATTGGCTCGCGGTTTAACTGGAGCTCTCTGGGCCAATAAGAGACTATCAACCAAAGAAGCGTCTAATCACAAGCTACCCAGTGGAGACCAATGAACACATTCGTGTTTACTTGAGATGTGCAGAGGATAATGGAGGCTATCCTAGAGGTCATTGAATCTGCGAATTTTTCCGGTCCCTACCAATAGGAAAGTAAACATGGGTCAAGCACACCTATAACTTTGAATTCTATCCTGAGGCCAGAGAAATCTGCGCAATTTCAGGGACTCTATTTATAGGGACCGGGAAAATTCGCGGTTTCGATGGCCTTCAGGATAGACTGCACATTCCCCTGTACGCTCGGGCAAATAACGCAAGTTCATTGGCTGCTTACTTGTAAGTCGTCTCAGGTGGCTCGTCTGTCATTCGATCCTTCTTTGGTTGAGGGTTTGTAATTGGTTGAGATTTGTCCAGATGAACAGTAAGCCAATAGCAAAATAATCTTAAAGGTATAATTATTTGAATTTTAGCCTATCGCTGAAATAATCGGCGATTTTTTCCGGTCTCTAAAAATTTATCATCTGTCGGTGTTGCTGTGTCGCTGCACGTTCTTTGTTTCTCTCTACACACAATACTCGCTGTCTTTAAAACCCACAGTAAAACACACGTAAAATAATTATTAATATAAAAAACTTTTAAATTCAACAAAATACTGAATTTCACACTTATACAAACAATAACCTGGCCAGAAAAGTGATAAATAAAATTATAATTAGAAGGCTTTACAAATAAAAAAATAAAATATAAAAAAATTTCAAAGCATGTCTTGAGGACTGCCGACAGAAGTGAAAACTTAAAACTATAAGCAAACAATATTGTTCTTTTAGATATCCAAATGAATTTTTGGTCTTCAATTAAAACTTGTAAATCAAAGTAACTATTATTAATATTAATAATAGAATTAAGAAAATACAATTATAATTTGAAATAAGAAATACTTACTTTGTAAAATTTAATTGTGTAACATAAGAAAATACTTATTGAAAAAAATCAGATTTTTTCACAATTTTTACGAAAAATATTTTATTACACAACAAATTTGTTTATCACGTTAGAAAAATAACTCCTTAATTACTATAAAATACGCATTGCATAGTAATTGTATGTAATAAAAAATAATTATGTTCTTAATTTTTAGGTTATATTGCTACAGAGACTCTGTTTTCTACGTTATTCAATCTATATGAGAATATTAACTGATTTTATACTCACTTTTTACTGCATAGTAATCGCATGATTAAGATTTAAAATAAAAATTGAACAAAAGCACAATTTGAACACTAATAGGAACAGATAAAGTGGTATCGTTAACACGTCACGTGACCATGTCGATGACGACTTACATGAATTTATTCCCTATCCAGACCTTCCTATAGAAGTTTTCACTTCAAAAATTTATTATAAGGATATTACAGATAATAAAACAAAAGTACGAAAAACTAGGTGACTACTACCTTGAAGCCATGCAGGCCCGTGGGCTACGCGTCTCGGCCAATCACAGCGCCTTAGCGCTTTCAACCACGCGGGCACGCCAAATTAACCGACATCGCCGGTACATAAAAAGGTAATTACAGCTTTCATAATTGTCGCAGGCTTTTACAAAGCCGTTGTCTGAAAGTAGCTTGGCCTCTGGGTTGCAGCCGCGTCAGTTGGCGAATAATTCGCCGACTTTTCGGTCGACATTGCAGTCGCCATCATCGGTAGGTAACTGCTCCCTGATGATGGCGACTGCAATGTCGACCGAAACGACGGTGAATTATTCGTCAATGGTTCGTGGCTACAACCCAGAAGCCAAGCTACTTCGACATTATAGCTTTTTTCTTGTAAAAGGAACACAAATAGTTATGTAAAATTACAGATATGGTTCATGATATAGGCTATGTGTGATTACTTAAAAAAAAACTGTTCATTTAATCGTTGCCTGGGCAATCAGGAATGAAACTTTTTCTGATTGGTATAGAGGTATAACCAGTGATTGGTTGCGCTAGCAGCTTTTCTTAATCTGCAATCTGTGCGGGATAGTTCAGTAAATACACAACGCAACATTCAGATATAGCGATTCCACATTCACACGACACACTTTCTTTGACGGCAAGTCTTGCGTAGTTTACAAACGTGAACGTAAAAACTTCAGTTATTAAAGTGTTTTTTTTTTTGACGTGACTACGTCTTTAAAATTGCTTCCATAGTGGGAGGAAATTCAAGAAACGAATGATAAAAAAAATCGGGGGGATACAGTTTGGTGTTGAAGCTACATACATTTCATTTCCATCCTAAAATTTAATTACACCACTGGATAGTCAAGGGATCCAAAGAATTCGTTACGCTAAGTGAGGACTGTGACGCATCGCGCGTGGTGGAGGGGGAGTGCCGCCATTTTGAGGTACTTTTGCTGCGTTTCGAGATTTCCATTCAGCATAACTTTTGACTCGGAGAAGCTACGACGTTCGTTTGAGTTTCAATTGTCATCTCTCGCCAAGATTGCATATATAAAACATTAGTAGAGACATGCAAAATTCGCGGTTTCATTTCGCGATAGGCTAGCATCAAAACAACTATACCTTCGTACCGCTTCTGCGATTGGCCCACATTTTATCGGGGGAACTGTGAGCCAATGGGAAACACTAAACCAAGAAAGTGCCGAATTACGGACAGCCTAGTTGAGACGTCTCACGCGTCAGTAGCCAATGAACAGGTTTCATTTCCGCCAGTATTTAAAGGACTGTGGAGTCTATCCTAGAGGTCAATGAATCCGCCAATTTTGCAGGTCTCTAAACATTAGTGTAAAGTAGTTACAGTGAATATATATATATGGCGTTAAAATAAAAAAAAATAGCGTATTTCATATTTTGTATAGAAAATATTTACCTGTTACGTACACGTATTCGCGTACAACACACGGTCGTAATCGTGACACAGCCACACCCCATTTTTTTTTTTTTTTTCGTTCTTGGCGCAGGTTGTTAGGCCTGGCGCGCGATGCTCAGAGCGCTTGGACGGCGAGTGTTGCCAACATCGCGCCTTAAGGGACGATGCTCTGCCGAGCTGCATGTGTGCGCGTGTGTGTGGTAGAGTCATGCCCCACAGTGGCGCTATCTGTTCCGCCGCGAGGGGTTGGCAGGTTGTAATCAGCGGTCATTAAGCCGGGTTCACCAGCCTCGGCCCACCGCTTTGACTCGGCTCTTCGTTTGTTTTTTTATCTGGCTCCTACCTCCTCCCCCCTACACGGTCCTAATGCACGCCGGCGCGCGCTCTATCTCCCGCGGACCCAATACTCCACCCCGCGATTATTCAAGGTCGTCGCTGCGGTATTTGTTTTCAGCGCCACCGGCGCTATTTTCCTTCTTCTCTACCTTTTTCCTCATCAAATATTTTTTTTTTTTTTTTTGCAGAATGTTGCTCTGTGTTGAGGACAGTGATCTCTTAGACGTATACACACAAGGCTACAAAAAAAAATTAGCTGTTTTTTACTAAACATACACACACACTATTTTTTTACAAACATGTATATAGTAAAAAAAATAGCTCCTTCATTCTCGTAAGAACACGGTGATTTGTTTTAAAATTGTCATTAGTTAAGAAAGCAGGTTAGAGAATAATTTTGTTATAAAAAATTTAATTAATTATTTTACACACAATTTGTTAGCTATGTGTCAAAAGCCATGAAATAGTAGATTTTAAAAGATTTAGTGTTGTAATAAAGCAATTTATGGAATAAGTTTAAAACTAATCTTTGCTATTTTTTTATTTTTAATACCTACTTATAATCGTTTAGTGGGTCCTGTATATTTCAAGCAAAATTCAATACATTAAATAAGCTTGCTTGGGCGTGAATTATACAAGTCCACTTCATACCTACGTTCGAAAATTTAACTTTTTATACTACAAGAAAAGTGAGCATAATTTATGTTAAAAATATTAATACCTAAAAAAACAAACCTTTCCCAAAAAATCACGTACCTCTTTCGGAATCTTAATATATTTGTCTAGTATTTTTCACATAAAATTTTGGATTAATAACTTTCAATACATGCTATAAAATAACAAAAACTTTCAACAAAGGTAAAATGTATTCTAAACGTATGTTTATTTGGCAGCCGAGACGAAACACACAAAAGTTTTCCAAAACAGAAACAATACACGTATTTTCGTTTTGTTGTGTTATTGTCTCGTTTCATCTGTTTTTGATTCAATAAATCATTTGTAGTTTTTTTTTGTTCTCTTAGTCCATTTTTCTTGGTTTTTATTTGGTTCTTGACCATATTCCTGTCATGGAATATTATATGGTGTATATATCCTGTTGAAAACAGCAATTTTTGCTTAATTTGTGTTTTTTGTGTTTTGGTTTTTGTAGTTTTCTTCTACAGACATACATGTGCTTAGCAATGGCGTATGTCCAAAAGCTTACATAAAGTCATGCACTCCCATTGCACAAATCTTTCAAAGATAATAATATTGGAAAGCTATTCAGACTATTGGGGGTACTGGGACAACATACAGTATGTGTATGTAATGGGAAGAATATTTACTTTAAAACACAATATTTTTAAAGAAATTAATGATATCATAATAGTTACTTTCATAAAACAAAATTAATTAATGATATAATATCATTGTAATATTGATAGGGACAGGAAAAATTCGCGGGTTCAATGACCTCTAGGATGAACTCTATAGTTCTACGTACACTCGGTCAAATGTCACCCTCTCATTGGCTGCTGTCTCGTGAAGGTATCCCAATGTAGCAGCCTGTGCTTCGATAAAGCTTCGGTTGAGTGTTTCTCACTAGCCCAGAGTCATCCAGGTGAGTTGTGAGCCAATAGCAGAGGCAGCATTGAGGTATGACTATATGAATTTTAGGCTGTCGTGAAATGAATCCGCGAATTTTTCCGGTCTCTAAATATTGAGAATGGGACTCGATGAGGGAATGATATTTAAAGTATTCAGTCAACTGCTATTTTTTATTATGATGTGTAGATTATTTTATGTAGGTATGGTTCGAGTAGCTATAATAGTACAGTTTTCGTAAAAAAAAATACAAAGCTTATGACATAATGTTTATAACACATAAAACTGAGTGTGGACACTATTTTCGTAAATTTCTGAGAACCAATCACTAGAGGCCCGTGAATTTCGCGGATTCAATGGCCTCCAGGATAGACTCCAATATCCTCTACACACTCGGGAAAATGCCAACTGTTCATTGGCTGTTGACTTGTGAGTCGTCTCGACTGGGTGGCCTGTGATTCGACATTTCTATGAGTGAGGGTCTCTAATTGGCCCTCAGTCCTCCAGATTAACAGAGAACCAATGACAGAAGCAGCACTAAGGTATAATTATTTGAATTTTAGCATAACACGGAATGAATCCGCGAAATTCACCGGTCTCTACCAATCACCTATAATTTATTTCTATACTTAACTCATACTCTATTATCTCTTAAATTAGTAAAAATCTAAGATAAAATTTAAATTTCACTATACACTAATGGAATGAGATTTTTCCCATGCTAAACGCTTGCAAATATTTAGCCCGAATTATTCCACTAAAAAGCGATAACAGAGGCACAACACGTAATAATTTGCCTCTGCCGTATTTATTGTAATGGACAAACCTTAAAACTATAAAGACCACTACTTTTTCTCTCAGTTTATGTTAATATGAAAAAAGTAGTACATACGATTTAATATACAATATATATATATATATATAAACATATATATATACTATTTAATGTACAAATGTTTAAATGATACAATAAATTTAAAAATAATTTTAAAAATATATAATATGAATTCAATTTGAATCGCGTCCATGATCACAAAATTATCTAATAAAAATACTATAGGAAATCAATCCATTTAGCACAATTTCATTAGACCGACATAATTCGCATTTTCCCTACAACCAGGATGAAATCCATATTCTTGTACACTTCCTTCACTCCATCGTTATTGTAGAATGTTCGGTTTGCCTGAGTGTAAAATAACTGAATAACTAATGACGAGGGTTATTGAAACTTAAAACTGTTGGTTGTCTAATCCATTTGACACATAATAATAAGAATTTTGCTAGTCTTTTACTAACGTAGAAGGTATTAAATGCAGCAAATTCGGAACATTGGCCATGGTGAAATATCGATTTTGCCGTATTTTACACCGTCAATGTTGTTTTAATGGAAATACCGCTACACTGTATTTACTTTTGTAAACTGGCAATAATATTCACGTAAAATTACAGCTATTGGTAAATTTACATGAGAACCACTACATCACTACAAATTTACAACTTCTGTCAGCTTGTGAACTGCTCCTTTGTCAGCAAGAATAGAGTTATATCATGAACAAGAATTTGTTAATATTTTTTAAAGTAATATTTTAAGTAATATTTGATCTTGATTTAGCAAAACGTGCGTTGGTTTTCTCCTTATGATCCTGATTATTCCTGCCAATATTTTGTTGGTTTTCTTCGTGTTCCCTTGATTATTCCTGCCTTTGGTTTTGTTGGTTTCTCCAAGTTCTTCTGGTCGTTTATGGCGACGCTTCTGTATGTTTGCTCCTTGTGCTCCTGATTATTCCTGGCGGGACTGCTGCTGCTGTTCTCCGAGTGTGAAATTCAAGAAATTACCTTTTATTTAAATGTAAAAAAATATTCGAAAAAAATATAATGTACCACAGATTTGTACGTACTAAAATAAGGACTATTTTTTGAACGAGTTGCCACGAATTAGTTTGTTTACTACAAGAAATATATTGTAAATCTGTAGAGCACATGGTTATTTTTTTTGCATGTATAAAATACGTTCTTCGAGATAAATACTCAGTATTTCTTACGATAATTGACGCATAATTTAATAATGTTACATTTAAGCCTATACTTTTTTTTAAAGGGAAAAGATAAACGAATATTCAAAAATTTTATTTTATTATAAATGCAAATGAGGTATGTGCGTAGTTGATACTGGAAAGCTATTTTAGGAAGTTTTTACAAATAACTTTCAATTGCCCGGGCAAGATTCCGAATGCAGTATTCCTGCGAATACTATTTTGTAGTGATACAGTTTTTTTTTCATCTGGACATAAAATGTACAAATCTCTGAATTTCACACAAACAATTAATTCTCTTCAATTTACAGCGTGGCTTGGGAGACCGAGCTCTAAGTATTTGTAAACACTTCAATGTAACTCTTGTGAGTTTATGCCCAGAGAATGTTACATTCTTGACTTGTAAATGAGCGAATATATCCGCAGGTACGCGGGAGATCCCTGTTACAATTGTTATCGCCATTGTTTGTGTTGTTAGCTGTTGTGGGATCCACAAATAACTTAGTTTTACACACAACTTGAAACAATCATAGCTTAAAAATCTAAAAAAAATATATATATATATATTTCTTGTAACTGTCATGGGTTATAATGATCATTAGAGACCCGTGAATTTCGCGGATTCATTTCGTGTTATGCTAAAATTCAAATAATTATACCTTAGTGCTGCTTCTGTCATTGGTTCACTGTTAATCTGGAGGACTGAGGGCCAATAAGAGACCCTCACTCATAGAAGTGTCGAATCACAGGCCACCCAGTCGAGACGACTCGCAAGTCAACAGCCAATGAACAGTTGGCATTTTCCCGAGTGTGTAGAGGATATTGGAGTCTATCCTGGAGGTCATTGAATCCGCGAAATTCACGGGTCTCTAATGATCATATCTTTAAAAAAAATGCAACTTGGAAAATATAACTTGCAAACACAAAATTTAGAACTGTCACAATTTAGAATCATACAACTTAGAACAGGCATAACTTGGAAAATTCTGTCTCTTGTGCTCCAAGTTGTGTGCTCCTAAGTTGTGTATTTATTAAGTTGCGTGCTCCTAAGTTGTATGTTTCTAAGTTGCGCGTTTATAATTTGTTGTTTCTAAATTGTGTGTTTCTAAGTTATGTGCTCCTAAGTTGTGTGCTCCTAAGTTGTGTATTTATTAAGTTGCGTGCTCCTAAGTTGTATGTTTCTAAGTTGCGCGTCTATAATTTGTTGTTTCTAAATTGTGTGTTTCTAAGATATGTGCTCCTATGTTGTGTGCTCCTAAGTTGTGTATTTATTAAGTTGCGTGCTCCTAAGTTGTATGTTTCTAAGTTGCGCGTTTATAATTTGTTGTTTCTAAATTGTGTGTTTCTAAGTTATGTGCTCCTATGTTGTGTGCTCCTAAGTTGTGTATTTATTAAGTTGCGTGCTCCTAAGTTGTATGTTTCTAAGTTGCGCGTTTATAATTTGTTGTTTCTAAATTGTGTGTTTCTAAGTTATGTGCTCCTATGTTGTGTGCTCCTAAGTTGTGTATTTATTAAGTTGCGTGCTCCTAAGTTGTATGTTTCTAAGTTGCGCGTTTATAATTTGTTGTTTCTAAATCGTGTGTTTCTAAGTTATGTGCTCCTAAGTTGTGTGCTCCTAAGTTGTGTATTTATTAAGTTGCGTGCTCCTAAGTTGTATGTTTCTAAGTTGCGCGTTTATGATTTGTTGTTTCTAAATCGTGTGTTTCTAAGTTATGTGCTCCTAAGTTGTGTGCTCCTAAGTTACGTGTTTCTAAGTTACGTGTATCTAAGTGGTGTAAGCATCGATGCCGCCGGTGCGTCCGGCCGCGGGCGGGAGACATCAGCCGCGTCACGAGCAGCTATTACGCCCCCTGGGAGAGGCTACCTCGGAGCAGGCCGCTCGCGCTAAACGCCCGCCTCGATACCGGGTAATTGGGCAACATCTGGCCAGGACCAGGGGGAGGGGGGAGACGGGGCAATGTTGCTCCGGACAAGGAGCTGGAGCAACAGGGGAGGGGGGCAGGGCGTTTGGATAACATCGCCGCCCAATAGCCGCGTCTCGCCGGCCACCGCCGTGCCATCGGCCGAGACGAGGATTTCTGTCGGACAGTCGCGGGCGTCGGAAAATCGAGGAAACTTGATTCATAATGAACCCGCGAATCAATCATTCATTCGCGCGTGCGTTGGGGTGAGGAACTTCTTAGCTGCGCGCGTATGTGATGTTTAGAGACCGGAAAAATTCGCGAGTTCATTTCGCGATAGGCTAAAATACCAATAGTTATACCTCATTTCTAGAGACCTGTAAAATTCGCGGATTCATTTCGTGATAGGATAGAGTCCAAATATTTTTGACATTATTTTGCTTCGGTGATTGGGCCACAGTTTATCTGAAGGACTCTTGGCCAATGAAAAATCTTTAACAGAAGAATTAGCGAATCAAGATCATTCCAGTAAACAGGTGTTACGAGTCGGTAACCAATCAGCAGATGTAATTTGCACGAGTGCATAGAGGTTCATGGAATCTATCCTTTAGGGATTTGAAATCGCGAATTTTACAGGTCTCTACTCATTGCTGACTCTGCTATTGGCTCACAACTCACCTGGATGACTCTGGGCCAATGAGAAACACTCAACCGAAGTTGTATCGAATCACAGGCTGCTACGTTGGGACGTCTCACAAGACAGCAACCAATGAGTGGGTGACATTTGACAGAGTGTACGTAGAACTATGGAGTTCATCCTACAGGTCATTGAACCCGCGAATTTTTCCGGTCCCTAGTGATGTTCATTATCCTCATTGATATTATTTGATGCGCATTTGGTGCGAATTATTTTTGGGAATGTACCTACGTAAGCCACGGTGCTGCTATCTGTGGCGGATGGCGTGAACCAATGTTCACAAAGCCAAAGGAAAATTTTATTGTATCAACAGTTTGGTGGATTTTTCAACAACATAGGCAGTATTTTAATATATTTTTTTTTCGAAAATCAAGTCCAAAGCCGTGGTTTAGTAATTTTTAAAAGTCTTTTTTCACTTTTATCGGAGGCGTTTCATTGTATAGCTGCTCGGGTAGGGATTTTTAGCGGCGGGCGAGGAAAATACTTGTGATTCGTCCGCGTAAGTATTTATCACGCTCGGATTTTTTTTTTTTTTTTTTTTTTTAAGAATTCTACGTTACATTTATTTTCCAAGTTTCGTATTATAAGTGTATTTGCAACATGAAAAAAAGTCAACTTGCTCGCTAACCGAGGTTAGATGTTACACATCTCTGGCGTGTAATCAAAAACTCTGTCACTTTTTTTCTTTCGTGAACTATTATTTTTTTTTCAAATTTAGAATTTTGGTGCAGGTAAAATATTCTATATCATAGTTTAAATAAAAGTTTCTTAATTTGACGATGGGCGTTTCGTGAATAAACTGGTACAAATGTGATTGATTTCAAAACATCTTCTTGAAACATTAACTGTACCTTTTCAAAGTTGGATAAGACTTCAGGAAAAAGTCTCTCATCTCTAAAGTCAACTTTATAAACTTATTAAATTGAAACCAGTATTCGGAAGTCGGATAACGGTTTATTTTATAGGCAGACATAGTTATGTAAAACTACGAACAATGTTAGTTATCTGTGGTGCTCTCCACTTTGGAAAAAAACGTAAATATTATTTAATTTCTAGCAGTACGGTACTTAGTGATTGCCAATTTTTACAAGTTTTTATGTGATATTTTTTAAGTTATTCTTCTTTAAGCGCGTTATGGAAAAATGCTGAGAGTGAATTATTACGTTTATGAACATAAACCTTTATACAGTCACTTTAATAAAAATTACATGACATACCAAACGTATATTGGTGTTCCGAATGAAACACTATGATAGTGAAACTACCCTAGAATATATTTGGCAAACAAAAATATTCATGGTAAAGAGTAGTTTCAAGTTTTAAAAAAACTGGTTTTTATTGGTATTGCAACAATTATAATACATAATTTCAATTTCAATCTTCATTTAGGCTTCGTAGTGCAGTGGTTATAGTGCACAATTAATATGCTAAAGGAACGCGATTAAAAACTCGTCAGTGGAAAGTTTTATTTTTTATACTTTAAAATGCATGTTACTGAATTATACAAATTGTGCTTTTAGATTATATAGATGAAAAGGTTTTATTTGCTTATCGTATTGCTGCAATATAATTAAATACCTAGTTCAGTCAATTGGATGGATTATTACTTATACTAGGTACTGTGAAGACTAGTAACAGAAAAAAAAAATTTGTTCATCAGCTCCTTCATTTATTCCATAACGTAATTAATCATCTTATATCAATCTTATGCTTCATCTGAACTAGCAAGTATTGTAGTTTTCCTAATTATAATTAACATGGATTTTCAACGACAATATGTAAAGCCTACAAAAATGTGTAAGAATATTTACGATGTAAAACAATATTAATACTATTTATACAATAAAAAAATATGTAAAATATTTTATAAAATTTTTATATGTAAAAGAACAAAAAATATTTTTAATTGACTGCCGTGTTGTCTTCTTTGTTCTAAGTATAACTGTGGGACTTAAACCTCGACCCAGTAATCTTGTACTCGCGATAAAAAATGGATTTTATGTTTATGCAACTTTAAAAATCTCTTTTTACTTCTGCGACGCGAACTTTAAATATGTGCCGAATCAAAAAAAAAAAATGAATAAAATTATTTTTGGAAGGCGATGAATATTACTCCATTCGTTCAAATAAAATTGTTTAACTAAACATGATTTGTACGCTTCAAAATTAATTTTAATTATTTTTTTTTTCACCAGGTGCAGTAAATAATTTGTTAAGCTTTAAAATAAAAGTAGTATATTGGCATCGAGGAGCACTCGAGAGAATATTTCGCAAGGAATTTAATTTAATTTTTTTTTTTCGAAATGAGCCTGCAGCCAAAGATTTTCGTTTGATTTCCGACTATTCTTTAATTGTTATTAGATTTAACGTTACCTTTGCTTATGGCTGGTGACAGAAGGGGAATATAAAACATAGCATTTTATCTTAAATGATAAGATGCAAACAAATGACGACGCTGCGATAAAACTTTACTTGGAATAACGGTGTATGTAATTGCGAACGAGTAAATTGTTTGATGTTTTTTTATGTAACTTGGGACAAGACCATAGTTTTCTAGGTCTACTTCCAAACCCATCTTCACACCGTTACAGGTTACAGCAATTGAAGGTATTGAAGCATTGAGATAGTTTAAAAAAACAATTATTATTACGTTAATGTTAGAAAGGCTCATAATTTATTTCCTCACTTCGATTAGAGAGCGAAAATTCTGCAGGGCATACTCGTAATACAAGGCGTATAAAATTATTATCTCTTTAACTGACAACGTATTAAAATAAATGTTTTTCCCTGGAATAAACGTATACAGAAACCACAGTGGTTTGTAAAACTTCACTGTAGAAATATTGCTGTAAATTTTCAGACAGTTGCAAAACGGAAGATAAATTACAAGTTTTCCTACTTTTTTAAAAATTTTAACTTGTGCTATAGAGACAAATAATATTTATATCATACATCAAAAAAAAATACGCATCACCTAAAGTTGTTAATTCAAAATCAAGCACACCTGCTTCGGCGTTTGTTTATTGATGCTCTGCAATAATTTAATCTACAACGCCCATCTCGAAACTTTTAGTGGAAATTTTTTATAGTAATACAATTATTTGATAAATTCAGGGAAGTAATATTGAAAGATAATTGAAACTTATTATCAAAGGACTTTAGAGGAAAAAAATTTTTTCAGAAAGTTCCTCAAGCAGGTACAAATAAAATATATATCGTCAATTATGTCTCTACTAATTTTTTTTTAGTGGCATTAGAATTTTATGGTGAACTTATTCAAGAGGGTTTATATTTTAAGGGCACAGGAATGTAGTTCACGGTTGACTAGAATTTACTATCATCCTGACACTTCTTTCCTGCTAGCTTCCACAGAGGTAGCCTACCTCCTTACTTACTTGAAAGTCAACCTACGTAAAAAAATAAATAAATAAATTTCTGGTCCAACCACAACTTCGCTTCAGCGATTCAGAATCTCCGCAGCATGTACGGGGGTGAACCCAAAAAAAAATACAAAACTAAAGAAAGAAAGAGAGGGACACAGAGAGAGAGAGAGAGAAAAGATGAAAAGTGGTTCAGAACCGAAACGGTAGGAGTGTAAAGTTATTATTTTTTTTTAACCTTGCTCTGCTTCCTCCCTTCCCAAACACCTTTCTTTTTTAATTTTTTTTTTTCTCTCTCGCGAGCAGCAAAAACGAAAATTGGCCCCGCAGACGAGATCTCAGCGGTCGTAGGACTCTCTTCTGAGTCTCGGCCGGACGTGTTTTGATAACCTTCACGGTTCAACGGGCGCGGATCCAGTTCACGTTTCAACTCACTCCGTCTCTCTCTCTCTCTCTCTCTCTCTCTCTCTCTCTCTCTCTCTCTCTCTCTCTCTCTCTCCCACTGCTTGCCGGTCCCAACCCAGCCACGCCCCTGACACCCCCTTCCTCCCCTCCCCCCTCCATCAGTGCCACACCATTTCTTTTTTAACACTTTTCGGCCACAAGGCCACAACGTCCGAAAACATGTAATTTCTGGAGACCGGAAAAAATTCGCGGATTCATTTACTGATAGGCTGAAATTCAAACATTTGTACAATTCTGCTGGTTCTGCTATTGGCTCGCGGTTTAACTGGAGCTCTCTGGGTCAATGAAGAGACTATCGACCAAAGAAGCGTCGAATCACAAGCTACCAAGTGGAGACGCCTCACAATTTAGTAACCAATGAACACGCGTGTTTACTTGAGAAATGCAGAGGATAATGGAGGCTATCCTAAAGGTCATTGAATCCGCGAATTTTTTCCGTCCCTAGTAATTTCTAAGAGTGTGCTGAACTCTGTGGAGCAGTCATATGCATGCACGTTTTTCGGTTTTCATAATATAAAAATAGTCTTAAGTAATTTGTGCTGTCAAAATGTCAATAAGTCTTTATGTGGCTCGTCAGTAGGGCCATGTCATTTGTTTTTTTGTTTTTTTGCGAGAAGCCTTATTTTGACCAGCTGTTATATTTAAATATATGTAGCGTTGTTCGTAAGTTTGTTTTCAGGTGGATATGTCCACCGCCAAGAAAATTAAACATGGTCATCCAAGTGCGCAGGTAAACGCGTCCTGCATGGCTCGGCCAAACCGGGCGATGACATCTCTTGTAGACCGTCCGCCAATCACCTTCAAGAAAACAAAAAAATTAGGTCAATTAGTCTAATGAGCGATCAGATTTTATTTTTACGAATAATACGTGATCCCACTCGTGATTAAAAAATATGTTCGCGTCTGAGTACACGTGTTAGAAGTGAAACTTCTTTTTCATTTCAAACATCCACTCATAATAGTATATCGTAATGGGTAAAACGGTTTGGGTGGAAAGGGGGGGGGGGGTGGTAAAGAGAATTTTATAAAAATAACACAGCGCGGAATTTTTCGGGCTTTCATTTCTTTTTCAAGTATTTAATAATCCTAACCTTTTTCTACTGATTTTAAATATGAATAAAATTAAAATAAATATGAATAAACAAACTTATTACTCACTTCAAAATAACTGCTTGGGATATTAATAATTATTGATAAAACAGTAAAGGTTATTTAACAAAAGTTATTACTCACTGTTTAAACAATCCCACCATAAAGAAAAATTGTGCTGAGTGTTACAGTTTTTTCAAACAATTCTAATGCTTGGAACACAACAAATCTCTGAGCAAAATTCATAACAGGCAGCGCTATCTGTGCGGGAAAGGCAGGAACTGTCTCAACAGCGCTCTCTACGCTGCTGGTTGAACGAAGAGGAACGCGAGTGCGCTGGTAGCAAATATAAAATTCAAGGTATACATACTTATATCTATTTTCTTAAATAAGTGGATGCGCACACTCTCTGTCTTATTCTTTCGTTCATCTGTATCTGAAGAATCTAATTCTTTTTTGACCGGGGACGAACCATCGCACAAAGAGGAGAACGAAAAAAAAAAAAAAACCAGCAACTTATATAGCACAGTGCGCTATTTATATATCTTTGGCGAAGTACCTATTCTCTGTCGTTTTCGCGTCAGAAACGTTTTACTGCAATAAAACAGTACAATTAAATACTATATATATATATATATATATATAAAGCGGTTAGAAGTTTTGTACAACGAGAGAATTTTCGCGGGTAAGATTTTCAGCCGTACCGAGAGAAATACATATTTTGCGCAAAAATGTTATTTTTGGTTTAGGGCTCCATACTTCGAAAGTCTAGATTAGACTAGTCACCAGGCACAGTGCGTGCTAGTCACTCCAGGGTTTATCTATACTGATGGCTATCGCTGTGGATTAAAAACAGCATCTGGAAAATTAACACATCACCAAAAAAAATATTTGCGGGGAATAGTGTAATGGCATAAAAATAATTTGTGTCAACCATATACTGACAAATTGGTTGCCAGATTTGTTTGCATATAAATAACTAGGTATATAATTGTATTAAATTCTCAAAAAAATTACACCAATAAATCTAATAAAATTTAAATTATAATATTCTACTTGGTTTAAAGGTTTCGAAAACACTGGTCGTAACACGATGCTACAATGTAAAAACTAACATTTGTGACACCAAAATCAACTATGCACACATTTATAACTTACATCTAAGTCTCCGCGTTATCCCTTTCTCGCTTCTTCATGTAAAATTTTGGGTTTCATCCTTATTCTAAATTTTTTCAAAGAATTGTCTGTAGTGAGGATATAGAAGTTAGTTAGACTAATAACCTAATGTTAAACTGCATAAACTCATGAAATTAACGTTTTTGCGCAACCATAACGTAATGAAATCCATTTTGTTTTACTATAAAGCTTTTACTGGCTCCTTTCACAAATAGCGTATAACGTGTAGCGTGTATCTGGCAAAAAATAAATTGGAAACAATTTATTGGAAATTATTATTTAATAGATTTCCTCAGAAATAAAAAATTAGAGACACGAAATGAACGTACAAATCGAAAATGTTAAATTTTAGGATTTCGTGAGTTGGCATATTTTGAAAATTTAAACATATTGGCTCACGGATTGACATTTAATTTTTTTTAAACGCTCTTAACACTTTATCATTTACATTCACTGACATTTATTGCACCACACAATACGTATATTTAGTAATATATTTCTGTTTATAATTTTTCCGTTTTTATGTATCTCATGAATAGCGATGTCATTGCAGCCGCATAAATTTCACGCACTTCAGAAAATAAGCATGTAATTAAGAATAAAAGAAACGAATGAAAAAAGAGTAGCTGATATTGTCTATGGCAAAAAAAATAAGACGGAATGGCTTGTTAATCGCTTTAAACGACCCTGCGTACAACCGTGGATAATAACTTCTTTATCGATGACAGCTTGCTTATAGAGAAGAATTTAATGTCAGGGGAGTTGTTAAAGCAGCAATAAATCCAAACGGCAGACGTATGATAATCAGCGCCCAGTCTCGGATGTTTCACTAAAGCTCGATAAGCGTACGACAGTTAGTATTTTTTTTTAATCGTAGCTTCTGGAATGTTAGTTGGTGAAATTGAGAAGCTTCTGAATCGAGTAGTACTAGTTGGGGTAGTTATGAACAAATACACTAGAGACTAATACCGGACAGCTCCAAGAAATTTGTGTGAAAACCTTACGTTGTTGTCACGTCAGTCCGATAGATGGCAAACGGTATGCTCAGTATGAACAATGGTACCAACATTATGGCAACAAAAATAACTTTCTATCCTCTTGAAGAAACCTTTTTCTAATCATAGAGCAGATTTATGAGAGATACCCATAAGCTATAAACCTCCAGTTATTAATTTTTTAAAAATTAAATTAATAATGTTTGACACCAGATAATATTAAATATAATTTTACACTATATATAAAATATGTTTGTAGTTACACCTCTTGCCGCTAGGTTATTTTTCACACTCTCGCCTGTGTTGTTATTATAGAGCTGTCCGGTATTAGTAGAGACTGGAAAAATTCGCGGATTCATTTCGTGATAGGCTCAAATTCAAACATGTGTACAATTATGCTGGTTCTGCTATTTGCTCGCAGTTTAACTGGAGCTCTCTGGGCCAATGAGAGACTATTGACCAAAGAAGCGTCGAATCACAAGCTACCCAGTGGAGAAGCCTCACAATTTAGTACCCAATTAACACGCGTGTTTACTTGAGAAATGCAGAGGATAATGGAGGCTATCCTAGAGGTCATTGATCCGCGAAATTTCCCGATTCCTAGGTATTAGTCTCTAGTGTATTTGGTTATGAACACGTGGTAATTATTGTGAACTGGCACCACTAGCGCTCCCGTGACCATGCCTGGTACTTAAAAAGAACTTGAAATCAAATGTTTACATTCTTGTTTACTGAAAGAGAGCAGTCCCATTCATTTCAGCTTTGAGGTTAGCTTCCACGACTTGTGTGTTTCAAATACCTTAACAGTTCAAAGTGACAAACAGTTTTGTAGTGTACGTGAATATCCTTTGTTCCCATAATATTAAAATAAGGTTAAGTCTTTGTTATTAATCAGTAGAGATCGGAAAACTTCGCGGATTCATTTCACGACAGCTTAAAATTCATATAGTTACACCTCAGTGCTGCCTCTGTTATTGGCTCACAACTCACCTGGACGACTCTGGGTCAAAGAGAAACACTCAACCGAAGCACAGGCCGCTACGCTGGGACACCTTTACAAGACAGCAGCCAATGAGAGGGTGACATTTGACCGAGTGTACGTAGAACTATAAAGTTCATCCTAGAGGTCATTGAACCCGCGAATTTTTCCTGTCCCTATTAATCAGTATTAGACAGCATATAATAACTCTTAACATATTATCAATATTTTTTTTGCTACAGCAAAATTTAAAACACCTGTAGAAACATGTTCATAATCCCCCCACACTTTTCGTCATACAGTATAATTATTATGACCAGTGTTTGTTCATGTATTTTGTTGCATAGTAGGCCATATCTTTAGACATTACTGCTTGCACAATTGAAATTGTGTGTAGTACCTATTCATTTACAGAGATTTGAACTAACGTTCAAGATCATTAATCTCTATTAAACATGTTAGCATTGTAACTATAACCTAGCATTACATTACATAGAATAATGATCACAGCATATGCCAATAAACATAACCTAATATTACATATGTTTAAAGAGTGAAATCACGTGATTGATGCCCATGACTCATATAAGAAGAAGTTTCCTCCTGCCTACATCACTGAAGGCTTAGCGAAAGCAGTGAGCAGCCATCTGTGCCTTAAATTTGAAGTATTTGGCACAAATTTATTTTTCACCTTAATTCTCCAACATAATCTTAATTAACAATAAAACATGTAGAAGATAAGCAAACCAGATTTTGTTTTTTCGCATCGATTACGATCCACTTTCCTAGTTCCTTTTGTGAGAACTAATTAAATTTTAAATGCTTCTCCCTTGTGTCCTCTGATTATACAGTTGTTACCTACTGTGTGTCCCATATAAGGCAGCTTCCAGAAGTTTGATAAAAAAAATTGGTTGTCTGTAAAGTCGATTTACGGATGATAGTTTAACGTGACGTCATAAAAAACATTGAAGAAATGATTGTATACTTTTATGAATATAATTGAATCATTTTAATTGAATTATCACTATTTTGTATGGATACAAAGGAGTGAAATTAAATCTACAATTTAATTGATAAATTTACTTTTATTTGCACTCATTAATTCAAATATGTTTATTACTTTGACGAAGAGATTATTTTAACTATAACTTTTATACATGTTTGCTATTTAACTTCTTCCAATCTGTGTTATTCTGTTAAGGATAGGACGATGATAGGAAAAGTAGGAAACGAATGGGAGTGTTTCAAGTTTAATGTGCCTCGAAAAAGTCAAATCGATGGTTGTTCCAATCGAGTGGAAGAGAGATAGATGCGGCGCAAGCGTACGGTGAGCGTAACGGGACACAGCGTAACGGGACAATGTGCGTTAAGGGACACTTTTTCGTGCGTGCAGCCGGCGTTCATCGATTTATTAGACGTTGTAACGTCATTAAATTTACATACTGTTTATTTAACGACACAAGGGCTGTAACACATCTTGACAGGAATAAAACATACAAGGAAGCATCAGAGCATTACGGGATCCTTTAGGTATGATGCGTAACAGAATCGGCGGTAAAACTCATGTTGATAAAATGGGGGCAGGTCGCTCCACGGACATTCCAAAAGAGAGGTGTAAGATACTCTGGCCAAGATTCTCATTGCTAGGGCTCAAAGTGCTGACCTGAACAGTGGATGTTTTCTCCCGAAGAAGCATCACAACAAACACAGTTACTTCATCAAGCCGTGTGAAAAAGTTAGCCACAACTCGTTTGAAACCACACACCTATGTAGAGGTCCTCACTAATTATGATGTTTTGCAACGCCTCAGAAAAGAAAAAGCCCCCCTCCCTTAAAACGACAGAGAGGAAATAAGAAGAAAGATAAAGAAGTGGAAAATCCCAAAAAAGAAGGCGAGGCAACACGAAGGAAGTGAAAATGAAGGAAACGTTGAAAACGGTGATCTAGAGGATTTCATTCATGAAATGGATGCTGGAGAGTTTTAGGAAACAACTTACTTAATGGCATTTCTAAATCAATTTTTTTTTATTTTCAGGTTTACCTCGTGGTAGGAACAAGATACAAAACACACATTGCTTATGGTTTTCAGGTAGATGGTCTCTTGGATGATGAGTAGAGTACCGGAAATTTCGCGGGTTCCTCTGGCCTCAGGATAGAATTCAAAGTTATAGTTGTGCTTGACCCATGTTTACTTTCCCATTGGTTGATTTCTTAGCGAGAAAATTTTTATCCTTGTTATTTGGCACTACCTGATTCGCTTACTTCTCTCCTAGCTGGACATCGTTGGCTCACGATCGTAGAGGGGCGTGTCCAGATAACTGCGGTCCAATCATGAACACAGTGCGACAGTGTGGAGGTTTGCATTCTAGCTTGTGACTAAATGAATGTGCGAATCTTCCGTGGCTCTAATGATGAGCTTACTTGCAGCTACTGCGATGAAGAGCGTTGACAGAAACCAAATTAAACTTATTTTAGTGGAGAACGACAAATTCACCATCACGAAAAGCCAGCCGAAAGCTATTCTGTGGTCTCCAACATATGGAAATGCAGGAAGAAAATTTGAGGAAAAGTTTAATGGCAGTTTGAACGTGAATGAGAAGTAAACAAATTAGAAACATTTTGTTTTATTCCAGACATTTTCAGTAAATTGCGTCTTGAAATAAATAAAAATTAATAATGAAATAAGCATTAAATAATTTTTATGGCCGTTGTAGTATAAAACTAGGTTCAAATATGGAATCATTTGAGCATTCTGAAGTTCATAATTTGCCCGGGGGGGGGGTGGAGTGAACAACATAATTTCCCGCTTGAATGAAGTATGCAACTCATCCCTGCCAAATGTTTTAAGTGAACTTTATGATTTTTATTTTCCATCACCCATACAAAGTAATTAGATGCTCATAGTCACCCCATAGTCTCCTTGGTAGTTGTGAACAAGCATTTTAGCTAATTGTAATTAAAGTATGCATGGTTCATGTGCTCTTAAAAGCTGTCAGCATTTGAAACTATTACAATTTGTTCACAATTACCCCAACTGAACCTACATGCAAGGAAATAAAATTTAAAAATATATTTAATTTTTTTTACAAATGGTTTAAGGGTTATATTGAATAAAAATGAGTTTCCGATCATAGAAAAAGTTTCTTATAAAAATAAGTTATTTAACTAATAATTAGCTCTACTGTTACTGATTTTGATATACGCATTATTCAAATAACTCTAATAACGGATAAAACTAAGCTTAATTTTGGGAGAAAATTGTAATGCAATACGTAGAAAAAGAGTTTCTGTAATATTAAAAAAGATTCTTTGGAAACCAGTTGCCAAAAAATAGTAATATCACAAGAAAGATATTGTAACTTTGTACGACACATGGCTAGGGTTATTTTTGCGTATATAAAAAAAAGGGTTCTCGATATAAAACTGAGAATTTCTTATGAAAATTAGAGGATAATCTATTTATTGGTGTTGTTTCATTCCAGCATATTTTTTAACCATGGAAATATAATCGAATATTCAATTATTGAAATCTATTTTGCTTTGTCATGCTTATTATGTGCGCATTAAAAACTGGAATGCTATTCAGGGAACGGTTTACAAATATATTTAACTATTGAATGTACTAGAACCACACAAGCACAAATGCCTAGGGTAAGAACATGTTTTAGTCATACAGTTGTATTCATCTCAATGTATACATTTAGAAATAGCTGTAATATTACATGATTATGTCTATTCCATTTACAAAAAAAATACATTGTGCATTGTGTTACTTGATAAGCAACCCTCAGCTTCACTTGTGAATGACTCTTTTTGAATGTAGTGACGAAAAAACTTATCTTTAGACAAATGATTTCTTCCGTCGACATCGTGAGAAATGAATATCACTCAAATCGAAGTGATCTTTGCAGCAAAACGATCAAACAAAATTTTCTCTCATGAAGCCCAGTCAGGAAGGGACCTGCAAGAAAAATTTGCATTTTAATTAGTAAACACCAAGGCTGCAAACTATTGTATGTTCTCATTCCTTTTTTTTTTTTCCAATGAAAAATCAGCAGATACACGATAATTTCGTGTATTCAAGTCACCACAAGCTAGACACAACACGCGTATACAAAATCAACTTTCTTTTTAAATTTATTTTGGATAGCTAATTTGTAGAGACCTGCAATATTCGCGGTTTAGAAGGCCTTCAGGATAGACTGCACATACCCCTGTACACTCAGGCAAATAACGCAAGTTCATTGGCGCCGACTTGTAAGTCGTCTCAGCTGGTTTGTCTGTGATTCGATCCTTCTTTGGTTGAGGGTTTATAACTGGTTGAGATTCGTCCAGATGAACAGTAAGCCAATAGCAAAATTATCTAAGAGGTATATGTGTTTGAATTTTAGCCTATCACCGAATGAATCCGCGAATTTTGCAGGTCTCTACTAATTTGTTGATAAGCAAGGTCACATCTTTTGGTGAGTTACGCGTACTATGGTAACCACTTATTCTGTTAGTTTATCACTATGGACAGGCATTTTTCGCGAGAAAAAAACCCCTGAACGCCTATTAGACTGCAACAAGGTATACCTGCACCAGTGGTTTCTTCCTTGTGAATTGGCCGCCTTTTGCGAGAGAAGTCGTTGCCTTATTTGAGCAAGCCACTCGGGACGCGTTTGCTTCAGCATTGAATTACTGTGATTGGTGTTGTAAAATCAACATGTGCCTGAAGGACCAAAAGTGTACCAGGCAATGTGACCACCGAGGGGCAAGAAAACCAAATGTCTTCTAAAACTTGAAACAAGTTAAGCCATAAGTAGGGCCATGCATATTTCGCGGAAAGATTTCGAGACTAGCTGAAAGTTAAGACACTGTAGCATCGTCTGTGTTTCGTGATTGGGTGAGTTTCTTTCAGGTGCATGGCGATTGTTAAAACAACAATCACAGTAATTCGCTGCGGAAGCAAATGCGTCCTGAGTGGCTCAGCCAAACAAGGCAACTACTTCTCTCGCAGACGGCCGCCAATCACAAGGAAGAAACCGCCGGTGCGCTTATACCTTGTTGCAGTCTAATAGGCGTTCAGCTTTAATCGCGAAAAATGCCTGCCCCTAACCATACGTTTCTAAATTTTATTTACTTTTTAAAGGTTTCAGAGAAAAATATATTTTTTTTAGGTTGAAAAATTGTTATTTTTTTTTGTAATCTGGTATCTGTAATTACCAGACGAAGAAACAGTTTCTATGTTCGGGAGAAGCTATGAAGTAAAATGGGTATTTATTATGGCTAGAGACCGGAAAAATTCGCGGGATCAATGACCTCCAGGATTGACTCCAATATACTCTACACACTCGGGCAAATGCCAACTGTTCATTGGCTGCTGACTTGTGAGTCGTCTCGACTGGGTGGCCTGTGATTCGGCAGTTCTATGAGTGAGGGTCTCTAATTGCCCCTCAGTCCTCCAGTGACCAATGACAGAAGCAGCACTAAGGTATACTTAGGGCCCCCTGAAAGTGGTAAATAAAATTTTCAGATTTCGTCATTAAAAATTACCAAAAGCGGTGTTAAAATTCACTTTAAAACACAAAAGCGGTGCTAAAATTCACTTAAAAAAACAAAAGCGGTGCTAAAAACTTTAAAAAAGAAAACAAAGTTTGTTACCGTAAATATATCTAAAATTATTTAAGTTAAATAATTTTACTTGAACCTACTCATTACTGAATACCCTAAACAAATAGGTTACATATATTTATATGACAATACTTTTGATTTAGACACTGATTATTAGTTCGTTCCCATAAACTAATCTGGAAAACTATTAATTCCTTTAACAAAATCGAGGACGCACCACAACGCCGAAATGCCAAATTGATCACGACGACAGCTAGAAAACTGCTGTGTACCACAACGCCGAAAAATGTCATTACAGGACTGCCACAAAGGTTGGGTTAGGTTAGACTAGACTAGGCTAGGCTAGGTTAGGTAAGGTAAGTAAGGTAAGGTTAGGTTTGATTGTGGTATTTCGGCGTTAACGTACATTAAGAAACACACACAAATTCATTCAGTTGTTATTTGGCTTTGTGGTCAATTTTGACATTCGGCGTTATGGTATTTCCGCGTTGTTGTAACGACCCAACAAAATCTATAAAAACTGTTGGCCAACTAATCATCATCGTCACACCATTCGAAAATTAATGTTTGTTTACATTTTTCCGCTTTTTGGCGCGATTTAATCTGCTTGATACTACGACGCTGTTCCAACTATATGCCAGCGCCCCCTGCTGACGTGATATGGCCACTCACGTAAGGCTGTTCCAAACACCGTTCGCCCAATCATCTACTTGCTTTTGTATTTATCCGGTGGCGCTGTTCCAAGCTGACGTCAGTGCCCCGAGCGGTGTGCGTACGCTTTAAAACTTCGCCTGTTTGTCTTATCTATCCAAACATTATGCCGGAAAGGAAAATAAACGCCGTAGTTTTGCGTATTTTTACAGTATATTCTTGGGTTTAACATTATAACGTGAGCGTGTGTAAGCTTTTGTTTGCTTTAGTGCATTTATGATTAATGTTTGGCGGCCATGTTGCGGTGTTTGTTTACCATTGACGAGACAAGTCTTTTAACCAGTATTTAAATTTCGCGTATAAACACTGCGATTTCGCGTTTTAATACAAAATTTCGTGTAAAAACGCTGTGTTATGGCGATTTCGCGTAAAAACTGTATTTAACGGTGATTTCGCGTTTATCGTCGTTAAATCGCGATCGCGAAAAGAACAGGCCCCTAGGTATACTTATTTGAATTTTAGCATAACACGAAATGAACCCGCGAATTTTTCAGGTCTCTACTTATGGCTGTTTTAAGGCATGCAAAATATTTTACGAGTTCAATTTTGTCTAATAGTTGACAGCAAATTGCTTGGCTCTGCTTCTTTAAGTTATCGACATTTTACAATAGCCGACGAAAGATAAATTTGACAGTCTTATGTTCTAAAAATGTAAAGCATGAATTTAATACTGTTTTTTTTTTCAAAATAAAATTTAAATGTTAAAAATCCATGTTAAGAAAAAATTATTTTTCGCGAAAGAAAATAACTATTCCCACACTAGACTGCAATAAACTATTCCTGTGTTAGCGATTGTTTCTTTGTGATTTGTGGCCGTCTTCAACAGAAGCCATTGCTCTATTTGACCTGTCTATTCGGGACGTGTTTGTGCATGAGCACTGTATGGCCGTGATTGGTGTGCTGACAGTAGACATGTTTACCTGGAATAAACCTAGCCACTCACGAAAAACAGACAATGCCACAAAGTTTTAACACACAGCCGGTCTAGTGATATTTTCGCTAAAAAAAGGGGGGGATTGTCTGTAAAGTCGGTTTACGGACGATAATTTTACGTAATAACGTCATAAGAAAACATGTATAATTGCATAATTTTTAATTTTCAAATATTATTTACAGTCTTTGCAAATTTAATTTAAATTATTTATTTGTTTAAATATAATCACCAACAATTAGTTAAAAAGCCCGCCTTAACCTGTTTGATATTATAGAAGATTTTCTAGCACGGTGGTTGGCCGGTTCTTGCACGCTCGGCTCAGGCGGAACGTGACAACGAGTCATGTTTTTTTCGTGCGTGCAGCCGGCGTTCAACGATTTATAAGTAAGGACCGGAAAAATTCTCGGATTCAATGACCTCAAGGATAGCCTCCATTATCCTCTGCATTTGTCAAGTAAACACGCGTGTTCATTGGTTACTAAATTGTGAGGCTTCTCCACTGGGTAGCTGGTGATTCGACGATTCTTTGGTCGATAGTCTCTCATTGGCCCAGAGAGCCCCAGTTAAACTGCGAGCCAATAGCAGAACCAGCAGAATTGTACACATGTTTGAATTTCAGACTATCAGTAAATGAATCCGCGAATTTTTCCGGTCTCTATTTATAAGACGTTATCAGGTCAAAAAAAATGCAGGGAAGATTGCTTTGCCGAACGCCGCGGAACTTGTGCAGCATAACTTGTTGTTCGCACACGGTGTGTGATGGCGGACTGGTTCTAGGCAGCCGGCCGCTCCCTACGGCGGACAGGGTCTAGATGAACCCGGGAGCAAGGGCCAGCATGGAAATCCATTAAACCTCTCTATTCATTACCCGGACGTCAACTGGACGCGAGGCGGTGAGCGAAGAAACCTCGTCTGAAGGGGGAAGAAAGAGAGGCGGGAGACAGTTAAAGCGTAATTGGAATTTTGGAATGGGAATTCCCCTCGGGGCTGATTACTGCTTGGACACTTGTCACATCAACAGCGTGGGCAGTCGACAGAGCGCTCTAAAGTGTACAGGTGTAATGCCTACCCACGAACGCACGCATGCATATATACATGATGAGACTGTATTCGACTGGGAATTTTCGCACGCGGATTCTACCCATAAAAAAAAGAAAAAAAAAAGGTTGTCTGTAAAGTCGGTTTACGGACGATAGTTTAACGTGACAACGTCATAACAAACATGGATGAAATTATTGCATACTTTTATGATTAAAATTGAATAATTTTTATTGAATTATCACTATTTTTATGGATACAAAGAAGGAGTGAAATGAAATCTACAATTTAATTGAAAAAAATTACTTTTATTTTCACTCATTAATTCAAATATGTTTATTAATTTAACAAAGAGATTATTTTAACTATAACTTTTGTACATGTTTGCTATTTAACTTCTTCCAATCTGTGTTATTCTGTTAAGGATAGGATGATGATAGGAAAAGTAGGAAACGAATGGGAGTATTTCAAGTTTAATGTGCCTCAAACAAGTCAAATCGATGGTTGTTCCAATTGAGTGGAAGAGAGATAGATGCGGCGCAAGATTACAATGAACGTAATGGGAAACAAACCACGTAACGGGACAATGTGCGTAACGGGACACTTTTTCGTGGCTGCAGCCGGCGTTCATCGATTTATTAGACGTTGTCACGTCAATAAAATCGAAAACATAATCAAGATTTATGCTCTAAAGAAATCGAAATTTTTTAAAAGTACTTAAAAACCATTCGAAGCATAAACAAGTGTGCGAAAATAAATATCTATTTCTGCCAGCCTACAGACACAGGTAGATTTCTAAGTACTTATTTTTTTCTGGAAATATTTTGGAAAAATATATAAACGTATGGAAAATGTTAAGAACTTAATGTACATAACATCCTGCATGTTCTCCAATATTCCAAAAAAAAAAAAAAGGTAGATTAAAATTTCCTCTTATTTCATGCAGCAAACATATTTTGAAGGTTTTCAAATCAATGCATCCAGCATTGAATAGCTTAACTAATTTTCATGTTATGCCTACAAATATAGTTATGCGATTATTATTGACCTTCAAACACTATATTTCATCGCTTGGACTAATACGTGTCATATACAAATTTTCTTTGGACCAAGGTTAATGACGATTTAAATACGGTAAAAAATAAATTCAAATAAATTAATTATACTTCGAAATTTTAATTTTTTTTTTAAACCTCTGTTTATTACGTCAATTATAGTTCGTTTTAACAAAAATTGTTTCAGCCAAAGTTTTAAATAATGTTTTCGAGATATACGATATATATTTTAACTGATTTTATAGTAAAACTATTAAAAAAAATAATATTTTTTTAACCCTTATTATTTCCACCCCTTGCAGTAATCGTTAGTTACATCAAAATTTATCCAAACATACGTTTTAGAAAATATTCAGAAAGTTAAACAAAAATAACAATGGAATTGATAGTTAGGGAATTTTTATTTATTTTATTATTACAACCCCTTGCAATAATGGTTTGTATTGTCAAAAATTGTTCAGGCAAAAGTTTTAGATGATGATATTATTAAGTTTTACAAGCAATGAAAACGTATTTGTTGTTGTAGTACTAGGGTAGTTTTAAAATTATTATTTTTTATTTTAACCCCTATTTCGCCACTATTTGCAGCAATGGTTTGTCGTATAAAAATTATTTCCATGTTTTTTTTTTTTTTTTAACTATAAATCACACTTTACTATCAATGTTTTAGTGTACCAAATATATTCCAGGGTAGTTTCACTATAATAAAGTTTAATTTGGCATACCAGTACATTTGATGTTTTCCTTAATTTGCATGGAAGTGACTCTGTATGGCGTATGGGTTATGTTCACACACTTGGGTTAGTCATCTTCCTGTGAAAATGTCGTTGAATGGTACGCGTGCATCGTAAAAATTCACTCTCATCGATTTGTTTTTTTCATAACGTGCCTAAAGAAGTATTGCTTAAAAAAAAAAAAAAAAAAAACACAGTGTAGCTGGTTAGAGAAGAAATACGTTTTATATTTGTGTGTTCAAGCAGTGGAATGAGGGGAACAAAAGCAGAACAGTTTTTTCTTCTCTCTATTTTAAGGGGGTGCCTCCCATTTCAGGTCAAGATTTTATATTTACAGTAATTACAGAAAAAACATGTACACTTTTTCATTTGTTTAACTTTCATGAAATGAAAAAATATATATACAGCGCGTACTGTTTGCATAATTAGCTGCCAAAGTTACATTTTTAACGTATTTGGGTTGTACAAATAAGGATAATTTAATTTATTGCAGAACTGAAACTTTTTAGCATTAACTGCAATGCCACTGGCTACTTCAAGAAATGTTTTGAATTTCTTTCAGAAAATATTAATTAATTTAACCTGGCATTTCAAAACTCTAAATTTTGTTAGGATCATGACCGCCAAGAAACATGAAATGAATTTTTTTTGTTGATAGAAATGCAAACCATATCATGAAGTAGCCAGTGGCATTGTAGTTAAAAATAAAGAGTTTCAATTCTGCAATAAATTAAATTCTCCTTATTTGTACGACCCAAAAACGTTAAAAATGTAACTTTGGCAGCTAATTATGCATAAAGTATGCGCTGTATATATATTTTTTTCATTTCGTGAACGTTATACAATTGGAAAAGTCTAAAAGTTGATCAGTGATTAATATAAATATAAAATCATGACCTGAAATGGAAGGCACCCCCTTAACTTGACCTTTTTGACACGTCAAAAGTACCCGTGTCAGACACACCCCGCTTCGACTCAGGGCGGCGGTCGAATGGAGTCGACCTCGCGCCTTCAGGGGGCGTGGCCGCGAGTGGTGATGAGTAGGGACTGGAAAAATGCGCGTGTTCAATGACCTCCAGGATAGACTCCACGATCCTGTGCACACTCGGGAAAACCACGCTTGCTGACTTGTGAGTAGAGACCGCAAAAATTCGCTGTTTCGATGGCATTCAGGATACACAGCACATTCCCCTGTACACTCGGGAAAATAACGCAAGTTCATTGGCTGACGACTTGTCAGTCGTCTCGGCTGGTTCGTCTGTGATTCCATCCTTCTTTGGTTGAGGGTTTATAATTAGTTGAGATGCGTCCAGATGAACAGTAAGCCGATAGCAAAATCATCTAAGAGTTATATCTATTTGAATTCTAGCCTATCGCCGAATGAATCCGCGAATTTTTCCGGTCTCTACTTGTGAGGTGTCTCAACTGGGAGACTCGTGATTCGACACTGCTTCGACTGAGGGTCTATAATTGGCCCACAGTCCTCCAGGTTAACAGCGAACCAATGGCAGAATTTGCATAAAAATACTATTATTTGCATTTTAGCATATCGCGAAATGAATCCTCGATTATTTCCGGTCTCTAGTGATGGATAGAGACCTGCAAAATTCGCGGATTCATTCGGCGATAGGCTAGAATTCAAACACATATACCTCTTGGATAATTTTTGCTATTGGCTTACTGTTCACCTGGACGAATCTCAACCAGTTATAAACCCTCAACCAAAGAAGGATCGAATCTCAGACAAACCAGCTGAGACGACTTACAAGTCGGCAGCCAATGAACTTGCGTTATTTGCCCGAGTGTACAGGGGTATGTGCAGTCTATCCTGAAGGCCATCGAAACCGCGAATTTTGCAGGTCTCTAGTGATGGATGAGGCGTGCCCCCCCCCCCCCCCACGACGCACCCGGGGCAAACCACGCCCCACGCGCCTACACGTGACCCCGACTCCAGACCCCCGCGTGACCCCTCGCTCTGGACCTTTGAACATATATACTGTATAGAAGTCGCGAGTGGATAGGATTTACTCTACGTTTTTCAGAAGCGTATGATGAGCAGCTTGGGAACTTCACCGCTGCAGTGCGCTGCCGTAACGCCCTGTATCGTCTTAGTTGTTATTTACACGTTAGAGCGCAGCACTGTCGCCCGCTGTCATTCACCCGCACCCCCCATCCATCATTCACTGCAGCTCAACGTCGTTCTAGGGGAGGGGGAAGGGGTGTTTGAAGAGTTCGACACTTGTCCGCTAGGGACCACCACAAGTCGATGCCCTAGAGATGGTGGCGATTGCGGCGGTGAATTAACCAACTACCTCAAAACCGTATTAGAAATTTTAACCTGGGCTGGCGACTTCTATACAGTATATATATTCAAAGCTCTGGAGTGTTCCTCAGTCTGCCCGACCCGTCGAGACGACCTCAGTCTGGGGCAGGGGGCGGCAAACCGCGGCTCTTTTCGTGCGATGTTACGGCTCTACAACTCATAGCTAGAGACCCGTGAATTTCGCGGATACATTTCGTTTTATGCTAAAATTCAAATAATTATACCTTAGTGCTGCTTCTGTCATTGGTTCTCTGTTAATCTGGAGGACTGAGGGCCAATAAGAGACCCTCACCCATAGAAGTGTCGAATCACAGGCCACCCAGTCGAGACGACTCACAAGTCAGCAGCCAATGAACAGTTGGCATTTGCCCGAGTGTGTAGAAGATATCGGAGTCTATCCTGGAGGTCATTGAATCCGCGAAATTCACGGGTCTCTACTCATAGCACAAAAAAAAACCCGAACAAAATCTGAGGCACAGCTTCCATCGCACCCACCCAGGTGCTCTTTTTATTGTAATAATTAATTAATATAAATTTAGGTTTTCTTGTTTTATCAGTACGCTCTACTGATGTCTTATCACAATTATTGTTACTATTACGTGTTTTGTTTATCTAAGTAGCCTTTTTTTTAAGACTTCATGTTGAATTTTTGAATAAAATACATTGATTTCATCTCGTCTCTTTTTATCGTTTTTAAATTACATGTTGCGGTTCCCTAAAAAAAAATTGGAGAATCTGTTTACTTAATATTTGGCTCATGTCACTGGAAAATCTGCCGACCACTGGGCTTGGAGCATGCATATTTCGCGAAAAGATTCCGAGACTAGCTGAAAGTTAAGACACTGTAGCATCGTCTGTGTTTCGTGATTGGGAGAGTTTCTTTCAGGTCAATATCGATTGTTAGGGCCAGGCATTTTTCGCGAGTAAAGCTGAACGCCTACTAGACTGTAACAAGGTATTCGCGCACCAGCGGTTTCTTCCTTGTGATTGGCGGCCGTCTGCGAGAGAAGTAGTTGCCTTATTTGGCTGAGCCACTCCGGACGCATTTGTTTCCGCGACGAATTACTGTTATTGGTGTTTTAACAATCGTCATGTACCTGAAAGAAACTCATCCAATCACGAAACACAGACGATGCTACAGTGTCTTAACTTTCAGCTAGTCTCGAAATCTTTTCGCGAATAATGCATGGTCCTATTGATTGTTACAACACCGACAACAGTGAGTCAGTGCGGAAGCAAACGCGTCCTGAGTGGCTCGGTCAAATAAGACGGCCGCCAATCACAAGGAAGAACCCGCTGGTGTAGATGTACCTTGTTGCAGTCTAATGGGCGTTCAGATTTATTCGCGAAAAAATGCCTGCACCTACCTTAGGCAATGCACACAACTAGACCGCAACATTAGGGACAAATAACTATGGACAGGTGGAGACCGGAAAAATTCGCGGATTCATTTCGCGTTAGGATGAAATTAAAAAAATTATACCATACCTACTGCTGCCCCTGCTGTTGGCTGACAAATCAACTGGAGGAAATTCTGGCCAATGAGAAACACTCAACCAAATCTGTATCCAATCACGGGATGCTGCGTTGGGTCGTCTCTCACCAGACAGCGCCCAATGAGTGGGTGACGTCTTCCCGAAGTAGAACTCTGCATTTCGTGGGACGTCAAAAGACTACTATTATCCAAATACATTTTGTGAGTCAAAAGTACGTTATTACTTTTCTTGATCAGAACACATTAAATCAACTTTCAACTGAAATAGCAAAGTACGGATCTTTGAAATATAACTCGCGGCTGGACTGTGTATGTGTATGGCAAACCATTTCCGTTCGAGGACAAAGTGATGAAATGCGTATGCAAGGCAGAGAATACTCAAATTCACAATCTCGACGATGTGAAGTATTGAGAAAATCTTTTGGGATGAAAAAAAAAACTATGTAGGGAAATAATCTGGTTGGTCTTTGTCTTCAGTAAACCGTTTAGAGCTGAAAATCAGTCAGTTCAAGCCAATGCAGAACTAAATGTTTATTAGATCGCTAACTTTCACAAGTTTTCCTCAAGTTGAGCAGAAAATATGTAATAAATTATTATTTTTTATCAATCTTATGTTTTTTTCCTACATGTTATTTATTTTGGTAATATTAATTAAATTATATGTTTGGTATTTATCATGGTTTGAACCAAGAACAACAGTCGTTCGAATCAATAGTTATTTGATCAAGTTATTTTTATGATGAATTTTGGAATTTTTCTCTAATTTCTATCTTAATAAATACAGATTTCCAGATGGCGGCCAAGTTGCCTACAAGATGACAGACGCCCTGGAAATAAATAATTAATGCACTCTAGCGGGTAAAAATTACATTAACAGGGCAGCAACGCACTCTCACAGACGAAAACAAGATGGCGGACGTATTATATACACTGGAATCAATGTTGGGAGGTCTGTCGGTCGGTGGCTTCTGTGGAGGAAGGATCGTTAGCCATTTTTTTGCCCTCACCGGGATTGAACCAAAGACTCCATAACGTTAGTGATTTTATTTTAAAATTTTATTAAAATTTGCTTAATTAATTTGTTATAGGTTTTAAGTTTTTCCCGAATATCTAAGTTGATTATTTGAATTTTCAAAATGGTGGCCGAGACGTCATAATCCAAATCGGCGGAATTATTTTATCAAACATTTTATTAATTTTTTTTTAATTATTTTATAAGTATTTCCCGAATTCCTAGCATAAAAATAATAATTTTCACAATGGCGGCCGTAAAGAAAATTGCAACGATGATGTCATAATTCAAAATGGTGGCCATGAAATCCTTAGTGTCAAGGTCATGACGTAAGCGCATTATGGCGGCTTGTAGATGCGGACTTTAAGCCGCTTTGCGGACTTTTCAAGCCGTTTACATTTTTTGAGGACCAAGTAAGGAAATTTTTCCTTTTAAACGGGAATTGTTCCATCGAAATAGGGAAATTTTTATTTTTCAAATTTTTTGAAATTTTTTGAAGGTATTTTTTTTTCTTCAAAATAACAGGAAAGTTTGGAAGATTTTGGCGAATTGAGGGAAATTTTTGATACACTTTTAACAAAATTCTGACAAATTTTTAAAGGTCAAAGGCAAAGGTCACGTTCATTCAAAATGGCCTCCGTCACGTTACAATCCAATATGGCGGCTGACACCACACCTTAAACCCTGTCTCAGGTACTAACAGGATATGTTAGCGTCGATAGAATTCGAATTACATTTCACTCCTGTTTAGAATACCACCCTATATTACTCTATAGATAGGGCATAAGGTTTGTTTAAAACGTAAATAGTTTATACTATAAGGTAACTAAAAATTATAAAAATAAGTTAGTAAAAAACTTTCCTAAAGGCGAACTTAAACTTATAAGAGTTTTTAATTTCCATTACAACGATATTTAATACTTCCGAATTCATAATCTAAACTTATATTTTGATCACTAACCAATTTATAGCACCCACCTTACATAAATTTTTGTTATTTTCTTTACAAGTGGTCCTTTTCCTTTTACCTGAATCTCGACTGAAAATGGCTGCGAGCACAATAGTAAAACCAACTGTCAATAGGTGGTGTTGGCAGTAAAATAATTCGTAATTCGTCAATCCCCTATAAATGCTTCCATTTCACGTGACTGCACTTGCTAACGGATGTAGAGGCGTTTTTGGAAACATCTATAGTTTGTTTCTAAATTCTCTTTTCAGTTCTTCTCGCTAGAATACAAGAATTCTGCTCAAAATTGACTACACGTCACAAAAGTTTATGTTGTTGTAAGTTGTACGTTTTTGTCGCGGTAAAAGATTCTGAAACAGAATAGATAGCAGTACAGTTGTTTTCGCCAGCCACCAGGGAAACTTTGTCGCTCTTTCGCGAAACAATCGAAAAAAAGTTAGCATTCAACTGTTCACCAAGTGGTCACGGCGGCTGGTTATTGTGGAACCTTCTTGGAAATACGTTAACTCCAAAACTTTATAGAACACAATAACGTTGGGTATTTCACAAGAAAATCTCTTACCAAATTATGCACAAGTCGATATTAGTGGTTTCGTAGTGTAATGGTTATCACGTCTGCTTTACACGCAGAAGGTCTCCGGTTCGATCCCGGGCGAAGCCAATATTATTTATTAACAAAAGTTGGAGAACTTTTAAATTATTCGTTGGAAAACTAAAAAAAAAAAAAAAAAAAAATTTAAATTGGCCTAACTTGTGCTGTTTTGCTGTAATATAATAATACAGCGCCATCGAGCTCTACATACTATTATTTAGTGTATAACTTTTCAAATCTACAGCTCTAAAATAAATAAGCAACTAAAGGTTATAAACAATGACTTTAAACGTTATCTGTGCGTATCGTTTTACTTGGAAAGTTTATGTCAGTTATATTAACAATATGATATCGTAATTTTATTTTATGTCAGGGTAAAACGATCTCTCAACAGAACATGATTTTCCGGATATTAATTCAGTCTCTCTATAGACAATATTTGCAATCATATCGACACAGTATCAGTTAAATAAATTAGTATTGGACGACCAGTTGTGAACAATTTAGTTAAGTCTTGGCAATGTGTTACATTTTTTTTTAAGTGATTCTTAAAATAAAACTTGGACAGTTTAAAATCTGTATGCATTCGTGAGTAGCTGAGTACCACAGTAAGTACTAAGTATTTTTTTTCCTATGGAGTAAACTTTGAGAATAGAGGTACGATCTAACGAAACGAGATTATAGCTTTTTTTTTGCCTCGAGTATAATATAATAGCTTATTTTGAGGACCATCTTGTGATAGCACAGCATGCCACAAAAATTAATCCACACATTTACTCGTATTTAACAACGTATATTATTTATGCGAATGAAGTTAAAATGTTTATTGCTAGCACATGGCATTATCCTACTCTTTTTTCTAAAGACCATTTTTTTTTTCGTTTAATAATCTAATCTTTTCTTCCACTTGTTCGACAGATGTTTCAAAAAACGTTTTCTGTGAGTTCTCTCAATGCATCAAACCATTTTCTCGACTCAGATGGCAAATGTCTGGCTATCTTGACTTATGTTAACATACTTCTAAGTGTTAAATTATTACAAAACCAGAAATGCCATACAAAAAAATATCATTCTTTTTTAATCCTTCATGCACGTGAACCGTAGATGAGATATGAGTAGACAATACATACTAACTGTGAATAAGGTAATTTTTGTTCAACCCATAAACGTCTAGGTGGTTTTGTGTTTATATATTATTAGCTGCAGTACCCCGTGTTTCCCGGGCTGAATATAGGGTGATATATTGCCCGGGAGTTGAAGCAAAATGGATTGCTCTATATGATAGTGTGGTGGACATAGAGAAATGACACACATTTCCTGTTTGTACGTCTACGACCTATGATTTTCTGTTTACTGTTTATTATTAATAAAACTAAGGAGGGTGTAACACAGTTTTAGTCTTCTAAACTATGCCATATCTCGGAATCGTATAAACCCCTGACATCAGACATACACAAACAGCTATTTGTAACAAATTAAAAACAGAAAAGTGGTCATTGCAATATTTGAAATATTCCATGTATCAGCTTCTTTTTCAAATAGCCGTTCAAAATATAATAGTACAAAATAATAAAAAAATACCCGTTTAATTTTTTTTGCTTACGACGTAATTTGTTTTAAGTATAACACGTTGTATTTAATTAAAAATAGTTATTAATAACAGTACCATTTTGGATTGCGAAAAAATTATAATAGTTGAGAAATTTGTAGTCAAAATGTCTTTTAACTTGATGTAGTATGAAGATTTATAAACAATGTTGAAAGAACAACAGTATACGGTATTTTTTTTTGTAAATGGAAAAGAAATATTCATGAAAAATTCTCATATTTGTAAATTTGTACAGTTACATTAAAACCACTTTGTCTTTGCAAAATAGTGTTAGCAGTAACACTGGGTTCGTATTCTTACCCGGGAATTTATCATTTTTGTTGTCCCAGTACTTACAATAGTTAAGTTATTTGCAAACAGTTCCCTCGATAGCTTTCCTATGAACTGCGCACATTGATAAGCAAAATAAAACATAATAAAGTCCATTTATTGAATTTTAAAATATGTTCCCCATCGTTTGAAAAAATATGTATGTTTGACGGAAAACATAAATTAAAATATAAAATTATGCATCAATTTTCGTGAGAATTACTCAGTATTATCACGAATTTTTTTTGTCATGAATGCCAAAAATAAGCATAGCCATGTGTTGTACAAGGCTACAATATATATATATATTTTTTATCATTACAAAATATTTCTTGGCAACTGGTTTCCAAAGAAATAATTTTATTTCATGTGTGGCAGAAGGCTACGTAGACCATTGGTAGAGACCTACAAAATTCGCGGTTTCGATGGCCTTCAGGATAGACTGCACATACCCCTGTACACTCGGGCAAATAACGCAAGTTCATTGGCTGCCGACTTGTAAGTCGTCTCAGCGGGTTCGTCTGTGATTCGATCCTTCTTTGGTTGAGGGTTTATAACTGGTTGAGATTCGTCCAGATGAACAGTAAGCCAATAGCAAAATTATCTAAGAGGTATATCTGTTTGAATTCTAGCGTATCACCGAATTAATCCGCGAATTTTGCAGGTCTCCAACCAATGGTTCTGTCCTTGAGAACTGCCGAATGGAGACAAGTTGCATGGCACACAGACTATAGCATCCGAGCGAAGCACGGTGCTCTTTCAACTTAGTGGCAGAAAAAAAAAATTAGCACGCTCTTGACGAAACCAGCAGAAAATTAAGACACAATGATCGAGTGGACGGGAAATGGGAGTGACTGAACAAAAACATTCCCACGCGGCTTTTCAGAAGAATTCACCGGCGACGGACCGAGAGGAACCGTGTTGCGCTGCGGCAAAGAAATTCCACGCCGGCTCCGTTCTTCTGATTAATTGCTCTTTTTTTTTTTTTGCCCCCGCACACGTCTTAATCAAATTTCATGCCACTCCGTTTTCCTCCTATTCGTTTCGATGGCTGAGCGCGTCATCAGCTTCGCCAATGATTTCTCCTTGCCGGGAAATTTTCACAAGTGCAGTTCATGTAAGCAATTAATAAGAAATGTTACCAGGGGGGTTGGATTAACGTGGCACAAAATGGCGTTTTATTCCTTCTTTTTTCTCAGTTACGTAAAAAAAGTTCAATTAATTTTCTGCTTTCCTGTACTATTACAGCAGAGTAAAAATTAATTTTGCAGCAGGAAAAATATAGGTATTTTACCAATATAGACTCTACCAAATGTTAAACGGGGAGTAAAATTAAATTTGTAGTTTTCTGACATGAGAAACTAGAACTCTTTCTGCACACAATGCAATACATTTAGTTGTGTCTTTAGTGACAAAATATTTTTATGGTTTCCACGAAACTTGTGTATTTTTATGAAAACTATTTAACTAGCCATAGTAGTGGTATTTTTTTTTTTTTTCGTAAAATGAATTTTTAGTTTTTAAATTTTTTCAAAAACTTTACCCTTTTGTAACACCAAGAGTAAAATATGAAATCCCAAAACAGAAAGATCCTTCAGTAATCTGTTGTAAAGAAAATACTTGTTTCAAAATTAAGTGTCAAAGTTCGGTTTCAAAAGAAATCCCATGAGAGCGATATGTCTATCTCACCTTGGCTTTCGAAAGGGGGGAAGAATTATTTTGTTAGCTCTCGGTATACGGCATTTGGTAGGAGAAATTTTAGGAATGAAACGTGAGTCTCATGGAACGGAAATGTGTAACCACGGTGCTGCCATCTGCGGCAAATGCCGTGGAGATAAGTTCAAAAAGTATTATAGTATTAACTGTTTAATGGATTTAAAAAAAAGATTGGCCGTATTTTAATAATATTACTTGTCGATAATCATGTCCAATGCCGGGTATGTAGTATAAGTTTTTAAGTTTTTTTCGATTTTGTCTTTGTATTGTTTAACCTTTAGCTATGCAAATCGAATGATTTGATAGTTGACGTAGCTGATCCGACTACGGTTTCTAGCGGCGGGTGCGGAAACTATACGTGATTCACGCCAAGAAATATGATTTAAAACACCACTTTTGTACTTTTTTTCCATCACGGTCGGCATTATTTTAAAGAACTATAGGTAAAATTTCGTGTCCAAGTTTCGTATTGTAAGTGTGTTTGCAACATGGAAACACATGTATTATGCTCTTTACCGAGGTTAGATATTACATATCTCTGGCGAGTACTGAAAATACTTAGTACATATTTTTGGGATTAGTCTCAGTGAGGAGGTCATTAGAGATGGTAACACCTACCTATCGCTTCAGGGTTACTAGGGGAGGCATTGAAATGGCCTACAGTAATAAAATATCCCCGCAATGCCCGGAGAGATAAAAGGCCGCCGCAGAAAACCAATATCAGCATCACAGGTCCGTTAGTCGAATCTGGAAAGTAAGTCCATCCTCTTCCCAGATTTTTTTTTAATTATATTTTTTTTCTCATATGAATGATCAGCTTGCTGGTAATTTTTTCAATTACTAAGCCTCGCCGAGTTTTAAGGCCAGTTGTCTGCAGTTTATTGGCTTCCAGGTTGTAGCTGCGTCGAAGGAGAAGATTCCATCGAAGTTTCGGTTCGATCTTGCAGCAGGTAACTGCTACCCTGATGATGGCGACTGTAAGGTTGACCGAAACGTCGGTGAAATCCTCACCAACTACACTTGAGACTAATACCGGAAAACTCCATACAATTAACACAGGCGAGAGTGTGAACAAAAACATAGCGGCAAAGACGATTTAGTTTATTTAAGAAAATTTTAAGAATCGAAAGGTTTTTTTTCGCGTAAGTATGTGTAATTAAATGTAGTTTTTTTCAGAGAAAATAAAGTTATTTTCGTTTCTAATGTAGGTATCAAATGTATGAAACAAATTCACTTTTCACAACCCAGAAGCAAAGCTACTACTGGACATATTGTCTGCCATATATCTCACTGACGCGAAAACAACGCCAGTTTTTTACACAAAAATCTTGGAGCTATCAGGTATATGTATCTAGTTGAACTTGTCTTTACTTTCGACATGACCAACTCAGAAGCCGAGCAACTCCACCGTATATTATCAACAACAATAGTAACTGTTGCCGTCAATGAATTATTTTGTTTGGACAAGTTTGACCAATGTTACCACCGATTGTGTGAACAGGGTTGTGACTTCTTTAGACAAACGCCAATTCACCCCCATGCCTTCCCCGGGACTCGAACCCAGGAACCTCTGCATGCAAGCTGGCTTCTGGCTGAATGAGGCACAGCGGTCTACAGTATGTCCATTAAAGAATGTATCAGTTATAAATTTTAACAGTATCAACTGAAAGCGTTGCAGAGTGTTGTTTCGAGGTCACAATCAAAGAGTAACTGAAACAGTTTTAGATAAGCGCATGCCCGGGTACTGCTTTCTTGTTTTCTCGCTTGCAGCGCCACTAACGCAAAATGGCGACTCCAGAGTGTAAAAAGTTTTTTGTGTTCTGCAATTTGCTTAAGAGTGAATCTGTAATTTCAGTTCAAAGTGCGTTACGTTTAAAGTTTAATTGCGATCCCCAATCTTACAAAATCATCTGCAGACGGTACAGGTAATTCGAGACGACAGAACTCTTTTTCGCTGGCCTCCACGTTCATCTGACATAACGCCGTGCGTTTTTTTACCATTGGGGCTTTATAAAAGATCGTGTCTACGTTCCGCCGCTACCTTATGGTTTACCAGAATTGATACACAGAATTGAAAAGGCTATTTCTAGGGCCACGCATATTTCGCGAAAAGATTCCGAGTCTAGCTGATAGTTAAAAAACAGTAGCATCGTCTGTGTTTCGTGATTGGGCGAGTTTCTATCAGGTGCATGACGATTGTTAAAACACCAATCACAGTAATTCATTGCGGAAGTAAATGCGTCCTGAGTGGCTCAGTCAAACAAGGCAACTATTTCTCTCGCAGACGGCTGCCAATCACAAGGAAGAAACCGCTGGTGCGCGTATATCTTGTTGCAGTCTAATGGGCGTTCAGATTTTTCCGCGAAAAATGCCTGCCCCTAGCTATTGCTTTCATTACTCCGGTCGTGTTAAACAAAGTGTGGGAGAATTGGACTTGATTTTGGATGAGTACCGTACAACTAAAGGTGCACGTAGTGAACATTTGTAAGAATTGCTAAGTTAGTTTACCGTCAATTTAATGTATGATTTGTTTTAAATAATCTAAATCAAACTGTTGTAATGCACCATTGAACCTGAGACATTCTTTTATGTGCACCCTGTAGTAGCCGTACCCTCCTGTACAAGGGGATGGACCGCGTGATAACACGGCGCGCTGATAACATCATCCATCCTGCTGGTCGTGCATTAGCTAGTGCCGACACGAACACGGCGATAAAACAGGCGAGATTCTTCCCAGCGATGTGTGCTTCCAAATTGTAACCTGGCCGTATCGACGTAACACAACCCCGGTTAGGCCTCAGGTGTTAACCACTACACTACCATTGATATGTTCCCCGTAGGCTTTATCGATAACCTGAAAGTGCTTTAAGGGCTCCGCCTACCCGGGCACACACACGGTGCGCAGAGCTTCAGGAAAAACAACGCGATTTCAAAACTAATCAAGATATCCGAGTGGGGTCTGCTTACGAAAAGCATTTAAGAGTTCGCTGAGGGCCGAAAAGTACTATTCATTTCGGATTAAGTTTTTAAACTGTATTTTTAGAAGAGTTAAAGTCGCTAAAACGCATGTTTTCAGAGTAATTTTTAGGCGCAAAACAATCGGTACAGATTCTTGAAAGCACTTAAGGGACTTTCAATACACCTTTATCCTCATTTCTCGGCCATATAATGTTACGGTCACCGCTCAGATCTCACAGTTATCCTGTGACGACGAGAAGACTGCGCGCCAGTCCAGAGGAGACACCGCGCTAGAAGCACCAGCGAGCGTCGCGCTTATCATCCCGCCTCACTAACACACATACACCCCTGACGAGGCGGGAAGGAATCCGAACCAATAAACACTTTCCTGTGGTACATGAGACGATAAATGAACTTGTCCGAAATTTGTCAGTACCCAAAAGCTGTACACAGAAATTTTTTTCTGTACTTTTACAAAAGATTCCTTTGGAAACCAGTTGCCAAGGAAAAGTTTGTAATGCTAAAAGTAATATTTTGTAAATTTGTGCAACACATGGTTAGGGTTATTTTTGCATATATAACTACTTTTTGACGTGACAACGTCTAATAAATCGATGAACGCCGGCTGCACGCACGAAAAAGTGTACCGTTACGCAATTTGTTCCGTTACGCTGTGTCCCGTTACGTACATTGTTCCGTTACGCTGTGTCCCGTTACGCTCATTGTACGCTTGCGCCGCATCTATCTCTCTTCCACTCGACTGTTTATAAAGTGAAGTGAAACGTTAAAATGGTTTTAATTGCTTATTACAACAATTTCGGCAATAAATGTTAATTATTCTTGCATTTTAAAAATCTGATTACTAGTAGAATTTGAAGTATTTATTCTTTTATTATTAAAATAAAAATGATTCAATTTTATTCTTAAAAGTATGCAATCATTTCATCAATGTTTTTTTATGACATTGTCACGTTAAACTATCGTCCGTAAACCGACTTTACAGACAATCAATTTTTTTTCTAGATAATACTGTGTGTTTCTTACGCAAATTAGCACATGATTTTATTTTTGAATTGAAACTACTTTGTTGAGGAGGTAACAATTTTCGAACGTTACGAAAATTCCGTTGGCATGAGGGGAATTAGCTAGGCATGTCGTGAGGGAACAGGATGAGGAGAGTAATTATTAAATTTGTGTTTATGTTAGGTTAAGTTTGGTTAGGAGCGAGAAAATAGATTTTGTCAGGTATGAGATTTCATGTGTTGAATAAATTAAGAACCAAATGTCGATAAGAACGAGACGATCGCTTTACTATGATATATGATAGTTTACACACATAGTTTTTGAACACCGGGCTCACCGACTTAGTTTAATTCACAGGCGACTGGCCAGTGAAGCAGAGGATAAATGTGCTCATCATTTAAATTTGATTTCATGAGCGGCTAGCCATTGAATCTGATGAACAGCGATCAAGTGATTAAGCGCATTACGTAAATATTCCTGACAGATGATGCTTAATGAAACTGATTCTCTTTGAGTAATGGGTAAAATTTAAAACTCTCAGTTAGCATCTGCCATTATTCAAAGAAGATTATTTAGATCCCGGTTTGATGCCTGTAGCATCGAAAGGACACCAGTGTAGAAACTGCAGCAAGGAGTTTACCTTGAAAAAAAAAGGTTAACTTCATGAGAGAACCTAGTGTATTTTGGGTCCTTGCCAAAAACCACTTAGTTGCAGTCAATGTGTCAAAAATACTTTGGTCGAAGATATTTTTGGAATCAACATTGCAAGACCTATACAACTAAGTTGGCTAAAGATAACGAGGACGGAGCTACCACACTGAGGAAGCGGAATGAAGGCATAATGTTAGACGACTATATTGATTATGAATAATGTACCATTGATAATGCTAAAAACACTGACCCAGATCTCGCTAATGATTTAAAATTGGAAAGTTACGAAGAAAGAAGCATCTTCATGGGAAATGAAAAGTAATATTTACACCAACTTCTAGTCGCCTTCACGCAATTGTGAACAATAGAGAACGACCTGAAACTGACAAGATAGAAGATTGTGATGAGACACTAGGACCAAAACGTTGGAAACGTGTTAAAAAAAAATTACTCTGATCAAGCTTGTGATGATCACTGGGACGATGACGATGGTGATCTTGAGGCCGGTGTTAAGACGGAAGACTTCAGAGATCTTAAAAATTAAGAATAATAATACACAAGGAACATGAAAGCATCAGGATATATTGATCACACATCATGGAAAGATCATAACATATTGGTGGATCGTCTGAGGCTGCTGCTACCTATCCTTAAGGCAGGAAATAGATCGCACATCAACGAAGTAGCCACCACACTCTAGGAACTGAGGGAACCTGGCTACATACAAATTACTTGTTTTACTTGCATGTGTATGAAATTTAAAAAAAAAATATATTCAATTTCAAAAGAGATTGTTTTATTTCTCAAAATCTGATTTCTAACTAAGATTGAGTTCTCGTAATACAACTTCTAACTTAAAGATGTGAAAATCATCACCAAGGACTAACCAAGAGGAGAGTAATAAAGAGTAATTCCATCAATCGGGTCAAGTTCAATCAAAATACAATTGAAATAAAGCGAAGCCAAATGCAGTTGGAGCAGTTGGAGCACTTGGAAAAATTGTAGCATTGGAGAACTTGGAGCTGTTGGAGCAATTGGAACAATTGGAACATTGAAGCAGTTGGAGCATTGGAGCATTTGAAACGTTGGAGCAATTGGAACTTTTGGAGCTTTGGAACAATTGAAACATTGAAGCAGTTGGAGCTTTGGAGCATTTGGAACGTTGGAGCACTTGGAGCAATTAGAGCGTTGGAGCATTTAGAGCTGTTGGAGAACTTGGAGCAATTGGATTATTATAGCACTGGGAATTTGGGCATTTGAAACCTTGGAGTACTTGGAGCTGTTGGAGCACTGGAGAACTCGAGCAATTAGAGCATATGGAGCATTGGAGCAGTTGGAGAATGTTCATCCTTTTCGTTGACTGTGCTTTGCCAAGTCAGGTCATGATTGGCCTCGTGTTTTGGAGACGTCTGGTCTTACATTTGACTTCTTACATTAACCTTTTGAAATGTATGCTAAGTATTGAAAACAAAGGCATCTTGGTTACTGAATATATGTACCTAACCACTAAATGTACGCGTCTGGTCACCAACTGGTTGTGTTAGCCTCACCAAGCGGCTGGTCTGGTCTGGTCTGGTCTGGTCATCTAACTGGACTTGCCTTGTTGCTGACTGGATGTGCCTGAATAATTAACTGCCGTGTAGAACTGCCCTGAAAACACATGTAAATGACTCGCTTTCTCTTCTAACAAGACTACAGAAATCTAGAACATTATTTTGTAATTTGATTTGTTTATTGTACTTATAGAATTTACGTACCAAATTTTTCATTGGTAATTTTTTTGTTTGATTTTTTGAACCTGCCATTTTGTGTCTCCCTTAGTATGCACACTATCAAATCCGTTGAGAGTTATTGTAAACTTTCTTAAAATATAAAATTTTGTTTGCAAAATAAGCAAGGAGATAAAAAAATCATTACTACTTTAGTGGACACAATATCAAGCGCGATTAAAATTGCCGCAAATTCAATCAAATAATCTGTCTGGTTTTTTATTCACATTAACCCTTTTTGCAAAATGTGAATAAAACTATAATTTTTTTACAGTTAAATTGATGGGAGTAAATAAATGTTATTTAATTGTATATTTTTAAGCGGCACAGCACAAAAAAAAACCTGCGCCATGCCAATTTCATACTTATAGACTATTCTTAATACACTAAATAAAAAAAACATTCGAAACATTATACAGAATATTTGAAAAATACTTGAGCGATATTTTTGGAATGTTCCAGAATATATTTAATCCTTTTTGATAATCTTTCAGATTTTTGTGTAATATTCTAGAAGATTCTTTCATATCCAGAACGTTTTAATTGGGGCCAAAATGAAGCTGGATTCACACGGGCGTTTTTTCGGTTTATTTATCTAGCTTCTGTGGCCGAAGAGAAATAATATATATATTTTTAATGGTGTAGTCAACGCTCATAGTTATGAATAAAATAAAGCATTGATATTTTCAGGCCATATATTTAACCATTGGTAGGGACCGGAAAAATTCGCGGTTTCGATGGCCTTTAGGATAGACTGCACATTCCCCTGTACGATCGGGCAAAGTTCATTGGCTGCCGACTTGTAAGTCGTCTCAGCTTGATTGTCTGTGATTCGATCCTTCTTTGGCTGAGGGTTTATAATTGATCGAGATTCGTCCATATGAACAGTAAGCCAATAGTAAAATCATCTAAAAGGTATATTTATTTGAATTTTAGCCTATCGATGAAAGAATCGGCGAAATTTTTTTCCGGTCTCTAACCATTGGACACTGCCTTCATTACAATGAACACTCGATCTTATCGTGAGCTTATTGAAAGAACAGGCGGTAGCTGACTGTGGTGCCATTTTTGCGTCCAACTCTGGGCGCGGTTAGTTCACGCACCCACGTGTTTGCGCATACATTACGCTAATGATCTCCGTAGGACGGCGGTTCGCTTCGGCATCCTACGCAACTTGCCAACCCACTATACGCTAACGTAAGGCAAATAATGACTGAGTAAAAAAAATTCAAATCTTCTATGACGTCAAAACGTTCCGGATGTTTTATATTTAAACCGTTAAAAATTTTCATTCATTTTTTTTTTTCAATTCTGTCGATCAGAATGAAATTGGCACGGTGCTATTTTCTTTTTGTGTTTTGCCTCTAATAACAACTTTAGTAACGAAAATGACATAGTGATTTACGCCCACCAATAGGCAGTTAAGAAATCTGCATGTGTTACTGATAATAAAAAAATACCGACAAATGATTATAGTAGTATTTACAGCAATTTTTATTCGCTTGATATTGTGCTTCTAAGGTAGTAAAATTATTTTTTTTGTTCTCCCACCTGATCTTGCTGACAAAAGTTTTAGTTTCTTTTTTTTAGAAGTTTTATAATAACTCTCAACTGATTTGATACTGTGTGCCTACTAAGAGAGTAACAATTTTTTTTTCAACATCCAACCACAATTTATTTCAACTGCAGATTCATCACGAAAAAAAAGGTGAATGTATGAAATAAAACTTTTACACCAAAGTGCTTTCCAGGGTTGGTATACTCCTTTGAAGTTGAGACTGTACAACAAGATTATTTCAGATAATACAAAATTCTTTTTTTTTTAAGGTGGATCACATATCTTTATAATGCTTAAGCGAACAAGTTACTACAACCACCGAAATATTGTTGTTTAGAATAATTTCCGTGAAATAATTAGTGGCAACGAAACGCAACTTCATGTTTGGAAAAAAAAATGTGTTTGTAATTATTTGAATGGAATTACTTCCCGATATCCACATGTTTAGGTCTGGTCGTATAACTTAGTGTAACTAAACATAATCACAACGCGTAAGGCTTTATATTAAATAACTCCTCTATTATTTTTAATGAATAATTATTCAGCTTCAACTTAAAATTTGTATACCAGGCTTTGGAAGCAATCAAACGCATGATGTGTGTATTTTGTCAACGTATATCTTTGGTAATGAATCCACAGCCGATATTTGTCGGTCGAAAGCCTATTCAACCTTTACAGCGGCCGATTTAACACTGTTATCCAAATTCTAAACCATGGTATGCAATATGCATACTCTTAATATGCCAAAATATCTACCTACTTCGTAAATAGATTTTCTAATTATTTAAATGTTAATATCCTTACAAAACAATTCTTGCAGCGAAAGAGTAATTATACACGTATATTAAATACTAACTACGCTAACTTAGATGTGCAAGGAAAAATTCTGATGGAAAAAAAAATTTTTTTAGTCGCCAAATAAAATTGAGTTCAGGAGTGTAACATGTATTATGGGCCAATATAAAAAGGCCATGTTTATTTTTTTTTTTCAGTCTTTGTTACATAACGTACTTTAGGGCGAGTGAAGGTTATGACTTAACTCATCTCAGCGTAAAAAAAAAAAAAGCTAATCTCAGGAGTGGAGCTGCTCAGTGACAGAGAGAAAATACGAAGGGGTTAGTAACGAATAAAGTAAGATATCTGTTAAAGACGATTTTCAAGTTTTTGTCGTCACCACGTGCGTTAGAATTGCGAACGTTCAGCCTGTGCCTCCTGTACTTTGTTTTTGAGTTTAATCTTGCAAGTGAATTTTTATTTATTTTTGACGTGACAACGTCTAATAAATAAATAAACGCCGGCTGTACGCACGAAAAATTGTCCCGTTACGCACATTGTTCCGTTACGCTGTGTCCCGTTACGCTCATTGTACGCTTGCGCCGCATCTATCTCTCTTCCACTCGACTGTTTATAAAGTGAAGTGAAAAATAATGTGGTTTTCATTGCTAATTACAACAACAATTTCGGCAGTAAAGGTTAATTATTCTTACATTTAAAAAATCTGATTACTAGTATAATTTCAAGTATTTATTCTTTTATTATTAAAATAAAAATGATTCAATTTTATTCATATAGTATGCAATCATTTCATCAATGTTTTGTTATGACGTCACGTTAAACTATCGTCCGTAAACCGACTTTACAGACAAACAATTTTTATTTTTATTTTGATACGTTCTTAAAATATACAAACACCCCAAGAACGATACAATATTTACGGATCTAGTGGAATTAAGGTTAGTAAAATAATCTTAAAAATACCTGTGACACATTAGTTGGAAATATAGCCTACAGTATTATCTCTGAAAGATTTATATCCTTGTTGAAAACAGAAATTTTTTGCTTAGTGTTATTTTTTTTGGTATTTTTTGGGTATTATTATTTATTTATTATTTTTTTTTTTAGTTTTTGTTCAACAAAAAAAGTTCTTAGAAATGGCGTATGTCCAAAAACTTACATCAAGTCATAGCCTACAGTGTCCAAATATTTTATATACGGTTTTAAATGGGTCTACTCTGAAATTTTCTCTGTTAGGTTATTAAATATTTACGACTTACTGCTTTAATTCGCTTTTATAACATTAATGCAAAATAAAAACTGAAGTAAATCTGTTACAGTAACCTTTTTTACTTGAGTTGTGATCACCACAGTGCGATCTGCACAAATAGCTTCTCGTCTGGCCGAAGAGAACGAGTTTCCAGGGAGTTGAAGGACCCGGGTCTGCGTGGTGTCGATACGGTCCAAGGTCGCGTGGCCCGACACAGAGACCACGCCCGACCCGCTCTTCTCCCCACTTCACTCTCCAACCATCCTCCGCCATCGAGATCCCCACTCCTTCCCGGCCTCAGACCGCCACCTCCCACAGTCGAGACAGCCCTGAAGGAGTGAGGTAGGAAGAGGAAGTTAATCAAGGTCATCATCTTTTTTTTTTGTTTTGTTTTAAGCTGTCGGCTTCCATAACTCAGCCACTCTTCTGATTTGCGATTCTTTTTTTTTTTTTTTTTTTTTAACCATTTCCCTTCGCCGCAAGCTCTATTGCGGACCACTTGTGCTGCGAGTCTTCATTCACATCCGGTTGTAAAACATCTCCTTCCGCTTCTCGTCTTTTCGAAAGACGATGATCGAATCTGCTAGATTTAAAAGTTTTTTTTCCACCCTCCCTAAAAGCGCACTTAAAGATAAGTGGGCCTATCAGTAGTAGCAGACCAACACTGTGCGCTTTTGATTTAACTGTGTTGTGTTCCAAACATTTTTGTGTTTCATTACTACCATGTTTTCGCTTATAAAACTGTCGTTTTGTTGTTTAGAAAATGTTTCATCACCATACTAAATAATGCTTATGTATTTATAAGCAAAAAACCACTCACTGACACACTCATTACGAATTTTCCGGAACTATAAGTTTGAAATTCGGCGCGTAAATTCTTTTCGCTTCATACGCATTAAGAAAGGATTTTACGAAAACCAGTTGGGGGTGAAAAATTCAAAATTTTAAATTTAATGTTAATGCTTACATCTTATCCGTGGCAACGGCTATTGCATTGTTCTATTTGCAAATCTTTATTTGGCCAATAGATGTCGCTTCCACGCAGTGTTTAACCTGGGAAGCTCTGGGTATTTCAGCTAGTATTTCATAAATATAAAGGCCAAATTATATTTTAATGCCTACATGAATTAAATTCATGAAGTCGTGTAGTATAATATTTTTTTTTAATTAACGTTTCAATTGCCGATACTGTCTAAGATGTAAATGGTATTTCCGGCAGAGACGGAACACTGCTAATAATTAGAGACCGGAAAAATTCGCGGATTCATTTCGCCATATGCTAGAATGCAAATAATTGCATTTTTGTGCAACTCCTGCCATTGGTTCGCTGTTAACCTGGAGGACTGTGGGCCAATTATAGACCCTCAGTCAAAGCAGTATCGAATCACGAGTCTCCCAATTGAGACGCCTCACAAGTCAGCAGCCAATGAACAGGTGATTGTTTGCCCGAGTGTGCACAGGATCGTGGAGTCTAGCCTGGATGTCATTGAACCCGCGAATTTTTCCAGTCCCTACTAATAATTCATAAACCAGCCGCTAGAGTGCAGCTGTATCCAATTTACTCGATGCTGGTAGACGCGCAAATGCCGTGATTTCGATTTTGTTGTGTTATGTAACACAGTTTACATGTAAATAGTGTATGTTGTAACGAGGTAGGTGAAAAACCTTTTTAGTGTATTTAGTTCATTAAATGTGTGGACTGTTGTAACGCAGGATTTTGTTATATTCACATTTTTTAGTGTATATTTGAACTTCTGCATCGCTTTAGCTTACGTGGATCTTTGTTATCCAAAGAAGTGTGTAGTAATTGAGTGGTCCGTCTTTCCTATAAATTTGCGTCAGACGGGCCAGACACATTTAGGGATAGATTGACCACTTATTTTATTTGTGTACATGGTATGCTCGTATATCAAAATGTAAATTAGGTATTTTAAGGAAGGGTGATTAAAATAATAGTCTATAAATATTTTGAAATAAGTGTTGTGGTCGAATATGGCAGGATTTTTTTTAATGTTTAAATACACAAAATGTACAATGAAATATTTGCCTTTTTACCGTTATCTTATCCTGAAAACCACTAAACCGGGTATTTTTCAAGTCTCGGAAGTCCCACTTCTTTTAAGGCGCGCAATAACTTAATGGCAAACCACCCTTCAAGAAAACTGCCATGGCTACAGTTCGGAGAAAGGCAGACTGCTGCCCGGAAAAAAGTCAGCACCAGTTGAAGATTGCATCTGTGCCTACAAATGGCTCGCAAGCCGCGCATTTGCAAACCCAGGAAAAACCAGAGGAGGGATGGGCTTGTGATTGGTGGGGAAGTTTGTGGAGGAGGGGAAAGAACAGAAGATAGCCAATGCGCCACTGAGGAAGCGTCTTGAATTCTTATATCTTCGGTTACCGGTGCAAATCGGAAGCAGTTATACTCAGCCAGTTTGTAGATAGAAGGCAAGGAGAAAATTGGTTGTGCTTAAACAAACCGGTTTTCATTGTTCAATTGAACAACATTTAAAGTGTTCTATTTATTTCCTACAGTAATTTTCAACTTACAACAAAAATATCAAGAGAGCAACAGGAATGATGCAGGCTATAATAGACGTTATTTTTTTTTCAGACGTAAATAAATTTGTGAAATTATTTAAAACACACCATAAGTGAATACGTGCTGTGAATGTGGTTTCACGGCAGTAGGCTTAAAGTGGTTTTATCGAAAAGCATAATATTGAAAACCTGTAAATATACCTCGCTAGGAAAACGTCGTAACTCTGGATGCAGGCAGTTAGTTGGCCGAAAGTAATTTTTTCTGAAAAGTCATTTAATCGACTGACATTTAGGTCAAACTACTATCGGCTTGCTGAAAGCTACCAGTGAATTTTTTTCTTTTTCTTTTTTTTTTTAGTCAGAGGCCTGTAGATCTTGAAGCACGACCGGTAAACGCATTTATCACAAGTTTTGATTCCCATCTTGATCTCGAAATTTCCAAGTGGAAGTCATTTCAGATTCGCATCATTGAATGCAATATATAGAAATAACATTGCCAGTAAGAAATACCTTTGTTGTGTTACGTTTTAAGCCACTACAGCAAGGTCTGCTCAGCTATACGCAACACACGCAACACGCATCGTCGTTATTGAGTCTCGTAATAGGACTGATAATCCCTCCCCCCCTTCCCCCCCCAAACCACATACGGGAAAATTGCTAGTAGCCAATTTCTTCATTACCGCATCCTGCAGTTGTGTAGAAGCCAGTTTATCATCCGAATCGACCACACACAGAAAATTAGTGTTCGTTAATTGCGTGCAATCTTATTTATGTTCCAAACAAAATAAAAAAAAAACACATAGTAATCGGTTGTAAAAAAAATATGTGAGGGAGTCTTTCAGTTTTCGCCAGTGATGTGTAAGGTCTAACCACGGTAACGAGCGAATTCATGATTTATGATGTTGCGAATACACTTATAACATGAAACTCGGACTTTAAAATAAACGCATAACATTTAAAAACAATGTCTGGTTCATTAATATACTCAAATTGTATTATAAACTAAATTTCTGAACGCGAATCACACGTAGTTTTATCACCCACCGCTAGAATTCGCTGCCGGCACAGCTGCGTAGACTATCAAAATATTCCATTTGCATCGCGAAATTTTAAACTATATAATGAAATGTCTCCTATTAAAGTGAAAAATACTTGGAAAAAACCACGGCTTTGGACCTGATTTCGAAAATAAATATTATTTATAAACAGCTAACACTGTTAAAATTAATAACAGATAATACTATAAAGTTTCTCTTTGTTTTTGTGAATTTTGTTTCACGCCACCCGCCACAGATGGCAGCACTGTGGTTGTTACACATTTCCGTTCCTTGACTTCTGTCGCCTTCACGAAATTTCTCCCATCAAATGCCGTACAGCGAGAGCTACGATGTTACACGTAAAAAAATAAGTGAGTGTACATAAGCACGCGCGTTGGTAATTAAAAATGGGTGCGTGTACTTAGGTACGTGCGTGAGAAGTTATACTTCTTTGGCATCATTAAAACATAGTTTTTAATTGCATGCAAAAATAGTGCGTGGAGTCCCTCCGCGCGGAAGAAGTGAAACTTCGTAATGTGGAAATGAAAATAGGAAGAGGTAGAAATTGATTTTTAGTGAAATCATATTGTATCAAATCAAACTAAAAAAATAAAGGAAATAAATTTGTAACGATTCATAGATTGATTTTCAGAGAGAGAGAGAGAGAGAGAGAGAGAGAGAGAGAGAGACCTATTGAATGTCTATAAAACTAACGTTTTTATGAGAGCAGATTTTCATGAAATAAATCATGAAATCATTCAACGATAAAAGCTGTTTATTTAATTAACCTGACGGGTTCGCTCCAAGGAGAAAATTGACGCGGCGAGACCTCGTGGACATAGAGAAATGACACACACTCACTATTTATGTGTCTATGAAACATGATTTTTTTCTGCAATTTAAATTGTAATATACAAAAAGGGTATTGAAAATTGAAACAAATATGGCCACACTACAAACTGTCAGGATATTTTTTTTTCTTACTCTCTACTTAGTTCCATTCACTCTCGCTCTCTCTCTCTCTCTTTCTATTCCCCCTCCCCAGGAGCGTTAAACGTTTAACGCAACCTTGTTAGAAGTCGCATTAGAAGTATAACTTCAATAAATATTTTGCAAAATAAAAATAAAAACTCACTTTAATTTTGCATGTAAATTATTAATACAAATATATATATAAAATATATAATATAAATACGCTCATCAATGACTCACTGACTCTGACTGTGCAACGCTGCATCAGTTCTGTTTTCATGCTCTTACAGTGTGTAACATTGTCATTGCTCTTTGCCAGCATTATTTCTCCTAGCATTGCTGCCGAGTTCGGGGTGCAAAGATAATATGCATGGGTTCATAGAGTCGTATTTTGACGAAGTGATATTTTCCGCATTCTTAAGTAATAAAGTAGAGAGCCGTGTCTTAGTTTGCCACGTTTAGGACGCGTATATATCTGTTTGATATAATTCAAGTTGCTTTCCTCCGCTTGCAAATATGAATCCGCCAACCACTGTGTTGTGTCAATTTTCCAGCGCTAATGATAGGATTAAATTGATCGCGAATAAAAGTTAACGCAAATTTGAATTGTAGCATGCTATTGTCGTTCAGAACAGTATTCAGTCGAAAACCTCCATGCGAATCGCACTGCCAATATGGTTTCCATCCTAGTGTATGTTGAATCGATTCCACAACGAGGGAGTATATCGAAAGACCAGGTATAATTAACACCGGGGACGCACCACAACGCCGAAATACCACAACGCCGAACGTACAATAATGCCGAAAACCATAACGCCGAATGCCAAATTGACTACAACGCCGACAGCTAGAAAACTGCTTGAGGCGCGCCAAAGCCTCGACCAATCACAGGCCGCCGTCCAGGAAATCGAAGAAAACGAGATTTTAATGATGTAAAAAAAATAGTTATTTAATCCATCTGTCACTTGGCAACATATTGAATGTTCCGCAAATACTGTTTAGAACGTAAAGCATTTAAGCAAAGATTGTTTTCACGCCTGTAAACAAATCAAATAGTTACGTCAGGTATCTTAGCAAAATGTAAACAAAAGTTTAAGTGCATAGTTTCAGCGCTCTGTACTACGGTTATAGTAAAGTACATACACACTTATAGGTATAAATTCATTTATGTGTATATACGCATATATATGCATATACAAATTTTTATTAATATACAAATATACGGACATGTATCCATATATATGTATACACATATATTTAAAAACATAAACATATACGTATATGGATATACACATTTAAATGAATATACAAATATATAGACATATACACATATATGTATACACATTTAAAAGAATATACAAATATATAGACATATAGGCCTACATACACATAAATGTAAACATAAACATATATATAATTAACTAACATATAAAAGCATATACACATTTAAATGAATATACAAATATACACACACACATATATGTACACACATTTTTAAAAAACAAACATATATATGTAATTAACATATACATGCTAACACACATATATGCATATACGCATACATATGCATATACCTACATATATAAATGACTATACAAATATTAAGACATACATATATATATATATGAATATACGTATATGTAAATATATACATGTATGTTAATTACACATGTGCATGTATAAACACACATATACTGTATGTATTTATAGCCGGGAGGCGCAGGTTGCTGCAGTCACCGCGCCTTGTTTACAACATGTCTGCCGGCGGTATCGAACCAGCGAGGCGGACGCCTCAACAGCTGATGAGCGATAAACACTGCAAACCCCCCCCCCCCCCTGGAGACGGTCGCCTCTCTTCCTCGTCTGCGCGCGACGCCGAAAAGTTTTGTTCGGCGCCGCGCCGACCCCTGGTTCAATCCTCGTTCGACGCAAAGAAAGTAATCTAGGCTCAATGCAAGAAAGGTCTCTACCCAACAGAATAAACATGTTAACCCTGCATCACCATGCCTACCTGGATGCCATGTTTGGCGCGCCTTATGACCAATGGATAGTGACCGGAAAAATTTGCGAATTCAATGACTTACAGGATGGACTCCAAGATCCTCTATGCGCTCGGGCAAATTACATCTGCTCATTGGCTACTGACTCGTGACAACAACTAACTAGAATGCTTTTGATTCGATACTTCTTTCGTTCAGGATTATTCATTGGTAGAGCCATAGTCGCAAGCTAGAATGCAAACCTCCACACTGTCGCACTGTGTTCATGATTGGACCGCAGTTATCTGTACACGCCCCTCTACGACCGTGAGCCAACGATGTCCAGCTAAAAGAGAAGTAAGCGAATCATGTAGTGCCAAATAACAAGGATAAATCTGTTCTCGCTAAGAAATCAACCAATGGGAAAGTAAACATGGGTCGAGCACACCTATAACTTTGAATTCTATCCTGAGGCCAGAGGAATCCACGAAATTTCCGAGACTCTATTCATTGGCTCTGGTTCCTTCAGACAACCTGTTGTCCAATCACTGAAGCAGCAAAAGATTAAACACATTTGGATTCTAGCCTATCGCGAAATGAAACCGCGAATTTTTCCGGTCTCTATCAATAGATGTGCGAAACACATGCATGTAGGCCAAGCGTCTCCGAATCTCGAGGCCTCATTCGTGGATACTTGGCATGCCTCTCAAACTAGCCGTGACCTGTTGCAAGCACACAAGACAAAGAGTCTCCCAACTGCCGGATATAAAGTATGAATGACAAAACAGCTTCGTGAGAAAAAGCATAAAAAAATCATTTAATAATTATTTTTTTCTATACTGATACATAACTTTTTTTTCAGTTTGTTGATCCACTGTAGTGAACGATTTACCATCCCGGTGGCAAATTGAGCTTATGCAGGTTTTTTAAATTTGTGTATCGTGGTGTACATTCTAGCCGTCATCAGTCTTTATTGCTATGCCACTCTACGTTAATATAATTATTCATAGTAAAAAAGGTTTTTTTCGTGTAATATTATTAAATAATTAATTATTTCATTTTATAAAAGAATTTTCATTAATAATAGCTGGATTTAAATACAAAATATTAAGATTTCAAGTTTTTAGGATTTTAAAGTGTGACTTAAGGGTTAAAACACGTATAAGGACGCGTGCAAGTATGTAAGTTCGTTATGTAAATGGGTTATCGTGACTAAAATCAAAGTTTGGTCAGGTAATGTAAGCGTAATTTAAAATACCCTATGACCGTGACACTCTCAAATCCTCGCGATATGGTGGGTTTTTTTTTTCACGAGCTATCGGCCAACTTCGGAGAGCTTCGGGACTGTTCGGTAGTGGCTGTCGAACCTGCGAGCTGCAGGCTTCAACTTGTCTGAGGCAGGCGAGGCCGGCGCGACAGCCCGTCTCCTCTGGGTGCGTCAGTCCGCCAACAGGTCGCTCTGGCGGTCTCGCACACACCGTAGGTACCTTTTCTCTGAAGTCATGCTTCTTTAGGCGCGATGTGAAAAAAGGTAATAATTCATCAGGCACGTTGTGAAAAAGGTCATACTTCTTCAGGTGCGTGGTGAAAAAAGTCATACTTCATCAGGTGAGTTGTGAAAAATGTCATACTTCTTCAGGCGCAAAGTGAAAAAAAAATCTTCTTCGGGCGTGTTGTGAAAAAAGTCATACTTCTTCAGGCGGTGTTGAAAAAAGTGATTCTTCATCAGGCGTGTTGTGAAAAAAGTCATACTTCTTCAGGTGTGTTGTGAAAAAAGTCATACTTCTTCAGGCGCAATGTGAAAAAAAATACTTCTTCGGGTGTGTTGTGAAAAAAGTCAGACTTCTTCAGGCGCATTGTGAAAAAAGTGATACTTAATCAGGCGTGTTGTGAAAAAAGTCACGTCTTCAGGTGTGTTGTGAAAAAAGTCATACTTCTTCAGGCGTGTTGTGAAAAAAATTTCATACTTCATCAGGTATGTTGTGAAAAAAGTCATACTTTATCAAGTGCGTTGTAAAAAAGTCATACTTCATCAGGTGTGTTGTGAAAAAGTCATACTTCATCAGGCGCGTTGTGAAAAAAGTCATACTTCATCAGGTGTGATTTGAAAAAAGGTCATACTTCTTCAGGCGTGTTGTGAAAAAAGTCATACTTCATAAGGCGCGTTGTGAAAAATGTCATACTTCTTCAGGCGCGTTGTGAAAATCATACTTCATCAGGAGCGTTGTGAAAAAAGTCATACTTCATCAGGTGCGTTGTGAAAAAAGTCATACTTCATCAGGCCTGTTGTGAAAAAAGTCATACTTCTTCAGGCGTGTTGTGAAAAAAGTCATACTTCATAAGGCGCGTTGTGAAAAAAAGCATACTTCTTCAGGCGCGTTGTGAAAAAAATACTTCAGGTGCGTTGTAAAAAAAGTCATACTTCATCAGGTGTGTTGTGAAAAAACTGATACTTCATCAGGCGTGTTGTGATAAAAGTCATACTTCTTCAGGCGTGTTGTGAAAAAACGTCGTACTTCATCAGGCGCGTTGTGAAAAAAGTCATACTTCATCAGGTGTGATGTGAAAAAAGGTCATACTTCTTCAGGCGTGTTGTGAAAAAAGTCATACTTCATAAGGCGCGTTGTGAAAAATGTCATACTTCTTCAGGCGCGGTGTGAAAATCATACTTCATCAGGAGCGTTGTGAAAAAAGTCATACTTCATCAGGTGCGTTGTGAAAAAACTTATACTTCATCAGGCGTGTTGTGAAAAAAGTCATACTTCTTTAGGCGTGTTGTGAAAAAAGTCATACTTCATAAGGCGCGTTGTGAAAAAAAGCATACTTCTTCAGGCGCGTTGTGAAAAAAATACTTCAGGTGCGTTGTAAAAAAGTCATACTTCATCAGGTGTGTTGTGAAAAAACTGATACTTCATCAGGCGTGTTGTGATAAAAGTCATACTTCTTCAGGTGTGTTGTGAAAAAACGTCGTACTTCATAAGGTGCGTTGTGAAAAAAGTCATACTTCTTCAGGCGCGTTGTGAAAAAAAATACTTCAGGTGCGTTGTAAAAAAAGTCATTCTTCATCAGGCATGTTGTGAAAAAAAGTCATACATCATCAGGCGCGTTGTGAAAAAAGTCATACCTACTCCACCAGGCGTATTAAAAAAGTCATACTTCTTCAGGTGCGTTGTGAAAAAATTAATATATCTTCAGGCGCGTTGTGAAAAAGTCATACTTCTTCACGCATGTTGTGAAGAAAGTCATACTTCATCGTACACGTTGTGAAAAAAAATCTTACTCTGTCAGGTGAGTTGTGAAAAATGTCATACTTCTTCAGGCGCGTTGTGAAAAAAATACTTCATTAGGAGTGTTGTTAAAAAGTCATACTTCATCAGGCGTGTTGTGGTAAAAGTCATGTTTCATCAGGCCAGTTGTGAAATAGTCATACGTCATCAGGAACGTTGTGAGAAAGTCATTTTTCATTAGACGCATTGTGAAGAAAGTCATACTTCATCAGGCGCGTTGTGAAAAAAAATCATACTTCATCAGGAGCGTTGTGAAAAAAGTCATACTTCATCAGGCGCGTTGTGTAAAATGTCATAATTCTTCAGGAGTGTTGTGAAAAAAGTCATATTTCTTCAGGCACGTTGTGAAAAAAATCATACTTCATCAGGCGGGTTGTGAAAAAAGTCATACTTCTTCAGGCATGTTGTGAAGAAATTCATACATATTCAGGCGCGGTGTGAAAAAAGTCATACTTCTTCAGGCATGTTGTGAAGAAATTCATACTTCTTTAGGCGCTTTGTTGAAAAAGTCATACTTCTAAGGCGCGTTGTGAAAAAAAAATTATACTTCTACAGGCGTATTGTGAAAAAAAAACATGGTAGTGAATTTTTACGATGCTCGCGCTCCATGTAACGAAATTTTCACAGGATGAAAAAAAAAGTTACAAACAAATAAATATTAAATGCGTACTTTTAAATCTCATATTTTAGTGACTGATATTTAATACTATAGCTAGGGACACCTGTATTTCGCGAAAACATTTCTTGTCAAGGTATTTCACAAAATACTGTGTCTTTTTCAAAGAGTCATGGCAAATTGTGAGGGTGCAGCAGTACGGTGACCACATTCTCATTGGCCCCGTCAAGAGCGGGACGACACCTCTCACCGACCTCAGCCAATAACCACAGGAGAAAAGCTACAGTATTTTGTGAAATACCTTGACACGAAATGTATTCGCGAAATACAGGTGTCCCTAACTATAGCATATAATTAAAAACACATATTTATTGTAAATATTACTGATATAAATTGTGTTTGTAAACTTTTTAAAGTGTATTTAGAAATAATTTGCATTATAAAATATAAATTGCATTATTATTTTTAAAAAATTAATAAATTAGAATAAAGTCAGAAAATTTATTGATATTCATTGTTAGCAAATATGTATACGTGTATTTATATAAATTTTAATTACTGAGTTTTTATTAAATTATTATATTTGATTGTTGTTATGCTTTACCAACCGTTTTTGTTATAACACTCCAGTCCTTTTATTATTTTATTTCTATCAATTAATTACACGCAAATTTAAAGTAAGTTTACTATTACGCCAAGTAAGTATAAATTCTAACGCACGTACATACATAATTACTCGCACACATTTTCCCGATAATCTTCATGGCAAAATCTGTTGCATTCATCATGATTAATGCTTTATTCGTATCCTGGCAATGGCTATAACATTGTTAATGCTTTTTTCTATTTGCACCCAGGCAAGTACACTCTCGCAATGTGAAAGACTGGTTTAAGATTCTAACGTAAATGAGGCATAAATAGAGACCGGAAAAATTCGCGATTTCAATTACCTGTAGAATAGACTCCATGATCCTCTATGCATTCGGGAAAATGACATCTGCTCATTGGCTACTGACTCGTGATACCTGTTAACTGTGACGCTTGTGCTTCGATACTTCTTTTGTTAAACTGTTGCCCAATCACTGATACGGTAAAAAGGCAAACGTTTTTGGATTCTAGCTTCTCACGAAAGGAATCCGCGAATTTTTCCGGTCTCTAGGCATAAACAATGCAGTAGACGTTGTCATGGAGACGAATAATGTGTGAACATTGCAACGGCCATTTTACCATGTATATCATCCGGGAAAAAATGGAAGAAACTGGCTAAATAAATAATAATTAAAGAAATCTCCGTACTTTCTCCATTTACTAAAACTTATATATTGGCGTAACCTTGAGGAGGGGCATTAATAATGAGTAGAGACATGCAAAATTCGCGGATTCATTTCGCGATAGGCTAGCATCAAAAACACTATACCATCGTACCGCTTCTGCGATTGGCCCACATTTTATCCGGGGAACTGTGAGCTAATGGGAAACACTAAACCAAGAAAGTGCCGAATTACGGACAGCCTAGTTGAGACGTCTCACGCGTCAGTAGCCAATGAACAGATGACATTTCCGCGAGTATTTAAAGAACTGTGGAGTCTATCCTAGAGGTCAATGAATCCGCGAATTTTGCAGGTCTCTAATAATGAGCAGTGCTCATTATCTACTAAATAAATCTCTTTAAAACTGACTGATTGGTATACAACGCACAGTCTAAACCGGTGGACCAAGAGATTTTGAATTTGGAAAACATATTCCCTAAGTACTCTAGGGGTACACAAAGCAGAGATTTTTTTGGGATTACAATTTGAAAAGGGTGAAAACGGGTAGTAGAATTTATATATAAACAATTTATTTTAAGTTACGATGGTCAAATTTTGTAAATATATTCTTTCTTTCTTACTTTCTGAAAATTAATCTCCTAAGGGGGAGAGGTGTTTCAGGTGAATTAAAGATCGAATTTCACATTTTTGGTCGAAAATCTTCTTGGAACGAATGTTGCATTGTTGATGCATTGTCATCTTCTTTTTTAGGGGGGCGGTAAAGATGAAAATTTCCCATTTTTCAAGTGTTAGTCCTACAGAGTTAAAACTCGGCATTAATGATCCTTTTATTAGAGCTCCCAGGTGTGGTTTAGCCCGGGAAAGGCTAGTGGTATGCATTGGCCGGTTCTGGCACAGCGTCCATGGTGAGGATTATCATTTAAATGTGTATATGTATATTTATGCGTATATAGATATATATGTGTTTATACCTATACATGTGTATATACTGTACTATAACAGTAGTACATACAGAGCGTTGAAACTATGCACTTAAACTTTTGTTTACATTTTGATATGCCGTTGCTGACGTAACTATTTGATTTGTTTACAGGCGGCAATTTTTGGTGCGAAATTTCATGAAAATTCTTCAAAAATGACTCCAAATTCCTCAGGTTCCTAGACATTTCCCTATTTCGAGGTGAAAAATTTCCGTTTTGAGGGAAAATCCCCCGTTTTTTATTACAGAAAAATTCAAAATTTCGAAATTGTAAAATAATAATTAAAAAGCCAATAAAATGATTTGCATATGTATTGGACTTTACTCCAACCAGGAGCTAACTCCAGTGGCCACTCCATTGTTATATGGATCTATGCGGGATCACCAGCGTCACGGCATTGCAAGCACCTTGTAATGGATCAACAGAAAAGCAAGCACCATCCATTGACTTAATTCCCAATTGGCGGAATCTGGGTCAGTGGTGACCAATGAGAACCTTCGGACACATTGTAATGGACACAGCTATCAGTAGCGACCGGAAAAATTCGCGGATTCAATTACCTCTAGGATACCCTCCATTATCCTCTGCACATCTCAAGTAAACACGCGTGTTCATTGGGTACTAAATTGTGAGGCGTCTCCACTGGGTATCTTGTGATTCGACGCTTCTTTGGTCGACAGTTTCTCATTGGCATAGAGAGCTCCAGTTAAACTGCGAGCCAATAGCAGAACCAGCAGAATTGTACACATGTTTGAATTTCAGCCTATCACGAAATGAATCCGCGAATTTTTCCGGTCTCTAGCTATCAGACATATACTTAGGGACTGGAAAAATTCGCGGGTTCAATGACCTCCAGGATAGACTCCACGATCCTGTGCATACTCGGGCAAACGTCGCCTGTTCATTGGCTGCTGACTTGTGAGGCGTCTCAATTGGGAGACTCGTGATTCTAAACTGCTTTGATTGAGGGTCTATAATTGGCCCACAGTCCTCCAGGTTAACAGCGAACCAATGGCATAAGTTGCATAAAAAATACAATGATTTGCATTCTAGCATATCGCGAAATGAATCCGCGAATTTTTCCGGTCTATATATACTACATCCTGATTATTCATCGGAGTTATCAGTAGTTCGCTGCTCGCTCGAGTAATTTAGTGGTCTAAATTTAAAAAAAAAAAAACACCATTTTGAGAATTTTCATACGTTTTTTTACGATTTAAGTGTTTTTTTTCCTATGTTACAAAACTTACTCAACCAAATTTTAATAATATTAACGATCACCTAGACACCCGATGAACTACTTCTCTTTCGAAAGAAAAATAAACCAAGAATGAATTTCGCGAGAATTTAATTTTCTTAAAATACCTTGCCTTACGTAACCTAACATAGCTTCTTTAAAAACATCAAAAAGAAAAAAAAAGTCCGAAGATCAACGAACTTGTATTATTCGAGCGTCTGACTTGGAGCAAGTGAATATGAGGTTCTCTCTCCTGTGTAGTTGTTGGGAAACCAGTTCCAATTTCTTGTCCGCCGCCTGCTACTATCTCCGTCTCTTTCTTCTTTCTTCCAGGGGCGAAGTGATAGCCGACTGCGCAGTAAACACATTTGCAACCTCGACACTGCATCGTCGTTTTCATCGATAGAACTGCAGAAAAGAAGTTTCACAAGGTATACTCTTACCTGTACCTGACCAACTCTTCATCCAGAACAACCTCTGTCTCGTATACTCTGCTGCACTTAACGCGTGAAAAATGCACCATGCATGTCTCTGCCCAGGTTTTCCCCTGTGGCCATGCAGGTTTTACCTGGGCCAAACTAAGCACAGTTTTTTTAAGCTAGTTTTATATATTGGGGAGTCAGACATGGTGCTAATTGCTTCCATAGATGGCCAATCCCCTCCTAGCACACGATGCATGCAACCCTCTCCCTGCATGGTTAATCCCGGCATGACCAGGCGTATAGGCTTCGGCCTAAGATACACCTAGGTCCCTCTCCTAACCCTGACCCTTCGCGCAAACTTCACTAGGTTAAGTTAGGTTAGGAAAGGAAAAGAAAAAAAGTATAATGTCATATTGCAATTCTCACCTCGTTGAGATTACACTCTGATCATGGATAGGTTTTGACAATTTTTCACTTGTGTCTCAGGGCACATCCAGTCTTTGACTGATTTAATATTGTGACGTGATAAACTAAACGAATATAGTTTCATGTAGCAACAGTCTAGTTAATCATGTACTGATATTTATGTTATTTTTGTAGGAATTTTCTGCTACCAAAATTCTAAAGTTTTCTTGCAGCACCTGTCAAAGGTGTCTAAACCTATCTTGAAATTTGTAACCTTTTTGCTGCACAGTTTTTTTTATATTTCTTAGATATTTTAAAAAAATGTAAATGTTCAAATAATAAATTTACATTTAATATCTTTTACCAAAGCGCATGCTTAAAAGACATTAATTATTACTAAACAAACTCATTGATACTTTTTACATTAGCTTATTTTTCCTTTGGGAAGAATACAAACATTTCTCATCATAAACGTTAATCAATGTGCTGCCTATAAGCTATTATTACATCAGTGGTGTACCAACATGACTCTATGCCTCTACTAAACAGCATTTACGTGCAGTTACATGCCAACACACGATACAAATAACACCATTGTAGTTTGTAGAAAACATTTGTTAAATGACTAAGCTTTCAATGGCAGCGACGGATGTATAATTTTCTTTCCCTCGGGGCAGGAATTATGTTTGGCACCATCCACACACCCCGTATCAGGCATAATTTGTTTTGAATCGATGCACATTAGATACACTTACCAGTATTTAAGTGTACGTTGTGTTTCACGTGCAGTATTTTTCATGTGTAACATTTTAGCTCTCGGTACACGGCATTTGGTAGGAGTGATCTCGTGAATGCAACGGAAGTTGCGGGGAATGTGTAACCACGGTACTGCAATCTTCAACGGATGTCGCAAACCAAAGTTCGCAAAGCCAAAGGGAAACTTTATAGCATTGAAGTTTTGACGAATTTAAACAAAATGTCGAAAGTTGGATCCAAAGCTGGGGTTTAGTACTTTTTCAAAGTCATTTTCGCTTTTATTGGAGCTGTTCTATTAGTAGGGACTGGAAAAATTTGCGGGTTCAATGACCTGTAGGATGAACTCCATAGTTCTACGTACACTCGGTCAAATGTCACCCTCTCATTGGCTGCTGACTTGTGAGGCGTCTCAATTGGGAGACTCGTGATTCGATACTGCTTAGACTGAGGTTCTATAATTGGCCCACAGTCCTCCAGGTAAACAGCGAACCAATGGCAGAAGTTGCATAAAAATACAATTATTTTCATTTTAGCATATCGCGAAATGAATCCGCGAATTTTTCCGGTCTCTATTTATAGGAATGACTTTTCGATTAGTTTTAACAAATTTACGTACCTAAATTGGGTTCAAAGCTGAGGTTTAGTACTTTTTCGAAGTCATTTTCGCTTTTATTGGAGCTGTTCTATTAAATAACATGAAATAACGGCCTGCTTATAAAATGATTCAGTAATCGACTTAGCAGCTCCAGCAGCGAATTCTAGCGGAAAGTGCAAAAACTTCTTGAGATCCGCGTCGAGAAATGTATTTGAAAACACAGTTTTCGTATGTTTATCACGTTCAGCATTATTTTACGTTAAATTTCGTACCCGAGTTTTATTTTATAATATTGTAATTGCAACGTGATAACACGTGAATTTGCTCGTTACCTAGGTTAGATGTTACACATCTCTAGCGAGTACTGAAAGACTTCTTCACAATTGTTTTTAGCAATAATTTAGTGTTCAAAATTCAATGCAAAGACAAAAGATATAAATACAAAGAGTTTTAATTGTGTTACATTTTTTAAATATGAACATTGAACAATTATTTTACTGGCCTTCACATGAGCATGCAGCCCCAAAATTACTTGAAACCGACTAATACAAAACTAAACTGAAAAACATGACTATTGATAGGGACTGGAAATATTCGCGGTTTCAATGACCACTAGGATAGACTCCACGATTCTCTATGTACTCGGGCAACTATCACCTGGTCATTGGCTACCGACTCGGGACACCTGTTTACTGCGATTCTTATGATTCGATACTTCTTTTGTCGAGTGTTTGCCAGTGGCTCAGAGTCCTTCAGGTAAATTGCGGTCCAATCACTAACGCAGCATTAAGCTAAACGAGTTTGGATTCCAGCCTGTCTCGAAAGGAATCCGCGAATTTTTCCGGTCTCTAACTATTGACAATGAGTAAAATCCAAACACATGTATGTAGATATTGTGTAATAATTTTTTTTATAATTTTGAGATATCATAACAATCATGTACATAGTAGATTCCGAGTAAATTGTTTTCTGAAAGTAGCAAATAATTTATGAATATTATTCATAGTAAAACTATGAGTCTTGTAACTCAAAAGACAACTAATTTATTTCTTTTTTCACTTCATAATAAAGGTATGCTAGAAAATATTTTTTTTTATCTTGAGTCTTCTAATTATTTTATTATTAAAATTAATAACTTAAAAAAATATTATAGTTTTGCAAAGAAATTCTTTTGAAACCAGTTCCAAAATGGTTTTTCTTGTAAATGAACCAATATGACAGTTTTAATCGTGTCATATAATTCCGTATAATACATTAACCTAATGGTTTATTTGTAGGGGAAATTATTTTTGAGTCTTCCAAATTATTAATGGACAGTGTTTAAGCATGCATACTGTAATTCCTATCGACATGTGTATGGAAATGTACAACGTTGTACTTTGTAGCACAACAATAACTATCTAAAGAATTTACTTGTAAAACGTCGACTATTTTTCTAGCGAAACTAAAATTCAACTGATTAACGTTTTGACTCACGAACTTCTCTTTGGTATTAGCTACGCATTCGATAACCATCGCAGAGCTTGTGTTTCAACCAGCGCGGTGGGCAAACAAGCTTCGCCACTGATATCCCTCGCAGCAGTGAGTCATTAATTATTAATGAGTCAGTGCTTACCGTTGCGACAGCTCTGGCAGCCAGAAGCCTCACTAACTTACTACCAGCCTGCCGCGTCAGTTAGCCATCTGTACGTTAATTACGTCCCGAAGTACGGTACTCTTTTTTGTTAAAGGTGTATTTGCGAGAGGTAGCAACATTGGCAAAATTACGCGTTTTCTTTTGTAAAGTTTCATGTAGCAAGTAAGCTCATTTGTAAATTTTACGTGTAAAGCATTATTATCAAAAATGTCACCTACTAAAAAACAAAGCAAAATCTACTCTTTTTTTTTTAAAAAAAAAAGTGTATTTGCGAGAGGTAGCAACATTAGCAAAATTACACGTTTTCTTTTGTAAAGTTTCATGTAGCAAGTAAGCTCATTTGTGAATTTTACGTGTAAAGCATTACTATCAAAAATGTCACCTACTAAAAAACAAAGCAAAATCTACTCTTTTTTTTTAAAAAAAAGGTGTATTTGCGAGAGGTAGCAACATTAGCAAAATTACACGTTTTCTTTTGTAAAGTTTCATGTAGCAAGTAAGCTCATTTGTAAATTTTACGTGTAAAGCATTATTATCAAAAATGTCACCTACTAAAAAACAAAGCAAAATCTACTCTTTTTTTTAAAAAAAAAGGTGTATTTGCGAGAGGTAGCAACATTAGCAAAATTACATGTTTTCTCGTTTGTAAAATTTCAGGTAGGAAGTGTCTTATTAACCCTTACAAAGTCATTAGTACGTAAACTCATTTGTGGATTTTACGTGTAAAGCATCATTCTCAAAAATGTCACATACTAAAAAACAAATCAAAAAATATATTTTAAATATTTCTAGAAATTATCAATTTAGTTTCATATCATCTTAAATTATTTTGATTAGGTACTAACTGAAAAAAAATTGTTCAAACTGCTTGATTTCTGCGTTCTGGAAAGAGAAATAATATTTCAGTGACTTAGGTTCACTTATTTGTCAGTGACTTCTACTTATTTTGCAGTGAATTTTTAACACCTCAAACAGAGCTTTCTGCTTAACTTAAATGATTTACCAGTCGGAAACATAAATTTTCAGTCGTGAACTAAAATTAGATTGTGCTTAGTAACTGATCGAAGTTTAGACGTTATTTTATTCGAGAATTCAAATTTTATTTTTTATGTAGGTTGAATTCATATTTTTTTATCTTGGATTTTGCATATTGACAATGAGATCGTTCGAGAACAATATTATTCGTAAGTATTGGGTAAGAAGTCGTTCGTCACCTATATTTAGAGACCTAAAAAATTCGCGGGTTCATTTCGTGTTATGCTAAAATTCAAATAATTATACCTTAGTGCTGATTCTGCCATTGGTTCACTGTTAATCTGGAGGACTGAGGGCCAATTAGAGACCCTCACTCATAGAAGTGTCGAATCACAGGCCACCCAGTCCAGACGACTCACAAGTCAGCAGCCAATGAACAGTTGGTATTTGCCCGAGTGTGTAGAGGATATTGGAGTCTATCCTGGAGATCATCGAACCCGCGAATTTTTCCGGTCTCTACCTATAGCGAGGAACATTCACAGCAATTCCCTGGAGTGGTTGTGGCAAACAACGGGAAAAGGAGATCGCAAATACTATTATTAAATAACAAGCAGCGATTACACGGCGTTGCCTGGGCTGAAACACCCTTTGGAAGTTGATTTTCGGTAAGCCTCGTATTGTGTGCGCAGGCTTTCACGGCCATTGTCTGAAGTAGCTTGGCTTCTGGGTTGTAGCCGTAAGAACCTCAGTAGGTAACTTTCTCCCTGATGACGGCGACTGCAATGTCGACCGAAACGTCGGTGAATTATTCGCCAAGGACGCGGTTACAACCCAGAAACCAAGCTACTTCGAGCTTCGCATTTACTAATTGACAAATCCAACCCGAACTGCAAGCAGCCGATGCAATGGCATCAGTCGCCATGGAGACGCAGAATGCATCAGCAATGCAAAAGCCCGTTACCATGGGTACAATTAACACTTCAACAATGCATTGGCAGAATTCTTTCAGTCATTTTAGCAGCCATATCCATCCCACATGAACCGTGCATTTACCGGGATAAAAAGTAGCCTATGTCACACTCCGGCCCATAAACTATCATCTTGTGCGGAGAGGGGGGTGGGGGTGAAACAATTAAATCCGTTAGTTCGTTGCTGCGTGAAAGGTCTAACAAAAAAAGAAAACCAACAAACATACTTTCGCAATTATACTATTAGTAGTATTTATGAATGAAACCTAATGTCTATGGCAAAAGTTCCAATGAACATATTTTTTTCATATTTATTTTGTCCAAATATTCACTTTAAGAAAGACAAATCTAAAATATTTAATTTTTGCTAACCATTGATGTTGATTATATTACGAGTGTAAGGTTTTTTCAGAGCGATATAACTGAATGCGGGAGAAAATTTTGCGTCTAAATAAAAATCCAACCTCGTTAACTAGGGTAAATACAGCTAATTCATATGCAAATTATTGATTCCAAAAAAACATATAGGTACTGTCTGAGAAAACGTGTTGGCCCCATTAGTTGTTAGTCCGCCCGTAGATTCTCTAAACAAAACGTTTGATGGTGGGTGACATTCGTAAAGGCATGAATTTGTACAAATTGTTTGAAAAAAAATGAAACACCTAATAAAGTTCACTTTGAAATTTTGCTTGAAATATTTAAAAGTATTTTTTAATTTTTAATTTTTTTTTTACTTTACACTTATCCTACTAGTAAATGTATCTGGTGCGGTGTTATTGCGCTTGGGTGACCTATAATATAAATATGTAATTTATACGTGTACATTTTTTTTCCCCTGTGAATGTAGCAGAAGCGGTTTTCAGTAGATATAAGCGCTAATATAAATGTATGCAGGCTGTTCTATAGTCGGCTCTAAAAACATTAATTAAACAGGAGGCAATAAAAGACAGTGTTTATTTTGTCGCTCAGTACCAATAGAACTGGTTAAATTGCAAAAATAAAAATAAATTAAAAAAACATGGGAATGTCTGAGAGATGACCTGTTACACAGGTTGTTTTTTTTTTTTTGTATCTTGCACAGGCGCGTTCTCGTATTTTTGAATCTGCAAAAGTGTTTCAAAAACATGCGATAAGCCTTTGTTGAAAAAACGTTAACTAGCGAACTGACTTAGTGCCAAACGAGGCATTTTTAATTTAAGCGTTTACAGGTTGATTTAATATTTTAACGGACCACACGGCAGGTTCTCGAGAATTGGACTAGTTATTCTGGCAAAATTTCAAACGACTGGCTTTACCTTACACCCCGTCGTTTAAATCACGTCGGATGAATGAATTTGTTACGTTTTAAAAGTGGCCGTGAAGTATATTATTTTAAAAGTCGCTGTGTTTTTTTTTTTTTTTTTTTTTTTTTTTTGTAAACGGTGGCTCACGTGTGCCATGTAGCTATCATGGAGATACACGTTCATGGAGTGACAGCAGGCGAGGAAACTCACTTATGATTGACACTTCATCAGTAGAGACCTGTAAAATTCGCGGATTCATTTCGCGATATGATAAGAGTCCAAATATCTTTGACATTATTTTGCTTCAGTGATTAGGCCACAGTTTATCTGAAGGACTCTGGGCCAATGAAAAATCTTTAACAGAAGAATTAGCGAATCACAATCATCCCAGTCAACAGGTGTTACGAGTCGGTAAACAATCAGCAGATGTAATTTGCACGAGTGCATAGAGGATCATGGAGTCTATCCTTTAGGGATTGGAAATCTCGAATTTTACAGGTCTCTACTCATCAGTCAACCAACATATACGTAGCTGACGGCTCACTCGCCTAACTTAGTGGTCGTAATAAAAACCGAAAACTATTTAAATATCGTTTCCCTAACCCAACAAACGTTTACTTTTATTTACGATCACCTAATCTTGCAAAACCCAATCCTACAAGAAATATAATTAGAGACCCGTGAATGTCGCGGATTCATTTCGTGTTATGCTAAAATTCAAATAATTATACCTTAGTGCTGCTTCTGTCATTGGTTCACTGTTAATCTGGAGGACTGAGGGCCGATAAGAGACCCTCACTCATCGAAATGTCGAATCACAGGCCACCCAGTCGAGACGACTCGCAAGTCAACAGCCAATGAACAGTTGGCATTTGCCCGAGTGTGTAGAGGATATTGGAGTCTATCCTGGAGGTCATTGAATCCGCGAAATTCACGGGTCTCTAAATATAATAAATTCCAAACACAACCAAAAAAAAGTGTATCTTGTTGGAGTTCGGGAGGGGCCTAGGTGCGTCTCAGGCCGAAGCCTATACGTAGGGCCATGCATATTTCGCGAAAAGATTCCGAGGCTAGCTGAAAGTTAAAACACTGCAGTACCGTCTGTGTCTCGTGATTGGGCATTTCTCTTTCAGGTCAATATCGATTGTTACAACACAGATCACAGTGAGTCAGTGCGGAAGCAAACGCTTCCTGAGTGGCTTGGTCAAACAAGGCTACATTTTTCCTCGCAGACGGCCGCCAATCACAAGGAAGAACCCGCTGGTGTAGGTGTAACTTGTTGCAGTCAGATGGGCGTTCAGATTTATTTGCGAAAAATGCCTGCCCCTACCTACACGTCTAGTCATGCTGGGATTAGCCTTGCAGGGTCAAGGTCACATGCAACGTGTGCCTTGTGCTGGGATTGGCCAGCCATGGCAGCGATTAAAGCCATGACTTACTCCTCTAAATTTAATCTAGACTATAACTAGGGACTGGAAAAATTCGCGGGTTCAATGACCTCCAGGCTAGACTCCACGATCCTGTGCACACTCGGGCAAACGTGGCCTGTTCATTGGCTGCTGACTCGTGAGGCGTCTCAATTGGGAGACTCGTTATTCGACACTGCTTTGATCTGAGGGTCTATAATTGGCCCACAGTCCTCCAGGTTAACAGCGAACCAATGGCAGAAGTTGAATAAAATTACAAATATTTGCATGCTAGCATATCGCGAAATGAATCTGCGATTTTTTCCGGTCTCTAACTATAACTAGTTCAAGTTTGGCCCAGGTTAAACCTGCATGTATACACACAGGGAAAACAGTATTTCAAGAGACAAAAAAATAATGGTTTGGGTGTTGAATATGCTACACCTATTCCCTAACAATATTCCTAGTGAACGATAGGACACCGCCAGTCGCATATTTTTTAGGGAACGGGTTTTGGTGTACTATCCAATGCCGGGTTTGTGTTCCAGATTCCACGCATGCGCAGAGCTCACCTTCCCGTTGAATTCGTCCACAGAGGGCGGACCCACGTCTGGCGCCATTAACTCGTATATAGTCACTACCGTGAACACTGGGGAGCATACCAAGCGTGTTGGTGTGCCGAATGAAAGTTTATGATAGCGAAACTATCCTGGAATAGATTTTGTACAATTTAATAGTCATAATAAGAATAAATTACTTCTTTAAAAGTAGGTGCCTAAAAAATTATAGGAAAACGTTCTGTTTTTGTGCCATGGTACTGCTTTCTATAGCATTTTTGCCGTAACAACTATATCGGTGAAGTAGCTTGGCTTCTGGGTTGTAGCCGCGTCCTTGGCGAATAATTCGCCGACGTTTCGGTCGACATTGGAGTCGCCATCATCAGGGAGCAGTTATCCTATAAGGAGATGATGGCCTGAAGATGGCGACTGCAATGACGACAGAAACGTCGGTGAATTATTCCACCAAGGACGCGCGGCTACAACCCAGAAGCCAAGCTACTCCAGACAATGGCCGTGAAAGCCTGCGAACATTACTGTATCGGTGGTTGAGAAACGTCCGCCAGAATGCGTTGAAACCTGTTTCTAGCCTCGCGCAGGGCACCGTTTATTTAAACGGCTGCCGATTTGTTCCCTTAATGGGATTCTGTTTGGACATGTTCTGGAATACGGCCCGCGAGTTAGGTAAATGTTGTATTTCAACAAGGCAGTGCTTATTAGTAGAGACCTGAAAAATTCACGGGTTCATTTCGTGTTATGCTAAAATTCAAATAATTATACCTTAGTGATGCTTCTGTCATTGATTCACTGTTAATCTGGAGGACTGAGGGCCAATTGGAGATACTCACTCATAGAAGTGTCGAATCACAGGCCACCCAGTCTAGACGACTCACAAGTCAGCAGCCAATGAACAGTTGGCATTTGCCCGAGTGTGTAGAGGAAATTGGAGTTTATCCTGGAGGTCAGTGAACCCACAAATTTTTCCGGTCTCTACTTATTAGCCACCTTACCCGAGCGTCTTGGAATACCGCCCTTAGAAGAACACAGGAGATAGTGGACGCTCTGGATTAAGAGTTGGTCTAGACAGGAAATAGTTTATAATGCGGGGGTTGGGGGCACTGGACGCTACGTCCGCTTCCATATTTTTTTAACCAATTGTGGATTTTCGTAACCAGGAATTGCGCGCGCCCATGGTGATGGGTAGCTACACTCCAGTCTCCAGCTAACTAAGGATTTAAACTAAGGAAAGAAGAGACAAACAAATAACTTGTAAACTAGGCGCTTGATGAAGGGGGGGAAAAACATCTAATATTTGGCGAATTTCACGAGCAAGCGGGGAATTTCGGGTTTGTGCAGGACTGATTCGAAAATTGTGGGGATAATAGTGTTCATAAAATTTTTAAGCGTATTTATCGCTATAATTGAATGTATTTATGTTCTAATTTGTATAATTTTTTGCATTTTAAATTATACACTATTCAAAAAATTAACTAAATAAAAAAATGAAAATACAAATTCATAATATTTATTGCTTTTCATTATAATTAATATAAATATTTTTTAATTAATAACTAAAGTTATAGGCCTACACATTTTTGTAATGTTGAATATTGAGTATAAATTTTTTTTAAATTTGTTTGAATTTAAACTTTCCCAACCGTCCTGTTCTTATATTATTTAATTCCTATTAGTTATTTGCATGCAAAATTAAGGGTATTATTTTATTACTCCTAGTAATATAACTTCTAACGCGCGAACATAAGTATACGCACGCATTTTTTTCTCTATTAGATAATATTCAGTTAATATATGTTGAGAATATTTGAGGCGAAACACAATATGCCTAGAGACCCGTGAATTTCGCGGATTCATTTCGTGTTATTTTAAAATTCAAATAATTATACCTTAGTGCTGCTTCTGTCATTGGTTCTCTGTTAATCTGGAGGACTGAGGGCCAATTAGATAACCTCACTCATAGAACTGTTTAATCACAGGCCACCCAGTTGAGACGACTCACAAGTCAGCAGCCAATGAACAGTTGGCATTTGCCCGAGTGTGTAGAGTATATTGGAGTATATCCTGGAGGTCATTGAACCCGCGAATTTTTCCGGTCTCTAATTATGTGACATACAAATTTTGATTAACGGTTTATATGTGGCCATCGTTTTAAATTTATTTAATTTTAGTATTTCATTATTTTAGTCAATAAAATTTAGGTTTTCCTAAACCTATAGAAACATGAGTTTTTCGTGGTTTTGGGAACACCTAATTTTTAGTACTTAATGCATAGTAAATGCGTTGTTATAAGATGAAGTCTACGTATGAAAGGTCTATCAAAAATTATATACTACGTGATTTATTTATTTTTTTCCTTTACATGTTAGTACTGACAAAATAAAAGCCACAAATTTCATTAAAAAACAACTTTAAATAAGGACTGAATCAGTAGGAAAATACTTTTATTTGAAAATTTAGGAAATAAAAGAAGCAAAGTTACTTAGGATATTAAACACTTAAGGTCCGAAAGTGGAGGGGGTTTCTAAGGCACAGAGGTACGAAGTAATGGAGTTGGTGTGTACAACCTTTGCCTTGTTAACACTTGAAATCAAAATGAGAACAACCCCTTAACCCCATTTCCTATCCAAATAGCATAACAATTTTCGACCATACCTAATGATGTTTAACGCTAATTTTTTGCAGACGACTCGGTACTGTGTTTTGTTTAACAGTATTTCTCATGTTTTTGAAAAAATTCATAGCACACTGGTCGTATGTCCGATGGGAATGAATTTAACCCCAAATTGGAATGAATTACAAAAAAAAAATGTTTAACTGAGTTTTATTTACAAAAAGAAGCCTATACAACATTTTCTATAGTTGTAGCTTCATAAATGACAAAAATTCCGTACAAAATTTCATTCCCTATTAAACCCTTCTAGGAGATGGATTTTCGAAAAATTCCTTCCTTTGTAGATACTCAACCTACATACGTGATCAAAAGGAACTCCTGTGAAGAAAAATAAAATTTCATGCTTCCCCGGACACACACCCGGTTTAAGCATTTGCGTTCGTTGTCTGTCGGTCGGTCAGTGTTGAAGAAGAGTTTTACAGGGAGATGGAGTTGTACTTTTGTAGCAGCCACGATTTGTTTGGCGTCTGGTTCAACTGCAACATTCGCAGAGGAGACCGCATGGGCGTCGCAAGGATATATTTTTTGGGGGGGACTTCAATTGATTTAGTTGTTGAGAAATATCCATCCCTTGGATGAAAATGCGGGTGGTTAGGGGGTTCTCCCGGAAAAATTTGGGGTATGAAGGTGCAAAAAGGTGGTTTTTAGGCATTTTTCTTTCCTAAATATTCTAATTATAATTGGCTGCAATATATAATTTATTTTTTATAACAAATATTTTCAAAGAACAAATTTGTAAAAAAACAGTTAACATATATGCTGGTTCTATATCCACACAAAATCATTAATTTCAACATCAGGAGAAACCTGAATGTTACACTTAAATGCCGCAGCAGTATTAAGAATATTTCGCACACGTACACAAACACGTACACTATTATTACAGTATAATCTCTCCTCGGTATCGGACCTGATTTTGATTTTACACGAAGATCGAATTAAAAAGTGCTCACATTACCACGATTGGACTAAATGCACCATGCACAACATATGGGTTGTATCACAGAAATCATATTTTTAATATAACTACGAAACTAAACATATTATTGGAGGGGACGAAATTGAAGACTTTTATTATTGGGGGGGGGGGAGGAGGTCCAAGGATATAAGACCCCCCCTCCCCCCCGGGGTGTCGTGGGAGCCTCTTTGCCCGCCGCGGCCACACGCGAGGTCCTTCCAGAGGGTCGCCGCTCGAGGAAGAAGGATCTCCGCTCCAGGAGAGTTCCTGACGTCTCTCCTCCTCGAGTGTGTGGGTTATTTGTTGTTTTTCCCGTGTGGCCGTGTCCTCCTCCCGATACGGGACCGGCCCGTCGCGCGCGATGATTGCCCCCTCTCCCCCCCCCCCCCTCATGGGCCAGCCCGGACGTCCAACTGCAGCGCCCGTGGGAGCGTCCGGGGTCCACCCACCCAGGGCGCCGTGGCTGCTGAGGCGTCGCATGACAACCCCCCCCCCCCCCCCCCCCGTCTCGCAGCCGGCACGGCCGGATCTTTACCTTCACGAAGCGGGGGGGGGGGGACCATTTGTCCGACTGTCCACTTCCCCGAATGACCACTTGTCCGATCTCCTTTTGTCCGAAGGACCACTTGTCCGAGCGGCCAACTCTACGAACTCTGAGGGGCGGATGGTGTCTCCCCACCCGCTCGACCTTGCTCCGCCCTGCCTCCTCCTTGACAGCCAATCCCAGCACGGCCGATAGTCTGTCAATCAGCAATAACAGTTATCACACTGGGAGGTGGCTACCGAAACTAAAACCGCTGGTACAATTACGTACATAAAGCGGCTAATTCGGACAGACACGTCCCTAGTCGCCCGGAGAGCAGACCCTCGGTCTTGGCACATTATCGACTGAAGCAGGGTTCCGATCGTGAAGCTACGCTCTCTTCTTCAGGCACGTTTGTGAAACAACAAGAGTTTATTTTTTTACGATGCGCACGCACCCATACATACAAATAAAAAAATTATATACGTTGCGTTTTTTAAAATCTTATACTGCAGGTATTGATATTGAAAGACGATTTATATAGTTTATTTATTGTAAAAAATTTGTTATATAAATTATTGTGTTTATAAACAGTTTCAAGTTTAGTTATGTAATTGAGGTTATGTTTCCGTATGTTTTACTTATTTGCTTTATAATTCGTTACATTTATAGTTAATAAATAATTAAAACTAATAAATTGAAATAAACATTCGGCATGTTTATTAATTTTCATTATTGATTAGATTCATCTCAATTATTTCACTAAATTAGAAAGTTATTTTTTTATACATGTTTATTTTAGTAATGAATACTAGGTATGTATTTAATACCGGGGCCGCCACGTGGAGTGGCGTGAATAAGCGTCACCATTCTTGATGTTTCGGGAATCGGGTCGGCCCAGGATGGTGCGACTCGTCACTGCCACTCTCATCGGTTCGAGAAGGGCGCCACAGGTATTTAAGCCGCCACGCCGGCCTCCGCGGGAGTTCCGAGCGAGTTCCGAGAACTTGGAGGGTTTCGCGAGTGAAGGGAAGTGCGACATCGCCGAAGATGTTGAGAGACCCCCTCGAGAGTGGCGAGACGTAGAGCGACGGGACCGTGAGAGTGCGACTGAGTGGCGCGAGACTGTGTGTGGGGACAGGCGCGAGGTGAGGGGCGAACCACTGTTGATCCTAGCTCCAGTGAAGAGTGCGGACTGCGGAACTTGACAGACTTTGAGTGGCTCGCAAATAAGCATATTTAAGCGCAAGTGATTGGTGATCAGACTATTTAAGTACAATAATTTATTAGTAATTTAAATATTAGTAACTAATAAAAATGTATTTAAAAATTGATTAGGCTCTTCCTTACGAACCCAGTTCCCCACATTAAATCGTAACAATAGTTTGTATGGTTTGTTAGGTTAGGTTAGCTAGAATAAAAATAGTGTAAACATCTGGTTAGTTTAAGTTAAGTAAGCTACATTGCAAATGTTATAAAATAATAACGGCAGTTTATTACGTTCCGTAGGCTACATTTTTAATTGACAGATCCAAACAACAGCATTTTAAATGTAACTAACCTAACCAAACCAATTGTTCACAATATAAAAGTATTTTTATGTAGGTAACCTTACCTGACCTGCCTTTCTCATGATTTCACAAAATTTTAATATTTACACCAAACCAATCGTTAAAATGGTAAACTACTAACACTTTTAATTTTTATTCTATTTCCAGAAAAGTTGCTTTCCTTCAGAATTACCAATGTTTTAACGTATTAACATAAAATTTTCAACCAAATAGCTGCAAAACCAAATTGAATCCCCTGATTTTGTTATCATTCGTTTTATTTTGACGTGACAACGTCTAATAAATCGACGAACGCCGGCTGCACGCACTAAAAAGTGTCCCGTTACTCACATTGTCCCGTTACGCTGTGTCCCATTACGCTCATTGTATGCTTGCGCCGCATCTATCTCTCTTCCACTCGATTGGAACAACCATCGATTTGACTGTATGGACGCACATTAAACTTGAAACACTCCCATTCGTTTCCTACCTTTCCTATCATCGTCCTATCCTTATCAGAATAACACAGATTGGAAGAAGTTAAATAGCAAACATGTATAAAAGTTATATTTCAAATAATCTCTTCGTTAAAGTAATAAAACATGTTTGAATTAATGAGTGCAAATGAAAGTAAATTTATCAATTAAATTGTAGATTTCATTTCACTCCTTCTTTGTATCCAAACGAAATAGTGATAATTCAATAAAAAATGATTAAATTTTATTCATAAAAGTATGCAATCATTTCATCAATATTTTGTTATGACGTTGTCACGTTAAACTATCGTCCGTAAACCGACTTCACAGACAACCAATTTTTTTTTTTAATAGCCTCCCACCATGGAAGCAGTTCTAAAGAGTGACGTGGCACGGACCATGGGGGGAATGAGGGGAAGGAGGGGAGGGAGTGGGGGGCTGGAGACCGAGGACCGTGACCGCTGCCCCCGTGAATGGACACCGGAAGCCGCGCGCGTCCCACCGGAAGTCACGTGCTAGCCGGGAAGGGGGGAGGGGGGTGAATGGGCCTGGCGTGCTCAATGGACGAGCCGGGAGGCGACACCGGCTACTCACTCTTGCAGGACGAGGAGAGGGTGTGGGAGTCCTTCGTCCTTCGTCCTTCGTCCTCCCGACCGGCGGGAAGATAACACGACACACGCATGACTTCCACTCCGAACAACCGCCATCTTCCTGCAATAACGACCCTCGTCTTCCTGTCCAGGGCTAGTATTTCACGACGGAAGGCCTTCCGACAAGCTTCGTTCAACGGAGGTGGAAATTTGCCAGGATACGGCATGGTTTGAAGTCACTTTTCATACTCACTGCTGCCATGTTGCAACAAACCCGAAATGGTGCTTGAATAGCCTGATGAATAGAGACCAGAAAAATTCGTGGTTACATTTCGCGATAGGATAGAATCCAAATGTGTTTAACCTTTTGCTGCTTCCGTGATTGGACCAACGGTTGTCTGAAGGACTCTGAGCCAATGAATAATCCTCAAAGAAAGAAGTATCGAATCAAAAGTAGTCTAGTTAATACGTGTCACGAGTCAGTAGCCAATGAGCAGATCTAATTTGTCCGACTGCATAGAGGATCTTGGAGTCTATCCTGTAGGTCATTGAATTCGCGAAATTTTCCTGTCCCTACTGATGAATCGGAACTTCTGTTCGTCAAACACAATGCACAAAACTACACTTCACCCAAATTAAGTAGCTTGGCCTCTGGGTCGTAGCCGTGTTCTTGGCGAATAATTAAACGACGTTTCGGTCGACATTGCAGAGTTGCTATCATCAGGGAGCAGTTACCTACTGAGGATATCACGGCTACAACCCAGAAGCCATGGCTACTTCAGACAATTGCCTTGAAAGCCTGCGCTCATTATCAACTTCGCCCAATATTTTCTGTGTCCTGCGAACACGGCACACACCATCATATTGACGAGAAAATATCGGGTTTCAGGCAGTTTCAAACTGACTGGCCCGTTCCACATAACTGCAAGTGTAACATCTTAGCTCTCGATGTACAGCATTTGGTGGAAGTAATTGCGTGAGTATAGTATATGAATGTATTTCCGGGCACAGGGTCCAGGGTGAGGATTGAGGAGTGGGATTGTCGGTCCGCCATCTTGGATTGTGACGTCACGGCGGCCATCTTGGATGGTTGTGACCTTGACCTTTGACCTTGACCTTGACCCCGGCGGCCATCTTGGATCCGCCATTTTGGATGACGTAATTGTGTGATCTCGAAAATTCCGGCGATGTGTTTTCTGCCATATTGGATGATGACGTCACCGTTGCAATTTCCGTTACGGCCGCCATCTTTAACTTTTTTATTTATTATCCGATTTTAATGAATTTTTTTTAAAAATTATAAAAAAAATTAAATACTAAAATTTTAATAAATTATTTATAAAAATCATACTTTTACGACACGGAGCTCGGAGTCCTCGGTTCGAACCCAACGAGCGCAAAAAAAATAAAAATGGCGACCGATCCTTCCCCCGTGCTGACTTTTGGCAGACTGACTCCCACCACTTTTCTTAAAGCATATATATCGTCACCTAGTATGACGTCATGTCCGCCATCTTGTCTACATCCGCTGGAGACCACCATCTTGTTTTCGTCGGCGAGAGTGCGCTGACGCCATGTTAGTTTAATTCTTACCTGCTAGAGTGCAGTAATCATTTATTATGGAGGTGCCCGCCATCTTGAAATTTGGCCGTCATCTTGAAAATCCGTAATTATTTAGCTAGAAATTCGGGAAAAGTTCCAAAATTCATTAAATAAATCACTCATTAACTTACATATCGATTCGATCCGCTCCTGTTCTCGGTTCGATACCCGATCGATGCAATAATGTTTAATTTTATGAAAAAATAATAATTTCAATAAACCATGTTAAACTTTCGTAAAGAGAGACTCTAAATCCTCTACTACCATCATCCTATCAGACATCAAGACCACCATATTGGAAATTCGTAATTTTAATGCTAGAGATTCGGGAAAAAATCCAAAATTCATCAAAAAAATCACTCATTAACTTACATATCGATTCGATCCGCTCCAGTCCTTGGTTCGATCCCTGACCGATACAAAACAACTTTAATTTTAAAAAATACCACAAAAGCGACAGGTTTGAGAAAATAAAAACACCACAAGTTCTTTTAAAAAAATTTATTACATAAATTCAATACACTACTACAAGTACAAAAAAAAACACTGACAAATTACCAAAGCCTTTTGGATTCCTCGTTTCAAACAGTCTTCTTATTGTACGGACTAAGCCTTTTACATGACTTTCAATGTCCATCCGATCCGTTCATTACCTCAGCCAGAGACGGACTGAAGTCCATATCACCAGGGTCTCACTTATATAGACTCATCAGTCGGTACAACACATGAGTCAAAACAAGAACCATGTTCATTATACTCACACTTAACTTTCTCGGAGCATTTTTATAATGAAGATGTAAGCTATCAAGACGTGAAATTAGTTTTTTGCACTTATTGCACTGAAATTGTATTCTTTTAACATTATTAGAACAACTGCTTCTTTCATGTCTGCGAGCATTTGAGGTGATAGTAAATGACGCGTCACAGTATTTGCACTGACGCAATGTACACTCTTCATTAGTTGAAGAATCCATTGCTGACGATGAAACTTCGGATGATGGTGGTATCACGTCTGTTGAAATCTCCTCCAATGTTGACATCGTCGTTGCACACGGGATCTGCTCATTCTCCGTCGTAGCTGTCGTCAAGGTTCCCGTAGTCGATGGTACAACCTCCGAGTTCAACGTTAAAGACGGTAAAGATGCCATCGAGGTCTCAAGAACAGCTAATTGACACGACTTATTCACCAGAAGAAACAAACTAGGTGATCCTTACACCACCGTCGTCAGAAACAAACTGAGCCTCCTGCTGTCTAGGACTCGCTTATATACATGCACCGTATGGAATAATACGCTAGTCAAATCAAGAACCATGTACAATAATACTAGAATCAAATCTACAAATTAAAAAAGAGGATCATTTGATCGAAAAAAAAAACGAAAAAAAAATTCAAACATTCTGGCTTGTACTAGAACTCTATCTTTGCTCAACAATGAGAAGTTCACAAGCTAGCAGAATATTTGAATTTTTTTTTCGTTTTTATTTTTTATTTTTTATTATTTTTTTTTGTATTTTATTAATATCAAAGAAAACTTGTGGTGGTTTTCTCCGTGGGCTCCTGATTATTCTTGTCAATATTATGATGGTTTTCTCCGTGTGCTCCTGATTATTCTAAACAATATTTTGAAGGTTAATCCGTGTGCTTGCGATCATTCCTGCGGTTTCGGTCAAAGGTCAAGGTCACACCTATCCAAGATGGCCGCCGTGACGTCGTAATCCAAGATGGCGGACCGTGAGAAATCCGAGAAGCACTAGCAGGAAGGACGAACTTTTTTCTCCTTGGATACTATCGAAGCCAAACTCCCTTTGCGATCGATAGTGAGCGTTCCGCATCCCACATTATGAAATATATATTATTTACCTGCAAGCAACACGTGGCGCCATCTGTTGACGACAGCCGGAACTACTTGCATCAATTTGCTTTGCATTAGATAACTTAACTCTCGCTGATGAAATATTTCAAAAACTCTATTTAAGAAATGGTTCCAATTGGAGAAAACTGACAGTTTGTATCTAACATTAGTCACAGAAGCTACCATGGATCGTGGTTTGTTATCTATAGCTGAATCGGAAGGAATCCGCTGTAGATACTGTGGCAAGGATTTTGTCATGAGAAGGAATGCTAGACGTCATGAGAAGAAGGATTGTGCTAGAAACCCACTACGCAACATGTTAAGCTGTAATCGTTGTAGCAGGTTGTTAACACGAATTGACAGCTTAAAAAGACATGGTAGAACATGTAAAGTCAAGACTACTTATGGCATAGAGGACAACGATGGATCCACTAGACTAAAGAAGAGTGATCTGCATTATGACAATAATTTTCCTTGTCCTGAGCGTGATGGTATTAGCTCACCCGATCGTGAGGAAGAACATAAATTGAAGGATGCTAATGGCTTCGGGAAGACTGAAACTAATGTAAGTATCAACACCGTGAAAAGTGAGAATACATTCAAGCCTATATTCAGTAGATCTTCCATTCTTTGTAAAAATGATGGACTCCTAAAAAGGAAGCATGAAGACGATGAAGACACTTCGACATCATCGATAGCGAATTCATACGGTAATCTGGGTGAAGAGGATGTCTTCTACAGTGATTGTTACAGTGACTCTGAGGCTGTTGACAAAGGCATAGACTGTGATGAAGCACCTAGAGCTGACAAGATCGAAGAATGTGGCGATGTCCTGAGACCGAAACGATGGAAACGTCGTGTTATAATAAATAAATCTGATAATGCTTATTATGATCACTGGGACGATTGTGATATTAAAAGTATTTACAATAAACAAGCAAGTAAGATGGTGGTAGAAGAGATTGATTACACATCATGGAAAGATCCAAACATATTGGTTGACCGGCTAAGACTTCTACATGGCTCGCTTGTGCAGGAAACTATCCGTGCATCAAAGAAATATCCTTCATACTCAAAGAACTGAGGAAAGCTGGCTACATACAATAATGGCTTCTTTTACTTGTATTTGTGTAATGTTGAGAAGTAATAAAATATTGAAAGTAAAAATTTAATGTTTTTATTTCTTGTATTCTGATTTCCAACTAAGCCTGTGTGTGTTTCCGCTACTGTATGTGTGATCATTACGTTTCCTGTGTGTACTGTGTGTACGTTCCGTTTCCTGTGTGTCCTGTGTGTACGTTCCGTTTCCTGTGTGTACTGTGTGTACGTTCCGTTTTCTGTGTGTACTGTGTGTACGTTCCGTTTCCTGTGTGTACTGTGTGTACGTTCCGTTTCCTTTGTGTACTGTGTGTACGTTCCGTTTCCTGTGTGTACTGTGTGTACGTTCCGTTTCCTGTGTGTACTGTGTGTACGTTCCGTTTCCTGTGTGTACTGTGTGTACGTTCTGTTTCCTGTGTGTACTGTGTGTACATTCCGTTTTCTGTGTGTACTGTGTGTACGTTCTGTTTCCTGTGTGTACTGTGTGTACGTTCCGTTTCCTGTGTGTACTGTGTGTACGTTCCGTTTCCTGTGTGTACTGTGTGTACGTTCCGTTTCCTGTGTGTACTGTGTGTACGTTCAGTTTCCTGTGTGTACTGTGTGTACGTTCCATTTCCTGTGTGTACTGTGTGTACGTTCCGTTTCCTGTGTGTACTGTGTGTACGTTCCGTTTTCTGTGTGTACTGTGTGTACGTTCCGTTTCCTGTGTGTACTGTGTGTACGTTCCGTTTCCTGTGTGTACTGTGTAATCAGTACTGTTATTGCGTCTAAATTGCATGTATTGCGCGTACATTGCGTACATTACGTGTTGGAGCTGATAAAGCTGTTGGAGCACTTGCAGCTAATGGTCAATTGAAGCATAGGAGCAAAATGTAAATGGATCTGATGACGTGAATTGTAGCTCTTGGAGCCTGGCGTATATTCGAGAGATCGAATTTTTTTCGATAAAATGATCATCTTTTTTAATTTGTAGATTTGATTCTAGTATTATTGTACATGGTTCTTGATTTGACTAGCGTATTATTCCATACGGTGCATGTATATAAGCGAGTCCTAGACAGCAGGAGGCTCAGTTTGTTTCTGACGACGGTGGTGTAAGGATCACCTAGTTTGTTTCTTCTGGTGAATAAGTCGTGTCAATTAGCTGTTCTTGAGACCTCGATGGCATCTTTACCGTCTTTAACGTTGAACTCGGAGGTTGTACCATCGACTACGGGAACCTTGACGACAGCTACGACGGAGAATGAGCAGATCCCGTGTGCAACGACGATGTCAACATTGGAGGAGATTTCAACAGACGTGATACCACCATCATCCGAAGTTTCATCGTCAGCAATGGATTCTTCAACTAATGAAGAGTGTACATTGCGTCAGTGCAAATACTGTGACGCGTCATTTACTATCACCTCAAATGCTCGCAGACATGAAAGAAGCAGTTGTTCTAATAATGTTAAAAGAATACAATTTCAGTGCAATAAGTGCAAAAAACTAATTTCACGTCTTGATAGCTTACATCTTCACTATAAAAATGCTCCGAGAAAGTTAAGTGTGAGTATAATGAACATGGTTCTTGTTTTGACTCATGTGTTGTACGGACTGATGAGTCTATATAAGTGAGACCCTGGTGATATGGACTTCAGTCCGTCTCTGGCTGAGGTAATGAACGGATCGGATGGACATTGAAAGTCATGTAAAAGGCTTAGTCCGTACAATAAGAAGACTGTTTGAAACGAGGAATCCAAAAGGCTTTGGTAATTTGTCAGTGTTTTTTTTTTGTACTTGTAGTAGTGTATTGAATTTATGTAATAAATTTTTTTAAAAGAACTTGTGGTGTTTTTATTTTCTCAAACCTGTCGCTTTTGTGGTATTTTTTAAAATTAAAGTTGTTTTGTATCGGTCAGGGATCGAACCAAGGACTGGAGCGGATCGAATCGATATGTAAGTTAATGAGTGATTTTTTTGATGAATTTTGGATTTTTTCCCGAATCTCTAGCATTAAAATTACGAATTTCCAATATGGTGGTCTTGATGTCTGATAGGATGATGGTAGTAGAGGATTTAGAGTCTCTCTTTACGAAAGTTTAACATGGTTTATTGAAATTATTATTTTTTCATAAAATTAAACATTATTGCATCGATCGGGTATCGAACCGAGAACAGGAGCGGATCGAATCGATATGTAAGTTAATGAGTGATTTATTTAATGAATTTTGGAACTTTTCCCGAATTTCTAGCTAAATAATTACGGATTTTCAAGATGACGGCCAAATTTCAAGATGGCGGGCACCTCCATAATAAATGATTACTGCACTCTAGCAGGTAAGAATTAAACTAACATGGCGTCAGCGCACTCTCGCCGACGAAAACAAGATGGTGGTCTCCAGCGGATGTAGACAAGATGGCGGACATGACGTCATACTAGGTGACGATATATATGCTTTAAGAAAAGTGGTGGGAGTCAGTCTGCCAAAAGTCAGCACGGGGGAAGGATCGGTCGCCATTTTTATTTTTTTTGCGCTCGTTGGGTTCGAACCGAGGACTCCGAGCTCCGTATCGTAAAAGTATGATTTTTATAAATAATTTATTAAAATTTTAGTATTTAATTTTTTTTATAATTTTTAAAAAAAATTTCATTAAAATCGGATAATAAATAAAAAAGTTAAAGATGGCGGCCATAACGGAAATTGCAACGGTGACGTCATCATCCAATATGGCAGAAAACACATCGCCGGAATTTTCGGGATCACACAATTACGTCATCCAAAATGGCGGATCCAAGATGGCCGCCGGGGTCAAGGTCAAGGTCAAAGGTCAAGGTCACAACCATCCAAGATGGCCGCCGTGACGTCACAATCCAAGATGGCGGACCGACAATCCCACTCCTCAATCCTCACCCTGGACCCTGTGCCCGGAAATACATTCATATACTACTTGCGTGAATGCGACGGAAGTCAAGAACGGAAATGTGCAACGGACGTTGCTACGATCTATGGTGGATGGGGCGAACCAAAGTTCACAAAGCCAAAGGGAAACTTTAAAGGATCATCTGTTTAGTGAATTTTTACAAGACGGGCAGTATTTTAAAATCATTCCGTGTCGAAAATCAGGTCAGAAGCCGAGTTTTAGTATTTTTTTTCGACACACTTTCGGTTTTATCGGAGCCGTTCCATTACACAGTTAAAAATTTCTGTCTACAAATGGAATGATTCGATAGTCGATGTAGCTGCTCCTGCAGCGAACTCATATGGCGGGTGTGGAAACTACGTGTGATTCGCATCCAAGAATTTACTTGATGTAATCTTATGGACATACGCCATTGCTAAGTACTTTTTCTGTAGAAGAAGAAAAAAAAGGGAAAAAAAAACACAAATTAAGCAAAAAAATGCTGTGTTTCTTCTTCTTCTTCTACAGAAAAAGTGCTTAGCAATGGCGTATGTCCAAAAGATTACATCAAGTCATGCACTCCCATTGCACAAAACTTTCAAAGATAATATCCAAGAATTTAATTTAAAAAACACATTTTTCATAAACTTATCACGCTCCGAATTACTTTAAAGAATTCTACGTTAAAATTCGTGCGTATGAGTTTCGTATTATTAGTGTATTTACAAAAAAAGAACACATGAATTTGCTCGTTACCGAGGTTAGATGTTACACATCTCTGGCGACTTCTAAAAGACTCCCACAACGTTTTCCCCCCCTCCTCAAGGAAGAGTATCTACTTTGAAAAATTTACAAATATTTTGTTCTTGAGGCCTAATTAACTTTAAGTGACTTTTTTTATCAAGTGAAGTTTAATTACAGCTGGTAGGATATGTCGACGTGTTGATATCATCAAAGTGTAACGAAAGTGAAGAGGCGACTTGAATGGAAAGCTTGATGACATGATTGTTTCCACTGTAGCACACTTGCATATTTGCGCACTTGCATATGTGTACTTGTTCACTTGTATACTTGCTCACTATCTTACACATTCACACGCATCTTTCTTGTGAAGTTTCCCTTCTAACGCGTGTGACGGCCACGGATCAACATGCATTTTTTTTTTTTAATTTTTACTGATTATTAAAATGCATCGCAAATCAAGATTAGAAGTAAAACTACCCAAATTCACTTTCAGTAAACTTCTGAAAACGCAAAAAACATACTGCGAATGCCTTATCTTAATTTACTAAGAAATTCAAATAAACTGAAATTAAAAGTAGGTACTTACTTGTGCATTTACTATTTAGGTGCATAAGTCAATATGTTTAGAATATATAAATTTTGGTTGCGATATCTGATTTTGTATAAAACAAAATGGGACTTGGGTAGTTTGACTTTCAATCCCACGATATGCCAAACAAAGCCACCTCTTTGGGATCGTATAGTTTCCGATATTGCACTGATGCAAACCAAAAATATTTAAACAAACAAACGATGTTACGTTCCGAAATTCTAAAGCTCCACTTACCAGTAAAAAATACTCTAGAGGTGTTCTCGAAAGACGTTAAAGCAGATACGCATTTTTTCTTTCTTTTATTGTTCCGTTATTGCAAACCATTGATTACGAGTCATCATTATTCTCGGTGTTTGACAACAATATCGGGACCCGATCTCTGTGGATCAGCTTTTTTAATGATTAGTATGAAGATAATATCAGACTAGTAGGACAAAATAGGTGTACATAATTACCATTGATTATGGAAAAGAGCGTCATCTCTTGGAGTCTTAAAATGTCCTGATGCCACACTGACGCCGACGGTAATAGCGGGTTCCGATACTCTCCAGTAAAATAAACAAAAGCCAAGCATTCCGGAACTGCAGATGAAAACAGATACAGTAGTTTAACTTTGACTGTTCCGTTTTTTTGCAGACGTTCGATGACGAACGATATCGGAGCGCGCTTATTTCCTGCTTTTCAATTGAGCCGTTTCCTACCATAATATCGGGATATAAGGGTGAGAGAGGAGATGTACATAATTAAAATTTATTATGTACCACAGTACTACCTCACGGAATCTTATAATCTCCTGATATCAAACTGAAATATATCTGCAATAAATAATTTAAAATCAGATTTTTTTTTACAAGTTTTGTGTTTTCAATTCTAGGATATAAGGACCAGAGAGTTGTTATAACTCAACTAGTATATTGTCAGGAAAGTATCACAAGTGTCCATAAATAATGCCACCACTCCATATATATGTACATTTTAAAGTTTTTTTCTCCTGCAACATGAAAAAAAAAAACATTATAGCGATTTAAGTGAAACATTTTTCAGCGCATCTTGCTACTAGGATATTAAGTGTTTGTGTGTATGACGTTTATGAACCCCGAAACCATTTGACTGATCACCATGAAAGTTTATGTATCGAAGTGTTTTTTTTTTCATGGAGCAGGTTTTTATGCTATCCATTTTTTTGTAACTCTCCACTAGATGGCGCTGCAGCGCTTCAACTTCTATACGGTTTGCCACGCGTGAATTCATTTTTATAACTGAAAATAATAGATCGTAGACATACAGTTTAGTCAGAGTGTGCAATTTATCTATGTCCGCCACACGGTCATATAGCAAGGTCTGGGAACTTCCTATCCTTCTCTTTGGCGAGACCCGTCCGCTTAATGGAGCTCTCGCGGCGGCTAGCGAACTAACTGCGCTAATAACAGTTTATTTTCGAACTTCATCAATAAATGGCCCGGGCAAGACCATGTACTGCAGCTAGTGTATCAGTGTGTGTGTGTATATTTATATATGAGTGGAAAAAACATGTTCGGAAGGATATAAACGAGTTTTATTAATTATCTAATAGATGAAATATTTTTTTTTAAATTACAGCAACCTAAATGTCTGGTAACAAATTAATCATATTTTCGTTAAGTCCACTGTTTACTCTCTCCGCTGGAGCCCGGCTGGAGACAGTGACTCTCTCTGCTTTTCGACACACGGTCTTGCACTGTTCGCTTGTACGCCGCGCACACAACACGGTACCCCGAATGCTCATCTCTTCGCACACGGGAAAATGCCGTCGATTTGTTGGAGTTTGTGACAGTGAAGACTAGACTATTTCCCCTTAATTAACCTACAAAGCGTTTTGCTGGAAATGCATGTCTCGAATCGCCCCTTTTCCTCAAGATGCCAAGACAAAAAAAATTGATGGTTTGCAAAAAATTCCCCGCCGTGACCTTGACGGGGCATGGCCTGCAGGAGCGATGAAAGGCTGGCGAACCCTTGCGAAACTCTGCAATGGTTCTGGTCACAGCGTTCGCTGCCGGTTATCGGCGGAGTGGTGCGCGTGCCGGTATGTGGACGTGTGTGTCGGTAAGGAGTTTCAGGTAGCGGGGAATGCGGGTCTTCGGGCCCCCATTGTCCGCCTTATCGACAGGGCTGTAGGTATTAAGCTTGCCGCCCGAGGCTGAGCTTGTGTGCACGAGCGAGTGAACCTTTAGGTCGCTATCGCGATCTCGCTGAGGAGCTATGCGACAAGCCTTGCATTCACTGACTCCCAATCAGTTCCGGAACTTTTCTGAAGTTCGCCGCTAAACTGTCAATTTTTTTATGTTTAAAATATTTGTTTATTTGTACGTTAACTTGAAAACAACTCTATCATTACAAAATAGTGTTTGCAGTAATACTTGGTTGGTATTCTTACCCGGCAATTTAAGCTTGTGTTGTCCCGGTATCTCCAATAGTTAGACCGTTACCTGAGTAGCTTTCCAGTATTAACTGTGCACATGAATAAGCATAAAAAATATTCTTATCATTGAATATTTTATTATATTTTACATTGTTTAAATAAATATTTTGCTTTAATGAAACATCAATAAAAACATAAAAAAATATGTGCCAATTTTTTTAAAAACAAATATTCAGTATTGTTTCGAAAAACGTATTTCATAATTACAAAAAAAAAAACCTTAGACATGTGTTGTACAATGTTTCAATATATTTCTTAAGATGTCCAAAAGTATTTTTTTTGTGAAAATACAATTTATTTTTTCCTTCTGTGTGGCGTTGAGTGTCCACGGCTTGCCAGTGCTTCATTTACTTTACAAATTCCTGTGATTACGACGTGAATGATTTCCTGCACTGAACAAGGCAAGTAATAGTCTTAACGTGACGAAGAATTTGTTTGGGTCGTTCCAAAAACACATAAAAAAAGTTCAGGGACACTGTCTAGCTTCAACTCTAGCAATAGTCGTTACGAATCGTGGTCGTGTATATCAGAAAAGCGATCCGCGTTTTCGTACCATGTGCGTCTCTGCCTGAGGACGGCAGCAGATAGCTGTTCCCGAAACGTCGTTTGTTTCTGTTTTAGAAAACTATTGTGTTTGTTTCGTCTTTTCGTTTTGTCGTGTTTTTTTCTCGTTTCAACTGTTGTGCTGAATTTGTTTAGGTTCAATATTTTTGTGCTGTCATAATTTGTGCGGGTAGTTCATTTTTCTTTGTTTTTCTTTGTTTGTTAACCATATTCCTGTTATGGAATATTTTGTGATGTTTATATCCTGTTGACAACAGCAATTTTTTGCTTAATTTGTGTTTTTTGTTTTTTGTGTTTTTTTTTGTAGTTTTCTTCTACAGACATACATGTGCTTAGCAATGGCTAGAGACCTGTAAAATTCGCGGATTCATTTCGCGATAGGATAGAGTCCAAATACTTTTGACATTATTTTGCTTCAGTGATTGGGCCACAGTTTATCTGAAGGCCTCTGGGCCAATTAAAAATCTATAACAGAAGAATTAGCGAATCACGATCATTCCAGTCAACACATGTTACGAGTCGGTAACCAATCAGCAGGTGTAATTTGCACGAGTGCATAGAGGATCATGGAGTCTATCCTTTAGGGATTTTATATCGCGAATTTTACAGGTCTCTAGCAATGGCGTATGTCCAAAAGCTTACATCAAGATCCGTGATCGTCTCGGTGACAAAGCAGTCGCAGAAACGTGGCATGCGCGCGGCGTGGTATTTCGTCCTTGACGCATGCGCGGTTGAAGGGAGACTGTCCCTCCCCCCCCCCCCTCCTTCTACAGCTGAGGTCAGTCGAGCGGTCACCGCGCGGGTGGTGGAGGGAGGGGATGTGCTGTCCACGGAACGCTGCGCCCCAACTAGCCGGTCAACTGACCCGTGCCCAGTCTCACCTTGACCTCTACCTCCCCCCCTTCCCGTGTCCAGGAAGCCCGTTCCTCCTTGTTTTGCACCACCCTGTGGTTGCCACGCTGCGCGCGGCCGACCCCTGGAACCTGGAACCGCCTCGACATCTGCTTCTGAAGGTCAGCGACCGCGACAGGGAATACAGCCAGTCGATTAAATGCTAATTTTTTTACGTGACAACGTCTAATAAATCCACAAACGCCGGCTGCACGCACGAAAAAGTGTCCCCGTAACGCACATTGTCCCGTTACGCTGTGTCCCGTTACGCTCATTGTACGCTTGCGCCGCATCTATCTCTCTCCCACTCGATTGGAACAACCATCGATTTGACTTTTTCGAGGCGCATTAAACTTGAAACACTCCCATTCGTTTCCAACTTTTCCTATCATCGTCCTATCCTTAACAGAATAACACAGATTGGAAGAAGTTAAATAGCAAACATGTATAAAAGTTATAGTTAAAATAATCTCTTCGTTAAAGTACCTAATAAACATATTTGAATTAATGAGTGCAAATAAAAGTAAATTTATCAATTAAATTGTAGATTTCATTTCACTCCTTCTTTGTATCCATACAAAATAGTGATAATTCAATAAAAATGATTCAATCTTATTCATAAAAGTATGCAATCATTTCATCAATGTTTTGTTATGACGTTGTCACGTTAAACTATCGTCCGTAAACAGACTTTACAGACAACCAATTTTTTTTAATAACGTCATAATATAATAATATATTTGAATCAGGTTAAGATATGTTTGTATCGTAAAAAAGTATTTAATGATTGATTTCAGTCATGGACGACTTGAGAACACATGATTTTGCTCGTTACCGATGTTAGATGTTTACACTGAAGAGTGCTAAAAATGCTAGCTCACATTTTTTTTCTTCCTTAAAAGCAAAACCAGAAAAAAAACATATAAAAACACAAGATAACTGTGTGAAAACGTCTAAACAGGGTGAGTCTGAATTCAACCTACAAAGTTCAGCTGCAAATTCACCACGACAAAATAAGTTGAGCACTTAATACTACTAATCGACTAAAGTGCTTCCCAAAGCTGGGTATACATATTTGAAGTTCAGACTAACAACATTTTTTATTGTAAATAATATAGAAAGGAATTATGATGTAACTCTGAGAATATTGATTGTATTTCATTGAATGATGTTCCAATAACTCTGCGAATATTGTTGCTCTGACAAAATTATTACGTCGAAATAATTAAGGGCAATATCTATATTTCCCATGTATTCTTGCGACTTGTTACTACCCTCAATAATTAAAATAAAATAATTTTGTGACACTGAAAAAATCTTCCGTTGTATTTAAAATTTCTTCAAATTATATAAAATATAGATTTTCAGTGTACCAACTTTAATCCGTCCTCTATTATTTATGATAAAAATGTTGTTCAGCACTAACTTTAAAGACATAGGCTATAACAGCGTTGGTAAGAACTTCAGACCATAATTCGTAGAGATATTTACAAATTATTTTGTCATGACAAAGAAGACTTTAAAGATTTCCTTAATATCGATGAAGGCAACTGCAGAAAATATATATGTACTACCCAGATCAATATAGAATGGTTGACAGACTAAGACATTTTGTTTCTTCTGTAATGCGGGAGACGATTCTTGCACGGATGAGATATCCTTAATACTTCAAGTTCCGATAGAAGAGGGATTCATGGAATTAAAAATATTGAAATATTGTTGGGACGATTTATGTAGATTTTTATATTTGATACATAAGAAATAACAAACATTGTTGGTTTTTTTCGTGCTTCTGAAACATAAGCTTATCTAAGATGTTGAATGAATGAGTGTCTAAATGTGTATCTTTTTTGTTGAAATTGTGTCCACATGTGTACCCAACTGTGTGTCCTAGATACTGAATGTATGCCTAGCTGTTTATACTAGATGATGAAAGTGTGACCACATGTGTGTCCTTTTCGTTGATTTTGTGTCCAAATACGTGTTTTTTTTCATTGAAACTGTGTAAAAATATATGTCCTTATTGTCAAAAGTGTGTCCAACTGTGTGTGAGTACTTTTCGTCGAATGTTTGTCAACCTGTGTGGTTGTGATTTTTGTCGAGTTTGTGTCCAACCACTATGTGTGTCCTTTTTGTTGCATGTACGTACTTTTTTTTTTAAATGTACGTAGTCAAGTCTTAAGCCAGGACTTAATATGTAATGGATTAAAACCTCTTGATTTTTTACTAAGCGTAAAGTAATTTTGAGGGATTCTTTGTCTTATAGTAAGCGTAAATTACTGACGTGACGATATAATTACAAATGTCTAAATATAACATTTTGGAAAGTTCTAGAAAAAGAAAGGGCGGATTACAATATGGCAGAATCCAAAATGGCGGATTTGGCCGTCGAGGTGAAGGTCAAATGTTCAAACAGGCTTAGAGGCGGTTTGTCGACAGGGAATTTAAGCAGCTTTGGGGAATTTTCATTCTTTTAAAGGCATAAAACTATTATGGCGTTTAGCAATTTTAAATTTCAATTTGTCAGAATAAATTTTCTCTGTAAAATTGAATGTTTTATTTCGCTTTTTTTAAAAATATTTATTGCGACATTTTTTTCTAAAAACTGAAACATGTCAGTCACTTTGGGGAATATTTTGACCTATCTCTGTAATTTCTTGGCAATTTTAGCTAATTTCGTCATTTTTTTTAAATATCACGGTTAAGGGCAAAAGTTAAGGTCATTCAAGATGGTCGTCGTGAAGTCACAATACAAGATGGCGGTGATCGCCACCGACCTTACCTGGCACCCATTTGCTTGACATACGTGAGTATACTACTGGTAGAGACCGGAAAAATTTGCGGATTCCTTTCGAGACAGGCTGGAATCCAAACTCGTTTAGCTTAATGCTGCATCAGTGATTGGACCGAAATTTACCTGAAGGATTCTGAGCCAATGGCAAACCCTCAACAAAAGAAGTATCGAATCATAAGAATCGCAGTAAACAGGTGTCCCGAGTCGGTAGCCAATGATCAGGTGATAGTTGCCCGAGTACATAGAGAATCGTGGAGTCTATCCTAGTGGTCACTGAAACCACGAATTTTTCCAGTCCCTAACTACTGGTTATTTTTCGTGCCGAATTTTAACGATTTCAGTTTTTTAAACTGAGCATTGGTAGTATTTTTTTTTCGTTTTAAGGAACAATGCCTTGAATTTTTTTTTTTTTGTATATTCAAATGTACGGGCTTATTTTAACGCGGTGTACTGTTGCGCTGGCCGTAAGTCAGTGGCCCTTCTTGCGTGAGACCAACAATGGCTGCCGTTATACCTACTATTTATTGTTTCCTTAGTCGAGGATTAACGTTATCACAGCGTGACGTAAAGAGGCAGGAAATCATAATTTTACATTGTCTCTTGTGGTTCATTTGGTGTTACTCCAAGTTTAAAAAAAAACATTACGTAGACTTATCAAATTAACTTAAATATTGTAATTAGTAAAGAAAAGTTCCTTATCCATTTTGTAAATAATTTACTGCTAATAGCACGGGTACAACATTTATTACACCAGTACATTTATGGCACTGTGTTAAATGAGGAAATTTTTTTACACAACAAAATAACATAGTGAAACTTACATAAAATAATATCAGTTAATGTAAATTTATTCTATTTCATTCTATAGTAATAGTAATATCAGAGGATTTCTCTATGCAATCACTAACACATTTTAATAATTTAACCCAATATTAAGACTTCGGCATATAAAATCGAAAAAAAAAGTTGTTTCTGTGTAAGGCAAATTCTCTTGACTTATGCTTAATTTTCATCCACAAATGTTGATAAAATGCAACTGCAATAACAAGGACGAAAATAATTGTTTTGGATAACTTACATATAATATTTATTAAAGACCGTACATTATTATAATATTTATTTCGTGAATGGAACGTAAGCTGTAAGGAACGGAAAATGTGTAACCACGGTGCTGCCATCTGTGGCGGATGGCGCGAACCAATGTTCACAAAGTCAAAGGGAATCTTTGTAGTTTTAACTGTTAAATGAATTCTAACAAGATGGTCAGTATTTTTAATATAATATTTGTCGAAAATCAGGTCCAAAGTCGGAGTTAAGCATTTTACCAAGTAATTTTCGCTTTTATCGGAGCCGATTAATTTTTTATTTTCAAAATTTCAATTTCTTTATAAAGTGATTCAATCGACGTAGGTGATCCGGCAGAGAATTCTAGCGTCGAGTGCGAAAACTACGTGTGATTCGCGTCAAGAAATGTTGTAGATAATACAATTTGGGTATATTTATGACGCTTGACGTTATTTTAGAAACTTCTACGTTAAATTACGGATCAAAGTTTCGTAATATAAGTGCATTAGCAACCCTTATATCGGTTTTAAATGTGAATGTTCAAAAATATAAAAAAATCTAATTTTGTATTAATTTGTATTTAAAAAATCACACAAAGAAAAGGCAAAAAAATTCTGTTATTCCGATAGCTAATAAATGTCACAGGATCACCTGCGCTGTTTTGGAGTCCATAGGGAACATACATACACATATCGATTTATATATATATACATGTATATATATATATATATATATATATATATATATATATATATGCAAACATAAGAAAGCAGGAATTTCGCTCGTTACCAAGGCCAGTACTGAAAAACTCGCTCACGTTTTTTTTTGTTTTTATAAAGTTGATGTGTAACCGCTTCCGTCTCACTTTGTAACCCAGCTCGCCGGACTTTTGCCCGGCACTATACTCGCCCGCCCACGAGGTGATAAGGTGAAGGCACCACACAATGTTTTATTGGCCTTTGCGTGTGTGTGTTGTGTGTGTGTGTTGTGTGTGTGTATTGTGTTTGTGTTGTGTGTGGGTGGTAGTCGGCGAAAGCACCCGTGTCGGACGCGAGTGAAAGTCACAAGCTAACTAGCTGGCGGGTGAGCCGGGGGGGGGGGGGGGGAAGTCCTTTGAAGTCACCGGCCGGGGCGAGCCAAACCGCCGGGGCAAGAACCGTTCATCGGCCACGCTATAAACAAAAATATATGTATTCATACAAAAGATTCATTTGTAGAGACCGGAAAAATTCGCGAAATCATTTCGCGATAGGCTAAAATACAAATAGTTATACCTCAGTGCTGCATCTGCTATTGGCTCACAACTCACCTGGATAACTCTTCTCTGGGCCAATGAGAAACACCCAACCAAAGCTTTATCGAATCACAGGCTGCTACGATGGGACGTCTCACAAGACAGCAGCCAATGAGTGGGTCACATTTGACCGAGAGTACGTAGAGCTATGGAGTTCATCCTACAGGTCATTGAACCCGCGAATTTTTCCGGTCCCTATTCATTTGGAAACCAGTTGCCAAGAAATAGTTTGTAACACTACAAGAATTATATTTATCATGGCTATGCTTTTTTTTACGTATCTACACAATACTAAGTAGTTACAACGAAAATTGTAGTAGCTTGGCTTCTGGGTTGTAGCCGTGTCCTAAGCGAATAATTCACCAACGTTTCGGTCGACATTGCAGTCGCCATCATCACGGAGCATTTACCTACTTTAGATACTGTACAGTAAGTACGGTAGGTAACTGCTCCCTGATGATGGCGACTGCATTGTCGACGGAAACGCCGGTGAATTATTCGCCAAGGACGCGGCTAAAACCCAGTTACTTCAGACAATGGCCGTGAAAGCCTGCGAACATTAAACGGAAAATGACAAAAGCGTAATTTTTTTTGAACCACTGAAAATATAATCGAATATTTAGTAAATAGACTTGATTTTGTTTTATTGTGCTTATTAATGTGCGCGGTTAGTACTGGAAAGGTTTTTCGGGGAACAGTTTACAAATAACTGTGACTTATATCGTTTCTGGAATAACACAAAGCTTGAATGTCCTGATTATAAATCAGAACCCAGTATAACTTCGAACACTATTTTGTAGTGATAAAGTAGTTTTCATGCAAATGTACAAATTTAATTTAAATCTTTGATTTTACATGAAAATTTCTGGTTCATTTACAAAAAATTAAAGTATGCCAAAAAAAATGTCTTCCCAAAGCTTACCTACTCGTCCTATCTAATGATGACACTTCATAAATCCAGTGGCATGTAATTTGTATTAAAATTTACAGCTCACAAAAGCATTACAATTGGTTCACATTGCCTACGTGTCATTGTTAATAATCGCATGATATTTGTTTACAGACACTGACTAGAGACCGGAAAAATTCGCGGATTCATTCGGCGATAGGCTAGAATTCAAATACATATACCTATAAGATGAGTTTGCTATTGGCTTACTGTTCATCTGGACGCATCTCAACCAATTATAAACCCTCAACCAAAGAAGGATCGAATCACAGACGAACCAGCTGAGACGACTGACAAGTCGGCAGCCAATGAACTTGCGTTATTTGCCCGAGCGTACAGGGGAATGTGCAGTCTATCCTGAAGACCATCGAAACCGCGAATTTTTCCGATCTCTAACAATGACCAACACATAATGTTGATAAAAAAACACTGTTCACAGAACAATAGTGGCACAACAATGTACTATTATTAAGGACTTCTCAAGCTTGAGACAAGTTAATTGGCACAGAATATATCAGAAATTTTGCACACATTCGCTGCCAAATAGAAACAAGATAGAGTTAAAGGTATGTTGGATTCAAATCAATACATATATTTTCGAAAAAAATTAAAAGAAAATAATACGTGAGTACTTACGCATGAGCGTAAAAATATTGTTTTGTTATAATGCACTATGATAATATGAAATTTATACTGAACCCGATAAACGTATGTATCTTCTAGACTGGTTTCTTTAGTTAAACTAATAAATTGAAACACAGCTCAGCTCCTCATAAAATTAAAGTGAAACCAACCAAAGTGTTAATATCTTCGACACCATTTTCGTTTCAAAAAATAATTTTTAAACCTAATACATTATAAGAATATTTAGTTGGGATTATTCCTCGCCGTGGCCTTTTAAAGTTTATAAAGTATGTTCTAGGATGGATTCACAATCATTAAGTTTCATTTTCACGTCGATACGCTCAGTATGTCGCCCGATGTTCACTACAGCGAATATGTACGGGCCCATGCCGCCACACGCGTGTCCGCCTCTTGACGACTTACGCAGGGACGGATATTACCACTGGACTTCAACCTGCTCAATTTTCGTTGTATAATGCGCACGCATTTTATCACATATTAGAATTTTGCCCTGAATTCGCAAAAAAGATATTTACCATCAAAAATCATTATATTGATAGAAAAACGTCTTAGCTCTCGGTTTACGGAATTTTGTAGGAGTAATTTCGTGAATGGAACGGAAGTCGTCATGGGACGGAAATGTGTAACCGCGGCGGCGGGTGGCGCAAACTAAAGTTCACAAAGCCAAAGAGAAACTTTATATATTTACTGTTTTATTGAATTTTATTTACTATATGGGCAGTACTTAAATAAAATCCCTCGTCGAAAATTATCTCGGAATCCAGGATTTAGTATATTCATCAAGTCTTTTTTAGCTTTTTATCAGAGAAATTTCAATATATAGTTTAAAATTTTCGTCTGCGAAACTAACGATTCGATAGTAGACGTAATTGCACCGGCAACTATATCTAGCAGCGGGTGCGGAAACTATGTGTGATTTACGTCCAGAAATGTAGTTGAAAAAACACATTTAACGTATTTTCATCACGCTCGGCATTATTTTAAAAAAATTCAACGTTAAAATTCAGGTCCGAGTTTCGTATTATACCTACATTTATTTGCAACAGGAGAACACATAAATTTTGCACATTTCCCCCCCCCCCCCCCGCGTACCTACAGCTACCTACGCGTAAATTCAGCTTATCTGAAACATGTGTTGGTTGTTCGTATACAAAATGTTGCTTAAAATGTTCGGCAGTGGCGACGGAGGATAAATTGTCAATCATTTTTGGTAGCATATCCTTAGTAGCCAATGTTGCGGTTAACTAAAAAAAAAAAAAGTTTTACCACACTCACATTCTGAGAACGAGATGTTAACTTGGTTAAAAATTGTTTGCGTGAATTCATTAATTTTCAATCCACGGATTGCAAGCAATGATGTATCTAGATGTTCTTATAATAAAATAAAAAATAATAATTTTTGACGTGACAACGTATAATAAATCGAAGAACGCCGGCTGCACGCACGAAAAAGTGTCCCGTTACGCACATTATCCCGTTACGCACATTGTCCCGTTACACACATTGTCCCGTTACACACATTGTCCCGTTACGTTGTGACCCGTTACGCTCATTGTACGCTTGCGCCGCATATATCTTTCTCCCACTCGATTGGAACAACCATCGATTTGACTTTTTCGAGGCACATTAAATTTGAAACACTCCCATTCTTTTCCTACTTTTCCTATCATCGTCCTTTACTTAACAGAATAACACATATTGGAAGATGTTAAATAGCAAAAATGTATAAAAGTTATAGTTAAAATAATCTCTTCGTTAAAGTAATAAACATATTTGAATTAATGAGTGCAAATAAAAAGTAAATTTATCAATTAAATTGTAGATTTAATTTCACTCCTTTGTATCCATACAAAATAGTGATAATTTAATAAAAGTTATTCAATTTAATTCATAAAAGTATGCAATCATTTCATCAATGTTTTGTTATGACGTTGTCACGTTAAACTATCGTGGTAAATCGACTTTACAGACAACCAATTTTTTAAAATCTATTGCTTTGTTCTACGATAGTTGTGAAAAAAATTGTAAACCTTAACCCATAAAGGTGATACAAGTATTCTATTAAATGTTTATCTAGTAAAACATAAATTTGTCGGCAAAATAATAAAAAAAACATCAAAAATGAGGCTTAGCAAAATTCAGGTCATACAGTTGCCTTGTAACAAAAAAAATAGCATTTTATCATTTGAGTATATTTGAAAAAAAATATTTATTATATAATTATAATAAGTTTTCAATTTTTAAAGTGTTTTTTTAGAGTACGCGCCATTATTCCGTAAATACTGGCTTTAAAGAACGAAATATATTTTGATTAAATATTTTCCTAAAACAATGATTTCTTGATCAAATACAATGTAAATAATTTAGATCAAGTTGGGATGGATACTACCTTTTTAATAAGCAATTTCAAAAGACAATACAGTATTAACTGCAAAAACATAGGTTCCCAAGATGTCATAGATATGACTATACAACTTTACAACAATTTAGTAGAGATGCTGCAGCAATGTTAAAAATGCAAAAAAAAATTATTATTATTTACTGCGCATTAAAAATGCTGTATTTATATGAACCTTTTTTGTTGCTTCTAAAATGTTGGACAGAATAATTTTAAGGTTATTTTTTTGCCGCTGTTCCTTGGGAATGTCTCTTGATATGGTCACTAAGTATATCAGTTAAAATACACTTTAATCTTGAAAAAAATTAAGTTGTGGCATAAAAACACTTTCCTATTACGTACGCACAATAAACCTCAATGTCTTCATAAGTTATACAAAAAGGCTTATAATTGAGTGTCACCTACATTTAAATATTAAAATTTTAATAATAATTTAGATGTCACTCTCATGCAAAATTTTATGAGGCACTGGCTAAAAATATTTCTGTTTTCAAAACTTACGCTTCGAAGAAAGAAAAAAAATTATATTCTTCTCACCCATAGCTGCAAATTTGTTACAAAACCAAATTTTGTTTTCACAATAGCACTAAACAACAACTAGGGACTGGAAAAATTCGCGGGTTCAATGACCTCCAGGCTAGACTCCACGATCCTGTGCACACTCGGGCAAACGTCGCCTGTTCATTGGCTGCTGACTTGTGAGGCGTCTCAACTGGGAGACTCGTGATTCGATACTGCTTTGACTGAGGGTCTATAATTGGCCCACAGTCCTCCAGGTTAACAGCGAACCAATGGCAGAAGTTGCATAAAAATATAATTATTTGCATTCTAGCATATCGCGAAATTAATCCGCGAATTTTTCCGGTCTCTAACAATAACAATGAAAAACAGCACATTATCTATATATATAAAAATGAAACCCGTTTTCCTTGGTCACGGCATCACGCGTGAACGGCTGGACCGATTTCACTAATTTTTTTTTTGTTGTGTTTGCTATGGTCAGGAGAAGGTTCTTATGAAAGAAAAAATTAAGAAAATTGTGCGGAAAATTAGAAAATTTAAGAATATTGAATTCCTATTTCCCTTGGTCACGCCATCACGCGTAAATGACTGAACCAATTTCACTAATTCTTTTTTTGTTGTGTTTGTTATTGTCACGAGAAGGTTCTTATGAAAGAAAAAATTTCACGGAAAATTAGAAAATTTAAGAATACTGAACCACCATATATAAAATTATTTCCAAACTAACCCAACACTTTGTACAATATAAATATTTTTAAAGTAACCTTATGACGTTTGACACAGTTTCCAGTGCGGCTTGCATTTGCAATGTCAATAAATAAATCGCAAGGGCAGTCGCTAAGTGTATGTGGCATCAACCTAGAAAATCCATGTTTTTCACATGGCCAATTATATGTCGTCTGTTCCCGTGTCGAAAAACCATCAACATTATTTATTTACGCGCCAGAACATAAAACTAAAAATATAGTTTATCAAAAAGCATTAGAGTAGAGAGAAGCAGTGAGGGGTACAGAGACTATTAGTTGATTTATAGAGCGCGCGTGGTATTGAGCTCATTGTTTACTTAAAAATGCCAAGTTGTTCAATAGCAATTTTTAAAAACATTAGTGGAATTATTGAATCCTATGGAATAAACACTATTTTGACAATATATATTTTGTTTTTTATTTAATTAAATTAGTAAGGTCCTTTTCAGTTATAGTGATACCAGGGAATTATGGATTCATTTTTATATGGAGGATATTATAGATTCCAGTTCTAATTGAATAGGTACTCATACCTAAGATAGGTCAGCTATACAAAAAAAAAGTAGTGCATCATTGCTACGCTAAGGCGGTACGAAGTTCGCCGGGTCAGCTAGTATTACATGAATATGCAATGGTTCCCAGGAAGTGAAAAATATTTTTTTAAAAAAAACACGTTATTAAGTAACGGCTATTGGAGAATTTGTCTCTGGTTCTACGAGTGTAATTGATGTCTGCCGTACGGCTAAAGAGCGTCACATGATTGCCAACTTGCGGAAATGAGAAATCTAATGGCTTACCGAACGGCCATCGGCCATCTGCTCCACCTACAAATTTTTTTTCTTTCCTTTTTTTTCTCAATTTTTCTTTTGGATTGGCTTCGGAATTTTTCCAAGCTTAATCAATTACGCCGGAGCTGAGCCAATCATCTCGATACTTCACTCCCGTCGTTCGACTGCATGCAAATTTAAAAAAAAAATTGCGGACAGGATAAATTTGTGTTCTTCTCGCCCCGCGGGGGCCGACTACCGAAAACCAGCCTCGCCTGGGGCTGTAGTAATACGTTCCCTCGCTGTCACGTGCACGCACAGGCAACCTCCACTTTCCGAAACACCCTGCACACATGTGCCTATAGTAGTGAGTGCGTCCTCCGCGGAAGAGTGAGTTGTTGGCCCGATGTGTTGTATAGGGTGTAGTGTTAATATGCGAACATTTTTTTGCGTGATAACTAGAGACCTGAAAAATTCGCGGATTCTTTTCGCAATAGGATAGAGTCCAAATACTTTTAAAATTATTTTGCTTCAGTGATTGGACCACAGTTTACCTGAAGGACTCTGGGCCAATGAAAAAACTTTAACAGAATAATTAGCGAATCACGATCATTCCAGTCAACAGGTGTTAAGAGTCGGTAACAAATCAGCAGATGTAATTTGCACGAGTGCATAGAGGATCATGGAAAATATGAACGAAAACTTAAGTTTATTGATTCAGTTTATGAGACATATAAGCCCGTAGTGTGGTTGAAAAAGCACATAACAATGATATGTTAACAGAAGGAGCGTCATATACGAATTAAAATAGTATAAGAAATAAATTTTATATTTATTTTTATATCTGGACATATTTCTCTCAGGAATGCAACAACACGCAACCGGAAATCATCCCGGGCGCGCTCACTTAGAGAACATCCGGTCAATGGAGTGGGTGGCTCTGGGTAGCAGCTGGTGAGCGGGGTGCTGTCACAACTTAGAAACACAAAAATATAAACACACAACTTAGAAACACACAAGGTAGAATCTTCTAAGTTATTCCTGTTCTAAGTTGTGTGCTTCTAGATTATTATAGTCCATGTTGTGTGTTTCGGCGTTGAGTGTTTCTAAGTTACGTGTTTCTAAGTTATGACAGTTCTAAGTTATGTGTTTCTAAGTTGTGATAGTTCCAAGTTATGACTTTCTACGTTACGACGTTTCTAAGTTTTGTGATTCTGCGTTGTGTGTTTCTAAGTTACGTGTTTCTAAGTTATGATCATTCTAACTTATGACTAGAGACCTGCAAAATTCGCGGATTCATTGACCTCTAGGATAGACTCCACAGTCCTTTAAATACTCGCTGAAATGACACCTGTTCAATGGCTACTGACGCGTGAGACGTCTCAACTAGGCTGTCCGTAATTCGGCACTTTCTTGGATTAGTGTTTCCCATTGGCTCACAGTTCCCCGGATAAAATGTGGGCCAATCGCAGAAGCGGTATGAAGGTGTATTTTTTTTTTTGATGCTAGCCTATCGCGAAATGAATCCGCGAATTTTGCATGTCTCTACTTATGACAGTTCTAAGTTATGTGAATTTTTTAGAGGTTTTATGTTATGGCTGTTCTAAGTTGTGTGTGTCGTTACCCTGGTGAGCAAAGGCTAGTGCTAGAAATTCGCTTAATAACTTGAAATAAACTCGCTGGGAATAATCGTTACAATAGCATCATAAAGCGATGTACTACTATACAAAACTAAATTCCTACAGACTTTCTACATATTTTCTGTACATTTACATAATAAACATTTGGAAACCAGTTGCCGGAAATTACTTAGTAATACTATATGACAGATATTGTAACTTTGTACAACGCATGGCCTACGGTTATTTTTTTTGCAAAAATGAAATATAGTTTTACGAGGTAGTCTGGAGTGATTCTTACAACAATTGAAGCAAAATATTATATTTTAATTTATATTTAATACAAGCTTAATTTATTTATACCGTCGGTAAGATAATATAATTTTCTATAAGTAATTCGAATATATTTTGTTTTATAAGGTGTATTATTGTTATTATTGTTTCTGTTATTGTATTATTATTGTTAGGGACCGGAAAAATTCGCGGTTTCAATGACCTCTAGGATAGCCTCCATTATCCTCTGCATTTCTCAAGTAAACACGCGTGTTCATTGTGTACTAAATTGTGAGGCGTCTCCACTGGGTAGTTTGCGATTCGACGCTTCACTGGTCGATAGTCTCTCATTGGTCCAGAGAGATCCTGTTAAACTGCGAGCCAATAGCAGAACCAGCAGAATTGTACAATTATTTGAATTTCAGCCTATCACGAAATTAATACGCGAATTTTTCCGGTCGCTAATATTATGGTGTACAGGCAATACTGAAAAGCTATTCATGAAAGGTTAACAAATAACTAGGGACTGGAAAAATTCGCGGGTTCAATGACCTCCAGGCTAGACTCCACGATCCTGTGCACACTCGGGCAAACGTCGCCTGTTCATTGGCTGCTGACTTGTGAGGCGTCTCAACTGGGAGACTCGTGATTCGATACTGCTTTGACTGAGGGTCTATAATTGGCCCACAGTCCTCCAGGTTAACAGTGAACCAATGGCAGAAGTTGCACAAAATTACAATTATTTGCATTCTAGCATATCGCGAAATGAATACACGAATTTTTCCGGTCTCTACAAATAACTTTTTAACTACTGGAGGTACTGAGACACCACAAATAATAAATGCCTGGGTAAGAACCCGAACCCTGTAATACTGCTTACACTATTTTCAAGGATACTTTTGTTTTCACGTAAATGTGCAGACTGACAAATATCTGTATTTTTGCATGAACATTTTGTTTCACTTGCAAAAAAAATTCACAGTGAACAAAACAGGAAGAGTCGGAATCGGGTCGAGAAAAATTCAGCTGAAGGTTCATCACTAGAGACCCGTGAAATTCGCGGTTTCAATGACCTCCAGGATAGACTCCAATATCCTCTACACACTCGGGCAAATGCCAACTGTTCATTGGTTGCTGACTTATGAGTGGTCTCGACTGGGTGGCCTGTGATTCGACACTTCTATGAGTGAGGGTCTCTTATCGGCCCTCAGTCCTCCATATTAAACAGTGAACCAATTGCAGAAGCAGCACTAAGGTATAATTATTTGAATGTTAGCATTACACGAAATGAACCCGCGAATTTTTCAGGTCTCTATTCATCACACTGTTAAAAATTACACCTTGATTTTTTCGAAAAACGCTGATCACAAATTATACATGAATCTTCGTTAATGTACGGCTATCTTTTTTAATTAACGGGTAATTATTTCACCTAACATAGAGCACAAATCTACAAGAATGATCAGGACGCGTCTGCTTCCGCACTGAATTACTGCGATTGGTGTTCTGATTTTAGACACGCGCACGGGAGAAACCCGACCAATCATGAAACGCAGACGATGCTACAGTTCTTTAACTCCCAGCCAGTCTCGAAATAATTTTTAGCGAAAAAATGCATGGCCGTCCTACTTACAGCAATCACAAAACACGAGCTCGATTTTTTATTTTCGAGCGTAGAATTTCGTGAGAAACTTTTTGCGACTGTGTGAATGGTGTTTGAGATGATAATTATTAGTTGAAATTTAAAAAAAAAATGTATATAATATAGTAACAGTGGGTAACTGCTCCCTGATGATGGCGACTGCAATGTCGACCGAAACGTCGGTGGATTATTCGCCGTGGACGTGGCTACAACCCAGAAGCCAAGCTACTTCCAGACAACGGCCGTGAAAGGCATGCGAACATTACCTACTCAAGGTAACTGCTCCCGGATGATGGCGAATGCAATGTCGACCGAAACGTCGGTGGATTATTCGCCGTGGACGCGGCTACAACCCAGAAGCCAAGCTACTTCCAGACAACGGCCGTGAAAGGCATGCGAACATTACCTACTCAAGGTAATTGCTCCCCGATGATGGCGAATGCGATGTCGACCGAAACGTCGGTGGATTATCCGCGAAGGACGCGGCTACAATCCAGAAGGCAAGCTGCTCCAAAATTAAATGTAGTTTGAGTTTGACACGCAAGGCAAGCCAGCGTCCAGGTGTGTGTGTGAGGTGTGTGTGTAAGGTTTGTTCTGAAGCCTTGCGCCCCAGCATACCACGTCCACAGACGGCAATCTCCGCAGCTGGCAGCGCGCGTGCGTGGACTATTAGGTTAATTGCGACGACGTCTAGATGAGCCCCCGGTGTAATAACCTCGCCCTCTCTCCTAACTAGAGAGAGAGAGAGAGAGCAGGCGCCGTGCGCGGAACGTTTTAATGGGAACGCGCTCGGGGTAACGCACGACCCCGCGGCGCCCTCTACGCTGGGTGGGCAGGTGGGCAACTGTTAGGTGGCCACGCGAGCGCTAGGCTGGGTCCACAATTAAAATATATAAAAAAAAACAACAATGTACAAAATTCTACCTTGTAGTTTTAAAAGTGATATCGTGGGCAACTGAGTTTCCAATGACTTTCCTTGTACAAGAACAATTTTTGACGTGACAACGTCTAATAAAACGATGAACGCTGGCTGCACGCGCGAAAAAAAATGCAGCGTTGCATATGTTGAAAGAATGGCTCTTTCCCCGAATAGTAGAGGGTGAACCTGTAAACTTCATTTAGCAACAGGTTGGAGCCCCTAACCCATTGGAATACATCTGTGCGAGAGTTGAACGTTGAAGTCCCTGACCGTTGGATTGGTCGCGACGGTCGAGACGACAGAGCTCTTCAGTTGGCCTCCACGTTCACCTGACATAACGCCATGCGAATGTTTCCTCTGGGGCTTTATAAAAGATCGTGTAGGCCTATACGTTCCGCCGCTACCTGCCAGAGTTTGAGTCACAGAATTGAAGACGCTATTGCTTCCATTACTCCGGACTTCTTAACCAAAGTGTAGGAAGTATTAGACTTTAGAATGAATGTGTGCAGTATAAGTAAACGTATTGAATATTTTTGTGGGAAAAAAATGTGGGCTTGGAATCCACGTGCTACAGAAGTAAACTTCCTTGCTTATTAGTTATAGATAGAGATATCTTATTAGTTTTTGACGTGACAACGTCTAATAAATCGATGAACGCCGGCTGCACGCACGAAAATCGATGACTCATTGTCCCGTTACGCACATTGTCCCGTTACATACATTGTCCCGTTGCACACATTGTCCCGTTACGCACATTTTCCCGTTACGCTCAGTGTACGCTTGCGCCGCTTCTATCTTTCTTCCACTCGATTGGAACAACCATCGATTTTACTTTTTCGAGGCACATTAAACTTGAAACACTCCCATTCGTTTTCTACTTTTCCTATCATCGTCCTATCCTTAACAGAATAACACAGATTGGAAGAAGTTAAATAACAAAGATGTATAAAAGTTAAAGTTAAAAATCTGTTCGTTAAAGTAATAAACGTATTTTAATAAATGAGTGCAAATAAAAGTAAATTTATCAATTAAATTGTATATTTCATTTCACTCCTTCTTTGTATAAAAGTTATAGTTAAAATAATCTGTTCGTTAAAGTAATAAACATATTTGAATTAATGAGTGCAAATAAAAAGTAAATTTATCAATTAAATTGTAGATTTCATTTCACTCCTTTGTATCCATACAAAATAGTGATAATTCAATAAAAATGATTCAATTTTATTCATAAAAGTATGCAATCATTTCATCAATGTTTTGATATGACGTTGTCACGTTAAACTATCGTCCGTAAACCGACTTTACAGACAACCAATTTTTTTTATTGAACAAGAGAAATTATTGAGTATAGTAAGGATGCGGGTATGATCTCAAAGAGAAAAAAAGTTTTTTTCCGCGTCCTATATTCTCGCATCCGTTCACTGGCAATTTGGGTATGTACCGCTTTTACTGGTTTATTCCCACGTTGCCTTTGATAACACCTCTTATCTGCTTCTGACTCTGTACTATTTTTAGGAATGATTAATAAAATGACATAACAAAAAAAACACCTAATGTAACTTAAATTCCAGTTATAAAGTCTAACTCACAAGTCTATAGTCTAAGTCCCTATGAAATTTCACATCACAGTGCATTGATGTAAGCTTTTGGACATACGCCATTGCTAAGTACGTGTATGTCTGTAGAAGAAAACTACAAAAAACATAAAACACAAAAACAAAAATTAAGCAAAAAATTGCTGTTGTCAACAGGATATAAACACCACATAGTATTCCATCTCAGGAATATGGTCAACAAACTGCTATGTTTTTGTCTCGTTTCAACTGTTGTGCTGAATTTTTTTGGGTTCAATATTCTTGTACTGTCATCATTTGTGTTTTTTTTTTTCGTTCTCTTAGTCCATTTTTCTTAGTTTTTCTTTGTTTGTTGACCATATTCCTGTTATTGAATATTATGTATCCTGTTGACAACACCAATTTTTTGTTTAATTTGTGTTTTTTGTCTTTTGGGTATTTTTTAGTTTTCTTCTACAGATAAAGTGCTTAGCAATGGCATATGTCCAAAAGCTTACATCAAGTCATGCACTCCCATTGCACAAATCTTTCAAAGATAATTTCAAATCACAGTGTTCACATTAAAAATAAATGATACTTTTAGAACTAACCCTTAAGTCTATACCTCTTTTTTTTACATTTTCAATCACATTGTCCACATAAATATAAATTATAATTATTAAGTTAACTGCACAAAGTAATCACGCTTTTCCACACGTATAAATAACACAGTTTTCGTAACGGCTAACGATTGACGCTACCATATTTATTTTATTTTTAAAGTATCTACAATTTATTTATACGTGTGTAAAAGCCTTATTGCTTTGTACAATTAACTTTATAACTATAATTTATTTTTATGTGGCTTTGTAATTGAAAATGTAAAAAAAAATAGTGGTATAGACTTAAGGGTTAGTTCTAAAAGTGTCATTTAGTTTTGAATGTGAACACTGCGATTTGAAATTTCATATAGATTTAGACTTGTGAGGTAGACTTTATAAGTTTAAATTAAGTTACAACTTATAAATATTTAATAAGAATGCCTCAGATGAAATAACTTTGTGGTTTTGAAAATTATAACGTATCAACTATAGTTCTGTATACGCATTTACGTCTGACTAGGCCATCAGCTAAAAATACTTAATGTCGCGTATGTAACATACTATGTTTTATGTGAAGGAAAAAAACACTGTTTTACTTATTTTTGTTTTAAAGTTTTATATTTGTTACCTGTGTCTGCAGCGTCTGGCAACGTGGAGTCAGCGCTGCAGAGTACCAATTAACACATTAAAAATTGGTTGTCTGTAAAGTCGGTTTACGGAAGATAGTTTAACGTGACGTCATAACAAAACATTGATGAAATGATTGATCCAGAAGAAAAGGAAATATCATATTCGGCCTGAGACTGAGCTGTAATATGTTTTTGCAACCAAACCAGTTAGGCATTAAAAATGTTATATTCTTTGGGAAGAAATTTCTTTTTAATTTTTCCATCTTTTGTATGATAAAATCTACCTCTGCATACTTCTATTCTGACCACACGGCCATGAGGCCATACTTGAAAAATAATAGTTTCAGATGTTATATACATATCTATTTTTAAAAATTTGTTCACGGTAGGGGAATAATTTTATTTCGTTTTTATAACACGATTTTATAACAAATATGCATCCCAAATACACCAAACTTATTTATAATGTGTTACAATATTTTTTAAAACATTGTGCAAAAGATCCCGGGTGTAATTTTAATTATTATGTGTAACTGTAAAACACCATTGTTGGTTCAAAACGTATTTGAATATTCAACATTACTTTTAAATAACCGTACCGATTGTGCTGAAAATTGGTGGATGATCGTTAAATTACATAATATTAATAATTCAAACTACGAAAATATGATTGAAAAGTCAAATCGATGGTTGTTTCAATCGAGTGGAAGAGAGATGCCACGCATGCGTACAATGAGCAAACAGGACACATCCGTTGTGTGACACTTTTTCGTGCGTGCAGCCTGCGTTCATCGATTTATTAGACGTCACGTCAAAAACTTTAGCGTGTGTAGGAAGTATAACGCATGCAGTCCATAGTTATAACAAAGGGAAAAAAACAGGGTTTTTAGAAGTGGGTTGCTTAGCCGTGAAGTAATTACACCTGCGAGTTTGTGTAGTCACGGGTGAGGTACCAACTTCTCTCTCTCTCTCTCTTTCTCTCTCCACCTTCTTCACACTCACATTCTGTCACCAATAAAAAATCTCTAGCAATCTAGCATCATTAGAAAAATAGGTTTTTGTAACCATAGTTAATGGGTCCGAGTTCGGTTTTTTTGTTACAGTTCATTCCAAAACATATTAAGCTATCTGAATCTACGAAATCCATTTTCGCATATTTTTTTTATTACATGAACGGAGAAATTATTAAAGTTGGGACATCGAGTGAATGGATAAATTTTTAATTTGTCACACATTAAAAAATATTTCCATTTAAATAATTAGTGGTATCTTTATTGCTTTGAAAACGTTCTTCTTAAATGTTGTAACCTCCAATTATTAAATAAATTAATTGATGACGCAACCATTTTCGCGGTGGTTGCAGAAATTTTTAAATGAAATATTATCCAGATGCTCAGATTTTTTCCATTTTACATATTAAGATAAATATTAAAGTTAATAATATAATTTGATTTCTTTGATTGAATCATGCAATGAAGATGATTAGTTCGATTGCCTGATGTCAGTTACCGAAAAGTCGCAACTGCTTTTTCTTGGGAAGCTACTGTGTTCATTTGTGCTGTCGTGTGTGCAATCCATTTTACAATTTAAAAGAATTTATGGAGTAAACTGCTGAAAGAGGGGAAGCATTCTGGAACAGCTAGACTCCCTTGTATAGCTACAATGCCTAACAACAATATCCTAATACCCTAAATCCTGCTTTTTTTTTCTTACTTAATAAATATAAGAAATTGCTTGACATGTCATGTCTATGGGTATTTATAAAATAAATAATGTTATATTTGTAATTCAGATTATCTGGAAAATATTTATTACTATTTGTTTTACTTCAAAGTTATGTGTATGTAAAACTATATGTGTATGTGCATGTAAAACTGTATGTATATGTATAACTGTAAATATGTAAATGACATGTTCCATAGCCTTATGGTTTCTACTAAAAGAAGGCTCTGGAATACAAATAAATAAATAAATAAAAATAAAAAATAAATAAATGTCTCGTCGTTTTCAGCACTATATGTTCGTCAATAACGTGATTTTATTTTCGACTAATTCTTTCCACATAATTCTCTGTGCTATCTAGCTATTTAAAATTTTAAGGTTGGCTGATATTGACTTGTTTTTCTCTGTGTTTGTGGATTCCTTTTCCTTGTCTATTCTCTATGGTTTCGTGTCGCTGTGGCAAACTGCGAGAACCAGCAATGGTGTTTGTCCATAAAAATGTCTCAAATAAATTGTTGTTCCGCTTCAACTTAAAATTCGCATGGTAGCTTGGGAAAGAAATTTAGACCGTCAGTCATAGGCATTCTTTAGCTTATTTGTACACAGTAAATCTGCAGCCGAATATTTTCATTTTAGTTTTTACTTCATTTATGTTTATATCGTCATCGTGTAGTAACCGTATAAAAAAATTGTAAATTTCAATTATTAAGATTTGTCTTTTATGGTAAATATTTTTTTTCGATTTAATATTAACAAACAGTAGAATGCATATATATGTATACATATGTACATAAAATTAATGTTAGATTCCAATATGATCTCTTTGAGGCACATATCACTCTCAGATATGGGCCTATATGTAACGGATATTAATTACTATTTCCTAAGACTCTGTATTAGGTTTTAAGATTAAAGTTTAGTTTGTTTTAATGTAATATTATAGGTCAGTTTTTATTTAATTTAATTAAAGATTGGTTTAGCATTAAAGGCGTAATTAAGTAACACACATGTAATATCCAAACTATAACATTAAAGAAGTATGCCTTAGTCCAGTTCATCCAATATCTTGCTTACAATTTGATTAGCTTGAAAAAAAACTATTTTTAAGACTCAATTAACCCAAATTTCTCCAAAGTTTCGGTGAAATTTAATTTAGATTATATATATTAAGTATCTGTTTGTGCGTGTAATTCAAGCTCAGTTTTTATTTCCAATTTTAGTAGATTTATAACAAAAACCTACCTCCTTTTCAAAATAAATTTATGGTTTAAGTTTGTTTATTTAAAATTCCGAGAATTTTATTTTTCGCGTAAATCTATTCAGAGTTATTTGTTATATTACAAAAGCAAAGTACCCTCTTCTTCATTACCTTGGATGAGGGATTTCATAAAGTGGTTAAAAGTGTTTGTTGGGTGTTGTGTATCTCTTTTTCATGCTCATAATACTCCGAAATGATTATCTTATTAAATAACTTTTGTCCTTAATAATCCACAATTTCACGTTTTATTACCATTTCCTATTGAATTGCAAGAAAGTTGATGAAATTTAAGTCATTACAATTTATGAGCTTCATAATTTCCACTTTATTAGATACGTGATGTATAATATTGCTGTATTAAGGTATATTATACCTTGTTAAATTACCCGATTTACACCCTATTAAGAAAAAAACTAATAATACATATATCCTATGTGTTAAACCAGTATATACACATAAAGTATATATTTGAGAATGTATGTGATGCTCAGTTTTTACTTTTAAATTTTACAGAATAACGCAAAATATCTTTTCAGATGAAATGTATATTTTAAATCAGTTAATTATCAATACCTTTGTAACACCAGTGATATTTTATTGTTTATTTGAGGCATAACTGTAAGAAGGTAACTACAGTTCTCGAGTATGGACATTATCAGTGTATTCCTACTAATAACAAATTTTGAACTTTTGAACTTTTAAATGTTTGTTATTCAATTATTTCTTTACCATTGAACCAATTTTTATCAATTGTATAGCAAAGGAAACAGATGTGTGGGATTAAAAGATACTTTCAAAATATTCTCTTAAAAAACGCAGTTCATTATGCAGTAGGCAATAAATCCATTTTAAATTATAAACCAGGGAAGCCTAAATAGCAGTAGAAATAGTGATTAGCCTATTGCTCATATTTTAAGTTTCAATAAAAAATTTTATTTTTTTTTCAAAATTATTTAATTGAAATTAAAACCAACAGTGCTATACGTATTTAATTTTTATAACTCTATTTAAGTGTTGATAATGTGGATACAATTTATCTGGTGGCTATTGTAGTGCGTAATGCAATGGTCATTGTGCACACCTCCTAGGTGGCTCTGGCGAGAGTGCGTGGCTGGCGTATTCTCGGAGCTATGAGGGAAGTGGGGGGAAGAGGGTGAGGAACTTCTTGGCGAGCGATAGCGGGTGGCGAGGGCTTCGTGCGCTATCAGTGCAGCTAAAAAGCATCCGTGACGGCGGTGTGTGTGTGTGTGTGTAGGTGTTTGTGTGTAGGTGTGTGTGTGTGTGTAGGTGTGTGTGTGAGTGTAGGTGTGTGTGTGAGTAGGTGTGTGTGTGTGTGTAGGTGTGTGTGTGTAGGTGTGTGTGTGTGTGTGTGACGGACGAGTGAGCAGCGCGAGGCCGTGCTTTGGGAACGGAGAGCGCGGTTAGATACTAGCGGTTGGGAGAGCCACTGATGGACCGAGCTCCAGTGGGGAGATTCATAAGTGGGCTTACGAACGTGTGATTAATTTGTTGGACGGACCTATACTTTATAGTGATTTAAGAAATATTGTAAATATAGTTGATAAATGAAACCTATTTGGGCTACCCTTATCCAATCCTGTGTTTTCCGCAATTGTAACGATATATATGTAAACTATTTTAATATTTTTTTAAAATGTCGTTTTAAGTTTTACTTCATAGTACAGGTGACCAATTTTGAGAGTCTACAAACCTCCACCCCCCTTCCCACCAACACCACCACCACCACCACCGTTTTTTTTAATCCATACAACAATAGAACAGTCTCAAACGATATTTAATTCATTCATTGATTCGTCCATTCATTCTCCCATGTCGCGATACGCCGAGACATTTTGAATAAGCTGGCCATTACCGCAGAGAAGCAGTGGTAAACAAGGTGAAAAAAGGGCAGGGAGGGGGAAACAGAGGTAAGATAAGCGATACATGCTACCGTCGCATTTCCTTAAAAAAAAAAAAAAAAAACCTTCTCTGCCCCATTAATAGGCTCTTTCCCGAATGCGGTCAACAAGACCACAAGTCACAATTGCAACAAAATGACGCTTCTCATAGCTCAGTCCAGAACATCTGTAGAGTGAGAGCAAGAAACCAAATATTAACCATTTTCTTTGCCATGAATGTTTTTAGATAATTTTTTTGGAATGCCTACTTTACAATTATTGTATTATGTTTTTTTTTTGGTCCATGAGACAGAATGTAAAATAACAAATTTATAAAAAAAAATTTTTATAACGCAGTAGTTCTGCTGTTTGTACTAACGAAGAAATGATTTCAGAAAACAAATTAAAAACGCATATTATTTTGAAGAAAAAAAATCTGCTAAACCATATATAACATAGTCTTTGTGAATAACACACGAACATCCGACCGTATTTCAGCTGATAGCTGGAAACCTGGGTTAAAAAATGGCCAACGTTGCATTTTTCATAACCGAAATAATATTCGAAAATTATTTACATTTTTAAAATATATATTCCATTGTCCTCTTTGTGAAATGATGCGTCCCCACACAAAAAAAATACTACGAGAAATAGATGAACGATAGAAAAAGACAGAGAATGTGCGCATCCGCTTGTTTCAGAAAAAAAATATATATATATATAGGTATCCTATACAGTCAGCTGTGAACGTTTTGGATTTGTTATTTGCAACCAGCACGCTCGCGTTTCTCCTTGTTCAACCAGCAGCGTAGCGAGTGCTGTTTAGACAGTCCCTGCATTTCCCGCATAGATATCGCTACCTGTTGTGAATTTCATATATCTTTCATAGATTTATCGTGTTCCAAAATGACGAATTGTTTGAAGAAACAGTAACACGCACTGTTTTTTTTATGATGTGAGTATTTCAACGGTAAGTAATATTTATTATTTAATAATCATTATTGTTTTGATCAATAATTATTGATATTCTAAGCAGTTATTTTTAAGTGAAGTAAGTAATATTTTCGTTAATTCATGTATATTTAGAATATTGTCTTCTTTCTCTCTTACTCTCTCTGTCATTTTATGCCTTACGATATACTAACGAGTCGAGGTTTGAATTTCCAAACAAGTTTTACTTCTATCACATGTACTGAGTTTCACTCTTTTTTTTTTTTTTTTTTTTTTTCGTTGGAATACTTATCGTTAGAGACCGGAAAAATTCGCGAATTCATTTCGCGATAGGCTAAAATACAAATAGTTGTACCTCAGTGCTGCCTCTGCTATTGGCTTACAACTCACCTGGATGACTCTGGGCCAATGAGAAACACCCAAACAAAGCTTTATCGAATCACAGTCTGCTACGTTGGGACGTCTCACAAGACAGCAGCCAATGAGTGGGTGGCATTTGACCGAGTGTACGTATAACTATGGAGTTCATCCTACAGGTCATTGAACCCGCGAATTTTTCCGGTCCCTACTTATCGTTAATATCTAGCGACGTTATCACCTCTACTAAACTCTTACAGCCTTAAAAAAAGTTTCACTTAAAAAAAAATTGAGCAGTGCCCGTGGCCGAAGGTAAGAGGGAGCGCGCGATAATTATCGGGCGTTTAGGCCCTTCTCGCACGCCGGTTTCGCGCGGCGGCACCTGCAACGCTCCACCGGGGGTCTCGTAAACGGTTTGACCTCTCGCCGTCCATTTTAAACACAGTAGTTGTTGATGCCCCGGTCATTCTGCCCTAAATTCCCCTTCTTGCGTTCAATCCTCTCCTCCATTAACCACGAATCCCGTATCCTGTAGCCAAACTTAAGGTTCATTGACACGGTGTCAAACTCCCTAATTATACGCGTCGGTGCTTCTTAAGATATATATAATTATATTTTTAGTTGTTCTTAAGGTAGGATTTAAGAATAATTTGGTCTTTTACATAAAAAAAAGGGGTTTGTCTGTAAAGTTGGTTTACGGACGATGATTTTACGTGATAACGTCATAAGAAAGCATTGATGAAAAATTGCATACTTTTTAATTTTCTAATATTATTTACAGTTTTTTTTAAATTTAATTTAAATGATTTGTTTAAATTTAATCACGAACAATTAGTTATAGCAATAAACTGAAATCAATCCAATTTCAATAAATTGTTAATTTGAAATGACGAAATTGGACAAATAAATCAAATTTTTTAAGTTGCTGCTTTTAAAAAGCCCGCCTTAAACTGTTTGATACTATAGAAGATTTTCTCGCATGGTGGTTGGCCGGTTCAACTTATCATTTTAGACACATTGTTATGACATGTGTGAGGTTAAACATTAATTTTTAATCTTACATTAATATCTACGCAGGATCATTTTTTCATTGAATACTAAATAAAAGCAGTTGACTTTTTATACGATCGTTTATATGAGATAATATTTTTTTAGTCTTAATTGTAACATAACCAATTATTACTGCACTCTACCGACCGATGCTACTTTTTTTAATAATCAAAGAACAAATATATGAGATTATATCGCTAATCAAATTCTTAAAATGCAAGAATTAATTACTTCTTTGTCGCAATTGTTGTTGTAATAAACAATGGAAACCACATTAACTTTTCATTTCACTTATAAACAGTTGACAAAACAGTTCACGTGTAGGTTGTGTGCTGCCGCTGTCTCTCTTCTACTCGGACGCATCGGCCGATGGAGTGGGAGAGATATAGATGCGTCTCTATCGCTTGTTCCGCGCTCTCGCTTGCACGCTCGGCTCAGGCGGAACGTGACAATGAGACATGCTTTTTCGTGTGTGCAGCCGGCGTTCATCGATTTATAAGGCTTTATCACGTCAAAAAAAATTATCACGTTAATATGGCCTATATATAGGGGCAGGCATTTTTCGCGAAAAGATCTGAACACTTATTAGACTGCAACAAGGTATACCCGCACCTGTGGTTTCTTCCTTGTGATTGGCGGCCGTCTGCGAGAGAAGTCGTTGCCTTATTTGACCGAGCCACTCAGGACGCGTTTGCTTCCGCACTGACTTACTGTGATTGGTGTTACAATCGATATGTAGCTGGGGGGAAACTCACCCAATCACGAAACACAGACGATACTACAGTGTTTTCACTTTCAGCTAGTCTCGAAATCTTTTCGCGAAATCTGCATGCCACTACCTATATATGTTTGTTTTTAAAGGTAGGATTTCTCATGTATATGTGATCGTAAATAAAATTACAGGTTATAATGTTAGCCAAATCACATAAATATTACGTAAACCTTTTTCTTTGTTAAAATTCTTGAAAACATTTTTTGTTTAATGTTTTTTTTTTCTGAAGCACAGTTTTTTGCTCGTGACTTTAATGAAAAGTAAGTGTTCGGTCAGGTCAGCGAGATTTAAAATACTTATATACCGTGAGCAAATGTGTGAATTCTCTGAACATATAATTTTTTTATTTTTTATTTCGACCACGCTTTTGAACAAGCGAGGGGCGCACTTCAGAAGTGTTCGAATATGGATGGGTTCAGAAATGTTCGGAAGTTTTCGGAAGTATTTGGAAGTGTTCGGCCTATATCTAGTTATAGTCTAGATTTAAGAGTGAGGGGAGTCAGACATGGTGCCAATTGCTGCCATGGCTGGCCAATCCCCCTCCTAGCACATGATGCATGCGACCCTCTCCCTGCATGGCTAATCCCAGCATGACTAGGCGTATAGGCTTCGGCCTGAGACGCACCTAGGTCCCTCCCTAATCTGGACCCCTCCAAAATACACTTAGTTTTAGTTAGGTTAGAAAAAAATTGAATCCATCTCGGTGAATCGTTAGTAGAGACCTGCAAAATTCGCGGTTTCGATGGCCTTCAGGATAGACTGCACATACCCCTGTACACTCGGGCAAATAACGCAAGTTCATTGGCTGCCGACTTGTGAGTCGTCTCAGATGGTTTGTCTGTAATTCGATCCTTCTTTGGTTGAGGGTTTATAACTGGTTGAGATTCGTCCAGATGAACAGTAAGCCAACAGCAAAATTATCTAAGAGGTATATGTGTTTTAATTCTAGCCTATCACCGAATTAATCCGCGAATTTAGCAGGTCTCTTATCATTAGGCTCCCCCCTCTCTTCCTGTATCTTTCCCGGGAGCCAACTTGAAGACTCCGTTGAACAGCGCCTCGGGACGGGTTGAATAGTGTAGGACAGAAGGAATTTGGGGGGGGGGGGAAGAGGCGGAAAATAAAACGAAGCACAAGTTCGCTCTCGCTTCGTATCTCGCTGATCGTCGTTTTAACTGCTGGAAATTACGTCTTCCTGAGAGACCGCTGCAGGCTTCTCGAACAATCGGCCCGGCGTAGCAGGCGCGTACCAAGCTGCAGGTCAAACTGGGAGAGTATAATTCTTTTAAGGCGCTTCTCTACCCACCGTGCGGGGTTAGCGCGTTAAGGGACCCGCCTACCTGGGGGCCTATTCCACGAAGGTACATGTTACAAATTACAGGCAAAATTATGTACGAGTTGTAGAAAAGTGGTAGGTATTGTGTTCCACAAAAGTACAAGTAAAGACTTGTAAATCCCAGTGAATTGTGACAAGTTACAGGTGTTTTTCTACAATTGTACAAGCTCTTCGCAAAGAAAAAGTACGAGGTTTAACTTAAACTCGTAGAATAGTTAATGCAAGTCTACCTACCTCTCGAGGTAGGTTAAAGTGTGTTGTTATAAGAAACAAACATGTGGGATACCTACTTCATCAGATGAAGAAAATGAGAATGCTCATCCACTTATTAGACGAAGGACATTCAGAATACGCACAGAGAGAAAAACAAGCGATTAAAAACTACCGAATATATCGGAGTGGTGTCTGTTTAGAAAAAAACATACATTTAAGAATACTCTGAGCGAGAAGGAGTAGTTATGTTTCGTTATTTTGTTTGGAAACCGGTTTTTTTTTTCAAGAGTGAAAACGGCTTTAAAAAAAGAGGTTTTTTCAGGTTAATTTTCAAAAATAAAAATCCCGCTGAAAAATTTTGAAAACACTCAAAGGACTTTCATTTCATCTTTAACTTTATTCTCCCGCCACATAATGTAAATTCGCGTATTTTTTTTTTTACCGAATTTGTTTCTCTAGAAACATTTGCGTAAAAAAAACACTTTAAACAAAAAGTAAACTTACTCAATCGTTATAAATGCTATTTTACGAAAACCTTTTTTTACAGTGTAGTTATTCTAGGATGAAATACACATGTGACGTTTCAGGAACTGAGATTAAAATATGTTCCTGTCACAAGCGTATCTAACGTGTTAACCAACATCTGTTGAAAACAGTGTGTTTCGTACATAGACACGTGTGTCCGTCTTGATTTGATGGAGTATACAAATACACGGTCCAGCGCCCGTTCATTGTCTCACATAATTACTTACCACAATCACCACAAAAACAAAAATTGGTTTCAATATTTTATCGTACAAATAATATTTAAAATTTGCAACAGTTATCACACTTTAATATATTTACAAAGGTTGTAACATATTGTCTGTAAACATAATTATTTCAGTTTTCGGTATGCCTAAAACCTAGTTAAATAATTAACGCCATTAACTTCAAAAGATAAACCATTTTTAGCGGCAAATCATTGTTAATTTTAGGCATTCAATTAAAATCTATACCATGCTTTAAAGTAATTTGATTTTAAAAATCAAACGATAAAAATTGTTACGGCCTAAAAGCTTTCGTAACCAAGATGGCGTTATTCAATGCCACTGTTTATCCCTTAACTACAACAGAAGAAATATTAAAGCTGTACGACGTGTTTATGACCCAGTCATTAAACTTGCATAACATAAGCCTTAGAGTTTTCTAATCACATTTGATCTGCAGCCAAAGTTTGTGATCATGTAACACTTTGAGTGGTTAAAGTGGTTGGAGTGTACGCATGTTCTAAAGTTGAACTCATTCTGATGTGAAATTTGTTAGCAAAACAAACTACAGTTTGCCTATAATTGCTAGTGCTAAAACATTGTTTAACAGCTTGAAAGTAAATTGTAAGGCATAGTAAACATACAATATTCAGTGAGCATACTTAAAAATTTGAACTCAATTCTATATATATAAAAAAATATACAGGTATGTATATATGTGTATATATACATATATATTACACACAATCGAAATAGGAAAGATGGTTGACAGTTTTATGTCATTTTTACTTCAATTTTTAACTTAGCTAAGATTGCGAAAACTAAACGCATCATTTCTTAACTCAATGGATTTTTTTTTTATTTCTGTAGGAATAAAATCAGTAACTTAGTGTGTAAATAAAGGTTTTGATGACTGTTATAGTTCTAAGTTTCGTTCTGCTACTTTTTTTTTTCTTTTGACAAAAGTAGTATAAAATAGGCGGTACTGCACCTGTGCTGGGTGTGGTACCGTGATACCAACCGTCATCTTGGATTGTGACTTCACGGTGGCCATTTTTTTGGGATCAAATTTCCTCAGATTTCCTCAAATGACCCAAAATTCCTCAAAATGTTCCCTATTTCGAGGGGAAAATTCCAGTTTTGAAGGAAAATTTCCCATTTAAGAGGCCACTTAGTGTGTCAGGGGCACTACGCAACCCGCGTTAACCTCATAAGATTCAATGCTATTTTCATTTTGCTTATAACTAATTAAGTAATATAGATTTCGAAATGATGCTTGCTTGATATGTAAGACAACGATGCTCTTATCAAAGCCCCTTTCTTCATAAACGTGCATAAATTATGGTTTTATTCTAATCTTTACTAATATACATAAGTGTATTGTCAAGGTTTAAACCATAATTTATGCACGTTTTTGAAGAAAGGGGCTTTGATAAGAGCATCGTTGTCTTACATATCAAGCAAGCATCATTTCGAAATCTATATTACTTAATAAGTTATAAGGAAAATGAAAATAGAATTGAATCTTATCAGGTTAACGTGGGTTGCGTAGTGCCCCTGAAACACTGGAGTGGCCTCTTAAGTCATCAAATACGCAAAAAAAAAACAGATCTTAATTTAAATGCCTAAAAATAATTTTGTCATTGAAAAAACAAAAAATCCTAAAAGATGCTTAAATTATTTATCGACAAGCAGCCCTAAGCCGCTGTTGGGATGTCATGGCTACCATCTTGGATAATTTCACATCCGCCATCTTGAAAATCCTCAAATTTTAAGCTAGAAAATCGGAAGAAAAAAAAATACATTAAGAAATTATTTTAATAAAATTTAACTAAAAAACGTCCTTATGTCATGGAGTCCCTGGTTCGAACCCGGCGAGATCGTTCGATTAAAAATTGCGTTGGTTCCTTCCTCCACGGAAGCCACTGGTAGACTGATCTTCCACCACTAATGCCAAGGAATTTATTATATCAGCCAGTATGATGTCATGGTGACCATCTTGTTTTCCTCAGCTGGAGACCGTTATCTTGGATCCGACATATTGTCTTCGTCTGTTAGAGTCCATCACCGCCATATTAGTTTAATTTTTATCCGCTAGAGTGCAGTAATATTTTATTGTCAAGGCAACCATCATCTTGATGGCTGTCTTGGCTGCCATCTTTAAATTCTCTAATTATTAAACAATTCTAAATACATAATATTTAAAATTCGGAAATAATTACAAAAATCATCAAAAAATCCCTTGTGAAAATAATTTTTAATTCGATCGATTCCTGTCCTTGGTTCAATCCTTGACTAGTAAAAAAAAATATAATTTAAGTTACCTTAAAAATGACAGATTCGAGATAAAAATAACAATATTTTTACATATAAAAATCTATTACATATATTCTACTCTACTGCAGGAATACATGTGTAAGTTAGCAATGTGATAAAAAATTTAGTATTGCATTGGTCTGAACTAATAAATTCTCAGCTCCAATCGGTTTACTGATAGATCTTCATTGAAATAGTCTTTCCTTTCCCGCCAGAATTTCTCGATACCGTGTTTAACAGAATGCTTCTCATCGTCAGAACTGTAAATGTTAATGTAAATAGTCTCGAAAGGACACTTCTTCACTTGCGATATGGTTTTCTATATACACACTCCAGCCACGAGTTAGATTTTTAAGGTACGTGCATTTATACTTCATCAGTAAGCTGATTGATAGTCTTCTGCTTGATACCGTTATGAAAAGAACAAATGTCTATCTAACTCAATTGAGGAGGGTTGCTGCAGTAAGTGCTCATGCTCTAAAACAATGTTCTGAGATATTTAAGGTGCAAAGTTTTTTTGGTGGCACACATGAAGTCGGAGCACAGTTACTCCGAAAACACACACGTACATAATATATTGAATAATATTCTGTAACTTACTAAATAATTATTTTCTTATCCCAAAGTTCAATAAATAAATGAATGAATAACTAAATAAATAAAAATGGCTCATAACATCATCACATAAAACTTTTTTTTTACCAACATAACAAATTAAAATTTCTGGATAATATTTGGTGACCATAGAGATTAAGATATGTAGAATTAATTTTTTGTGTTCTTCCCAAAAAGGGCTCATGGTCTTAAAGGCCCTAATTGCTGCAACCTCCTCAATTAGTGTATTTAAATAAAATTAATCTTTAAAAATTCCATGAAACTCAGATTTCGCCAAGTGGAATCCATTATCATTTACTTGTAATGCACTGAGCACACTCTTGTGTTTAGTTTCATGTCCATACGTCATAGCAATCGGTTGCTGCACATTTGCTTGTGTGCTTGCACGCATCATGTGACATCAATACACCAAACACAAATGGTGTGGACAGCGTTTGGCTGACTTATGGCCAGTTGTGCCATTGGAAATCTCGAACGGAGTTTAGTCGATATTTAGTTCGAAAACGATCTTAGGATTAGCAGTCCGAAATCTGCGACAAAGAAACTAGGAATAGTTGATCAAAGGTCGCATGGATATTCGACGGCACAAAGTGGCAACAGTGTTGACGAACAGTTCTGCCTATTTCTATTGGCTGGAATAATTTGACGCCACTTTTCTGGTTAGAGAATGTTGTTTTGGGCTGGTATTTGAAATGTTTAAATTTGGCTGCATTCATTGAGACGCAGGCGAACAAACTAACGTTGCTTTTCCATCGAGTATATTACCCGTCAACTCAAAAAATACATTAGTGCATTCATTGTCTTCATGTTCCGAATCGTCGTTGGAAAAATTCATGTTGACATTTGTCCAAGTCAAAAAGTAAATGAGGATCTGTATTTTAATATTAATAATACTTTCTCAAAATAACCTAACAATCCATTTCAGAAACTTTTATCCCATTAACACATGTATAAAATAACTATCACCAAAAGAAGACTTACATATTCATTCAGTGGTTTTCTCAAGCTTTTTATATTTGTTTGTAAACACTTCTGACTGAAGTTGTGATCACTGACCGTCAACCTGAACTGATGGGACACTCGGTTCAACGTATGGCTCACAATGATCTACGATCACCGCTCAAAATACGATCGTGAAACAGAAAAATGTCACGAACCAGGTTCAAGACAGCATTTGAACTAGGATCACGTATGAACCACAATGGTGAAACCGACCATAAGCAAAATATTATTGTTAGATTATTATAATACGTTGTGGTTTAAAACCCGCTTAGGTAGAGACGGGAAGAATTCGTGGTTTCATTTCGTGATGGGATAGAATATAAACAATCTTACCTCTGTCCTATTTTTTCTATTCGTTCTCAGTTTATGGCAAGGACTCTGGGCCAATGAGTTACCCTCAACCAAGGAAGGATAAAATAAGAGACTACCAATTGGAGAAGACTCACAAGTCTACAGCCAATGAACAGTTGACATCTATCCGAGTACGCAGAGAAGTTTGGAGTATAGCCTAAAAGTAGATGAAAACACGAATGGCCAAAGGCTACAAGAATGCACGAAAAGATGCATAAGTGATTGTAAGGATGCTTGAAGCCATTCGGAAGGTAACAAAAATGGCTGACATCCTGCTGTTACTCATACAGAATCCTTAAACGTAATGGATCCTGGAGAAGTGGTTCTTAAATTCTAAAATGTATACCAACCACCAGATTTCACGCTCTCGATTTATGTTGAAATTTAAATATGAATCTGTTTATTAAAAACACAAAGCTATGAATATTAATCTATACTTACATTTAATAAATATATGAACAATTGAAAATTAAAAAATAATTAAAAATGCTAAATAATTAAAACAACTACGACACACCATTTGAGTATTTTTAATTTGTTGTCATTACTATCAACTTAATGCTTTTTCTGTATATTTTTGATAGCTATATTTTTTATTTGTTTTTGGTAGTAAATTTTTAATCGAGATATTAACTTAATTTAATTAGTGAGCTGTAAATTCAAGCAAGTGATAAAAAAAATTAGAGCATATGCGTAACATTGAACAGCTATTTGAAATTATTTTAAAGATATTAGGTACAAATTTCTTTACCTATCGTAATGAATGCACAATAAAAGCCCTAAAATGGTTGTAATCACAACATGGCAAATGAAAATAAAATAAGTTATATTGGTTTCACTGGACTTTTAAGCCATCACAACTTTATATTCTTTGATTTTCTAAATTTTGTGTTTTTAAAGCATAAAATGTATTTTAATGAAATGCCTCCAGGTGAATACTCACTCGTCGCTATAAAAATTCCCCTGTAAAATATTTACCAAATATTATTAAATTAATTTTTGGTTATGACTTCAACTGTAAAAATACTGTTAATAATGCTGTATGGTCTATGCAAATTTATTAATGCACTTTAAGTACCTGGCGTTGCCCGGACTGAACCACTTATTTTCGAAAAAACCTTGTTCTCGATTAAAGTCCATGCGACATAAGGAACATCACTCCCGAGTTTCCAGACTGTAGGACATTCGCTTGAAAAACTTGGGAAATGTTCATCTTCAACGACCCGGCAGAAATTCAACGGAAACGTGGAATGCACCAACACTGCAATAGCTAGGGACTGGAAAAATTCGCGGTTTCAATGACCACTAGGATAGACTCCACGATTCTCTATGTACTCGGGCAACTATCACATGGTCATTGGCTACCGACTCGGGACACCTGTTTACTGCGATTCTTATGATTCGATACTTCTTTTGTTGAGTCTTTTCCATTGGCTCAGAGTCCTTCAGGTAAATTGTGGTCCAATCACTGACACATAGAGAGCGGAAAAATTCGCGCATTCATTCGGCGATAGGCTAGAATTCAAATACATATACCTCTTAGATGATTTTGCTATTGGCTTACTGTTCATCTGGACGCATCTCAACCAATTATATACCCTCAACCAAAGGAGGATCGAATCACAGACGAACCAGCCGAGACGACTCACAAGTCGGCAGCCAATGAACTTGCGTTAGTTGCCCGAGTGTACAGGGGAATGTGCCGTCTATCCTAAAGGCCATCGAAACAGCATTAAGCTAAACGAGTTTGGATTTCAGCCTGTCTCGAAAGGAATCCACGAATTTTTCCGGTCTCTAAATATAGCCGTTGTCATGGAGACAAAGGAAGCATCATCGAAAAACGGGCATTTCAATCCTTTAACGCTCCCAATTTTTCAAAATAATGAATCCCGTGTTATTTTATTTATTTTGAAGAGTCTATTTCATCATCGTAACATTAAAACGATTTTTTTCCTGTCATGCAAATAATAACCCATTTAGGGATGGAATTAAAAAAAAATTCTTTCTTGGTGTTCATCTGCGTTACTCAAGTATAACTTATATGCAAAATTTCACGCTTCTAGACCATTACGGTTTGTCTGTCAGAGTTTTATTAAGTAGATGATCTTTGCTTTAACGAAGGGGAATTTTTTAACGTTAAAAGTTGAAGCAAAAAACACGACACGAAAACTTTTGAGAACCATCTGCCCCACCGGGCAGACATCCTGGCACGGGATCCGCCTCGTCAGGGGTGTAGTGTGTCAGCGAGGCGGGATGATAAGCGCGACGCTCGCTGGTGCTTCTAGCGCGGTGTCTCCTCTGGACTGGCGCGCAGTCTTCTCGTCGTGCATATGAGCGGTGACCGTAACATTATATGGCCGAGAAATGAAGATAAATGTGTAATGCAAGTCCCTTAAGTGCTTTCGAGAATCTGTACCGGTTTTTTCACGCCTAAAAACTACTCTGATAACATGCGTTTTAGCCATTTTCAACTGTTCTAAAAATACAGTTTAAACACTCAATCCGAAATCAAAAGTACTTTTAGGTCCTCAGCAAACTCTTAAATGCTCTTCGTAAGCAGACCGCTGTCTGATTTCTTGAGTAGTTTTGAAATCGCCGTTGTTTTTCCTGAAGCTCTGCGCACCGTGTGTGTGCCCGGGTGGGCGGGGGTTTTAAGGGCCTGAACTCTCCGTGTGTCTCTCTGTGTGTGTGTGTGTGTGTGTTCGCTTCACGGCGCGGACGGTAATTACGCTGACCTTGACGGAGGCTGGGCTCTGGTTGGCGGAGAGTGCACGGGAGGTGTGAAAGAAAGCGAAGGTCGGACAAGTCAGGGTGGAAGAGGGGGGTGTTTGTTGGAGAAGGGAGGGGGTAGCGCGTCTGGAAAGAAACCCCTTTTGTCCGCCAGCAGTAGCCGAGGAATGTGATGGCTCTCATTTTTCACCTCCGACACGGCGGGTCCCTGCGGCTGAGTAATGGGACGAGGCGAGAGAGAAAGAGAGAGAGAGAGAGAGAGAAGAGAGGAACAGAACGAGCAGATAATGAAAGAACTGTAGTGACTGGTTGTGAAGGTGGATTCACATCGTGCGCTAAAGCGTACACGTAGTTCGCGCCAACTCTTTGTTTGAATGAAGGGGGTGATAGAAAACCTAAATATGTCATCTTGGTTTTAAAAGTTTACTATCCTTCAAATATATGTATATATATTTTAAATATTTGACTTCATTAAAGCATATAATATAATAGAGTTGAGTGTCTGAAGTTTGTACTGACTGGCTGCTACATAAAATCCCCTAATAAGTTTTAATGATTCTTTAAATATAAACTACGTTAAAGTGTTATAAATTCTATTGGTGGCTATTCAGTGTGTTAAGGCTCAGTCTCACAAAATCCGGTGATGATTTTTTTTCTCTTCAATTGTATAGCGTTAGGCTATCCTTGTTGCAGTCTAGTATGTGTTCAGGTACTTTACCGAAATGTGCCTGCCTCTTCGACACTATATTTCTTCTCTTTTTTGACGTGACAACGTCTAATAAATCGATGAACGCCGGCTGCACGCACGAAAAAGTGTCCCGTTACGCACATTGTTCCGTTACGCGGTGTCCTGTTACGCTCATTGTACTCTTGCGCCGCATCTATCTCTCTTCCACTCGATTGGCCCATGCGTCCGAGGAGAAGAAAGACAGCGGCAGCACACAACTTACATCTACACGTGAACTGTTTCGTCGACTGTTTATAAAGTGAAGTGAAAAGTTAATGTGGTTTTCATTGCTTATTACAACAACAATTTCGGCAATAAAGGTTAATTATTATTGCATTTTAAAAATCTGATAACAAGTATAATTTCAATTATTTATTCTTTTATTGTTAAAATAAATATGATTCAATTTTATTCATAAAAGTATGCAATGATTTCATCAACGTTTTGTTATGACGTTGTCACGTTAAACTATCATCCGTAAACCGACTTTACAGACAACCAATTTTTTGGTAAATATATCAGAAGTATTCATGTACAATTAGAGATATTTGTAAATTTATACATTTACACTAAAACGTTTATATCACTACAAAATAATGTTCGCAGTAATACTGGGTTCGAATTCTTATCCGGGCATTTGTGCTTTATATCGTCCCAGTACATTTCAACATTTCAAGTTATTTGTAAACCATTGCCTTGGATAGCTTTCCAGTATTAACTGGGCACATTAATAAGCAAAATATAAAAAAAACATAAATTCCAAATTTTGAATATCTAATCGATTATCTTTTCCGTGTTTACAAAAATGTGTTCTAATGGAACAGTAATTAAAATATATTATTATTTGCCAATTTTCGTAAGAAATACTTCAATACATCGAAACGCGTATACACACACACACCTACACACACACACACACACACACACACACACACATATATATATATATATATATATATATATATGCAAAAATAATTTTATTGTGATATCACAAACTATTTCTTAACAACTGGACTCTAAAGAAATATTTTTGATAGTTTACAGAAAATAGTTTCTTTTTTCTCTATAATCACCGTGTTTACAATGGAACAAAGAACTCGCGCAGACGGGCTACGGTGTAGTTTTCTACGTGGATCCAGTTGTGAAGAACTACGTTCATTTCAGGTGAATTCTTCGTTGGGAAAGTTCGTAAATTTGCTGTAATTTCTCACACAGCGAAGAGAAAGAGAGAGAGAGAAAGAGAGAAAGAGAGAGAGAGAGAGAGAGAGAGAGAGAGTCGCGAGGGAGGAAGCCACGGACGTACCTGTAGGAGCGAGGGCATAAATCATGTGTCGACCGGATGGATAGTCATTAGGCTACTGTGCTTCGCGTCGGTGGCAGGACGATACAGCAAAGAGAAAGAGGAGAGAGAGAGAGAGAGAGAGAGGGAGAGAGAAGGGATGGAATGAATTAAGGCCCCGTCTCACGGCTGCATGAAAATTGCGCCATCACACAATAAGTTAAATAGTTTTTTTTTTCCAAACGTATCTCACAATAAAAAAAAACAATGACTTCCCAAAGATTGCACACAAGTTTGTACATTATAAAATAATTCTGAAGTAAAATTGGCAAAGAACATCTACAAATTAAAAATAGGGGAAAATAAGTTATTCCAGATTCACGCACTTTTGAAACGGTCAAACATAAGGAACAGAAAAAAAAAATTGTTTGTCTGTAAAGTCGGTTTACGGACCATAGTTTAACGTGACGTCATAAAAAAACATTGATGAAATGATTGCATATACTTGAGATTTAACGAAGAATTATTAAAAATAATGCAGTGTGTGATAAATATATGAAATATTTTTTTTTTCACCACCTGGCTCTTAAGCAATACTTCGTAAAAGCAAACATTAAATAAAAATAAATAAATGGTGGCGAACCGAACACCGACTAAAGAAAAAAAAATGTATTGTTTAGTAGCTTTGAATTTTTTGCCATAGTTGATAACACATTTTTTATGTACATAAAGTGGCTTATTAGACTCATTTAATTTTCGTTTAGATAAATAAATTCAATAATTAGCTGCATGAAACTGCCAGAAGACTTCAATAGAACTAAATAAACATGAATATTTAACACATCAAAAGACTTGTCTAATTCATTTTGAACATGATATTAATCAGCAACATACTTTTTAGTTCACCGTAGTCGGGTTACATTTTTTTTTTAAATTTAAACTTTTCGTTTTTAACCTTTGATGCGACAACGAAAATTTATATTGCTGATACGACCGTAATATCAACTGGCACGCGTCCGATCTCTTCGGGTAGATGTATTATACCTGCTATTCTATTTAAATAAATATTGTTTATGCTTAATTAGTAGAGACCTGTAAAATTCGCGATTTCAAATCCCTAAAGGATAGACTCCAGGATCCTCTATGCACTCGTGCAAATTACATCTGCTGATTGGTTACCGACTCGTAACACCTGTTGACTGAAATACTGGATTGATCGTGATTCGCTAATTCTTCTGTTAAAGATTTTTCATTGGCCCAGAGTCCTTCAGATAAACTGTGGCCCAATCACTGAAGCAAAATAATGTCAAAAGTATTTGGACTCTATCCTATCGCGAAATGAATCCACGAATTTTACAGGTAGGTATCTATTAATTAGAAATAAATAAATAATCTAGACGTTGAAATTTATGATAAAAATATTTGTGCTGTACATATTATATATATGACTGTAAATCGGAAAAAAATATATGCAAATATTTAATTAGTTATTTGCTCTTAATGGAGAGGGTTCGAGTCTTCTCAGCCTCTCTGACTCCGACAAAAACACTGCCTTACGAGGGTTGCACAGAAGTTTCCGATGGTCCAGATCGTCTTTCAGTGAGCCCTCCAATGAGCTCACCCTGCTTAATGCAACGTTAACTTTGGCCTTTTGCGAAATAACGTTTGCCGACTTCAGCTCGGTGGAACTGGAAAAGTCTCCACATTTAAGGGCTCCGCTGCTAGTCTGAAACAGTACGACCCGCCTGATGTCTTTGCCACAAACAAAACAATAGTTAGGTGAAAAAATAACTATTTACAATAATATATACCTAAATAACACGCGTATTCTATAAATGACACTATAAGAACATATTACTAGCTTCTTTATTTTTTTTTTGTTTCTACTAGGTCACTATTAACACTCATACATATATAACGTTTATGCGCGCACACGGATAAAGGAGTTAAAACCCGCGGATGTAAATATCCCGCGTTTTGTACGCATGCGCAGAAAATTAAACCGCTCGTTGACATCAGTGTACAAATTCCTAACCTCAAATGAACAAGGGAGTAACAGGCGATTTGCCTAAAGGCAGTTTGCCTAACGGCGTTTTCCCTAACGGAGTTCTGCCTGACGGCGATTTGCCTAATGGCGTTTTGCCTGAAAGAGGAAAAAGCGTTTTGTCTAACGGTGTTTTGCTAAACGACGTTTTGCCTAAAATCAGGCAAAACGCCTTTAGGCAAAACGACACATGCCCGAACAAGTGCAAATAAAAGCAAATTTATCAATTATATTGTAGAATTCATTTAACTCCGTCTTTGTATCCATACAAAATAGTGATAAGAAGAGACCGGAAAAATTCGCGGGTTCAATGACCTTCAGGATGGACTCCAATATCCTCTACACACTCGGGCAAATGCCAACTGTTCATTGGCTGCTGACTTGTGAGTCGTCTCGACTGGGTGGCCTGTGATTCGACATTTCGATGAGTGAGGGTCTCTAATTGGCCCTCAGTCCTCCAGATTAACAGTGAACCAATGACAGAAGCAGCACTAAGGTATAATTATTTGAATCGTAGCATTTCACGAAATGAATCCGCGAATTTTTCAGGTCTCTAGTGATAATTCAATAAAAATTATTCAATTTTATTCATAAAAGTATGCAAGCATTTCATCAATGTTTTGTTATGACATTGTCACGTTAAACTATCGTCCGTAAACCGACTTTACAGACAACCAATTTTTTTTATTGATGTGTTATTCTATTATCCGAATGCTCTATACTAGAGCAAAAACAACAAATTTTTGAAAAATAACCTAATGGCATGGCGTGATACTAAAACAACTTTTAATTGGTTATTACTAGAGACCGGAAAAATTCGCGAATTCATTCGGCGATTGGCTAGAATTCAAATCCATATAACTTTAAAATGATTTTTCAATTGGCTTACTGTTCATCTGGACGAAGCACAACCAGTTATAAACCCTCAACCAAAGAATGATCGAATCACAGACGAACCAGCCGAGACGACTCACAAGTCGGCAGCCAATGAACTTGCGTTACTTTCCCGAGTGCACAGGGGAATGTGCAGTCTATCCTGAAGGCCATAGAAACCGCGAATTTTTCTGGTCCCTAGTTATTACGTAGTAAGTTAATCCTTTCCATTATCTGACGATAATCATTTTTAATTTCTCTTAATAAACTCAAAACTGGAGGTTTATTTTTACAGTAAATTTGTATAATTGTGAAAATTAGTTCGCCGAGAGAAAATAAAGTAATATCTCTATGTTTTTTTTTTCTCGTAGCAAAATTGGTACCGTACTTTTTAAACAAATACAATGTTAATACTGCCATCTATTGTAAAAGTGTGTCAACAATGGCTGATTTTTCACACAAAAGCCGTGAAACTATCTGGTTTTAGTCTCTAGATTATTCGATAGTGTATAGTTATATACCGGAAAAATTCGCGAGTTCAATGATCTCCAGGATGGACTCCGATATCCTCTACACGCTCGGGCAAATGCCAACTGTTCATTGGCTGCTGACTTGTGAGTCGTCTGGACTGGGTGGCCTGTGATTCGACACTTCTATGAGTGAGGGTCTCTAATTGGCCCTCAGTCCTCCAGATTAACAGTGGACCAATGGCAGAAGCAGCACTAAGGTATAATTATTTGAATTTTAGCATAGCACGAAATGAACCCGCGAATTTTTCAGTTCTCTATGTATAGTGTATGTTACACCAAATTCAGTGTGTATTCGAAAATAAAATCACTTTGCAAATCCATTTTTTTAATATTTCACAATTAATTTCAGCAAATTAACTTATTTTTTTAATTACACAATATAATAACAATCATATAAAATACCAACGCACTAAATTCAAGATTAATTGAAAATAAAAATTTCGGCACTATTTTGAAAATGATACAACTGAGTCCGTGACGTGATACTAAAAAAACGCCTTTCTAATCACAGAAAGTCGTTCAAGTTCGAGAATTATGTTGCGCTGACGTCACAAACGTGTCGCAATTAAATAGCTAGAAATAATTGTATTCGGGTCGCACGCGTCGCGCTATAGTGGTTACAACGCCAGTGTGAATAGAATGTCATCTTGCGTCGGAGGACAGCTTCGGAGCGGCACCCACACCTGTGCGAACGAAAAAAACACATCTGCTGGCATTTCACAACTATCACCCATACATGAATGAAATAAATACAACTCATAACTTTCTTTTGAAAACTCCTTAATAAAATAAATAATTATTGTTGCGAGGAAAATGGGTTCGTAAGAATAAAACAATTTATTTTCATAGCGAACACAGCTTTGATTTGCCACAGACACCTGAGAAGCAGCTGGCTAAGTTCTTCTCGCGTAGCGAACATAGAGAACACAGCTTGGTGTGGCCAGAGACACCTGAGATGCAGCTGGCTATGTTCTGCTCGCGTAGCGAACATAGAGAACACAGCTTGGTGTGGCCAGAGACACCTGATATGCAGCTGGCTATGTTCTGCTCGCGTAGCGAACATAGAGAACACAGTTTGGTGTGGCCAGAGACACCTGAGATGCAGCTGGCTATGTTCTGCTCGCGTAGCGAACATAGAAAACACAGCTTGGTGTGGCCAGAGACAACTGATATGCAGCTGGCTATTTTCTTCTCGCGTAGCGAACATAGAGAACAAAGTTTGGTGTGGCCAGACACACCTGAGATGCAGATGGCTATGTTCTGCTCGCGTAGCGAACATAGAGAACACAGCTTGGTGTGGCCAGAGACACCTGAGATGCAGCTGGCTATGTTCTGCTCGCGTAGCGAACATAGAGAACACAGCTTGGTGTGGCCAGAGACAACTGATATGCAGCTGGCTATGTTCTGCTCGCGTAGCGAACATAGAGAACACAGCTTGGTGTGGACAGATACACCTTAGATGCATCTGGCCATGTTCTGCTCGCGTAGCGTACATAGAGAACACAGCTTGGTGTGGCCAGAGACAACTGATATGCAGCTGGCTATTTTCTTCTCGCGAAGCGAACATAGAGAACAAAGTTTGGTGTGGCCAGACACACCTGAGATGCAGCTGGCTATGTTCTGCTCGCGTAGCGAACATAGAGAACACAGCTTGGTGTGGCCAGAGACACCTGAGATGCAGCTGGCTATGTTCTGCTCGCGTAGCGAACATAGAGAACACAGTTTGGTGTGGCCAGAGACACCTGAGATGCAGCTGGCTATGTTCTGCTCGCGTAGCGAACATAGAGAACACAGCTTGGTGTGGCCAGAGACAACTGATATGCAGCTGGCTATGTTCTACTCGCGTAGCGAACATAGAGAACACAGCTTGGTGTTGACAGATACATCTTAGATGCATCTGGCCATGTTCTGCTCGCGTAGCGTACATAGAGAACACAGCTTGGTGTGGCCAGAGACAACTGATATGCTGCTGGCTATGTTCTACTCGCGTAGCGAACATAGAGAACACAGTTTGGTGTGGCCAGAGACACCTGAGATGCAGCTGGCTATGTTCTGCTCGCGTAGCGTACATAGAGAACACAGCTTGGTGTGGCCAGAGACAACTGATATGCAGCTGGCTATTTTCTTCTCGCGAAGCGAACATAGAGAACAAAGTTTGGTGTGGCCAGACACACCTGATATGCAGCTGGCTATGTTCTGCTCGCGTAGCGAACATAGAGAACACAGCTTGGTGTGGACAGATACACCTTAGATGCATCTGGCCATGTTCTGCTCGCGTAGCGAACATAGCGAACATAGCTAGGTGTGGACAGTGACACCTGAAATGCATCTGCCTTTGTTCTGTTTGCGTAGCGAACATAGCGAACACAGCTTGGTGTGGCCAGAGACAACTGATACGCAGCTGGCTATGTTCTGCTCGCGTAGCGAACATAGCGAACACAGCTTGGTGTGGCCAGAGACAACTGATATGCAGCTGGCTATGTTCTGCTCGCGTAGCGAACATAGCGAACACAGCTTGGTGTGGTCAGAGACACATCAGATGCAGCTGGCTATGTTCTGCTCGCGTAGCGAACATAGCGAACACAGCTTGGTGTGGCCAGACACATCTGAGAAGCAGCTGGCTATGTTCTGCTCGCGTAGCGAACATAGCGAACATAGTGAACATAGCGTGGGCGCAGCTTAAGGGGAGGAAGGGCGTAAGCGCGACAAACCGGCAGCCGGGATTGCCGGGATGATGATGTGCCGCGTGACAAGAGAGGATAAGGCGGATGGCGATGAAGCAATTAAGGCGATTCGCCCCAGCGGGGAGCCGGGGGAGTGAAGGTCACCGCTCGCGACAATGGAGCAACGGTGACCTCCAAAGGAAAATAACACCTTCCCCCCACCCTTTTCCCTCTTGGGTTCGCCCCGGCGACGAGAGGAGAGAAAAAGACCAGAAGGCTGCTTTCTCTGGTGAACCTTATTTTTTTTCTTATTTTCCTTCTCTCAAATATCCGAGAAATTTTTTTTCTCCTAAAAGGATAAAAAATGATTATAAATAAAATAAACGAGCTGGCAGTGACCTCGCAGTTCTCGTACCAAGACTGGAGTTCAGAAGGCGGTAATAAAGTGTTTGCGGTGTAAGGACTACGTTAAGGCGGTTATGCACCCATTAGTTAATATTTTTGTACATCATTATTTTAAGTGTAGGCTAGTTTTTATCATGAAATTTATAATTATCTGCGTTAAAAATAATTTTTGTTAGGGTGATTTATAGCAAAAAATTTTTTATCTAGTGGCTTACATTCACCGCTTATCAGAATTTAAATAAATTTAAGCAATCATAATATATAATAAGAATTAAAATTACTAGTTTCTGAAAAAAATGTTTAATGCAACCGAAAAATTTGTCGTTTTCCGAAAATTTCCCCTAATAAAGTGTAACAGATAAGGACGCTACAATAGTTGACTGCCTGGCGAGTGACGACTCTTGTTTTCGTCAACGACACTCAACACAAAAAAAGACTATAAATAAATCAAAGAGACTGACTTAAAAGAACACTCCTAGAACGACCATTTAGTCTGCCGATGAGAACACAAATGAGGAAGCACCTACAATCTTTTTTTTTTTTTTTTTACAAACGCATCCACCGGGAATTGAACCCAGTATACCTCCGATCTCGATGGCGTACATTCTTATTTTTATTGAAATATTTTAAAGATTGTGACAGGGGGGAAAAAGGTAGAGTTCGTGATCTTAAACGGGGTCTTTTTTAGGGTAGAGCCCCCCACCCCCCCTTTTGGAGAATATGGCCCCCTACTTCGGGGGGAACAACCCCCCTCCCACCCTTCTTTATGTGTCCGCCTCTTTCGATCTCGTCAACTTTGAGTCGAGACCAGAAAGACTGTAAATAAATGAAAGGGACCGACGAGAAATAACTCTGGTATAGGACGCTTAATTTAGTCTGCGGTCGACGACTTGAAGAAGGGTTTGACGGCTTCGGATGGTTGACGGCTTCAAGGTAGCTCGAAGTCGACGACATCTTGGCAAGAGTGTCTGCTGGGTGTGGGTGGGTGTTTTTGGAAAGTGGGGCTTGTGGGGGGGGAGGTTGGAAGGGGCAGAGATCTCTGACCTGCTAGAGGTCAGCTATGCGGCCGCCAGGGATATTTGTGTCCGCAAAGAGCGTCGGAAAAAGGGGGGGGGGGGGAAGCAGCCGAATATCGTGACCCCTTCGCTCGGGACTATACTTAGCTTCGCCTCCGCCGCAAGACCGCCTTCGCCACGTCAAGACCGGACGGACGGATGAACCATGCTTTCAAGTCCGTCAAGGACTTGAGCTGCACCCAACAAGTTCTCGTGCGAAACCTCCGATATTTGTAGATTCTGTACATTTACACGAAAAACGGTGTTCGCAGTAATGGCGGATTCGGATTCTCTGCCCGGTACATCTGTAGTTTTGTGTTGTCACCAGTAACTTCAACAGTCGGAGATATCTGTAAACCGTCTTATGAATAGTTTTCGAGTATTAACCGTAAACACGAGACAACATTTTAAATATTATTTCGAATATCTTTTCTCCATATGCTGAAATTCAAACACTTATACCGTTGTGATCTTTCTACTATTGACTATCTGTTCATCTGGAGGTCTCGCCTAAGGAGTATAGAATCACAGGAAACCCATTTGAGACGTCTCACAAGTCAACGGCCTGGGATCAGGATGTATTTGCTCGAGTATCCACAGGAATATCCTAGAAGACACTTAATTAATCCACTACTATAGTCACTAGTCCTGACCTCAAGATCACTTAGTCGCTCATAGATCGATCAGAAACCACCACATTCTTTTTGTCGTGACAACGTCTAATAAATCGATGAACGCCTGCTACACGCACGAAAAAGTGTCCCGTAACGCACACTGTCCCGTTACGCTGTGTCCCGTTACGCTTATTGTACGCTTGCGCCACATCTATCTCTCTTCCACTCGATTGGAACAACCATCGATTTGTCTTTTTCGAGGCACATTAAACATGAAACACTCCCATTCGTTTCCTAATTTTCCTATCATCGTCCTATCCTTAACAGAATAACACAGATTGGAAGAAGTTAAATAGCACACATGTATAAAAGTTATAGTTAAAATAATCTCTTCGTTATAGTAATAAACATATTTGAATTAATGAGTGCAAATAAAAGTAAATTTATCAATTAAATTGTAGATTTATTTTCACTCCTTCTTTGTATCCATACAAAATAGTGATAATTCAATAAAAACCATTCAATTTTATTCACAAAAGTATGCAATCATTTCATCAATGTTTTTTTAAGACGTTGTCACGTTAAACTATTGTCCGCAAACCGACTTTACAGACAACCAATTTTTTTATACAACTTAAAAGTTAAAATATTCAACAAAGCTTCACTAGCGCTTCCCAACGGCGTGGCCTAGAACTATATGTGACGTCAACCAAATTGGCGGGCCTCTGCAGCCGATTCTAGCGCCGCCTGGCAGCAAGAAATGGATTAGAAATGAAATGGTCGTGTCGTCATACATGTTCGTCGACTGGCTGCGGGGAGTGGCGGGTGTGAGTGCCAGCAGGGCGTAATTTCTGTCTGCGATGCATGTTGAGTTATCCTTTAAGGCGATGGTCACACTCTCAAACATTTGCCTCCAGTAAATTTGATAATGGATTTGGAGGGTTAGTATTGGACAGAAAATGGATTACAATTTTCTCCATCAAATAAATTTGAGCAGGTAACCTCAAATTGGAGTATTTTTTAAATCCTGTAACACTATTACAATTTATCTCATATTTTTCAATTTCAATCTTAATTTGGAAATTAAATAACGCAACACAGTGCTGGATTAAATTTTTTAACTTGTTAATGATATTTGTGCAATTTTTTGCAGATGTCAATTAAACCCACAATAATTTTCATCACACAATGAAGATAAATGTTCAGTGATTTTTAAAATTTATAAAAAATATAACTTGATTTTCACACATAAAACGTTTTCGCATACGACATTCATAATAATATTACTTAAGTTGTTTCACTTTTATAACCTGGTTGATCATCCATGTGCTCTTCGCCATTTTAAAGAATCGTTGAGACGGAAACGGACGTCATTTCCGTTTTCGCTAAGGGCACGGTTTTGAATGGCCGAACGCATTCCAACATGTAGCATATTTCAGGAAAATTATTTGATGGAAACGCAAGTCATCCAATCTGTCAAACAAACATGGCTGTCCTAGTGACGTCACAACCCTCCAACTTTATTTGGCTCAGCATATTCGGAAGGTGCTGGTAGCGGAAATTTGACAGCGTGGCTATAGAGAGAAAGAGAGAGAAAGGGAGTGAGGAAGAGAGAAAGGGAGTGAGGTAGAGAGAAAAGGTGTGAGGAAGAGAGAGAAATCAAGAAAGGGAATGAAAAAGAGAAAAAGAGATAGAAAGGAAATGAGAAAGGGAGTGAGAGTGAGAAAGGGAGTGAGGGAGAGAGAAAGGGTGTGAGAAAGAGAGAGAACAAGAGAATGGGAATGAGAAAGAGAAAAAGAGATAGAAAGGGAATGAGAAAGGGTGTAAGAGAGAGAAAGAGAGTGAAAGAGTGAGAAAGGAAGTGAGAAAGAGAGAGAAAGAGAGTGAAATAGTGAAAGAGAGAGAAAGAGAGAGGTAAACGCTCGCGTCTTGCTACAGCAAACGACCTCTGGCTCCCGGGAGCTGTGGAAAGGCGCCAGGCGCTAATATAAACCACCCGACAACACGTGTTCCCGCGCTGAGAGACTGGTCACGAGGAACACAGGATGAGTCTGAATTGCGATACACAAACTTCGCCTGCAGTTACATCACCACAAGATAAGTTGAAATCACTTGATACGACTCATGTTGCTCCCCAAGACTAGTGTAACACCATTTTGTCGCTGTAGCAAAATCATGACATTGAAAAGACTGGGTGTTAGTAACACGACACAAAAATATGCGGGAAATAAAAATTTTATTCAATAAAAATTTTTTCTTACATTGAAAAAATTCGTCAAGTCTACCTACTGTCTGTCAAACGGTTTTAGGTTTACTGACCTACGATCATAACTTCTGGAAAAAAAACAGAAAACTTAACCTGTACCCACATACAGTCGCCGACTACACTGCCATCTATGAATCTGCAACGTGATCGAAACTTCATAACGATAGACTTGATTTGAAAAAAAACGATTTCAATGGGTTTTTTTCCACGCTCTAACGGAGTCACAAGATAACTGTACATTTTGTATAGTATACAATAAATAATAATAAATAACGGGATGCTCGAATAGATTTCAGTTCGCTGAAAGTGTTTCTACTTTGTTTAAAAACTTTATATGGACTAAATTTGGCTAACCTTATTTTTCTCAGTTAACTTAGAAGTGATTAGGTGGTAATAAATAACCTTAAAATACACACAAGTATAAACTATTATATTAAATAACAATTTTTTTTTTCACTAATGTTCATAATTTATTCCATACATTTACTATCGTAATAAATATTTCGGTTAATGTTTGGTCATAAGTATTAACGCTTTCTATGTGTATTACTAGGGACTGGAAAAATTCGCGGGTTCAATGACCTCCAGGATAGACTCCACGATCCTGTGCACACTCGGGCAAACGTCACCTGTTCATTGGCTGCTGACTTGTGAGGCGTCTCAATTGGGAGACTCGTGATTCGATACTGCTTTGAATGAGGGTCTACAATTGGCCCACAGTCCTCCAGGTTAACAGCGAACCAATGGCAGAAGTTGCATAAAAATACAATTATTTGCAGTCTACCATATCGCGAAAAGAATCCGCGAATTTTTACGGTCTCTAGGTATTATTGAAGACCTGGCTCGCTACAGTAGCGCTGTCTGTTGTGCCGGTGGAAAACAATACTTGAGCCGCCACCTGCTGGCTCTGACATCGCCGTCAGTCGTGAGCGATGCCTGGAAGGCCCCTCACGTGACTGGAGGCGACACAAAGCACCAATCAGCGGGCCGCTTGCTCATGCGAGGCGCGCTCTGTCGGCGTGGCTGGAGGCGCTGATGGCGGGCAGCCCTTCGCGTGACGTCACGTATAGCTGGGCGCGGTGCGAGAAGCGCCCAAGTCTCCAGCCGGAGATAAGGAACCATGTAAAAATAAAAAAAAACTTTTTTGACGTGACAACGTCTAATAAATCGATGAACGCCGCCGGCTGCACGCACGAAAAAGCGTCCCGTTACGCACATTGTTCCGTTACGCTGTGTCCCGTTACGCTCATTGTACGCTTGCACCGCATCCATCTCTCTTCCACTCGACTGTTCATAAAGTGAAGGGAAAAGTTAATGTGGTTTTCATTGCTTATTACAACAATTTCAGCAATAAAGGTTAATTATTCTTGCATTTTAAAAATCTGATTACTAGTATAATTTCAAGTATTTATTCTTTTATTACTAAAATAAAAATGATTCAATTTTATTCATAAAGTATGCAATCATTTCATCAATGTTTTGTTATGACTAGAGACCTGCAAAATTCGCGGATTCATTTCGTGATATGCTACAATTCAAATAATTATACCTTAGCGCTGCTTCTGCAATTGGTTCACTGTTAATCTGGAGTAATGAGGGCTAATAAGAGACCCTCGCTCAAAGAAGTGTCGAATCACAGACACTCGATCGAGACGACTCACAAGTCAGCAGCCAAGGAACAGGTGGCATTTGCCCAAGTGTGTAGAGTGTAGTAGAGTCAAATTTGGAGGTCATTGAATCCGCGAATTTTGCAGGTCTCTAGTTATGACGTTGCCACGTTAAACTATCGTCCGTTATCCAACTTTACAGACAACCAATTTTTTTTTGCAAATAAAACTCAAATAATTATGTTAATTAAATTACAGATATTCGTCATGAAAGCAACTATATCGCTACTGTATATATAAAAATTATGCTTTGTTGGGATTCTTGCCTAGGCAATAATAATCTTTTTTTCCCAGTACCTATATGAGCTAAAGTTATGTGTAAACCGTTTCTGAATAGCGGCGCCCATAAACAAGATAAATAAAACAAAATTTAAGTCCAGCGTTGTTGAATATTTAATTGTTTTTTACATGGTTCCAAAAAATGAATGCTTCTATAAAACATTAATAAAATTTAAATATTTTGCGCCAATTTCTGTAAGTGCAACAAGAAATATTCAATAGGCCATTGCCTGGGCTGAACACAGGGCGAAGAGGGATTTTTTTTTTCCTTCCAAATACCAGAGTACAAAATTTCATCAAAAGTTGCCCAAATTCTAATTTACGGGGGAAAAAACGGTGATGTGGAAAAAAGGGGGGGGGGGGGGTGATGCGGGAGGGATGTAGTGTTTCATAATCACTTGTATTCAATTAACGTTTTGTTAAAATCATATGTAGATCGTAGTGTTCTTATTTTGAACGTCACGTGAGAAAATTTTCATCTAAGAGGGCTTTAAAGGGCAGGAAAGAGAAATGGGGGTTCGTTTTCGTATTTTCGTGTTCGTGATCTATGGATTGTGCTAGAACTATATCCTCACTGAGCCAAGGAGAAGTTCTCAAGCTGACAGAATTTGTTTTGTATTTTTTTTTGTTGTTGTGATTTTATAGCCATCAACAGCAGAAAAATTCATTGAGCTAAATTATTTAGGATGCTCGTTGGTTTTCTCCGTATGCTGCTGGTTATATCTGAGAAAAATATCGCTGCATGTTTTTTTTTATTCGTAACGTGACATATATTTGTCTTTTTATTTTCGTTTATTTGGTGAACAACTGTTACTAAATGAAAACAAATTATATTTTATTCAGGAGCAATTCAGACAAAAACATTCATTACTCAGTCGACTACAATGCCTTGAGATATCCGAGAAACGCTATCATGCAAGACGATTTTCCTTCCCTTTTGAAGTCTAGTGAAGCCTTCCTTCTCTTGCGATCGTGAGTGAGCATCCCGCATCCCACATTGAAAAAATAATATTAACATCAACACAGCATGTGGCGACATCATCTGTGGCGAGGCACAGAACTACTTGGCCACGAATATGTCTTTAAAAAATTAAGTTTCGCTGTTGTATTACTGAAATTCGTGTTCAAGTATTTGATTTCGAAATAAAATTTCAGTATGCTTGTTACCACAGTCACAAAAGCTGACATGGAATCCGGGTCGTTGCCTGCAGTTGTATCGAAAGGCCGCGTTGTATTCTATAACCAAGGCTCGTGAACACACCGTTAGCTTCAAGAGGAACGGGTAGGGTTCTGCATGACCACTGATTGCAACTTTTGCAGCTGATTAAATTGAAGTCGTCGCTTTTAATAGTCGCCTCAGGGACAGATTAAGCGAAATGAACCTCCGTAACTGCTCCCTGATGATGGCGACTACAATGTCGACCGAAACGTCGGTGAATTATTCGCCAAGAATGCGGCTACAACCCAGAAGCCAAGCTATGTACTATTGCTACCGAAGTTGCAGGAGCGAATGGTGAACTTCTGTGCACTTCAGTTCTGCTCGCTAGGGACTGCAACTATGTGAACTGCAGCGAGGCCGTAACCGTAGCGGCACATACCTCCACCTGCGCATGCGCTGGAGGAATGTCACATACTTCCGACCAGCAACATCGTGTAACATAACCTTCAATATTTTCAATTCATACATATGTATATATAATTTGTTTTCAATTCAAGATGGTAGTAATATTAATATATTTTTAAGTAAATGTTAAAAAAAAAAAAAACATTCAGTTTGTCAGATTTTATCTTCAACGCAATCCCTCAAATTATCTTAGACTGCAGGATTTGCATTTTCATTATTATCAATCCTTGGTACAGGATAATAAATACTGTATAAACCATTTTACACGTAAATATATATCCCAGGTTAGTTTCACTATCATAAAGTTTCATTTGGCACACCAGTACGTTTGGTATTACCACTAATGTTTACGGGCTCATGTCGCTACACGTGGGTCCGCCATTTTTGTGACACATTTCCGTTCGTCGACTTCCGTTTCCTTTTTTTTTTTTTTTTACGAAATTACTCTTACCAAATGGTGTATACCGATAACTGAAATGTTTACACGCGTTGGTTGGTTTACACGTATTGGTAGCGGGTTTACGGGTCATTTGATAATAGTATATATTACCATAAAATATGACTTCATTATGTATATTGATGCTTCTAATTTAGGCAAAGGAGCAACATTTTAAGCAGATCATAACACACGAAGTGTTAAAGGCTTAATTTGTGTTTTGTAATTCTCGGTTTGCAACACGAGCTTAAAACTGTAGAGTGTTACCGGAGATTAAACCCCCTACGTTATATCAGCTGGAGTTGTCCTTAATTTTATGTCGGTTCGAATCACGTTGGGCAAAATTTATGATCTGGCCATCACGAGGCAGTTAAAACCTGCGTAATAAACCAAGCGCTTTTCTTGTTAGCAGCTGCTAATGGTAAATGATAGCCGCCTCTGTTTATGTCCTCTCAGAACCGTTTGGAAATAACTTCTTGGTTGGTGCGCTGACCGTTAAACCCTGTTGGGCTGATATACCGTAAGCCCAGAATGTGCAATCAAAGCCCTAAAGGGGTTAGTGTCCCTAATTATAATGCTTCTATGAATTAATACTTTACTCATGATTGGAAATAAAATCACAATAAAGCTAAGGCCTAATAGATTTTTAAATAGATTTAAATTTATTTAGTAAGTGTTTAAAAGAAATTTAAATGTGCATTTATATTAAAACCCTAGCTAGAATACGAGCATGTTTTATCTGATAAAAATTATTAAATTAAAATATTTTAAGTGATCTTTGTCGTTTTTTTAACAAGCAGTGTAAAGAAAAATAAACTTTGTTTTCAAAAAAACCTAGAATCTTGGCTATTTATGGCTTTGGGTAAGACTGAATATTTATTGATTTATGAATGTTATCCTAAAGGGAAGGAGCTAATGGCAAAGGTTATATAAAAACGGTTAAACCAAACTTGTGTAACACTAGATTACAACCTCTCAATTTATACTAGGATTTAAATATAAATTTGCCACTAAAGTACACAAAACCATTAGTCAAACATACTGATGTTATGAAATCTTTTAAAACTACCAGATAAAGTATTATTTTTAACTCAATTAAATCACCGTAAAAATAAGTGTATATATTAGATGCAAACTAATTAAGGCCACAGACCCTTAAATACGTGGTTGTTAATAGTATGAGGAGAAGTATAAGGGGTGAAAACACTGGAAAAGTTTATAAAATCCTATAATTCATATATGTTTGTGTGTATATATATATACATACATACATACATACATACATACATACATACTTAACTAGCAGCTAGACTTTAATACCGAAATTTGATTGATATTATTTCATGGTCTTAAGTTTTATTTTGATGGTTAAACGCCACTTGACAAGTAATCTTACCATTTGCCACTGTGCCATATTAAATGCAATCATGCCAACCGGAAATTTATAGTGTTCGTCTCGAAAAAAAAATACGAAGTTTGAAAACATTTATATTTGATGTTTTAAATTTATTATTATTATTTTCACTATAAATTCATTTGTATTTTAAAAAATTAGGTGATTTCTGAAATTTTTTCAACGAGAAATTCTATTTAAAAATTTACCCTTCAAAAAATTCATCATTGGAAGGTTGACAAAATGAAAAGCAACGTAGAAAAGCTGATGTGGCAACACAGCTGACCCCGCGCCGAGCAAAGTGGATTGTTTTTTTTTTTTGACGTGACAACGTCTAATAAATCGATGAACGCCGGCTGCACGCACGAAAAAGTGTCCCGTTACGCTCATTGTCCCGTTACGATGTGTCCCGTTACGCTCATTGTACGCTTGCGCCGCATCTATCTCTCTTCCACTCGATTGGAACAACCATCGATTTGACTTTTTCGAGGCACATTACACTTGAAACACTCCCATTCGTTTCCTACTTTTCCTATCATCGTCCTATCCTTAACAGAATAAAACAGATTGGAAGAAGTTAAATAGCAAACATGTATAAAAGTTATAGTTAAAATAATCTGTTCGTTAAAGTAATAAACATATTTGAATTAATGAGCGCAAATAAATGTAAATTTATCAATTAAATGGTAGATTTCATTTTACTCCTTCTTTGTATCCATAAAAAATAATGATAATTCAATAAAAAAAATTCAATTTTATTCATAAAAGTATGCAACCATTTCATCAATGTTTTGTTATGACGTTGTCACGTTAAACTATCGTCCGTAAACCGACTTTACAGACAACCAATTTTTTTTTGTTCCCAGATGGCTGCGGGTTGGCAACACTTGGCGACCGGCCGCCGCGCCCAGGTGGGTCAACGCGCCGTCCAGATAAGATAACAGCTGACCCCGCGTCGCTGCAAGCATGCGTGACCCCGTGTTCCCGCCGCCTGATATCGTGAGTCGCAGTCACGCGCGTCTCTGGCACATCAAGTCTGCGGGGGAAAGGAAGGGGGGGGGGGCATGAAAGATATTTATTTATTTAAATGCTAGCACCTCCGCCGGACTGCCACCACTTAGCCTAAAATCGTTCAGCCTAATACCCTCTCTGAAACACTATTCAGCCTAAAGTCACACAGCCTAAAGTCATTAAGCCTAAAATCACTCAGCCTAAAGTCATTCAGCCTAAAGTCATTCAGCCTAAAGTCATTCAGCCTAAAATCATTCAGCCTAAAGTCACACAGCCTAAAATCGTTCAGCCTAAAGTCACTTAGCCTAAAATCATTCAGCCTAAAGTCGTAGAGCCTAAAATCATTCAGCATAAAGTCGCTCAGCCTAAAGTCACTCAGCCTAAAGTCGTTCAGCCTAAAGTCACTCAGCCTAAAGTCACTCAGCCTAACGTCGTTCAGCCTAAAGTTGTTCAGCCTAAAATGTTTAAGTCTTATGTTTTAAGTATCAGACTGCTGTAAAACCGTTATTTTTTATTACAATCGCTCAGTGATTGTAGTGCTATCTAGGAAGCAGTGTTGGAACTATTCTCAAAACCTAACTCTCGAGATGCAAAGCAAAATGTCTGACATCTGGTAAGGGATTAGGGAACCCACAGAATGATGATAAGCAGCATGTGCTCATATGTTTGCATGCATGAAATAGGATTAAATTCGAGCCGAAGAAAAATGACAGGAGACACTTCAGTATAATATACCATATATAAAAATCACTAAACATTTGTATTTAGCAGCTATATTTTCTTAAACCTAAAATAATAACGTTGGAAGCAGTCAATATCGAACTGTGAACACAAGCTTTGCACAATTTATTTGTGAAATTTTTCCACGTTTTTACACATACATAATAATATAGGGGTGACTCAATAAAAGAACGTGTAAATATTAAATTTTATTATAAAGGAATTATAAACATAATCGTAACACACTAACAAATATTAAAGTTTATCACAAATTCGGTAACAAAGTAAAGAGCATGACAGCGTATATACTGTACGAAAACTTTGGTACGTGGACGAGTTTTTATGGTATTGGCCATAGTTATATTTTAGTACGACTGTACACTAAATTTTTAAAACAATATTATTTGTCGTACTGTTATCTTTTAGGCATTACTATTATACTTATCGTAGCCTACATATAAAAATTCCGACATGATAGCAAGTGAGTACCTTGGGCGACAGACTGTGTTCCTTTTTAATATGGCAAACGATGGACCGCATAGAAGTGAAATTTCTTTGTTTTTCTTCTCTTAACAGAATCTCTTAATGAAGAACATAAAAAATGAACAGTAGAACAAAGAATGTGTTGCCTGCAAATGCATTTAATATAAACTTCTTATTGTAAGCACTGATTAATCGCTTACATATCACAAATCTGTTTCTCAGTTTTTCGAGTAAGTTTTCATTTGTATAATTGCGGATTTTTTGACAATTTATATTGGGGTTTTTATTGTAAAAATATGTTGTATTTATATCGCTATTAATAGCATTACTTAAACGAAACCATGACTTAGATCGTACGCTCTGAAATATTTATTTTTATGAACGTAATGCAACATGTAAAATTTACAAATTTCTCGATTTTCATTATTATCCTATTTACGTAATTTTTTTTATGTTAAATATTTTTTACTACGACACAACTATGTTAACATTTTGATAAAAAGTTGTCTTGATATCATCCACATGTATATTACCTATATGCTTTGTGCACCATACTTAAATTTTGTTATGGCACCAATTACGCCAGTTATAAAGCTGTGAAGTCCGGGATTAGTATTTCGAATGATTTGCAACTTCCCGAATCCCTGCCATTAATAATGTATGATGGATACTTGTTATTTCCTATTTGTGATGGCATGTGTATGTGACGCTATTAGTTTTTCGGCATTTTTGAAACATTAACGGCGTTAGGTACCTGCCATCTTCGGAAAAATCCGCTGGGGCGTGTTGGCAATGTCAAGGGTGCGATGAGATCTACAACTTATTTCGCGACCTACCATGTTGCCATGCTTAAAGCCAGTAAAAGTCGGGAATAACGTCTGGGTCCCCGGCCATTCCTCCCTTTGACAGCTAGTCAATACAGCATAAATTCTACATAACAGCTTGGCCGGGGGAATTCCTAGTAAACCTTTAGTTTTTTTTTAAAGCCCAAGGCAAATTATGTGACTATTTAAATTTTTATTCTGCGTGTATATATAATGATACTGTCTAGGAACTGGATAAATTACCACATCACTTTGCATATAAATACGAAGTAAATAAAAAGATGGCCTTGAAATACATCACGAGAGAAAAAAAAAATCGTTATTCAGAAGGTATCAATTTAAAAAAGTGAGTAATTGTTGCTAATATACAGGATACGATTGAATTCGTGGTAACTCTTTTGTCGTTCATGTAACTTATTGTCCACGTGTTTTGTAGCAAACAGCAAAATAAATCAATATATTAAACGAAATCAATAAATATTGTTTTTCTCATTAGAACATGGTTTGTGTGCAATTATATTATTGTAACTGTTATGTTTATCTCTGCTCCCATTATTACTATCATAGTGAATATAAAACGATTTTTTGACAGAATTCTGTTGAACTGCAAATTAAGTCAGAGTTATGGCAATTTTTTTAAGCTTTTTGAAGTATAGAATATCGTTTCATTTGTACAGTACAAGCATAGATTTGTGACATCGTTATTGCTTGTCAAACCAAGTTAACACACTATAAATTTTCTGCTCCTACAAAACTGTCTGATTATTTATAATTCTGATGGCAAGTGCCATGCCATCGTGTTCATAAAAGCACGGTAGGTGGTGGCTTCATGTGTATACTGTTGGCAGTATTTATGTAAAAATAGAAGATACCGTTATTGATAGATGAAAGCAAATGCAATGTGCCAACATTTAATGTATAATTGCTTGTTAAAAGAAACATAAATTTTAAAAATTATAATAAAAATTTAAGATGTTGTTAAAGTCGCGCCGTCGAAATGATACAGACGTTGGTAAAATCACACAAATATAAAACCGAAAACCGTTTCACTAACAGGTCAAGAATGTACTACTAAACATTATTTATGGAGAAAACGAAGTGGTAGGGGAGTAACATAAGTATTTTCTTACTGTTTTGAAAGCAACCGGCTAGAATTATTTAGCATATTCGAGACCTTCAGGCGCACAAACGCTATACATCCGTACTGAGTGCCTCGCACGTCTACGCGCAGGCCACTGACAATGAGTGTAGTATTTTTTTACGTTTACAGCATATCTTAGTACGCATTTGTCTGTAAAGGATTAATTTTATTTATGTATATATATAATTTCTACAAGATTAATATATATTACAGCCTATATAATTCTACAAGATTTCGGAAACGTAAAAGTATGGGATGGAGTACAGTTGTTTGATGGTGATAACAGCTAAGCAAAGCAAAATCAAGACTATTTTAGTGTAGTATTCGTTGATCATTGATATATAGAAAACGTTAATGTAAGGCAGTCAACAACAAAACGTGCCAGAAGATGAGCGCAGTATCCTGTAACCAACCGCGGCCTCTCGTCACATAGGCTACTGTAAATAAATTGTTACGTTGATGTATTACGTTTCTTCGTTTTCTGCAGGTTATCTACCACGCTAGGCCGGTACCTGACTCGCATACCTCTGGGTTGCTATCAAGGGTAGCATGCACGGCCAGTATTAGCTATTTACATAGTAGAGCTAACATTCTTCCAGCTACGTTGAACCGAAATTTGTTAACTAACAACAAACCAAATAAATTACTGAATATGGCAGGGCTGCATAGTATGAGAAATCACGTGGTAAACATGTTAACAATTTTTTTTTTCACAAAAAGCTGCAGCTGTAAGAACGAAAAGACTGGAGGTTATACATGCAAAAAAAAATCTGCGTTTTCTAAATGTGATAATATGAAAAGTGCATATAAATATAACATTGCTTGGTAGTACGATAAACAATATTATATTAATGACTATATAACAACTTGATAATGACCGGATATTTTGTCAATTATTTAGTGAGCAAGCAAATTGCATATATTAGGGCGTGTGTCAGGTCGTGTCTCAATTGGTTTAGAGTGCTCTGTCGTGCTCAGGTTTCTACGACATTTATTCATCGTACAGAGCACTCTGGCCGTCTCGATAATGCGCTGAGAGAGTGCGAAAGAGCGAGAGTACCAGAGAAAGCGATGCTATATACTTGCTGCACTCTCTCGTACTCTCTGCCATCCGCTATATTGTTTATATTTGTAGAACGTGGTTATTGCAAACGGTGGATATGTTAAAAATGGTGCTGAGACATCACAATATTTCAATGCAACAAAGCATTGCAGTTGTAATTTATTTTAATTTGTGCATACATTTTTTGCGCGTATCATGTGTATTAAATACATACTAACATTGCTTAGATATCGCATTGTCCCAATTCAGAATGCGAGAGCACGAAATAAGGAAATAGCACTCTTGCCATCAAATAATGCGAAATGATGCCAGGGGATGGATAGAAAGAAGTCAAGGCTAATCTTGGCTTCGCTCTCTGAGGAATGTTAACAAAGGAAGGGGAAGAAAGGTTAACGCTTGCCATAGCTGTGGATTTTCCGAGAAACGAGAAGGTGGCGGGAGGAAGCAATTTTGTTTACCTGATTCAAGAAAGAACTGCAATGTCCGATTGCAACGCATTTCAATAACCGGGATTCGCGCCTAGGACAGTTAGGGCGGAATTCATAGTGAACTGCGTTGTTTTCATTTCACAGTACAATAAATAAGTATTACTTATTGGAATGCTTTAAAGTAATACTTCATGAAGTAATACTTGTTGGAGAACAACTTATTGTGATTTCATAGTCACTATAAGACATAAGTACTTATTTCTCAAGTATTCATAAACAAATAAGCAATACTTACTGTATAAACCGTTCTTCGTCAAGTTTGTTTTTTATGCATATGTTGTTAAATGCATAAGCCGATTGTAATTGTTCAGTTATTATTTCTATAGACATAGCCCATTTTTAAATTTCAGATTTCACATTTTTAGAACAGTTTGTTCATGAAAACTTAATTAAAAAGATAACTTTGCAGCTAGTTTGTAATCAGAACATCACCCTACATAACCTTTTTCATGTCTGCTTTGCGATGGATGTTGGCAAGTGCAACGATTTTTAACGACTTGTGGAGCACAAAATCTCCATTATTTGAACCAAAGCTGTGGAGTATTGAACGCTCCAGAATGCCGGAAAGCACGCAAAACCTACAAAAACATTTAAAAAAAAATATAATAAAAACTTATAATAGTTAAATTTTTAATTTGAAATGAAAATATCTTTTAAAATAATATGTGAATATTAAAACACCGAAAAAGCTTGTTCCTATCATTTAAATTACAAAAGTATGGACAATTCACGACGCGAACAAAATGCATTAATTTTTTCGAAAACGGTGGCGTGTACGGCAAAAATGCTGTACGATTTTTTGTGTATTTCAGAATTAAGTTAATGACCACATCGCAACCATCGCTGAACAAATGACGATATAGGCCTGTGACTTCCCAATTGAACGCTTCTAAATATGAATGTACTAGTCTACAAAAATAACAATTCAAACACGGTGTGTGTTTTAAATGATGATAGTTTCAATGTGTATCTGACCGGCGTATGTAATGATAACTTGGCATCAGCCGAGTGAAAGTTTAAAGTAATTTAAATAAAGTAAGGGTTTGTTTTTTTACTATGTCCATGTATGAAATAATCACATGACAGCAATAAGTAACTATAGTGTCACAACATTTGGGAATTTCTGGTGATACGAGTAGTATTTGGTTGAAATCATCTAAAAAAGCCTAGATTTATTGGCATTTTTAGTGTACGCTGATTTCCGATTTCATCTAATTATAATGGGCTGCTTTTCAGATCCAGACGAACAATATGTTATGTGAGATCAATATTCATTCGACAATCTTATTTTGTGGTTATTGTTTTCTTTAATTAAATATATATACAAATATATAGTCTATATATATCGAACAATGCATTTGCTGAGGTATTAAAACAGAAACAAATACACTCAAACGGACAAGAATATTCGGAAAATGTAATTATTTGTATGCTTTTCTTTATTTGTTGAAATAATTTGTAAGTAATTCATACAATATATATCGCAATACAAACTATAAGTATGTTCTGCTCAATACGATCAAAATCCCTTCCTTAACTATATTCTAGAGTATAAGAAGTAGTACATTCGGCGAGCTAAACAAATTAACAAATTACTAAAGGTCATACACTTTATTTGATATAATTTATTATTGGTTTACTTTTATATTTAAAAAAAAGAGCACTTTTTGCATACTTCATACGATACCAGACAAGCCATCACATTATCCGGGCTTCCTAGGTACAGAGCTACGCACTGTGTTCGCAAATATAGTGAGAATATCTCAAGTTTAAATAGCTGACCGCGGTAACCAGGATATCTGGGACACGCTTTCAGCCAACGCACAGGCCACCCGCCTTAATACAGTTCACCTGATTACGACTGCTAGCCATTACGTCAGGCGTCGCAGCCAGTCAATGCGGATGTGTTTTAATTATGATAAAATCACTGGCCGTCTCCAGCAACACTCACATTGGAGCATTTTTACCAGCGAGATTGAGAAATATGTAATGTTGTGTGGCGCTTGTTCGTGTCAGGGGGGAAATATGGTATTGGCGAGGACGTCATCTGCATCCGCATCTACTCGCATACAGCTAAGATTTACATCTGCCATATAGTGACGAGTAAATAAGTCAACTGCACGGACTCAGCGGATACTTTTCCGAATGGTTAGTTGTCAGGATTATTAAGGGTGTTAGGCTCAAATTCATTTATATCATATTATTTTGTCTTTATATTGGCCTCATACGTACAAGTTTCTCTGCGAAACCGATTTTCACTAAAACTTATAGTTTTCTCATAACAGGCACTCAAAGTTGAAATATATGACATTTCTTGTAGGTATTATTTCAGTAGCCGATCGATGTAATTTAGTCATTTTTGGTAGTTTACAAGTTCATTATGCATACTATTGAGAGATATATATTTTAAAATTTTTAAAAATAATAAGTTATTCGTGTGCTTGAGCCAGAATATGAGAAATTTTTACTTTTTTCTGGAACCAAAAAAAAATTGTATAAAACATATCTTTGGCTCCAGGGAGTAAGAGTATAAGTCAAAATATTGAATTTTTTTTTTTCGGATATTAGTATTTTTTAAGTAGCCGACTATGTGTGTCTAAGAGTATAAGTCTCTACTGTACTTTGTTTCCAGTGTAATAACGATTTGAACCTAACAGTCCAAGAGAAATAAAGTTCATTATGTTGGGTGTAAGAGTACAAGTCAACTTATACTGTTACACCCAAGTCAAAATTATGTTGGGTGTAAGAGTACAAGTCAACTTATACTGTTACACCCAAGTCAAAATTATGTTGGTACTGTTGCTTGTTTACTGACTTATACTATTGGGAACAACTTCTCCCAGCTGTTGGTTGTGGTTAGAATTTAACTTATAAAGTTATAACAATAGTAGAAGATTCTGCGTTATTTTTCACTATTCCTCTGATTTTTACATTATAATGTATAGTGTGTAGGAGAAATAATGTATAGCAGAGGAAAAAAACTTGTTGAACTTGTAAAAACGAAAATAGCTAAAGAGAATACCTCCAGTTTAAATGCAGGTAAGTGCTAATTAAATTTAGTGTGGTACTCCATTTATGTCTGTAACTGCAGTAAAATCTTTTGCATTATTACTTTTGTCTTTTATTTTATTTCAGATGTGATTGAAAATGTGAAAGACATACCTGTTGTAACAAACGACCGAATTGAGGTTAGGGACGATATAGATGAGAAAGGAACTGTGAATATCGCGGAATACTGGTCAGGTAAGGACAAAAGTTATGTTGCTTTTATAGTGCAGTTATTCTCATGTTATGATAGTGCCCATATTTTATTTGTTTATTTATTGCAGAAAGAAAAACAAACGAGGACGATCATGTCTTTGTTCAAGATACTAGGAACACAATTTCGAATGGTATGGATGAAGAAATTTCTAATGTGACTGAAGAACAACTCGTTAATGTTGATGGCACACAGCTACCAAACACCTCATCATACAATTGGGAACTTGATGAAGTTTTATTTGAAGTTGTTGTTGAGGACACAGGCCTTGCAAGTAAGTTACATAGTATGAGTTGGCATGTAAGCGTAGATGTAAAACTATTATTATATTGTAGTCTTTGGCTTTATTGTGTGGTTATACTTACGTCATTATTTTTATGTGTAGGTAATAATGAAGATGGAAGTTTGACAGTGCTCCAACCAATGGTTATTGAAGACATTGCAGATGCAAATAACAGAAATAAAGAAAATGAACCACATTATGAACAGAGTGAATTTTCCTATGATGTTGTTGATGAGGACAGAGGCCTTGAAAATACGCGGAACACATGGGCAGGTAAGAGAGTTGATACAAAACTAATCATTCTTTTAAAAGTCATTGGCATTATTGTGTGCTTGTAGCTAAAATAATTGTTTTACTTATAGGTAATAATGGAGATGGAAGTTTGACAGTGCTCCATCCAATGGTTACTGAAGACATTGCAGAAGTAAATATTGATAATGGAGAAATTGATCCAGATTATGAACCGATAGAAGAGAAAAGCTCAAGTGAAGATGATGTTTCCGTTAATGTTCCTCGCCAGAGGAAGGCTGGTCTCGGAGAAAAAGAAGACAATACACAAACAATTGAAGCTGAAGTGAAAAAATGTAGGTTTTCAAGAGCAAGAAAAAGAGAAAAGTGTGTAAACCGTAACAGAGGGGTGTCATACACAACTTTAAGCGGTAAAGTTGTCAAAGCTAGAGTAATGAAACCTCTTAGAGACTGTCGAGCAGAATGTAGAAAGAGACTTCCTGAAGACATAAGAGAAAGTATTTTTAAAGAATATTGGTCTCTTGGTAGTAGAGACAGGAGAGTAGCATATGTTGCCAGCCTTGTTGATACTATGGAAACCAAAACATCAAGAAAAAGAGCTTACAATCCTGATAAAGAGAAATTTAGAATGGTTACACATACGTTTCATTTTAAGATAAATGGGAAAAGAGAAAAAGTTTGTAGGGGATGTTTTATGAACACATTAGATGAGACACAAATGTTTGTAACTCTTGCAATCACCAACAGAAGTACCTCTACATCTGGTATCACACAGCAGGACAACAGGGGAAAAACATCACCTGGTAATGCAATTTCTGATGAACGACTGGATGAGGTTCGAAGGCATATACAATCATTCCCTTCTTACGAATCTCATTACACGCGAAGAACAAACAACAAGAAGTATCTTCCTTCTTTTCTGGATTTGAATACTATGTTCTCATTTTACAAAGAATCAACTTCTAATCCTGTGGGGCGTACTGTATATACTAGGGAGTTTAAGTCCTTGGGACTAGCCTTTAAAGCACCAAAAGTAGACACTTGTCATAGGTGTGACACATTACAAATGAAAGTGAAGCTAGCGAGTGGTGCAGAAGAAGAAGATATAAAACAGGAAATATCTGTGCATCATGCAGAAGCTGATAAAGCATACCTACAGAAAGATCTCGACAAGAAAACTGCTAAAGATGATCCTAGCAAAAGGTGTTTTACGTTCGACTTACAACAATGTTTGCCCACACCTTTTGTTCAGTCGTCTGTGTCTTTTTACAAAAGACAGCTCTGGACGTATAATTTAACTATGCACGAAACTAGTAAACCATCTGTTCGTTGTTATATGTGGCATGAAGGCGAATGTGCTCGTGGAGCAAATCAAGTTGCCACATGTGTATTGAGAGAGCTTTCTGAGTTACCTGAAGATGTAACGCACATTATTTTATATTCAGATACATGTGGCGGCCAGAACCGTAACTCGCATGTAGCAGCAATGTTTCTGTATTTGATGCAACAGAAATGTAATCTTCAGTTGGTGGACCATAAATTTATGGTGAGTGGGCATAGTCATATGGAATGTGACACAGACCATGCACTTATAGAAAAGCAGAAGAAAAAACTGCGCTTCACTGTGTCACACCCCCATGACTGGTACCAGCTTGTCAGAACTGTTGGAAGGAAAAACAAATTTGAAGTTGTAGAACTTAATCATCAGGACTTCCTCAATTTTGCTGAGCTGTACAAAACTAGTCTCTTTCTTAGAAAGAAGGATAGTTCAGGAGAACCCTTCAAGTGGACTGAGATGAGATGGCTCAGATACACTCAAGAACGACGAGTGATTCAATTTAAGAACACACTTGATGAAGACGCACCTTTCAGAGAAATTTGTTTAAAACGACGGAACCGCAGTCCAGATGAGCTGTTACATCCAAAGAAATGTTATAACTCCACACTTGCCATTTCCAAAGAGAAAAAGAAGGATCTCTTGGAGCTGTTGCCATTGATAGACACAGTTTTTCACAGCTTTTATTTAAACTTGAAAACTACTGTGGATGCAAGAGATGTACTTCCTGATATAGAGGAATTCAATGAATGAATATTTTTGCACTTTCCGGAGCTTTACCTTCCAAAGGTTTTTGTAATAAGTATACGAATGTTGTCAATTAATCATTTTCTTAGCAAAAAGTGTCATCTAATTTAAGAAAACCTGCAATATTCTCACCAGTATAAGTCATGTAATTAATGGTCTTAAGAGTACATGTCTTTAAACCTGCAGTGTTCTCACCAGTATAAGTCATGTAAATGATGGGCCCTAACAGTACATGTCATTTATTTAATCTTTAGCAATAAAGAAAGAAATATTGTTGTTGTAAAATGCTAATAAATCATTTACTAAGCATATGTAGCCATTTGGTTTATTTAAAATAATGGAAATTTGATATTGTCACTAATTTAAAATCTTTAAACCTCTCTCCTGAAAAATAGAAGTTTTTGACTTATACTATTACTCCCTGGAGCAATAGATATAATAATACAATATTACGAAATACCTATCTGAATATACATTCATCTAAAATAAAATATGTGACTCTTACTGTATCAAAATCGTAAGCTCCAACGGAAGTAATGTATCCCCTGAAATTCCAAATATATCAAATGCAACCCGCCACTCTAGTGGTGCCGTGTTGTCTCACTCATCTGAAAATTTCAGGTAGGAAGACGACAGTATAAGTTCTGTGTGGGTGGTGGGATTAGCAGGTGATTTGGACCGGAAAGGATAAGGCATTTAGGAACACATTAGTGACACTGGAATTTCCCCAGCCTGTTTCATGCTACAGACAGGCAATAGCTCGTGTACCACTAGTTTTGAGAAGGGGTGCGGGAAACTTAAATATGATTAACTGTGGGGAAGGGAGAGACCAGCAAAGGAAAAACGATGCTGAAGCTGATGTTATATCCGTTTGAGTGGCCTAGCATCCACAGTACTGGATGTAAACAAAACCTTCTTAATGGTAATGGGACCAGATATTTGTTGCATTTGGTTTTTGTACGCCATATTTAGTTGGAAGAAACAAGGTTAAGTTACTTTTTAATGCTTCGCTGAAATCATAATATTCATAGGGAAACGTGCACAATGTTTCGCTTTGCATACCAATCGCATGACAAGTTGTTATTGATGCACATTGTGCATTAATGTCTACCGAAATTGCATATTATTATTTCTATCTCGTCTATCAACTATAGAAAATGTAAGCTATCAACTACCTGACTAATGAACCTCAATATGGAAATATGAGTTAAATACAGTTTTCTTAAACCTACTCAATTAAACATTGTGTTTGATTTTTTTTTTCACGTTTTCATTTATGTATTTTATTATAGATGGATGGAAAAAGTAGGGCTACTGAAAGCAAGGGCAACATGAATTTAAAATTACTAAACGTCCACTAGACCTATATACTGTTCACTTTAAAGGCAGCCGCCTGGCTGGGGCTCCGAGGCTCGCAATAGATGGGGCGATAAGGTTGATCCGGCTATGAGTACCGAGTGCACTAGCACTTTTGAGTGTTATCAATGCTCCCAACTGGCGTGTATGCGGAATGACCGACACATTTTGTAATGGGACATTCAGTCGTTAACGTAAAATGTTATTGGTGAAAAATTTGTAGCAAAATTTAACGCATACTTCAATCTAAGTTTTGCTTGTGCCCCGTTGGTATTTATGAAATATACTTCAGTGTGAAGAAGCCCTGTTTGACTATGTTGCAGCGCTCCAAAATGATATTTCTAGCATGCGTGTCGTCTTCAAAGTTACATTCTGCCCTCGTCTTGAGTGCGTTTTCTTTTTGTAGGTAAACAAAATGTAGGCACGTGAAATAGTTCTGTCGAACAAAACGTGTTTTCAATTACGTTGCAATGAGTATTTGTCTTCATGCCAAGCGGCTCCCTTAAAAACAAATTAATTATTATTATCGTGGAAAACAAACTTGCATACAGACAATTGTTGTTTGTAACTGCCGAAGAGAAACTTTGAACAAACAATTATGTCAGTGTGCTTATACGTAGCTCTCGTTTTGAGAAAATAGCTCAAAGAAAATACTAGGTAATCACCACACAATTGACTATCCTAATATATAGTATTACAATACAATTTTTTTGTCTCCTGAGCCGATAGAAACCAATTATATGTTTGTATAGGACAAGGTATTTCCCAGGAATATTTAAGGGCCAATCTAAGGGAAATTGTGAATTACATTTTAATATGGGGCTTCATGAAATATATTGTAATCATGTCTACAATAGCCATTATGTTATAAATGTTTCGGTAAAATTACGTTTACAACTTTACTGTTCATGAAACTTTACAAGCTGAATGTGATGACCCTACAAATGTAACCTTCGAGTCGAATCTGGGGGAAAATGCTGGATGGAATATGACAATGCGACTTTTCGCGAAATGTATCGTCATAAGGCCTAATTAGATATTACATTGTAAGTTTTCTCGTTGCGTTCATATCTGCGTAGCTAATCAAACTTTATAAATTAAAATTAATTTTCTAGTAATAAAATCGTTTCTTGTAAACCTTAATGCTGTTCGGCACTTCAAACATTATAACAATAACAGCCATTGAAGTAATGAACAGTAGCTGTAAAATGTAATTTATAATACTTTGACTTTATAGTTGTTAATAATTCACGTCTGCTGTGTGCACACTGTTGTACGAAACGCATTGATTGACAGCAGTAATGAGGCTCATAACCTACCTTTCTGTGATTATAATTTTTTCCTTGTTATTTGCGGGGGGAAGGTAAGAGACAGATGCTACTACGATCTTAGAAATATAAAATATAATATTCACAAAATCATCTTCCTTAACTGTGGTCAATTCGTAATATAAGCAAAGTGGAGATGTTTATGCGTTACCCAAAACAGCAAATACCCACGATATTTTTGAGTAATTTTACGTATAGCCTTCTTCTAATAAGTTATCATATAACAAAAAAAAATTTTTGCTATAAAGGTAAATGAAAAAAAGACTACGAAAACGTCTTTCAACGAAGCACAGTACTATTTTACCATAGCAACTGCATAGGAACGAGTTGTTTAGCTCCGAAATTGCTGTGCACTGGAATACCTCGTGCAGACGACTTCAGTAGCGTATGGTTCGCTTTACCTGTACGACGATGTCACTGATCCCTAGTCTCTGAAAATAGGAAGCGAAAGCTGCGAATTGAACTTACTTTTGTATTATACACTTGCTCTCCTTCATATACATTTATATTATTTTGTCTAAATGGCTAGACCATGTATTATACAATTGAAACTGCATACTTGAAACAAATGTCTACTATTATGGTGCAAATGAGACGGAGATAATTTAAAAATCCGTTAGGAGAGAAAAAACATAAAATAGAACCCGAAAGTTTTTTTTCACTAAACTGTCTCACAGTAAAAATGTCTGTAAATATCCACTGAGAAAAATAGTCACTGAGATATCAACAAAACTGTTCTGTAATCCGTTTAAATGGTACCTGCAACAAGACTTTAGTAATATTAACAGATTGTTTCCTACTTCATTACAATAACTATCGTTTGAAGAACAATCCAAATCTTGTAACGCGTTTTCTGTTGGAGGAACTATATTCTCTGTAGACAGAACAGACAGTTTTGTTGTTACAAATGTATAAATGATTAAAAATACTGTCTTGAAGTATTGTAAAAATTACTAAACATGTTACTGCTGAGCCAACAAACTGTTTCGCAAGCAGCACCAATCACTTTCCGTTACAGTTACAATAACTTGGTTCTAGAAACTATCTGATTTTGTTAAAAGTTTGTAAACTAGCTGGGTAACCTTAACGGTACTATATCGTACCCGCAACAAGCTTGCTTCGGTTTAAAATACTATCCTACTTGTTGTGACTACCATCTGATTCTGTTAAAAGTTTACAATCAAACTGGGTAACCTTAACAGTACTATATAATGCCCGCAACACGTTTGCTTCATTTTAAAATACTCTCCTACTTGTTGTGCCTACCATCTGATTCTGTTAAGTTTGCAAACGAACTTGGTAACTTTAACAATGCTATACTATGCCCGCAACATATTTGCCTCTATTTGAATTACTTTTATATTTGTTGTGCTTACCATTTGTTTCTGTTTCAAACTTTCAAAGCAGTGCCAATATTCGAACCTCCGGTCCTGAAATTAATATGCAGGCATGCTAACAGTGAACAATAATTTAAAAAAAAAAAGTTTGCGATTAGTTTATAGATGTAGTTGTGGGCATTCCCATTTTGTACATAGCTTTGTAGTTAAAATAAATATAATCTTACTTTGCATTCATACATAGCATCGTAATAGTATTTTGTGAGTGGTGATAGTAGTGTCAGTGTGGTCAGACCACTTGACACCCACAAAGGCGATTCACGTTCGATCTCCGGTGGAGTCAGCCCCCGATTTTTCGCAAGTGGGAACCGTGGTGGACGTTGCCGTTGGCGGGCTAGTTTTCTAGAGAATCTTCTGTTTCCGTCAACTCTCCGCTGTACGGCCTAATTTAATATCATCCTTCAAGGCACGTAGTTGCGTCCGGGCTCCCAGACAGAAATCTGCCCTCGGGTACCCTCCCCATTTCATACATGTTTGGCAGTATCATGTGAGATGATAGAACTTTGTAATATGCACGTACACTAAATTTAAATTAAAGCAACCTTGAACAAGTTCAATGAACAATATTCACACGAGTGTGCTGGCCACGTAACTCAAGTTCAAGTTCAACACGAACCTGATTTAGGCCTGCAGCTGTGTAATCGGTTAAAATGATTTTACTACATTGGAGAGCTAATGAAAAAATTATGCAGGGTAAGTAAATATATATTCATGAGTACACACAAAAAAAATGGACCACTTATAACATGATGCGTAGCATGTGGGCCATCACCGATGCAGCAGCTCACAGCCACAGCGATCTGAGTTCTACCAATGGGTTATGAATGAAATTTCGAGTGTTGTATTTTAGAAAGTCGGCCATAGCTAACAAGCTAGCAGAGCCATTATTTATGATAGCCAGAAGCTACCCAGCATTGCCAGCAGTAAACGTGCAAACGGACAACTGTAGTTTGCTGCATGGGAACTTAGATAAACTCGGTTCCTATTTTATAATACTACCTGCGCGTGCACGTCCACCCACGGCTTTGCTGGCGTTAAATATTCGTAGCAATTTGTAATAATGTTTTGCCTTGGAATAATATCTTAAAATTTGATTTTAAATGCCCCACGTTTAATCGGTGCGAACTTCAGACCGTAGATTAAAATGACTAGTAGTTTCACTTCCTAATACGTTGAATTTCAAAAAAAAAACTCATATAACTAACTGATCTTATGACATTATTTGGAGTGACCAATTTAAGTTTAAATCACGTATCGATAACGCGTCAAAAATATTGAACCAGTTATTGAAAACATATTTCATCCAACTCCCATACCTTTGGAGATGAAATTTCTTATTTTTGCGTGAACAGCTTCTTCATAACTGATTAGTAATCTACTTAATGTGCAAACGCTATAGTTCCATAAACCAACACTTAAAAAAATATTTATATGTTCATCATCTTTGCCATAATATGTTAATTTTCCGGGGGAAAACATGTCAGTTTGGAAATCTTGATTTGATACAATCTTATTCGACTATCTCTGTATGTACCACAAATGGCATATAATCATGCACTTCAAGTGCTATATGTAGTGTTAAAACTTATGCTACTCAATCAAATTATTGTGAAAGAATCAATTCACAGAAGTTGTTTATTTAACCAGTTTAGTAATATTGATATTTGTCTAGTTAAAATTATCTGTTTAAGATTTTGTTTATTTACTTATAGCCTAATTACCCACTGACCAATATTAACATATTTTTGTTTGTTTATTTTAAGAATTATTAATTGATTTATTTCTTTAAAATAACGCTATTTATTTCATTTAATATTTTATTTGTTTTTCTCTATGCTAGAACATTCTCATATTACTATGCCAGTTGAATTATTACTGCTTTGTGAAATATTTCCTTACTGAGTGTCACCTATATTTTTATATCTTTGGTGCACAGTTTAAATGAGATTTTGGCTTTGTTAGCAAAAATTCCGTGCTGCTGATTCGAACCTTGTCCGATGAAGACGTGACTGAGGCGTAGTCATGTCTCAATTCATCCTAATTAATAGTTTAGAAACTTAGGGCCGTAATTATAAACGTCATTCGAATGACAACCAAACCAACTGCCCTCCGGCGCAATCGATGGTTTCGTAGATTATAGTCCTCTTCCGGAGGTCGGTTGACCGCCGGCGAACAACCGACCTCCACTCCAGGGTGGATGAGGTCTGGCGCTCTGCCAGCGGTCCTCCAGCGGACATCCGACATCTCGATTTGTGAAAATGGCAACATATCTAATGAGGTTAGGTGGCATATGCAAAATGTTTTCAGCTTATAAAAACAAATCGAGTAAACGGAATAATTGCTGGTACGAAAAAGATACTTTTGGGACATGGCAGACCCGTTTGATTACTGCTACGTGATAAATTTAAATAGTCGTACAGTTTGTAAATATGTGTGTATCGGTATTTGTAAACAAAACCTAACATCAGAGTGCAATCTTTAAAAGAAGATGTTAATCCTACTTTCACAAAACCATATAAAATGGTGTGATAATACTAAGTATCACAGAACACTGAAACTTTAGTTTAAATTGTTTATTTATATTTTTCAGTGTTTGTTTACTTTAATTCACGTAATTTTATTTATGTCAAATTTATATGTCTTTCAATTGTAATAATCTCTAGAATTTGGTTTGTTTATTGCTCAGAGCAGTAGCAATGTCTCTATGTTTTGACAAAATTTTCTAATGTTTGAAAAAGATACGTGATTAAGAGAAGGTGATTGGTCTATGGATCGGTGGACCTTTAAAATGGAAAATTTAGGCATTGTTGGAATTTTGACGATATAATTTTGGAGAGAATAATGAAGAGGAAGGTTTTGTGTGCCATTTTTGTGGCTGGTGTGTGTGGCCGCGTCGGGCATTTCCGACGCGGAATTCAGCTATATTTTCAGCAGATATTTCACTGAATAAGTGAGCTGTTGCGCCCCTGAGCCGGGGCGAATGTTACGGTAATATTTAATTACCGGGGCTACCTTTATCTATGGAAATATAAGGTACGAAAGTTTAATGTATTTAGGCCTGAAGTTTTGTGTTCCGCGAACCCCATATATTAACTGTTTCGGCCTGTTAATGCCTCTGGTTTTCGTCATGGCACAACATAATTATCTTAACTTTCACCCAGTAGTCTCGACTTAAAGATTCATGTGTGATCCGAGGGAACTGAGTTAGTTGATTTTTAATTCACTTTAAGTATTATTATTTACCATAAATGAACTTTTGCTTTCGGTTGTGCCCAACATAACTATGTAGATAACTTATATTTTATTTTATTTTAATGAGTTATGTGTAAGCAACCTTGTTTCCCAGTGTTAATCACCTTATGTGTGTCAAACTAAGCTTTAATGTTATTGTGTTTACACTTATTCACAATTTTAATAAATAAAAGTGATAATTTTCAGTTGTATTAATATTTGAAATGGGTAACATTGGGCATAAGCCGCAATTGAAAAACCACTTATAGCAGTGGAAATATTTATGAGTAATATAGTAATATTAAAGTGTGGCGCCCGTATAAAAATAATAATAATAGTTGTCCTATTACCTATAGCAACTACAATTCATTCATGAAATAATAGTAATTATATACAGACTAGTCATATAAGTTATACATATATGATAGGTATAACACATGATCAGATGATTTAATTACAGAGTACAATTATAGAGTGGCTAACCCAACTTGGAGACAGTCAAACTGCGATTAATATAATTGTGGTAACGAGCAAGTAGTTGTACAATGGATGTGATGTTTTCTTGGTGGTGTTTTGCAAATCAGTAGTGTTTGCAAAACTCGAATACAACAACCATGTGATTAAATACATGACTAATATAAAAACCATCATTTTCCAAATGTCACTTTCGCTCAGTAGGACAAAACAAAAATGGTACAAGAAGAATTATTAGGAAAGGTTAATGAATCACACTTTATTGGGAGGATCCAATCCTCTCCTAAACCATCCTACCCCGTTACTGTAACTAGATTATTATGTACACTACCTACTGACATTATTGCTTAGTTTTGGTGCTACAGATGATAGAAAGCACGTTTTTTTTTTGTTTTAATTTTAGGTCTACTGTGCAAGATTTCCAACATGCAACCATAAGTTGAACTACAATTCTTTATGGAGTAGTTGACCTAAGTTGTGTAGTTGTTTGTGCTAATGGCACGTTCAGAGTAAACAGAGCTTTGTACTGTGAGTGGCCTATGGATAATATTTTCTGATACACTCTGAACTGACATTGCCACTATGCTTGGTTTTTGCTGGAAAAAAAAACGCAGGGTAGTAGTTTTTTGATTTTCCCTCCCCATCTTAAAGATCAGAAAATCAATTTTGTTTTAGAACAGGTAAAGATACAACTGCTGTTAGATCTCTAGTCAACATGGTTTTAAATTCATTTAACACTAACAACTTTATCCAAGCAAATATGCGAATATGCGTGAGTTGAGTAAGTCATTTGACTGTGTACCATAATATTTTATTATCCAAACTACAATTTTATTGTATATGTGTTGTTGAATTAAATTTTTTTAGGAGATATATAATAGGACGAAAGCAATTTGTAGAAATATGACAAATCCTAATGCACCCTAACCTTTTTACATGTTTAAATTTCTTAATTCAAATTGCCTCAAGTTTCTTGTATTCCGTCACGTCGCGCTTATTTATATTCAAGTAAATAGCATTATTTCTTCAAAATGACAATATGTTTAACACATGCTCTAGTATTTACATTTTATAACCTTAAAACTATTTTCCGACTTTCGAGCCACCTAGCTCACAGTCAAAAACAATAACAAGCTAAATGCAAATGATTTTCGAAGGCGTTTTCCAAAATATCGAAAAAGTGTGGTTCGGAAGTATTTCAAACACAAAAATTCACAGCAACGTTGCCACATTTCAAGGTGAAGAGCCATCCAACTCTCATTCTTCGGGCGGTCAAATGGCAGATGTTTATAACTAGGAAAGGGTGGATTGCCGCCGGTAAGCCGCTGGGTGGGTGACAGCCGGCGGCTTGCCGGCAGTCATTCGAATGTCATTTATAAATTCGGCCCTTAATCTTCTATTATCAGCATAGTTTTGGCAGTAAACAAGTTTTCTACAGTTTGAGGTAAAAATACAGTGTTAATTGGTTTAAAATTCAGTTTTAAATAGTTTCTTTAGTGCACGATGTCAAGCGTCACCACAAGAGAAGCCTATGAGGGTGTCATGGAATGGAAAATTCGTTTAATCAAATTGTCAACCTATACTTTTCGGAAGTGTATTTTGTACTAAAATATGTGAGTTTAATTCACGTCATCGCTCAAACGTTACTGGTATTCTTGAATTCGTGCTTGACGTATAATCGAATATATCTTAAAATGTACTAGCCCAGAGGTCCCGAGAAATGAATTTCAGTTGATCTATTTACTGATTTACCCAAGGAATAATTCAAGTACTATTCACAAAAGTAAAAGTCCTAGTGAAGAATTTATTGTAAAGCTCTACAAAGCTATGCAATTTTAATGGTAATTGTGTCTGTTATATGTGTGGTTTATGATAGCCAATGTTCATTCCTTGGACGTAAAGTCTTTCATTATTTTATTTTCACATTATGTGATATGGTGACAAGAACATTGTTATTGAATTTTCTTGCCACAAGACTTATTAAATTTATTATTAAATGTGTCTAGTTGCTAATTATTTCGTATTGCAGTGATTATTGTACCGTCTTAAGTTGTATTCTTAGGCTGACGCTCAGTGACGTGTACTCAAAAAATCTCACAGATAACAAATTTTCTGACATTGTTGAACTTGAACTGCAAAAAACCATGCAAAATGCACACACTTCACAATTATTCAAAAGAATTTAATATTATTGTAATATGACACACATATCGCGTCGCAAGAAAGTTACATCTTCCTACAATATACCAATGCGAACCCTAAAACTTATTAGTGCAATTCTTCAAGAAAAATTGTTGTTAAACATGTCATAGAATAATTACAAAACTTTGAATTATAGGTACACATACAAAACATATTAAGAAAGAAAAGGACGCCAGTGTCAAATGGTAGCGTGGTGGATATAACGTCCACAATTTATTCTAAATGTGTCTGTTAACACAATTTCAAGCCGTTCAGTATGGTTTTAATTTTTTGGCACAAAATAGCACTGAGTCTACAAATAACTGACCTGCCAAAATGTTTTTTTTATTTATGAAAAATAGGTTAAAGATTATTTTTGTAATTAATGCACACATTCATTTAGAATCGACCTCTACCAATTAAGTGAAATGTTTTGTATATTATTATTACATTTTCATAATGCTATGGCAATTCTCAACGTATTACTACTATTATTCTTTTTAGTATTTGCAACATATTTGTTGTGTTCGCCTTGCCAATTCATTATACATTTAAGTTTAATTTCTGTGGCTTTAGCTGTTATTGCCGCTGAATGAAAAGGTCGAAAATGTAGTGCTCATGGCACCATCTTCAGGTGAAATCTGACACTACCGTCCTCTACGATATATCGTATCAGTGCTGCCACCTAGGTATAAAATATGTTACTACATGAGATGCGAAGCGCACAAAACTTAAACTTTTATGCCATTGCGTATCAGAACAGTCACTCAGCCTAAATTTATTCAGCCTAAAATCGTTCAGCCTAAAAATACAACCGCTCACATACATTAACAGCCAAGATCAGAATTTCGTTCTGCCTAAAGTCATTCAGCATAAAGTCGCTCAGCCTAAAGTCACTCAGCCTAAAGTCGTACAGCCTAAAGTCATTCAGCCTAAAATAACTCAGCCTACAGTCACACAGCCTAAAATCGTTCAGCCTAAAGTCACTCAGCCTAAAGTCGTACAGCCTAAAGTCATTCAGCCTAAAATACATCCAGCCTAAAGTAACATAGCCTATAGTCACTCAGCCTACAGTCACTCAGCCTAAAATACATCCAGCCTAATTTTAGGCTGAAAAATTTTAGGCTCTGTGACGTGTACTCCCTCCGCCGAGTTAAGTATAAAATGTATGCTTATTTTCAAACCATGGTTTTGTATGTAATTTTTATTTGACACCTGATCTACAACTATATGTCATCCACTGTATATACATGTAGTATCTCTGTTTCTGGGTTGTAGCCGTGTCCTTGGCGGATAATTCACCGACGTTTCGGTCGACATTGCAGTCGCCATCATCAGGGAGCAGTTACCTACTGAGCTGTGGGCCAATCAGAGCCTTCCTTTTGAGGAGCCCACTCTTAAGAAATCCTCAAAACATAGCTCCACATCCAACATCAGACAGATCGCCCCTGATTGGCAAAACAGCCCAGCCAACCAGAAGAAAGGAAGGCTCTGATTGGCCCACCGCTGCAGCCAATCAGGAAGCACCTTCCCCTCAGGCGAGAGTACATAAAGGCAGGATAACTGGTAAGAACCTCAGTAGGTAACTGCACCCTGATGATGGGCGACTGCAATGTCGACCGAAACGTCAGGTGAATTATTCGCCAATGACACGTGGCTACAACCCAGAAGCCAAGCTACTTCAGAAAATGGCCGTGAAAGCCTGCGAACATTAGTAAATATATGTATTTTAAAAACATGAAAATAGTATAAATTAAACCACTGGATGTACTTGAAAATATTGTGGGGGGGGGGGACGTGGCCCCTACGGCCCTCCCCCCCCCCCCCGGGCCAAAGACGCCCTTGGGTTGCAGTTTGCATTTCAGTGGGCATTTAGGGCGATATTCCAAGACTCTTGGGTAGGGTAGCGAACAAGCACCGCCCTTGTTGGGACACAAGCGTAACCCAACTCGCGACCCGTGTCCATACCGAGTTCTCACTAAGGGAACAAATCGGCAAGAGTTTCAATAAACGATACCCTGCGCGAGGCTAGAAACCGGTTTCAACGCATTCTAGCGGGCGTTTTCGCAACCATCGATACATGTGTTACGGCAGAAACAAAAAATCTAGAGATAGCAGCACCATCGCTCAAAAAAATATCTCAGCCACTTTATTAATTTGCTATTATTTCTTGTAATTAAACAGAATTTATTCCAGGATAGTTTTGTTATTATTAAGTTTCTTTTGGTATATAAACACGCTTGGTAAGTCCCTCGATGATCACGAACGCGAATACATACGTGTTAATGGCGCTAGGCGCGCGTCCGCCATCTGGACGGAATCAACGTAAAAGTGAGCTCTGCGCATGCGCCGGATTCGGGCAACAGATCGGCCATGTCTAGGACACCAAAATCCGTTCCTCGAAATTAAGGGACGGTCTGTGTTCTATCGTGTACTAGGAATACTGTCAGGGTACATGTGTAGCATGTTCAACACCCGAACCCTTATTTTTGTGTCTTGGAATAGCAGCCTTAAGGTTCCGCCTACCCGGGCACGCATACGGTGTGCAGAGCTTCAGGGAAAACAACGCGATTTCAAAACTACTCAAGATATCCGATTGGGGTCTGCTCACGAAAAGCATTTAAGAGTTCGCTGAGGACCGAAAAGTACTTTTGATTTAGGATTGAGTTTTCAGACTGTATTTTTTAGAAGAGTTAAAATGGCTAAAACGCATGTTTTCAGAGTAATATCTAGGCGTAAAATAACTAGTACAGATTCTTGAAAGCACTTACGGCACTTGCATTACACCTGTATCGTCATTTCTCGGCCATGTAATGTTACTATCACCGCTTAGATCTCACAGTTGTCCTGTGACGACGAGAAGACTGCGCGCCAGTCCAGAGGAGACACCGCGCTAGAAGCACCAGCGAGCGTCGCGCTTATCATCCCGCTTCACTAACACACACACACACACACCTGACGAGACGGGCCCCTTAACTTTCTCTCTCTCTTTCTAATGCACAATGTTAGCCACTAGCTTTGTCCTTGTTTCGGTGTGCTGTGTTGCCAGATGTACACTATATTGGACAAAAACGTTTGAGACACCACTTTGTAATGAAATGCAATTTTTTTTTAGCTTGCATTTGAAACATGGTGTTTTGTAAAGTGAAATTTGAATGAGAATTTTATAAACACATTTTCAATTTTATTTCTTCAAGATAACTATATAATAATATTCACTATTTATTATGAAGGAGTGGTAATTTTAAGAAGTCATCTTGTTTTCAACTGTTTTCCCAACAAAATATTTTCATATTATTTAGAATTTAATTTTTTTTTTTTGCTCTTTCAAGCAAAACGCATGACTGGAATGGCTTGTTATTAATAGTGACGGAATAATGTGAATAATATAAGAAAAATTAAAAATGACATATACAATAACTGGTCTTTCTTTATACCGTTATACTGCGCTTAGATATACATTTATCAAACCATCGCTCAAAGAAGTGAAGGTGCCAAAGTGAAATCCGATAACAAAAAAAAAACGGTTCTCATTATTGGCGATTCTAATAACTACTGTTCAAAACTATTGCCACCGAAAATAACTTAACACGACATTCCTGCGAGGAATATATTTAAGGAAATATTTATGAGAGCGATTTGTGTACAAGGTCAGCTGGGCCCAGACGAATTTAAATCATGACAGTGTTCCGGCTACAACCTCATATTTAGTTCATCAGAATAAATTTGCATATTTGCGGAACAGTGTGGCCTTGAACCATCTGACATTCAGGAAACGTGATTGTATAATTTAAAACGTATCGCAAGGTTGTGATTTTTCATAACTGAAAAATATTTAGATGAAAGGAACGCTTTTAAGTTTTATCATTCATTAATAAGTTTTGAACTTCTAAAGTAATACACTGCAGTACAGATAAGTTTCGTTCTTTTTTAACAATTTATATACTTATTATATTCTTGTTTATGTAATTTTTAGTATTTATGCTGTCAATTTTTTTTAAGTAAGAAATCATACCAGCATTATGAACCCATAATAAAAAAAATTGATTTTGTGCAAATTAATTATACGTTTCCAGTTTTATAGCTTAAGTGTGATCTATTCGAACAATATAAAATGTTTTTAAGTGATCACTATTCTATGTTTATATAATGTTTAGTTTTTATTTATTGATGTAATCGATTTTATTTTATCTGTGTTCAAATTAAAGGCGGTCAGTGCCTTAACTTCGTCTTATTTAAAAATAAAAGAGAAAATGAATTAATAAACAAATAAGGATAACTTGGTAGTTATTTATCAGTTGAAAATACGAGGTTTTAAATGTTTAGTATGCTTGACTGCAAATATTTTGCCAACGACAGTTAAACTGTTTCTTGTGCGCAGTTAATACTGAAAAGCTATTGAGGAAACAGTTTACAAAAAAATTTAACTGTTGGAAGCATTGGGACAACACAAAGCGTAAATGCCTGGGTAAGAATTCTAACTCAGTATTAAGGCGAACATTTTTTTTTTTTTTTAGTGATACAGTTGTTTTCATGTAAGTGTACAAATTTACAAAAATCTGTAATTTTAAATAACTATTTCTATTCTATTTACAAAAAATAAATAAATTTCAATGCAGTAGGCATCTTCAGTGCTGACTATCAACTAAAAGCTGACAGGTGGTAGGGCTATATGTATACTTGGCTCATTATAGTTGCTTAGTGGTAGAATACTGTCTAAAAACCCCAGTTTAAAATTAAAAATTAGTTTCTCAGAAGTTTATATATCTAAAAGACACCGTGTAGCAAATATATTTTGTTAAAAATGTTTAGTTCATGTTTGGCCATTGACAGAATTTTAATGTCCTTGAAAAAAGCTGGAAGTTAAAATTAAATTAATGAGAGTGATGGGAAAAGTAATTTTTGATATTATCCGACAGTTGGTCAGGACTGCTCTTGAAATTTATTTTTTTAAAGTTTTAGTTAGAAATATTAATATTGATAATAATATATAATGAACTTATTTTATTGCTAGGTATATAGTGTCCTATGTACAGTTGGCAAGGGTGTTCTACAGAGATCCAATCGCAAGAAGCTGTTTTCTATTGGCTCTAGTGCCAATCAATCAACGGAGGGCTGTCTTGACATTGGCTACTGTGTGGGCCAATCATGGTAGGCTACGTCTCATTGGGCTGTTCGATGGGCAATTGGAGTTATAACCAGATAAATGATGCCTTTGGTTAAACTAACTTAGAGTCTTATTCTGTATTGATGGGTTTTTTTTTGCGTATTTTAAATATTTCAATGATATCCTTGACTTTTCGTTCGTATCATGCTCATTATTCAGGAGCGAAAACGTTTTCTCTCGTAATTAGAACTCGCCCAAGGAAATAGAAGGGTGTGAGCCCCCCCCCCCCCCATCCCCCCCTCAACACATTCACAATGCCCATGAGCGAGATTGTAAAGCTCAGTGGAAGCCCTTCCACAATTAAGGGGGAGAGTCAACCCCTTAAGGTGAAAATTGGACTTAGCATAATTTTTGCAGCCAATATGGAATGTGGATATTTCTTAGTTGTGGTGTGTGTCTTCTATGGCATAGCTAGAGACCCGAAAAATTCGCGGGTTCAATGACCTCCAGGATAGACTCCAATATCCTCTACACACTCGGTCAAATGCCAACTGTTCATTGGCTGCTGACTTGCGAGTCGTCTCGACTGGGTGGCCTGTGATTCGACACTTCTATGAGTGAGGGTCTCTAATTGGCTCTCAGTCCTCCAGATTAACAGTGAACCAATGACAGAAGCAGCACTAAGGTATAATTATTTGAATTTTAGTATAACACGAAATGATCACGCGAATTTTTCAGGTCTCTAGGCATAGCAAGTATATTATACCTTTTAAGATTTCCCTTTCATGTAGTGTACCACGGGCCCTTAGCCTGGTATTAGTGTATTTCCGTGAAATAATTTTTGTGAGCACATTGTGTAGGCTAAGCCAGGGCCATGTGCTCAATGCCTTAATCCCAAGCGTACTGTCCCCGGCAGATAGGAACGTGGATATAGGCGGAGGTAGTGTATATATTCCAACGTTTCTCAGGGCGCATATTTTGTGGGCGTCGTGTTGGGACCCACGTGGTTGGGACAGCACTTGAATCTAGAAGGTCCCAATGCCTGTATCGTCCATGAAAAATATTTATCCAAGCATTTTTTTTAAAACCGTGAAATAATCCAAAATTTTTGTGTTTAAAACATTTTTGTAATTTATTTTTAACGCAAATTTCTGGAGTGTAAAATCTGAGCCTATATGTACCTATCAGCATAGATAAGTGATTGTAAATACTACGGTATGGCATTTATATGTTGTTTTTTTTTTAGTAAACAATTGTGCGTTCAGTCAACGCGCGACAGAAATGAACCTTCTTGCTTGTTATATTATTAGGTTTGGAAACATAAATCTCTTTGGCTGAGGTTACAGATGAAAATTATATGCGAGTATGTGAGCGCTACATTATGTTATTGCTAGAGACCTGTAAAATTCGCGGATTCATTTCGTGATATGCTAAACTTCAAATAATTTTACCTTAGTGCTGCTTACGCCATTGGTTCACTGTCAATCTGGAGTAATGAGGGCCAATTAGAGACCCTAGCTCAAAGAAGTGTCGAATCACAGACACTCGGTCGAGACGACTCACAAGTCAACAGCCAATGAACAGGTGGCGTTTGCCCGAGTGTGTAGAGTGTAGTAGAGTCTATCCTGGAGGTCATTGAATCCACGAATTTTGCAGGTCTCTAGTTATTGCGTAAGTATTCAAGTGTGCAAGTGTAACGTATGAAAGTATTCAAGTATGCAATTGTGCAAGTATGCAAGTAATCAAGTATGCTGCGTCATTTCTACCTCTCTCATGCCGTCTCCTCTACCGGTTCCCCCACCACGTACCTAACTATTCATTTCATGCGATCGGAATTTTCGTAACTTTAAAAAATTGTTGCCCCCTCAGCAAAGAAATTTCGCTTCAAAAATAATGCCTATGCTTATCATTCCTAATCAGTAAGATACTAGCAAAAACGAAATAGTCCCATTTATGTTTTTGTTACTGCCTTTTTTAATATACGTAGGCGTATAGTCTGTGTCATGTTACGTGTCTCAAATTCAAGAGTTCTCAAGAAACGGTTCCATCAGTGTCACCCATTTTCCTACTGTCACTTGCAAAGTATCAAATTATGTTTATTTACGAAAACTGACCTCCACAAGAAGTTGTTAACAAACCATGCTGACACAACAACAGAGGTAGAAGTATAAACACAACCATCGCTACTAATTATCAGATATTTAAAATTTCAGGCACGTTAAATCACACAGAAAATATCAGCATTGAATGACTTTGTGTTTCTCGTTTTGTCTCAAGTGGAATATATGATCTCTAAAAGAGAAATCTCGGAAATTCACTTTTTCAGAGTTTCCACAAATGCTCTGCAATGTACTGCAACATTTTTGCACCCTATGTAACCACAAGCAGATTGATTAGTATAAAGTCGTCAAATAAATTAAAGGGTAGAAGCTTTAAAATTTCACAGGACAGTGTTGGATGGAAAACAGCTTATAGTGCGTCGCGTGCAATCAGAGGCGGTGAGTAGTTATAGAGTCCCATTAGTAAGTAAATTTCACCCTTAGCAATCTTGCTCCTTTCTGGAACGTGGAGCACATAAAATACCTTCAGCCAGTCTAATCGTTAAGAAATGGCTCCTCGTTAGTCTTGGAGGTACTAAAGACCTTCGTACGTTCAATCACATACAAACCATAGAATAATGACGACATAGACAAAGGTTTCGGGAAGCCTTCTTTTCACAGACGAGAGAGCCAAACGTCCGATCGTGCATCTTCGTTTTTTTTTTGTTCATTGTAAAAGGTTAGGTTAGCTACATTATAAATACTTTAAAACATTGTGAACGGTTGATTTGGTTAGGATAGCTACATTAAAGATACTGTGAAATCATGTAAATGGTTTCCTAGCGCTGGATAGCTACATATTAAAAAGTTAATTGTTAAGCAACCATAAAATGATTTTACAGTATTTTTAATCTAGCTATACTTACCTAATATAACCAACCATCCACAATGTTTTAAAGTGTTTATAATGTAGCTAACCTATCCAATGTCACACCGGTTTATACAATGAGTTAGAACGGAAAAAAAAAAGCGAGCATGAACTTCGGGGAACTTCGGGTGTGGCTCTCTCGTCTGTGAAATAAAAGCTTCCCAAAGTTTTCTTCTTCCGCAGATAGTTACAGGTATATCCAGGGGGTGTTCATGTCTGCATGGTTACATGCTAACTGAGTGAAGACTTTTTTCCCCTTCAGCTAATTGTTTAGCTATTGGTTAAACGCCTAAAACATTGGTTGGGGTGTAGTGTTTGCTTGTTGAAACATTTTTAAATGACTTTTTTTTATGAAAGTGGCTGTTTTTAATGACGAAGATTCTAATTCATACTTACTAATCATCATCAGACGTGGTTGAACAACATTTCCGCAATCTTTTGGGCGTATACAATACGGCGGTGGAGAGGTTAATTAGTGACTTCAGCATACGCCACAGTACAAGAACGTTTACTAACTCCGTGGTTACATAAATGACATATTTCCCAAAGAACATATAATTACCAGCTTATTCAAAAAACGACACGCTAGTTTGTTAACTTTTTTCAGTCAAGTAAGCCCATAGTTTTACTAAAATCACTCAATATAAAGAAAGTATTTTATTGAGTACGTATGTTAATGTGTTATTAAAAAGCTTTATAAACACTTTCTGCACTTACACTAGCAAAAAAAAAAAGTCACTTCAGTTTTTATAACCTCACAAATTTTCCAAAACTGATTACGCATGTCACATGTTTCTGGAATATATACTGGCTATAGAGGCTGTTTTATGCTCTACAGAGCTATATGCTTGTGAATTCTTACCCAAAATAAATAATGTCCATAAAAGATTGTCCCGTTTATAAATTTCAATAGTATCAACTGTAAGTGTTGTAAGAGTGTAGGTTCAAGGTCACAATTAAAGAGTAACTCAAACAGTTTTAGTTAAGCACATGCGTGAGTACTGGTTTGTTGTTTTCTCGCTTGCAGCGCCACCTACGCAAAATGGCGATTCCTGAGCTTAAAGAGTTTTGCGATCTGCAAATTTGCTAAGACTGAATCTGTAATTTAACTGCAACGTACGTAGATTAGCTGAACGACGAAGTCCATGACTAGGGGCAGGCATTTTTCGCGAATAAATCGGAACGCCTATTAGACTGCAAAAAGGTATGTCCGCACCAGCGGTTTCTTCCTTGTGATTGGCGGCCGTCTGCGAGAGAAGTCGTTGCCTTATTTGACCGAGCCACTCAGGACGCATTTGCTTCCGCACTAAATTACTGTGATTGGTGTTTTAACAATCGACATGTTCCTGAAAGGAACTCGCCCAATCACGAAACTCAGACGATGATACAATGTTTCAACTTTTATCTGGTCTCGGAATCTTTTCGCGAAATATGCATGGTCCTATCCATGACAGTAGTATAGAAAAGGGACTCCGGGCGCAGGCTTCAGGCTGAGGTGCGAGGTGCCGAGCAACATCTCTGAATGTGACGTCACGGCGGCGCAAACGCACAATTAGCGTAACGGTACACAGCATAACGGGACAAGTAGATCACGGCAGCCATCTTCTATGACCGTGACCTAGACCTTTGAACTTGTCCTTGACCCCGGCGGCCATATTGGATCCACCATTTTAAATCCGCCATTTTGGATACCGTCATTTTGTTTTCTCGAACTTTCCGGCGTTGTGTTTTCCGCCATTTACAATTACGACGTCACCGTTGCAACTTACGTTACGGCAGCCATCTTTAAAACCTTTATTTCATCTCCGATTTTAAAGAAAAAGTTTTAAAAATTATGAAAAAATTCAATAATAAAATTTTAATAAAAAATTAAAAACAAAAAAAAATTAGGTACGGCACAGAGCTCGGAGTCCTCGGTTCGAACATGGTGAGGGCAAAAAAAATAAAAATGGCGACCAAACCTTCTACCCCGTGGTGGCTGCTGAACAACTGACTGCCACCACTTACGTCAAAGAATATATATATCGTCCGGTAACATGATGTCATGTCCGCCATATTGTCTTCGTTGCTGGAAGCCATCACCATTGTATCGTCGACTAGAGTGTGCTGACACCATGTTAGTTTAATTCTTACCCGCTAGAGTGTAGTAATCATATATTATTACTGTGACACCTGCCATCTTGTTATTTGGGCGCCATCTTGGAAATCCGTAATTATTTAGATAGAAATGCGGGAAAAAAACCAAAATTCATTAAATAATTCGCTTATTAATTTACATATTGGTTAGATCAGTTCCTGTCCTTGGTTTGAAACTCGATCGATGCAAAAATGTTTAATTTTATGGAAAAAATAATAATTTCATTATACCATGACCAAATTTCTTAAAGGGACTTTAAATCTTCTACTACCATAATCTTAAAAGCCATTAAGACCACCATATTGGAAATTCGTAATACGTTACCTAGAAATTCAGGAAAAAGTTCAAAATTCATTAAATAAATTTGCAATCAATATACTGATTAATTATATCGTCTAAGGTCCTTGGTACGATCCTGGATAATGCAAAACAATTAAATAGAACACCAATTTAACATAATAGTGACAGGTTCGAGAAAAAAAAACACCAGTTCTTTTACAAAATAAATTTTATTAATTAATTTCTATTCTACTACAGGATCACCTGCGAAGGTTACCAATCTTACAAACATTTAGGTCCGCATAGGCGTGAAATGACTAATTCTTAGCTCCAATCGGTTTATACTAGACAGAGACGAGCCATAACCTTTACTGACATAGTCCTCCTCTTCTTGACAGAGTTTCCGGACACCTTGTTTAACAGTTTGCTTCACATCGTTAGAACTGTAAACTACTGCAGCCGATTTCTTGAATGCACAATTCTTCACTTTGTCATCGAACGGATATGGCTTTCCACATATACAGTCCAACCACAAATTATATTTTAATGGGCCGTTTGTTGCTACGTCATCAGTAAGCTGATTGATTATGTCCTGCCTGATATCATCAAGAAAATCCAAATATCCTTTGACTCACCTAATGTATTTAAATAATAGTAGTTTTTCAATGTTCCACGAAATGCAGACTGTGCCAAGTAGAAGCCATTATCATTAACTATTAATGCACCGAACACAGTCTTAGGTTTATTTTCATGTTCAGACATCATAGCAATCGGTTACTGCACATCTGTTTTTTTTGCTTGTACGCTCACGATTCACCAATCTAAAGCGAGGAGTCAAAATTTCTGCAGGTAGTTCAGCAGTAGGCGCACGGACTTCACCTTTACAGTTTTTCGCATGTCGACGCAAATTATCAATTTGAGTAAACCATTTATGACACTCATCACAGCGAAACTTAATGCGAGAAGGATTCTTCGTACGTCTACTCCTCTCATGTCTTCGTACATCATGAGCAAATGCAAACGTCATATCGCAGTAGCCGCAAGAATACCGCGGTGATGAAGACGAACCTTTCAGACTCGATCCAGATACTGACGTTGCTGCAGTTGTACCATTTCCAGGCATACTCTTATGCACATCAATTATTCACTGTTGTATATAAACCTTTACTTTCTGCCGCGCAACTGGTCCTTTGCATGTCTCCAAGTGTTGCTGCAAATTAGCATTTCTTGTAAATTACTTACGACATTTCTCAATTCCAAACATTTTTCGATAAAGGTTCTTAGCACATTCTCTCTTCTCGTGTCGTCGAGCATTGCTGTTGTTTGAGAAAATCTTGTCGCAGTAACGGCACCGATGTTCGTTGTTTGTTGTCGAATCACCAGACATTGAAGTCTCCATCGAGGTCGAAACGTCGTTCATCGTGGTTTCCTGCGCAGCCAGCTCTGTAGTCATTAAGCTCTCTTCTGCTGGTGGTACCGTGACTGTTTAAGTCTCCTCCAATGTTGTCGTCGTCGTTGCCAACGGGATCTGCTCCTTCTTCGTCGTCGCTGACGTCAAGGTTCCCGTAGACGATGGTACAACCTCCATCGAGTTCGACGTTAAAGTCGGTAAAGATGCCATCAAGTTCTCAAGAACAGGTAATTACTCGACTTACGCACCAGAAGACACAAACTAGGTGATCCGTACACCGTCGACGACAGTAACAATGACCTGCTGTCTAGGACTCGCTTATATACATGCATCGGATGGAATAATACGCTAGTCAAATCAAGAACAATTTACTATAACACTAGAGTTGAAACAACATAAAAAATAGAAGCACCATCAACAAAAAGGAAGCACATTTTGGAAGCCGAAACAAAAAGGCAGCACATTTGGAAGCACCGACAACGAAAAGACAGCACATTTGGAAGCACCATCAACAAAAAGGTACCACATTTGGAAGCACAATCAAAAAAGGCAGCAGATTTGGAAGCACCATCAACGAAAAGGTAGCACATTTTGGAAGCACAATCAAAAAAGGCAGCACATTTGGAAGCACCATCAACGAAAAGGCAGCACATTTGAAAGCACCACCGAAAAGGAAGCACATTTTGGAAGCACCATCAACAAAAAGGAAGCACATTTTGGAAGCACAATCAAAAAAGACAGCACATTTGGAAGCACAAGTTACGAGAACTAAATCTTAGTTAGAAATCAGAATACAAGAAATAAAAACATTAAATTTTTACTTTCAATATTTAATTTATTTCTCAACATTATACAAATACAAGTAAAATAGGCCATTATTTTATGTAGCCAGCTTTCCGCAGTTCTTTAAGTATGGACTATACTTCGTTGATATGCGAGTAGTTTCCTCTACGAACAGATGCCACCAACAGTCTTAGCCGGTCAACCAATACGTTTGGATCTTTCCATGATGTGTAATCAATCTCTTTTACCACAATCTTCCTTGCATGCTCATTATAAATACTTTTTAATATCACAATCGTCCCAGTGATCAGAATAAGCTTTATCAGATTTATTTATTATAACACGTCGTTTCCATCGTTTCGGTCTCAGGACACAACCACAGTCTTCGATCTGGCCTGCTTTAGGTGCTTCAGCACAGTCTTCGATCACGTCGCCAGCTTCAGAGTAACTGTAGCAATCACCGTAGAAGGCATCCTCTTCACCCAGATTACCGTATGAATTCGAAATCGATGATGTCGAAATGTCATTATCGTCTTCATGCTTCCTTTTTAGGAGTCCATCATTTTTACAAAGTAGGAAAGATCTACTTCAATTCGGCTGAAATGTATTCTCACTTTTCACGTTAAGGATTCTTCCATTGTCTTCATTCTTCCATAAATCATAATCATCCTTCAATTTAAGTTCTTCGTCGAGATCGGAAGAGCCACGAACATAATCTCTCCCAAGACAAAGAAAATTATCGTTGTAATGCAGATCACTCTTCCTTAGCCTAGTAGATCCATCGTTGTCCTCTAGCTTGTACGCAGGCTTGACGTTACAAGTTCTGTCATGTCTTTTTAAGCTCTCTCTCCGCGTAAACGACTTGCTACATCGAACACAACTTAACATATTTCGTAGTGGATTTTTAACACAGTCATTCCTCTCGTGTTTTCTTCCATTTTTTCTCAACATAAATTCTTTGCTGCAAAACTTACACCTGTGTCCTTTCGATACAGCGACAGACACCGACTCAGGATTCATATTAGTTACTGTGACTAACATAGACGCAAATCTGTAAGATTTCCTGGGGGGGGTGGGGGGGGGGGGGGCGTGAATTCTGTGGTTTAAGAATTTTGCGCTAGAGGTCAACCGAAACAAGTCTTCTCTGGATGATAAGCTCGTATGTTATACACTTTATTTTTACGTGAGTGATATTAACAATAAAGCAGAGCAACATATGTTTTAGTAATTATTAATTAATGACTATAAGAAGTGATCTCTCAAACATTTTTGAATAATTTGCTATCCTAAATACATAAAATATCCATGAAAAAATCTATAAAAATAATATACGTAAATATAATGCAAAAAGATAACACCCCACCCATACATTACCATTTTCCAAAAGTGTTTATTCTAATTTCAGACCTTGAAGCAAAATGTCAGCTTCACCGTAGAGACCGATTAAGTTGCTAAGAAAATCAGTAAAAATTTAATATTAGGGTAACAGATCTTATTAAAATTATCTCAATCTGACGAATTTTGAGATGTAAAAATTGGGGTTACATTTTAAGGCTTCCATACCCAAACGGTAAAACGGGACCCTATAACTAAGACTCCGCTGTCCGTCCGTCTTTCTGTCTGTCCGTCTGCCACCAGGCTGTATCTCATGAACCGTGATAGTTAGACACAACAAATACTAAAAACATAGTAAAATAAATATTTAAGGGGGCTCCCATGCAACCAACGTGATTTTTTTGTTCGTTTTTGCTCGATATTGAAAACGGCAACAAGTAGACGCTTAAAGTATTTACAGAATATTAAGTTATATACTCACTTAAAAATTAAATGAATGATTAAATTAAAATAAAACAAATATTTAAGGAGGCTCCCATACAACAAACGTGAAAACAGAATAAAATTTCACAAATGATGTATTTCTGTTGCTGCTATAACAATAAATACTAAAACAGAATTAAATAAATATTTAAGTGGGGCTCCCATACAACAGACATGATTTTTTTGTCGTTTTTATAGATAATGGTACGGAACCCTTCGTGCGCGAGTTCGACTCGCACTTTGTCGGTTTTTTTTATGCCACATCACATAATTATTACTGCGATTCAAATGCTGTTAGTGAAATTCTTTGTTCACAGTTTTTGATTCTCCCTAAAAACCCAAAGCGCCAAAGCTAATAAACGGATCAACATCAAATGAACGATCGAATCATATTATTACCCTTAAAGACTATTTTATTTAGTAAAGGCATCAACCAGGTAAAAAATAAAAAACTTAATGACACAAATGAAAAATCTCGGAGATAGAACTATGAAATTTATCCTACAGCTAATTGAACCACATACATTTATCGACTTATATTTAGTATAATCAGTATTTTGGCAGTGAATTATTTAGTTAAAATTAGCCGCTTGATTAGTTATTAAAGATACGCGTTTGCTTCCTTATTAGCTTAAATACGGATGTGTAACGTTTAAATACTTCTTTCTCACTCTTCTGTTTACTCGTGCAGTGTTGCAGTTATCAAATAACAAAAGTTATAAAGTGATTATCGGCCATGAAAAGTGAAAATTATCGTTTGATAATAAAAGGGGAGTGATTTTAAATTCCATATTGACAAGGAAAAAATTATTCCCTGTATATTCTCATGTAACGTACAGAGCAGCTAGCCTTACATAATGGAGATGAGCAAAAAAATTCCAGAAAATGGTATATAAGTTTCAGTTCGTAAATAAACTAAATTCTGCTACAATTACTGTTAAAGTATTAAGTTGTTTATTTACTGGAAAAAATAATGTTACATAATACCTTAAATAAAATATATTACCTAACTAATAGTCACTACTTATAAAACAATCAAGCTTACCAGGTGAGATTCAGATTCTGTTCTCCGTTTCTTCCGCGTCACGAACTTATCCATGTTGATGTTTGCCAAGAAAGCAGAAGACTGGCGCACACGAGAGCAAAACCACTTTAAAAACAGACTACCTGAAACCTATAATACTGTTGTTTCAGAGGACAAGGTAGTGTGGGTAACAATGGGGAGGAAATGCTAACGGAACCCTACCCTAGCTTCGTCCTTTGGAATGAACGGTTTCTAGGAATTAAGGGTTTCAAAGTTCTCACTGGAAAACTCCATACCATGGCTTTCGCAGAAGGGGTAGGGGAAAATAACTACGGAACTCGAAGGTAGGAATGTAAAGCAGGTCAAAGTGTCTGTCGTCGTTGTAACTAATAATCTTTAAAATCACGAAGTGGGCCCCCCCAAGGAGGGGCCCATTAATTCCAGGGGGGCCCGGGCCCCCCTGCCCCCCGGGATCTACGCCCATGGTGACTAATGTTAGATACAAACTGAAAGTTTTCCATTTGGATCCATTACTTAAATATAATTTTTTTAAATATTTAGTCAGCGAGAGTTAACTTATCACATGCAAAAGTACTTGTTGTAAGTAGTTCTGCTTTTCAACAACAGATCACACCACGTTTTGCTTGCAGGTAAATATTATTTATTTATTTCATGCGGGATGCAGGTTGCTCACTAACGATCGCAATAGAGGGATGGCTTCACTAGAGTCCAAGGAGAAGGAAGTTTGTTCTTCCAGTTAGTGTTTCTCAGGTTTCTCAGGACATATTATTATTTGACTGAATAATGTTATTTTTTTTAATTCCACCTGATAAAAAATATTGCAAGTGTTGATTTAGTAGCATAAATTCACTAATTAAATGTAACCTTGATCAAAATAACATGTCTCATTAAGAGTAAAATTCCTTCATGGAGAGATTGGTTTCTCAGGAATAACCAGAATCACTTGGAGAAACCACAGGAATGATCGCAAGCACACGGATAAAACCATCATAATATTGCATTATTAGGAGCACACGGAGGAAACCATCAAAAAATTGACAAGAATAATCAGGAGCACATGGAGAAAGCCATCATAATATTGGTATGGATATTCGGGAGCACATGGAGAAAACCGCCACACATTTTCTTTGATAACATAAAATTACACAAAAAAATATTTGAAATAAAAAACTACTAAAAATACATATAATTCTAGCTTGTTAACTTCTCTTTGATGAGCAAAGATAGAGTTCTAGTTCAAGTGAGAATTTTATGTATTTTTTATAATTTTTTATTTCAAATATTTTTTGTGTAATTTTATGTTATCAAATAAAATGTGTTGCGATTTTCTCGATGTGCTCCCGATTATCCATAACAATATTATGATGGTTTTCTCCATGTGCTCCTAATTATTCTTGTCAATATTATGATGGTTTTCTCCGTGTGCTCCTGATTATTCTTGTCAATTTTTTGATGGTTTCTCCGTGTACTCCTAATAATGCAATATTATGATGGTTTTATCCGTGTGCTTGCAATCATTCCTGTGGTTTCTCCAAGTGCTTCTGGTTATTTCTGAGAAACCGATCTCTCCATGAAGGAATTTTACTCTTAATGAGACATGTTATTTTGATCAAGGTTACATTTAATTAGTGAATTTATTCTACTAAATCAACACTTGAAATATTTTTTTATCAGGTGGAATTTAAAAAAATAACATTATTCAGTCAAATAATAATATGTCCTGAGAAATCTGAGAAACACTAACTGGAAGAACAAACTTCCTTCTCCTTGGACTCTAGCGAAGCCATCCCTCTATTGCGATCGTTAGTGAGCATCCTGCATCCCGCATGAAATAAATAAATAATATTTACCTGCAAGAAAAACGTGGTGTGATCTGTTCTTGAAAAGCAGAACTACTTACAACAAGTACCTTTGCATGTGATAACTTAACTCTCGCTGACTAAATATTTAAAAAATTATATTTAAGTAATGGATCCAATTGGAAAACTGTCAGTTTGTATCTAACATTAGTCACAGTAACTAATATGAATCCTGAGTCGGTGTCTGTCGCTGTATCGAAAGGACATAGGTGTATGTTTTGCAGCAAAGAATTTATGTTGAGAAAAAATTGGAAGACAACACGAGAAGAATGACTGTGTTAAAAATCCACTACGCAATATGTTAAGTTGTGTTCGATGTAGCAAGTCGTTTACGCGGAGAGAGAGCTTAAAAAGACATGACAGAACTTGTAACATCAAGCCTGCGTACAAGCTAGAGGACAACGATGGATCTACTAGACTAAGGAAGAGTGATCTGCATTGCAACGATAATTTTCCTTGTCTTGGGAGAGATTATGTTCGTGGCTTTTCCGATCTCGACGAAGAACTTAAATTGAAGGATGATTATGATTTATGGAAGAATGAAGACAATGGAAGAATCCTTAACGTGAAAAGTGAGAATACATTTCAGCCGAATTCAAGAAGATCTTTCCTACTTTGTAAAAATGATGGACTCCTAAAAAGGAAGCATGAAGACAATAATGACACTTCGACATCATCGATTTCGAATTCATACGGTAATCTGGGTGAAGAGGATGCCTTCTACGGTGATTGCTACAGTTACTCTGAAGCTGGCGACGTGATCGAAGACTGTGCTGAAGCACCTAAAGCAGGCCAGATCGAAGACTGTGGTTGTGTCCTGAGACCGAAACGATGGAAACGACGTGTTATAATAAATAAATCTGATAAAGCTTATTCTGATCACTGGGACGATTGTGATATTAAAAAGTATTTATAATGAGCATGCAAGGAAGATTGTGGTAAAAGAGATTGATTACACATCATGGAAAGATCCAAACGTATTGGTTGACCGGCTAAGACTGTTGGTGGCATCTGTTCGTAAAGGAAACTACTCGCATATCGACGAAGTATCGTCTATACTTAAAGAACTGCGGAAAGCTGGCTACATACAATAATGGCCTATTTTACTTGTATTTGTATAATGTTGAGAAATAAATTAAATATTGAAAGTAAAAATTTAATGTTTTTATTTCTTGTATTTTGATTTCTAACTAAGTCTTAGTTCTCGCAACTTGTGCTTCCAAATGTGCTGCCTTTTTTGATTGTGCTTCCAAATGTGGTGCCTTTTTGTTGATGGTGCTTCCAAATGTGCTGTCTTTTCGTTGTCGGTGCTTCCAAATGTGCTGCCTTTTTGTTTCGGCTTCCAAAATGTGCTTCCTTTTTGTTGATGGTGCTTCTATTTTTAATGTTGTTTCGACTCTAGTGTTATAGTAAATTGTTCTTGATTTGACTAGCGTATTATTCCATCCGATGCATGTATATAAGCGAGTCCTAGACAGCAGGTCTTTGTTACTGTCGTCGAAGGTGTACGGATCACCTAGTTTGTGTCTTCTGGTGCGTAAGTCGAGTAATTACCTGTTCTTGAGAACTTGATGGCATCTTTACCGACTTTAACGTCGAACTCGATGGAGGTTGTACCATCGTCTACGGGAACCTTGACGTCAGCGACGACGAAGAAGGAGCAGATCCCGTTGGCAACGACGACGACAACATTGGAGGAGACTTAAACAGTCACGGTACCACCAGCAGAAGAGAGCTTAATGACTACAGAGCTGGCTGCGCAGGAAACCACGATGAACGACGTTTCGACCTCGATGGAGACTTCAATGTCTGGTGATTCGACAACAAACAACGAACATCGGTGCCGTTACTGCGACAAGATTTTCTCAAACAACAGCAATGCTCGACGACACGAGAAGAGAGAATGTGCTAAGAACCTTTATCGAAAAATGTTTGGAATTGAGAAATGTCGTAAGTAATTTACAAGAAATGCTAATTTGCAGCAACACTTGGAGACATGCAAAGGACCAGTTGCGCGGCAGAAAGTAAAGGTTTATATACAACAGTGAATAATTGATGTGCATAAGAGTATGCCTGGAAATGGTACAACTGCAGCAACGTCAGTATCTGGATCGAGTCTGAAAGGCTCGTCTTCATCACCGCGGTATTCTTGCGGCTACTGCGATATGACGTTTGCATTTGCTCATGATGTACGAAGACATGAGAGGAGTAGACGTACGAAGAATCCTTCTCGCATGAAGTTTCGCTGTGATGAGTGTCATAAATGGTTTACTCGAATTGATAATTTGCATCGACATGCGAAAAACTGTAAAGGTGAAGTCCGTGCGCCTACTGCTGAACTACCTGCAGAAATTTTGACTCCTCGCTTTAGATTGGTGACTCGTGAGCGTACAAGCAAGAAAAATAGAAGTGCAGCAACCGATTGCTATGATGTCTGAACATGAAAATAAACCTAAGACTGTGTTCGGTGCATTACAAGTTAATGATAATGGCTTATACTTGGCACAGTCTGCATTTCGTGGAACATTGAAAGACTACTATTATTTAAATACATTAAGTGAGTCAAAGGATATTTGGATTTTCTTGATGATATCAGGCAGGACATAATCAATCAGCTTACTGATGACGTAGCAACAAATGGCCTATTAAAATATATCTTGTGGTTGGACTGTATAAATGTAAAGCCATATCCGTTCGATGACAAAGTGAAGAAGTGTGCATTCAAGACATCGGCTTCAGTAATTTACAGTTCTAACGTTGAGAAGCAAACTGTTAAACACGGTGTCCGGAAACTCTGTCAAGAAGAGGCGGACTATGTCAGTAAAGGTTCTGGCTGGTCTCTGTCTACTATAAACCGATTGGAGCTAAGAATTAGTCATTTCACGCCTATGCGGACCTAAATGTTTGTAAGATTGGTAACCTTCGCAGGTGATCCTGTAGTAGAATAGAAATTAAATAATAAAATTTATTTTGTGAAAGAACTTGTGGTGTTTTTTCTCGGACCTGTCACTTTTATGTTAAATTGGTGTTCTATTTAATTGTTTTCAATTATCCAGGATCGTACCAAGGACCTTAGACGATATAATTAATCAGTATATTGATAGCAAATTTATTTAATGAATTTTGAACCTTTTCCGGAATTTCTAGGTTACTTATTACGAATTTCCAATATGGTGGTCTTGATGGCTTATAAGAGGATGGTAGTAGAAAATTTAAAGTCTCTTAAAGAAATTTGGACATGGTTTATTGAAATTATTTTTTTACAGAAAATTAAACATTATTGCATCGATCAAGTATCGAACAAGGACAGGAACGATCTAACCAATATGTTAATTAATAAGTGAGTTATTAAATGAATTTTGGATTTTTTCCTGCATTTCTAGCTAAATAATTACGGATTTCCAAGATGGCGCCCAAATAACGAGATGGCAGGTGTCACAGTAATAATATATGATTACTACACTCTAGCGGGTAAGAATTAAACTAACATGGTGTCAGCACACTCTAGTCGACGATACAATGGTGATGGCTTCCAGCAACGAAGACAATATGGCGGACATGACATCATGTTACCGGACGATATATATATTCTTTGACGTAAGTGGTGGGGGTCAGTCTGCCAGCAGCCATCACGGGGTAGAAGGATCGGTTGCAATTTTTATTTATTTTTGTCCTCACCGGGTTCATACCGAGGACTCCGAGCTCCGTTGCGTACCTAATTTTTTTTGTTTTTAATTTTTTTATAAAAATTTTATTATTTAATTTTTTTGTAATTTTTAAACTTGTTTTATTAAAATCGGAGAGTAAATAAAGGTTTTAAAGATGGCGGCCGTAACGTTAATTGCAACAGTGACGTAATAATTCAAAATGGCGGAAAACACAACGTCTGAATGTTCGAGAAAACAAAATTACGTCATCCAAAATGGTGGATATAAAATGGCGGATCCAATATGGCCGCCGGGGTCAAGGACAAGTTCAAAGGTCAAGGTAATGGTTATTCAAGATGGCCGCCGTGATCTACTTGTCCCTTTACGCTGTGTCCCGTTACCCTCATTGTGCGTATGCGCCGCCGTGACGTCAATTTCAGAGATGTGGCTCGGCTTCTTGCACCTCAGCCTGTAGCTTGCTCCCGGAGCCCCTTTTCTATACTACTCATGACAATTGGATTGGTCGTAATGGTCGAGACGACAGGGCTCTTTATCGCTGACCTCCACGTTCACCAGACATAACGCCATGTGATTTTTTTTCCTTTGGTGCTTCATAAAAGATCGTGTCTACGTTCCACCGCTACCTAATGATTCACCAGAGTTGAGACACAGAATTGAAGAGGCTATTGCTTCCAATTCTCAGGACGTGTTAACCAAAGTGTGGGAAGAATTAGACTTTAGGTTGGATGTGTGCCGTATAATAAATTAAAGGTGCCCATATTGGACATTTGTAAGAAAAATTAGGTTAGTTTAACTTCAATTTGATGTAAGATTTGTTTTAAATAGTCTAAACTAAAATTTTATAATATACCATAGAATCTGGGACATTATTTTATGGATATTCTGTATTCTGTTCCTGTCGTCTGTAGTTCTTAATAGCGGACATCAGATAAATATTTTCTCTCACGCCAGGCGTTAACGTCTTTGTACTAAAACAAACAAAAACAACATCTACATTAAACGTTAAAAGCATGGAGGGAACGAGACAAATGTTTCCCCTGAAATTTCTTTTCTATCGGAACCGCAAATGTGTCTATGACACACAGTTCAAAATTTTCACCTTCAATTTACGAAGAAAGCCGGTTACAAATCATCCAAATCATCTTCGTAAATCTAACTTGAACATAAATAAAATAAATATTATTGATGTATTAACAAAAACCTTGAAAAACTGGTTCAGTCAATAGTAAGAACACGCTTCTTTTATTCACCTTTTGTTTCGAAGGAAAAGTACAAACCCGAAAGTCGAAATACGACGTAGTTTCTGCGACGATTCGGTTATTTGAGATTACGAAGCTTGAATTTTTCGTTTGAAAGTCCTTGAAGTCAGTGTTTTTTCTAACAGTGTACCTTCTTGAAGAAATTATTTATATTGTCTTGGATTGTTACGGAGGATAGTGTGCACTCGTTCACCGCGCTATAAATCACGTTCGGTTTTCCTCCTCCCCGTGAATTTGTTCAGTCGTCGGTTCACAGGAAGTCGATGTCGATGGAAACGGCTCGGATGGGAAACGAGCTCCAATGACAGGCGCACGCCATGCCTTGCGAATTATGTCGCCTTCGGCTCGCTTGCTGATGTGAGAGGTGATTAGTAGGGCCATGCATATTTCGCGAAAAGATTCCGAGACCAACTGAAAATTGAAACACTGTGTCATCGTCTGTGTTTCGTGATTGGGTGAGTTCCTTTCAGGAACATGTCGATTTGTGAAAACACCAATCACAGTAATTCAGTGCGGAAGCAAATGCGTCCTGAGTGGCCCAGCCAAATAGGCTAATTTTCTCGCAGACGGCCGCCATTAACAAGGAAGAAACCGCTGGTGTGCGTATACCTTGTTGCAGTCTAGTAGGCGTTCAGCTTTATTCGCGAAAAATGCCTGCCCCCAATGATTAGTAGGGACTGGAAAATTCGCGGGTTCAATGACCTCCAGGATAGACTCCACGATCTTATGCACACTCGGGCAAACGTGCCTGTTCATCGGCTGCTGAATTGTGAGGCGTCTCAATTGGGAGACTCGTGATTCGATACTGCTTTGACTGATGGTCTATAATTGGCCCACAGTTTTCCAGGTTAACAGCGAACCAATGGCATAAGTTGTATAAAAATATAATTATTTGTATTCTAGCATATCGCGAAATGAATCCGCGAATTTTTCCGGTCTCTAGTGATTAGTCCACGATTAGTCCCATTTGTCCGCTGGGAAAAAATAATGTCCGAGCGCAACGGGAGTGTTTGTGGGCGAAATTCATGACACCTGTGTCAGGCTCTACGCGGCAAGGTACTACACAGAAGTTTTCCTTTCATTTGGTCTTAAAGGAGCTACGAATAAAAGAAATTCGCCGTACTCAATATATATAAATTTTTAAAACGGAACTGAAACATTCACGTTTAAAATACAGATATTTGTTTAATCTGTACATTTACATTAAATCCACTGTATCATTACAAAATGTTTTACGCAGTTGAACTGGGTTCGGATTCAAACCAGGGAATTTAAGCTTTTTACTGTACCTCCGAATGCTAAAGTTACTTGTTAACCGTTACCTGAATGGCGCACATTAAAAGCACAATAAAACCAAACAAATTCTAATACTTTATTATCACTAATTCTAATACTTTATTATCACTAATACTTTATTACCACTAATAATAACACTTTATTATCTTTTCCATGGTTTAAAAAACTTAGGCTTTAATGAAAAATCAATTGAAATATAAATTTATTATCGTAAGAAATACTCAGTATTATCTGGAAAAACTTATTTTACATATGCAAAATACACCATAGCCTTGTAATGTACCAAAGTAGTATAGGAATGACGGACCTGCGCCAGGCTGCAGGCTGTGGATTGATGATTGTCTGTCCGCCATCTTGGATTGTGACGTCACGGCGGCCATCTTGGATGACCTTGACCTAAACATTTGACCTTGACCTTGACCCCGGCGGCCATTTTGGATCCGCCATATTGGATCCGCCATTTTGGATGACGTCATTTTGTTTTCTCGAACATTCCGGCATTTTGTTTTCCGCCATTTTGAATTATGACGTCACCGTTGCGATTTCCGTTACGGTCGCCATCTTTAACTTTTTTATTATCCGATTTTAATGAAAAAAAAATTTAAATTTATAAAAAATTCAATTAATAAAATTTTAATAAATTATTAATAAAAAAATACTTTTACGACACGGATCTCGGAGTCCTCGGTTCGAACCCGACGAGTGCAAAAAAAATAAAAATGACGACAGGCTCCTTCCCCCGTGGTGGCAGCAGGCAAACTGACTTACCCCCACCACATGTTTCATAGCATATATATCATCCGGCAGTATGATGTCATGTACGCCATCTTGAAATTTGGTCGCCATCTTGAAAATCTTTATTTATTATCCGATTTTAATGAAAAAATCCAAAATTCATCAAAAATTAACGTATTTGAATTCTGTTTGATTATATCGATGTACGTCCTTGGTTCGATTCCCGGCGAGAGTAAACGGTCGATCCTTCCTCCATGACAGCTACATAGACTGATCTACCACCACCTTTACCAAGGTACATATCGTCAGCTGGTATGACGTCATGTCCATCATCTTGTCTTCATCCGCTGGAGATCACCATCTTGTTTTCGTCTGCTAGAGTGTGCTGATAACATAATAGTATAATTATCTGGTCACCACACGTTTGACCTTGACCTTGAACTTTGACTTTGACCTTGAACTTTGACTTTGACCTTGAACTTTGACATTGACCTTGAACTTTGACCTTGACCTTGAACTTTAAACTTGACCTTGAAATTTGACCTTGATCTTGAAATCTGACCTTGGCCTTGAAATTTGACCTTGACCTTGAAATTGAACTTGACCTTGAAATTTGACCTTGACCTTGAAATTTGACTTTGTCCTTGTCGACCCTCATGGATCCGACATTTTATGTTCAGTACATGCTACCAGGAGCTACCACCTGCAGGAGTACGCCATATTGTGTGTGTACTTGTATTATAGAGTACATTTCCATCTGGATGATTTTATTCTAACCCACTACAGTGCAGTAATCATTTATTATGGAGGTGCCCCCGCCATCTTGAAATTCGACCTCCATCTTTAAATCATGTAATAATGTAGCTAGAAAAGTGGGAAAAAATCCAAAATTCATTAAATAAATTTGTAATCCATATAATGATTGATTGGATCGACTAAGGTCCTTGGTTCGATCCCTGGCCGATACAAAACAACTTTAATTTAAAAAAATACTAAAAAAGTGTTAGGTTTGAGATAGTAAAAACACCACAAGTACTTTAAAAAAAATGTATTACATAAATTCAATACACTACTAAAAGTACAAAAAAACACTGACAAAAAACCAAAGCCTTTTGGATTCCACGATTCAAACAGTCTTCTTATTGTACGGACTAAGCCTTTAACATGACTTTAAATGTCTATCCGATCCGTTCATCACCACAGCCAGAGACGGACTGAAGTTCATAGCACTTATATAGTCTCATTAGCCGGTTTAACACATGAGTCATATCAATAACCATGTTCATTATACGTCTCGGAGCATTTTTTATAATGACGATGTAAGCTATCGGGACGTGAAATTAGTTTATTGCACTTATTGCACTGAAATTGTATTCTTTGAACATTATTAGAACAACCGCTTCTTTCATGTCTGCGAGCATTTGAGGTGATAGTAAATGATGCACCACAGTATTTGCACTGATGCGAAGTACGCTCATCATTAATTGAAGTATTTAATGCTGATGAAACTTCAGCTGATGGTGGAACAGCACATATCGAAGTCTCCTCCAGTGTTGTCAGAGGCGTTGCCAACGGGATCTGCTCCAACATCGTCGGCGCCGACGTCATGGTTCCCGTAGTCGATGGTACATCCTCCTTCGAGTACGACGTTAAAGTCGGTAAATATGCCATCGAAGTCTCAAGAACAGCCAATTACACGTCTTATGCACCAGAAGAAACAAACTACGTGATCCGTACACCGTCGACAACAGTAACAAACTGAGCGTCCTGCTGTCTAGGACTCGTTTATATACATTAACCGGTTTGAATAATACGATAGTCAAATCAAGAACAATTTACTAAAATACTAGAGTCAAAACAACATTAAAAAAATAGAAGCACCATCAAAATAAAAAGGAAGCACATTTGGAAGCACCGACAACGAAAAGACAGCACATTTGGCAGCACCGACTATGAAAAGGCAGCATATTTGACAGCACCGACAACGCAAAGGCAGCACATTTGGAAGCACCGACTACGAAAAGGCAGCACATTTGGTAGCACCGACTACGAAAAGGCAGCATATTTGGCAGCACCGACAACGAAAAGGCAGCACATTTGGAAGCACCGACTACGAAAAGGCAGCACATTTGGAAGCACCAACAACGCAAAGGCAGCACATTTGGAAGCACCGACAACGAAAAGGCAGCACATTCGGAAGCACCGACAACGAAAAGGCAGCACATTTGGAAGCACCGACAACGAAAAGGCAGCACATTTGGAAGCACCGAAAACGAAAAGTCAGCACATTTGGCAGCACCGACAACGAAAAGGCAGCACATTTGGAAGCACCGATTACGAAAAGGCAGCACATTTGGAAGCACCGACTACGAAAAGGCAGCACATTTGGAAGCACCGACAACGAAAAGGCAGCACATTTGGATGCACCGACAACCAAAAGGCAGCACATTTGGAAGCACCGACTACGAAAAGGCAGCACATTTGGAAGCACCATAATCGAAAAGGCAGCACATTTAGAAGCTCCATCAACAAAAAAAAAATAGGCAAAAAGGAAGCACAAGTTACGAGATCTAAGTCTTAGATCTCAGAATACAAGAAATAAAAACATTAAACTCTTATAATTTAAATTATTTATTTTATTGCTTTACATTATACAAATGCAAGTAAAACAAGCCACTATTTTATGTAGCCAGCATTCCTCAGTTCCTTGAGTATGAAGGATATTTCTTTGATACACGAATATTTTCCTGCACAAAGCGAACCATGTAGAAGTCTTAGCCGGTCAACCAATATGTTTAAATCTTTCCATGATGTGTAATCATTCTATTCTACCACCATCTTCCCTGCACCCTTATAATAAAAATTATGATCTCTGGTGTCTTCCGTTTTACCACCAACTTTAGGTTTACTTTCATGTTTGAGACGATGATCATCACAAGCTTGATCAGATTTATTTAATATATCACGTCGTCTCCACCTTTTCGGTCTCAGGACACCGCCACATTCTTCGATATTGGCAGCTTTAGGTGCTTCACCATAGTCTATGTCTTTGTCAACAGCCTCAGAGTCACTGTAACAATCACCGTAGAAGGAATCATCTTCACCCAATTTACCGTAATAATTCGATGTTGATGATGTTGAAGTGTCTTCATCGTCTTCAAGCTTCCTTTTTAGGAGTCCATCATTTTTACAAAGTAGGAAAGAACTGCTTGAATTCGGCTGGAATATATTCTCACTTTTCACGTTAAGGATTCTTCCATTGTCTTCATTCTTCCGTAAATCATCAACCTCCTTCAATTTAAGTTCTTTGTCGAGATCGGAAGAGCCAAGAAAATTATTGTCGTAATGTAGATCACTCTTCCTTAGGCTAGTAGATTCATCGTTGTCCTCTAGCTTGTACGCAGGCTTGGCGCTACAAGTTCTGCCATGTCTTTTTAAGCTCTCTCTCCGCGTAAACGACTTGCTACATCGAACACAACTTATCATATTGCGCAGTGGATTTTTAACACAGTCATTCTTCTCGTGTTGTCTTTTATTCTTTCTCAAGATAAACTCTTTACTGCTGCAAAACTTACAATATGTACTTTCGATACAGCGTCAGATCCCAAATCGGAATTCATATTAGTTACTGAGACTAATGCCAGATACCAATTGAGTGTTTTAAATTAGATACAATACTTAAATAGAAAATTTTTTCATATTTCATCAACGAGAATCAATATATCTCATGCAAAAGTACTTTTTGCAAGTAGTTCTGCTTTTCAACAACAGATGTCGCCACATGTTACTTGCAGGTAAATAATATTTAGTTCTTTTATGCGGGATGCGGGATGCTCACTAACGATCGCAAAAGAAGGATGGCTTCGCTAGACTCCAAGGAGAAGGAAGTTCGTCCATCTTGTTAGTGCTTCTTAGATATCTCGGAGATTATTTGACTGAGTAATGATATTTTTTTTTTTAAATTTCTACCTGATAAAAATATTACAAGTGCTGATTTATTGGCAGAATTTCAATAATTAAATGCAACCTTGAAAAAAAAATGACATGACCCATTAAGTAAAAAATTCTTCATGCAGAGATCAATTCCTCATCAGTAACCAGAAGCACTCGGAGAAAACCATCAGATGTCTAGTCAGGAATAATCAGAAGCACCCAGAGAAAACCATCAAAATATTGTCAAGAATAATCAAGAGCACACGGAGAAAACTACCATAATATTGTCAAGAATAAACGGGAGCACACGGAGAAATCCTCCATAATATTGACAAGAATAATCAGGAGCACACGGAGAAAACCGCCGCAAGTTTTCTTTGATATCATAAAATTTCAGGAAAAATTAATAATAAAAAATAAAAATAAATTAATAAAAAAAAATACATAAAATTCTGGTTTGTACTAGAACTCTATCGTTGTTCAACAATGAGAAGTTCACAAGCTAGCAGAATATATTTATGTATTTTTTTATTTTTTTTTATTTTTTTTATTTTTTATTAATTTATTTTTATTTTTTATTATTATTTTTTCCTGAAATTTCATGATATCAAAGAAATTTTGCGGCGGTTTTTTCCGTGTGCTCCTGATTATTCTTGTCAATATTATGGTGGATTTCTCCGTGTGCTCCCTTTTATTCTTGACAATATTATGGTAGTTTTCTCCGTGTGCTCCTGATTATTCTTGACAATATTTTGATGGTTTTCTCTGGGTGCTTCTGATTATTCGTGACTAGACATCTGATGGTTTTCTCCGAGTGCTTCTGGTTACTGATGAGGAATTGATCTCTGTATGAAGAATTTTTTACTTAATGAGTCATGTCATTTTTTTTTCAAGGTTGCATTTAATTATTGAAATTCTGCCAATAAATCAGCACTTGAGTTATTTTTATCAGGTGGAAATTTAAAAAAAATAAATATCATTACTCAGTCAAATAATCTCTGAGAAATCTAAGAAGCACTAACAATATGGACGAACTTCCTTCTCCTTGGAGTCTAGCGAAGCCATCCTTCTTTTGCGATCGTTAGTGAGCATCCCGCATCCCGCATAAAAGAACTACATATTATTTACCTGCAAGTAACATGTGGCGACATCTGTTGTTGAAAAGCAGAACTACTTGCAAAAAGTACTTTTGCATGAGATATATTGATTCTCGCTGATGAAATATGAAAAAATTTCTATTTAAGTATTGTATCTAATTTAAAACACTCAATTGGTATCTGGCATTAGTCTCAGTAACTAATATGAATTCCGATTTGGGATCTGACGCTGTATCGAAAGTACATATTGTAAGTTTTGCAGCAGTAAAGAGTTTATCTTGAGAAAGAATAAAAGACAACACGAGAAGAATGACTGTGTTAAAAATCCACTGCGCAATATGATAAGTTGTGTTCGATGTAGCAAGTCGTTTACGCGGAGAGAGAGCTTAAAAAGACATGGCAGAACTTGTAGCGCCAAGCCTGCGTACAAGCTAGAGGACAACGATGAATCTACTAGCCTAAGGAAGAGTGATCTACATTACGACAATAATTTTCTTGGCTCTTCCGATCTCGACAAAGAACTTAAATTGAAGGAGGTTGATGATTTACGGAAGAATGAAGACAATGGAAGAATCCTTAACGTGAAAAGTGAGAATATATTCCAGCCGAATTCAAGCAGTTCTTTCCTACTTTGTAAAAATGATGGACTCCTAAAAAGGAAGCTTGAAGACGATGAAGACACTTCAACATCATCAACATCGAATTATTACGGTAAATTGGGTGAAGATGATTCCTTCTACGGTGATTGTTACAGTGACTCTGAGGCTGTTGACAAAGACATAGACTATGGTGAAGCACCTAAAGCTGCCAATATCGAAGAATGTGGCGGTGTCCTGAGACCGAAAAGGTGGAGACGACGTGATATATTAAATAAATCTGATCAAGCTTGTGATGATCATCGTCTCAAACATGAAAGTAAACCTAAAGTTGGTGGTAAAACGGAAGACACCAGAGATCATAATTTTTATTATAAGGGTGCAGGGAAGATGGTGGTAGAATAGAATGATTACACATCATGGAAAGATTTAAACATATTGGTTGACCGGCTAAGACTTCTACATGGTTCGCTTTGTGCAGGAAAATATTCGTGTATCAAAGAAATATCCTTCATACTCAAGGAACTGAGGAATGCTGGCTACATAAAATAGTGGCTTGTTTTACTTGCATTTGTATAATGTAAAGCAATAAAATAAATAATTTAAATTATAAGAATTTAATGTTTTTATTTCTTGTATTCTGATTTCAAACTATGACTTAGATCTCGTAACTTGTGCTTCCTTTTTGCCTTTTTTTTTTGTTGATGGAGCTTCCAAATGTGCTGCCTTTTCGATGATAGTGCTTCCAAATGTGCTGCCTTCTCGTTGTCGGTGCTTCTAAATGTGCTGCCTTTTCGTGTTCGGTGCTTCCAAATGTGCTGCCTTTTCGTTGTCGGTGCTTCCAAATGTGCTGCCTTTTCGTAGTCGGTGCTTCCAAATGTGTTGTCTTTTCGTTGTCGGTGCTGCCAAATGTGCTGCCTTTTCGTTGTCGGTGCTGCCAAATGTGCTGCCTTTTCGTTGTCGGTGCTGCCAAATGTGCTGACTTTTCGTTTTCGGTGCTTCCAAATGTGCTGCCTCTTCGTTGTCGGTGCTTCCAAATATGCTGCCTTTTCGTTGTCGGTGCTTCCTAATGTGCTGCTTTTGCGTTGTCGATGCTTCCAAATGTGCTGCCTTTTCGTTATCGGTGCTTCCAAATGTGCTGCCTTTTCGTTGTCGGTGCTGCCAAATGTGCTGCCTTTTCGTAGTCGGTGCTTCCAAATGTGCTGCCTTTTCGTAGTCAGTGCTTCCAAATGTGCTGCCTTTGCGTTGTCGGTGCTGTCAAATATGCTGTCTTTTCGTAGTCGGTGATGACAAATGTGCTGTCTTTTCGTTGTCGGTGCTTCCAAATGTGCTGCCTTTTCGTTGTCGGTGCTTCCAAATGTGCTGCCTTTTCGTTGTTGGTGCTTCCAAATGTGCTTCCTTTTTTTTATGGTGCTTCTATTTTTTTAATGTTGTTTTGACTCTAGTATTTTAGTAAATCGTTTTTGATTTGACTATCGTATTATTCAAACCGGTTAATGTATATAAACGAGTCCTAGACAGCAGGACGCTCAGTTTGTTACTGTTGTCGACGGTGTACGGATCACCTAGTTTGTTTCTTCTGGTGCATAAGACGTGTAATTGGCTGTTCTTGAGACTTCGATGGCATATTTACCGACTTTAACGTCGTACTCGATGGAGGATGTACCTTCGACTACGGGAACCATGACGTCGGCGCCGACGATGTTGGAGCAGATCCCGTTGGCAACGCCTCTGACAACACTGGAGGAGACTTCGATATGTGCTGTTCCACCATCAGCTGAAGTTTCATCAGCATTGAATACTTCAATTAATTAAGAGCGTACTTCGCATCAGTGCAAATACTGTGGTGCATCATTTACTATCACCTCAAATGCTCGCAGACATGAAAGAAGCGGTTTTTCTAATAATGTTCAAAGAATACAATTTCAGTGCAATAAATGCAATAAACTAATTTCACGTCTCGATAGCTTACATCGTCATTATAAAAAATGCTCCGAGACGTATAATGAACATGGTTATTGATATGACTCATGTGTTGTACCGGCTAATGAGACTATATAAGTGCTATGAACTTCAGTTTGTCTCTGGCTGTGATGATGAACGGATCGGATAGACATTTAAAGTCATGTAAAAGGCTTAGTCCGTACAATAAGAAGACTGTTTGAATCGTGGAATCCAAAAGGCTTTGATTTTTTGTCAGTGTTTTTTTGTACTTTTAGTAGTGTATTGAATTTATGTAATAAAATTTTTTTAAAAGAATTTGGGTGTTTTTACTATCTCAAACCTAACACTTTTTTAGTATTTTTTAAATTAAAGTTGTTTTGTATTGGCCAGGGATCGAACCAAGGACCTTAGTCGATCCAATCAATCAATATAAGGATTACAAATTTATTTAATGCATTTTGGATTTTTTCCCACTTTTCTAGCTACATTATTACATGATTTCAAGATGGCGGTCGAATTTCAAGATGGCGGGGGGCACCTCTATAATAAATGATTACTGCACTGTAGCGGGTTAGAATAAAATCATCCAGATGGAAATGTACTCTATAATACAAGTACACACACAATATGGCGTACTCCAGCAGGTGGTAGCTCCTGGTAGCATGTACTGAACATAAAATGTCGGATCCATGAGGGTCGACAAGGACAAAGTCAAATTTCAAGGAAAAAGTCAAATTTCAAGGTCAAGGTCAAATTTCAAGGTCAAGGTCAAAATTCAAGGTCAAGGTGAAATTTCAAGGCCAATGTCATATTTCAAGGTCTAGGTCAAATTTCAAGGTCAAGGTCAAAGTTCAAGGTCAAGGTCAAAGTTCAAGGTCAAATTCAAAGTTCAAGGTCAAGGTCAAAGTTCAAGGTCAAGGTCAAAGGTGTGGTGACCAGATTATTTTACTAACATGGTATCAGCACACTCTAGCGGACGAAAACAAGATGGTGATCTCCAGCGGATGAAGACTAGATGATGGACATGACGTCATACCAGCTGACGATATATACCTTGGTATTTGGTGGTGGTAGATCAGTCTAGGTATCTTTCATGGAGGAAGGATCGACCGTTTACTCTCGCCGGGAATCGAACCAAGGACGTATATCTATATAATCAAACAGAATTCAAATACGTTAATTTTTTGATGAATTTTGGAATTTTTTCCATTAAAATCGGATAATAAATAAAGATTTTCAAGATGGCGACCAAATTTCAAGATGGCGTACATGACGTCATATTGCCAGATGATATATATGCTATGAAACATGTGGTGGGGGTAAGTCAGTCTTCCTGCTGCCACAACGGGGGAAGGACCCTGTCGTCATTTTTATTTTTTTTGCACTCGTCGGGTTCGAACCGAGGACTCCGAGATCCGTGTCGTAAAAGTATATTTTTTATTAATAATTTATTAAAATTTTATTAATAAAAATTTTTATAAATTTAAAAATTTTTTCCATTAAAATCGGATAATAAAAAAGTTAAAGATGGCGACCGTAACGGAAATCGCAACGGTGACGTCATAATTCAAAATGGCGGAAAACAAAATGCCGGAATGTTCGAGAAAACAAAATGACGTCATCCAAAATGGCGGATCCAATATGGCGGATCGAAAATGGCCGTCGGGGTCAAGGTCAAGCCCAAAGGTCAAGGTCAAGCTCAAAGGTCAAGGTCAAGGTCATCCAAGATGGCCGCCGTGACGTCACAATCCAATATGGCGGACAGACAATCATCAATCCACAGCCTGCAGTCTGCGCAGGTCCGTCATTCCTATACTACTTACCAAGTTACCTGAAATAAATTTTTGTATATTTTACAAGGAAAATCCATGGAAACCCTGTTGCCAAGGATACTACTTGTAAAACTACAAGGCAGAGCTTTGTACCATGTGCGATTTTGCAAGGCTCTGCCTTGTAGTTTTGCAAGAAATATCTTTGGCAACATGGTATCCAAGAATTTCCCCTGTAAAAGTACAATTTTTTTTTAGAGTGTACAGTATCTTTTTTGTAATGTTATGAAATATTTCGTGGCAACTTGTTTTCCAAATGAATCTTTTTAATACATACAAATGGTAGTTGCACATTCCAAAATTTTTCTATCATTCCTTATGTTTTTTGGGGTGCTGAATCCGAATATGGAGTTATCAAACAAAATTTCCTGGTGTGTTTTGAGATTAGTATTTGTAAAAAAACAGCTAATTTTTCACCCTTTTTTTTGTTTTCCTATTATAATTTCAACAGTATATGTGGTAACGAAAAAATCACTCTAATATTTTTCTAAACGAAGACTAAATGTGCCACAATTTGAATTCAATATCAGTTCTTTGCGTCCCATTGTACTCGAGATAGAGTACTTCAAAAATTTGTCATGTTTTTCCAAAGGGAAATTTTAATTTTGTGTCAAATTTTGGGAAACGTAATAGTACTACTAAGAAAATTGTCAGAAGTTAAGGTGTATCAAAACTATTTAACTTTCATTCTAGCACAAAACGAAGCACGTGGATACAATAATTGATTCATAATTTGCAAGAAATCTAAAAATGAGAAAATTGAATTTAGGATGAATTGATCTGAACCCTTTCCATGACTTTATAACTTGTCAAGTGTACACTTAGAAACAGTCGGCCTTTATAAAAATAAAATAAAACTGTGTCTTGCTTTTAAGATTTTTTCGACAAGAATTTAAAGCAAAAACCATTTTTGAAAACTTTTGTTAATAATTAATGCAGCTTCTTAATACTGCAACTAAATTTTACATTTTGATAAAAACATTTTTGACTACTTTTTTGTAAACGGACGCTTCTCAGAAATATTTTCTTTAAACTCGCGAAGCACGTGAAGGCTTTCAAGAATCTTTACAAAGTGTTTGATGTCTAAAATTTACTATTTAAATACGCGTTTTAGCAATTTTCGCTCTCATAAAACTACATTTTCAAAACCAAATACGGGGAAAGAACCACCCGCCCTCAGCGTCTTCTTAAATGCGTTTCGTGGGAAGTCTAAGATGTACATCAAGTTCTGTCCCTGCCCGAACACGCCCGAATATTCACCTTCGGCCAACCTCGGGTTTATTTATATATATTTATATTTCTCTGTTTATTTTAATGTAGCTACACTAACCTAACTAAGCGTCCAGAGTAAAATGCGATTTTCCTAAAGGCGGTTTGCCTAAACGTGAATTTGTTACAGCGATTTGCCTAAAGTCATTTCGCCTAAAGGCGTTTTGTCTAACGTCGAATTGCCTAACGGCTATTTCCCTAAAGGCGATTTGCCTAAAGGCGATTTGCCTAACGGCATTTTCCCTAACGGAGTTCTGCCTGACGGCGATTTGTCTAACGGCGTTTTGCCTAAAATGATACTATGATGACAAAACCTCGTTTTGCCTTACGGCGTTTTGCCTAATGGTGAATTGTCTAACGGCGAATTGCCTTACGGCGAATTGCCTAACGGCGAATTGCCTAACGGCGAATTGCCTAACGGCGAATATCCTAACGGCTTTTTGTCTAAGGTCGAATTGACTAACGGCATTTTGCTTAATGGCGATTTGCCTAACGGCTTTTTGCCTAACCTAACCTAATCTAACTCAACCTAACGGCGTTTTGCCTAACGGCGATTTTCCTAACGGCGTTTTGCCTAACGGCGTTTTGCCTAACTGCGTTTTGCCTAAACGGTGTTTTGCCTAAAATTAGGTAAAACGCCTTTAGGCAAAACGACACATGCCCACCGTCCATAGTGTTTTAAAGTGTTTTAATGTAGCTAACCTAACCGACCACTTTTAATATTTGAATTCATTTTTCCTGCGCAAAATAAAACAAATCCCGAGGTTGGCCGAAGGTGAATATTCGGGCGTGTTCGGGCAGGGATGGAACTTGATGTACATCTTAGGCTTCTCTTTCTTGGGCAGGCAACCCTCGGATATCTTGAGCACTTAACATATGCTGTGGTTCAATTGGAGCCATGCACTCCATGAATGTGCCAGGGTGGGCGGACTCCTTAAGACTGCATGTCCTTTCCGGGTCATTATTCTATATTTTAGTTCCGCACGGTTAAAACTGCTGACTTAATTAGTAGGGACACCTGTATTTCGCGAATAAATTTCGTGTCAAGGTATTTCACAAAATACTGTACCTTTTTTCCTGTGGTTATTGGCTGAGGTCGGTGAGAGGTGTCGTCCCGCTCTTGACGGGGCCAATGAGAATGTGGTCACCGTACTGCTGCACCCTCACAATTTGACATGACTAGAGCCACGGAATTTTAGCGCATTCATTTAGTCGCAAGCTAGAATGCTCACTTCCACATTCTAGCGCTGTGTTCGTGATTGGATCACATTTATCTGGACACGCCCCTCTACGACCGTGAGCCAACGATGCACATCTAGGAGAGAAGTAAGCGAATCAGGTAGTGCCAAATAACAAGGATAAAAAGGTTCTCACTAAGAAATCAACCAATGGAAAAGTAAACATGGGTCGAGCACACCTATAACTTTGAATTATATCCTGAGGCCAGAGGAATCCGCGAAATTTCCGGGACTCTAGCCATGAAACTTAGAAAAAACTACAGTGTTTTGTGAAATACCTTGACATGAATTGAAATCACGAAATATTGGTGTCCCTATTCATTAGTGGTTGAACATCCAAAAAAGAACAAAAAAAAATACTTTTTGCATGATTAGTATGCAAAGTTGCTTTTTTTAAACGTTTTTGTGCAGTATGGGTAATGAGAATCAAACGGAGTATAAAACTGGAACATTTTAGGTTTAAAGTAAATTTTATTGGCCGCTGTGTAGTGTAATTCAATTTCTTTCAGTAAAATAAATCCTTAATTCTACCTGGAACTTTTTAAATCATCAGAATTTTTTTATAAAAAAATGGTTATCTTTAAAGTTGGTTTACGGACGATATTTTAACGTGACAACGTCACAACAAAACATTGATGAAATGATTGCATACTTTTATGAATAAAATTAAATCATTTTTATTGAATTATTACTATTTTGTATGGATACAAAGGAGTGAAATTAAATCTACAATTTATTTACACTCATTAATTCAAATATATTTATTACTTTAACGAAGAGATTATTTTAACTATAACTTTTATACATGTTTTCTATTTAACCTCTTACAATCTGTGTTATTCTGTTAAGGATAGGACGATGATTTGATTTGAAAAGTAGGAAACGAATGTGAGTGTTTCAAGTTTTATGTGCCTCGAAAAAGTCAAATCGATGGTTGTTCCAATCGAGTGGAAGAGAGATAGATCCGGCGCAAGCGTACAATGAGTGTAACGGGACAAAGCGTAACGGGACAATGTGCGTAACGGGACACTTTTTCGTGCGTGCATCCGGCGTTCATCGATTTATTACACGTTGTCACGTCAAAAACAATAACAATTATATAATATTTTTTTCTGAAATAAGTTTTTTAAACCATACCACACAGTCAGTATCCACCATAACTGTTTTTAAACCCCAAAAAAAAAATAATTCTATTTATTTATTTCTTTTGGTTCTCATTATACATACTGCACAAATAGTTTTAAAAAAATTTCAACTTTACCAGTTAATTTTACGAATAGTATGCACTATATATACGTATATATACACAAAATTAAAGGAAAAAAGTGCAGTGCACTTAAATAGGCCAACACATAACCTTTAATAATAGCTACTGCTGTCTAAATATTTACTATATTTAGAGACCGGAAAAATTCGCGGTTTCGATGGCCTTCAGGATAGACTGCACATTCCCCTGTACGCTCGGGCAAATAACGCAAGTTCATTGGCTGCCGACTTGTGAGTCGTCTCGGCTGGTTCTTCTGTGATTCGATCCTTCTTGGGTTGAGGGTTTATGATTGGTTGAGATGCGTCCAGATGTACAGTAAGCCTATAGCAAAATCATTTAAGAGGTATATGTATTTGAATTCTAGCCTATCGCCGAATGAATCCGCGAATTTTGCAGGTCTCTGATTATATTGTATGTAGATATAAATTTGGTTGAAGTTCGGCCACTGTAAACGTGTACAAGTTGAACCGTGTTTGACGTGAAAATAAAATAAGCGACCTGGAACGGGACACTGGTAATTCAGGGGAGGAGGGAGGGAGGGAGGCAGCAGTAAGACTAGTTTTCCCGCCCCTTGGGTTCGTCGGACGGGTCTATCAATTAGCCACCGGGCGTTCAAACCCGCGCTGCGACGACACACGCAGCCTGTCGGCAACTTTCTCCCGGCCACGCTCTGGCCACCTCACATTCACACACCCCGAGTCAGTACGCCTTATTTTTAGGGACACCTGTATTTCGCGAATACATCTCGTGTCAGGCTATTTCACACATAAATGTAGCTTTTTTCTTAGAGGTTTGGCGAATTGCGGGCGTGCAGCAGTACGGTAACTACGTCCTCATTGGCCCCGTCAAGTGCGGTCAAACAGCCTTCACCGACCACAGCCAATAATTACAAGAAAAATCTACAGTGTTTTGTAAAATACCTTGACATGAAATGTATTCGCGAAATACAGGTGTCCCTACTTATTTTCACAGACGCGAGAGCCAAACGCCCGGTCGTGCATCTTCGGTTTTTTTTTGTTCATTGTAAATTTTAATTCAAACTATTTTAACTCAATAATAAAAAAATCTTTATAATTGTCCCAAATTTATATTAATTGACTGCGTGGTTTTTGCAACAAAAAAAATATAAATACATTTGGTTTATTATTGACTTAATATATATTTTATTGTATTAATATATATGATAATATTTATGTTTATTAATTCAATCAGAGCGCTTAAAAGATATTTGTTACAAATTTTATAGAGAAGGAAACATGTTTGGTCATTTTTATTGGCAAAATAATTCAACCACAGCAACGCGTTTTATTTTCACATGCGGAACACAATAACAGCGAAAAAGATTGTCTTTTAATTGGGGGCGTGATCTGAAAGCACTGCCGCAATTGAAAAAAGCACCAATGATTCCAGTTCTGATAAAAAAAATCAATCGCATCTGATTCTCAGGTGCGATTGTCTCTACTTTAAAACAAAGCGGTCAATGTGGTTCTGCAGTGGACAATTTTTATTCTGTAAAAGCTTCCAAGCTGCTTTGCTGTCAACGGGTAAACATAAACAGAGAACAATTACCCGTTCATTCCTGATAGTCATCTGCCAATCATATTCGTTTCTTCTAATGTGGACCACTGTCACTTATGCAATTACTCTTGGGTGGACGAGAGTTTTGACAAAGTAGTCAACAACACGGGATTACAAAATGTTTGGGGAAGTATGAGCAATTCGTACCTGAAAATATTAATTTAGACGAATTTTTAAGCTAAAGAACTTCCGTAAATCATTTACTTACTTGGATACATCTTTAAAATTATGGATAAAATCTTCCATATAAATCCATATGAAAATCCATAAATGGTCGAAATTAGCAACTATTTGCCGATTCCACAAAACATCTTGCATAATAGACCTTTAAATTTAACCTTAGTTACAGTAGGAAATAATTTATGTAATATATTTTAGAATTGTACCCAAGGAATATGTTTTCGACAATTGAAAATGATTATTTTAATTAAACAATACATTTACTTTACTTTATTGGCAACATAAACATACATGTTTATATGTATATAAAATCCATGCAAGCATGTCGAAGATCATAACCAACTAAAACATAAATATTATAAAGTACTGAAAATTTTCTGAGAATGTAACTTTTTTTCATTAAACCATTAATTTTAAATACTAGTTAAGAAATTAATGCCAAGAAATAATTTTTAAAAATATAAATCATTAAAATTTAATTATTTTAACATTTGAACAGATTTTAAAATTTATTATTAATTGGTAAAATAAATTTCAATCTTATAATTGCTTTGCTATATTAAAAAGGCTTGTTTAATAAACTCAAATTCTGTATCAAACAATTATGTGTAGAAGGATTGTGTACAACAATTTTCCAATTAATAAATTTTAATTAAATGTAAAGCATTTTTTTTGTTAGATCACTACAGCGCAGTAATACCTAGTCTTGAAAATATCATGTACCAATAATATTAAAATTATATGATTTATTATTTAATATTGATTTTCTTGCAAAACAAAAATATCTGGCATGAACAATAATATTGTTTACAGATCACAATAAAAAAAATTTTGACATAAATTTACGTTAAGTATTATAATCTTAGCACGATACACAATATAATAATTTTAATAACTTTGCTCTTGGCAATAACATTTAACCCAAAAATTTTAATCAAGTTTTTACAATATACACACTTAGAAATAAAAACTGACGACTTCACAGTAATTATCTTCGAACACTCAAACAAAAAATGTAGCGTTACTTTCATATAGTAGTCCTACTTGGGTAGACAATTCTTATTAAAGTGTTGCGACTACTTATACATATAAGTCTGTATGACCGTATCTGATATAATGCCCTGTTTCTGTGGCAATTAATAAAAAAAGTGGATCCTACAATAGTGTTGGGTTGTGTAGCATATACAGGTCAAACAAATGAGAAACACTATAAAACAGCTATTAGATAGATATCTGATACTCCCCCAATTCGTACTGTTTATTTCATTTTTCATTTATACACTTAAATTATAAAAATTATCTTTACACTACGCTTGCCATTTTCACAACCTACAAACATAGATTTTCATGATAAACTAAATTTGTGGTTATTTAACTAAACTTAGGCTTTACGCAAATAAAGGTGCATATATATATATATATATATATATATATATATATATATATATATATACACACTAGCTGACCCGGCCACGCGTTGCTGTGGCTAAAGTTTTTGTTATATTACATTATAGTAAACAATCTAAGAGGAACAATAAGAGAATGTGTAATATGGTGATCTCCTTATTTGACTTTCTACTACTATAACCCTTTAGTACAATGAAATTATTTACGAACAAAGACGAAAATGTTGATGTTGGTATACAAATTCACTGGATTGAGATTTGAAGGGGAAGTACGTTGAACACAATTAATTAAAATGTTCTTACACTTGATATTAAGCAGAAATCAACAGGTACAAAATAAAAATTTATCAGATTTAATATTTCCATTTAATTTTATAACAAATATAAGTATATTACAGTATAATACAGTAAATAACATGTGACGCTTAAACTCATGAATGAGGTAGGCAAGGCAGACAGTCTTAAACTTTTAAACATTAATATCTATTTTTTTGAATTATAAATACTTTCAATTTCAATTTAATTTAACACCAATCGGTGCACAATGTTTTTGGTTAACCTGTCTTTAGCTAACACAAATAGATTCGACGGTTTCCCAACACGTGAACACGCAACATATAGTTGCCCATGAGAAAAACATGGATTTTCCAAATCTAAACCACAAATGGACATTGTTTGACCTTGAGATTTATTTATAGACATGGCGAAAGCTAAACGAATTGGAAACTGTAGCCTTTTGAAGGGTATGGTAGAATCTGATGGTATCATCGGAATACGTGGCAGCAGGACCACTTTTCCTTTAAACTTCCCAGCCAAAATGGTTGCTTCACGAATGTTTCCGGTGATCTTTTTGATGACCAAACGCGTACCGTTACATAATTGAGGTGGATTCAAATTACGGAGGAGAATAATAGGGGAACCAATCTTTAATCGAAGATTATGTGGTGGCATTCCAGGGATATCTAATGAATTTAAAAATTCAATCGGAAAATTTACACTTTCATTTTCATCAACAACAGTATCGATTGATTTAAAAGACATCAGATCGCCTGGTAACAACTGTTGTATCTGGAAGTTAATTTCGTCAACATCAACGTTTTTGGCTGCCAAAATCGCCCGTTGACTAAGCCATTCATGATTCAAATAATTATTCTGTATATCCGGGAAAATACTCTGAATCAATTCATTTTTATCCTGAACAACAGTGCAAAAATTGTCTGGTAGTTTAATGCATTGCGTATTTGGTTGCAGTTCTATTTTACCGTTCCCAATATCTAGTAGTTGTTCGGAAAATATTTGTGCTGATGGATCATTTTGCAATCGTACTCGCATATTTATGGTCAATCGAAGTGTTTCAACACTTCGCCATAAGAATGATTGTTTCAAACATGCATTAATCTCATCCGCGAAAGTAGAGCGAGGTATAACCGGTAAGGTCTGCCGGAAGTCACCAGACAAAAGTAAGATAGCACCACCGAAAAGTTTATTATTGCTGTTTAAATCTTGCATACTTAGTTCTGTTTAATGCTTCAAGTGAATATTTGTGTGCCATTGTGCACTCATCCCAAATTATTATAGAACTCTTCCGCAACACTGCAGCTATTCCACTATTCTTTTTGATGTTACACATTGCATCTGGTTTATTATGAACGTCCAATGGCAGCTTGAATGTTGAATGTGCTGTTCGCCCACCATCCAGTAAAGTAGCCGCAATGCCTGACGATGCTACTGCAAATGCGATTTTTTGTTGCGACCGTATTTTGGCAAGAATCAACGATATTAAAAATGTCTTACCGGTTCCACCGGGTGCATCCAAGAAAAAAAAACCACCTTGTTCAGCAGCAACAGCCAGCATAATCCGATCATAAATAATTTTTTGTTCTGCTGTCAGTAATGGTTCACTGTTCATGATAATTGTTGCTAAACTTCCATGGTCATATTGATTTTCTCGTTGTAAATCGGTATTGACTAAGTCGGTGGCTGGACGATTAGGTGATGGCATACTATAATGATTAAGTGGTAAATTTGAAATAAGAACACATAAATCCTCGATCAAGACCAATGCTTCATTGTACATCTCTGGTGTATAATCTATGTTTTGGCATTGATTTGTTTGTCTAATTCGGTGCAAGATGTCTTCTGTCATACAATTTTTATATTTTTCCCACAAAGTTTGTGCTTGCGAGGGATAACATGTCGTCAAAATAATTGCAAACAACTGACGAATGTTATTCGGTGTTGATGTCAACGCAGCATCAGCAAGCGTTAAGTCCCAATGGTTATCGTCTTCTAGCAATTGCAGTTCACGACATGCATCCTGGTATGTATTGAATACTCGACCATTAACTGTTCGTAAAAATTCAAAAGACGTTGGTCCGGGAACATTCACCAATAACAAACGTAAATAGAAGCACTCACGTTGCTTTGGATGTACCGTGTAAAGTCTCCCCAATGTCTTAGCTTTGAATATGCCTGTAATGGAAGGATGTGGTTTTCCTTGTTTCCGTGGCTCCCATTTTTTACTGGATTTGTTCCATGTGAAATAACGTGGAACATCACCATACACCAATGTCTTCGCGAATTGGCCAAAAACATCAGGTTTTTGACACAATGTAAAAAATTCAGTTAGAGTCGTTTTCGGAGCTTCGAACGCTCTTTGGAGAACATTTTCTTCAGTGAAGTATACACGTTGACCGTTTTCAAGATGTATTGCCAGATGTTGGACAGCAGGATCTCTTTCGTGGATGGGAAAGCTGAGAATATGCCAAATAGCTTCATTGCTGCTAATGTATCTGCCCATTTGGTATCGTGCTATTTCGTCATTTTTATTTATGTTTTGTACTTCAAATATGGCCAAATCACTGCCTTTGTTTACATATTTACAAATATACTTAATTGATTTAACAGAACTGCAAAGCTCAACATTGATATGAGCTTTGTAAATTTTTGAAAGTAGTGGTGAGTATGGTACCACCCACTGATTATCAAACTCAACTTGATTTGGAAAGTTCGGCAGTCGCATTGTAAATGTGTGGCCACCATTCTCAGTACTTCTGCGGCGATACATTGGATAACCATCAATATCCGTGATCGTGTCATTCGTATGCGGCTTTGGGAAGTTTTTTTTACATTTTCCATTTTCCATGCACGGTGACGTCATGTTGAAAGCACCGCATGGCCCATGGATCATGTGTTTGGTGACAATATCAAATAATTCTTGATCAATTAATGGGTCTGGAATTTCGGCTGAAATTATTTGATCGATTTCTTCAGGACGGATTCTATCTTTAAGCCAAACCAAAATGTGGGCATGAGGCAAACCTCGCTTTTGCCACTCTATCGTATACAGCCAACAACGTGTGATACCAAAAATTGAATATTTAACAATAAAATCAATTAAGGATTTCAATTTTTGTTTAAACACACGTGCAGTTAAATCATGACGATGAATGGCTTGTTGTCCTGGCAATAGTAAAGTTTGTATCTCTTCCCAATTCGGATTACATGTGAATGTAATAAATAAATCCGGTCGGCCGTAATGACGTACGTAAGTCATCGCATCTTGTATGTATTCCTGCATGTTCCGTGGACTGCCGATGTAGCTTGAAGGTAAAATGAAAGCATTACCGATGTCATTGGAATTTAAATTTCCATCGATGTTTCCAGCAAAAGCATCTCGTAAGTGAATATATTCTTCCGATCGTAGTTTTGCCTGGTTGAATCGAAGGAATCGCAAGCGTTCGCTTTCGACCTTAGCATACATATCAACAATGTATTGATGGAACAGCTGACGATATCGAAGGATATAATTGTCTTGATGTTGTCTAACCATTATTCGGTGTGCGTAGTAGTTCATTGAGCTAACTTTATTATTTCTGTAATCACCTAAAAAAATAAAAATAAAATGCAATACGAAATTAAAATCTATTCATACAGTAAGAAAGTAAATAGATAATTGTCAAACTTACCGGTATTTGGATCATACTGTTTGATATTAAGGTGATATTCATCTTGTCCTTGCCAAAATATCAATGGATATTGTAGTGCGTCATATGAACGGTGTAGATCCGAAATCGTACTGACAGTGTTGTCTCGCCGTGTAATTTTTTATAGATCTTTTGTCAACTGGATCACCAACCATGATAACAGCAACCTCAACAGTTGGAGCGTTGAATCTACCAGCATGTTCACCTAATGGTACTTTGTCGGCTTTTATGACGATTTGATAATTGTCATTTTGCAGTCGTGGCGAAACTCTTTTGATCAATTGAATTAGTTGATTGTGATCTTCTAAAAAATTTTCCAATAATATCACAATTGCTCTTTCCTCTGCTTGTTCAATAAAATTATACAGGCACCGAGTCGTCACGCGCTCTTCACAATCACCCATAAAATAAATTTGAAGAAATTTCGGATTGTTATCAGGCATTGGCATCAGTGATCCGATTTTATGGTACACCTGGCCTTGAATTTTGAATGTAGTTTCAAAATTACGTCCATCGGATGCACGATCGCAAATTTTAGTTTCCCCAAATGACGTCATTTGGAAGCAAGAATTAAATTTGCGTATCTTACGCAAAAATAATTTGGAATCATCTGAATTGCCAGTAAGAAGGGATAATAAAGGCTCCAGCGGAGCGGGTAGAGGTGACAGCACAACTTTTCCTGATGCGCAGCACATGCCGGCTGCTTCATTCCGAAATTTCAATGCCTGACAATATTGACATACTTTATCCATTCCACCGATAGCAATTTTTGAATGCGCTGAGTAGTTAATATCTGGTGCATATTCAAAGGCAAGCCGAACGAATGATGCACGTGTTAATGAGCGGCTGATCCGTTGCCTTTGTCGATCTAGTACTCGTACTGTAGCTATGTTTCGTTTTCGTGCCGCTCTTGTTCTCGTAATATTCTGTTGCAGACGTTCGTCACGCTGTTCTTGAGATTCTTGTGCACGACTTTCTGCAGTCCTGATTCTTTGAGCTGCATTTCTTGTTTCGATTTGTTCTGGTAATTGCTGAGCTCTTTCAACACGTTTGCGTCGTGACCCTTTGCTGCTCGCGTTGTTGAGGTTAGATTTTTTCGGTGGCATTTGACTGAAAATAATAATTTAAACGTTTAAATATTATAAAGAGGAACTGAAAAACATGTTATCATAGCACATTGAAATAATAAGTGCAAAATAATTTTCAATGGAGGTTAAATAAAAATAATATAAAAATTTTTGTACGATTATTGAAAAAGTGTGGGGAGCTTTGTGCCATTTTCTCATTGATATATTAATTAACTTTTATAAAACTATGTGATATTACTTACATGTATAAATTGAAATTATTGTTCCTGTGCTCCTACTGTGGCTATGTCTCGTTCTCCTGCTGCTCTTGTTCTTATGATATTCTCTTGAAGACGTTCGTTACACTGTTCTTGAGATTCTTGTGCATGACCTTCTGCTGTCCTGATTCTTTGAGCTGGATTTCTTGATTCAATTTGTTCTGCCAACTGATGGGCTCTTTTAATACGTTTGCGTCGTGCCTCTCTGGTGCTCGCGTTGTTGAGGTTAGATTTTTTCCATGGCATTTGACTGAAAATAATAAATTAATCGTTTAAATATTTGAAAAAAAAAATTGAAAATCATTCTAACTAACTTTTATAATTATGTGATAATACTGACATGTACATATTTAAATTATAGAGTTTAAATAATAATTTCAATAAGAATTTAAATACTAATTTAATCGTTTAAATATAAGAAAAAAAATCTGAAAAACTTGTTATCATAGCACATTGAAATAATAACTGCTAAATATTTTTTAATAGAGGTTAAATAAAAACAATAAAAAAATATTTGTACAACTATTGAAAAAGTGTAGGAAATTGTGTATCATTTTTGCATTGACATTTTAATTAAATTTTATAATTATGTGATAATACTTACATACATATATTCAAATTAAATTATAAAGTTTTGATCAATGAAGCACAAATAAGTAAAAAACAGGATTAATTTCACTGTATTATCTTCATTATAATATGAATTCAATTTACACTTCAGTCTAAGTAACATGCTAACACCAAAAATTTAAAAAGTGGAAATAATTGAATTATACGGTATTTCGTTCACTACAAAATAAATTTAATTAATTTTATAGCGTCAACAACACGTGGTAATTATGCTGTTAAAATGTAGCTTATATGACACGTTCGTAGATTTACCATAGCAGCGCCATCTATTGATTACTTACTCAACCCAGTCGAAAGGTATCGAGATCTGTTAGAATCATTTGGAGTTAACAGATAATTGTGACTGTCAAATAATAACAGACAAATAAATAGCAATAAATTAAAATTGCAACTATAATTTGAGATTTAAACTATCCTTTCTCTCAAGTTGGATCGAACTGCACATGGTGTGCGAATTTTATTATAATCGGTTAAGTGGTTTAGGAGTCCATTGAGGACAAACATTGTGACACGAGATTTATATATATTAAGGTTTCTACGTATATAAAACAGCTCTACTGCAGCACATATAGAAAATAAAGCTAAAGTGTGAACTATCAAAATAAAATATATTGCATGTGTTTAATAAATAAGTTCTTCAGTTGCACATAAATGCAAATATTATATTCTGTCATAAAAAAGCTACTTAGTTGTACAGTGCGCTATGCTAAATTTTACTTTTTACTTAAAAGACAATCATTGGAATGTTGTTGAAAATTTGTCTTTGTGCAATTAAGCTATGTATTTAAACATTGAATTATTCACTGATTTTGTATGATATATAAACAAATTAAGGTTTTAATAATTGTCGAATACGATCCAAAATAATGTAATTTTAAAATAAGCGAAAATTGAATGACTTAAATCAGCTTAAAAGTTGGTGCATTAATAAAATGTAAAGGCAAGAACTTAGTAATTTTTATATGTTAATAGAGACTTGAGGCAAAATCTTTATTTCAATTACCATAAAGTATTATTATATTTAAATAAGAACAATAATACACCAGTAATTAAAAATATCAAAAATATTTTTTTTCTCTGTATAAAATTTATAATTTATTACTGTGCACATTTGCTTTTTATATGAAATGTAGCTGATATGAATAACAAATAACCATTGATGTATGTTTTTTTGACTGCAACATGTAAAATCGTGTTACATATGTTTCTTCACGGGGATGTTCTCAAGCTAGAAGCTCACGAACACACACGAGTGAGCTGGAGAACAAACCTACCCCGAGCAAAGCAAAGGGCACGTAGAGGAGCTCCAGATTGATGGTTTTGGGTTCCAGTGATACCCCGCTCGTGGCTGTTACCTTACGGGAGTCCTCCAAGTAGTCCTGCATTACCTTAGCGATGACGCCTGCTTCCTTCAGCCTCACCACGATGGTGTTGATCCTCTGCAGGAACGGGTAGGACGAGCTCTCTGCGCACAGCGTGACCGGGAACCTGAAGTAGCAGCTGTCTATCTGGTGCAGCAGAGGGTAGCCCTCCTTGTAGTACTCCGGCTGGGACATCACGTGCAAGCCTGAGAACCTGTCGAACATCCTGCTGACGTTCCTGTGCCTCGCCATCATTCCGAAAGCTTCAGCATCGTTGATTATGGGCAGGAACCGACCCTTCAGCAGTTCTGCGTCGCCGTCGTCGAACCCGTGTCTTTTCAGGAAGGACTCCTTGCGTCGCTCCGACACGGGCACGGACACCACCAGGTCCGAGGCGAAGAGATCCCTGAAGGAGTCGACGTCCGGGTAGAAGTGCGTCTTGGCAAGGCTGCCGCTGAGGAAGCCCTGGTACAGGCTGGCCATGATCAGGTAGCACACCAGGCAGCACAGGACGAACAGCCTGTGCGCCGAAGATCTCGGAGTGCGGTTCGTCGAGCCCAGCACCATCAGCTGGACCATGTCCATCCAACCCACGGAGATCCCGATGACCTCTCCGGAGACGTTCCAGGCGATCAGCCTCCACGAGATGCCCAGGACCACGCAGCTGGACAAGTACAGCATCCACGTGCCGGTCGAAAACGGCTGGAAGATGTTCATGTACCTGGGGATCGTCAAGGATTTCGGAACCAGGAATGTGATGCACAGCTGCTCGAACGGGTAAAGGCAACTCTTCCCGAACAACTTCGACACGCCCCTCTCGTTGGCCAGAAGGACTTTGGTGTGAGTCACGCTCTCCTTGTAAATTCCCTGGCTAGTGTGATCTATCACTTGCGTTCCATTCAATTTTTCAATTATAAAGTTGATTATTTTTCCGTTCGGGCCATCCAAACATTGCTTCCCCTGCGAATCGTTTCTTATTTGGAGTAGCGGATGGTGAGGAAGTACTCTTACGTTGATGAAGTTCTCGTTTGTGTTGTAAAGCTTTTTTTGCAGACCATCAAGTGTTTCACCTCGAGGTATTATCTCCAATCCACCAACTGACTTTCTTTCATTTTTAAATGGATTGTAGGTGTAGGTGCGAAAATCACTTATGTAGTTTGATTGCTTGGTTTCCTTGTGTACTGTAGTTTGACACATGACAATGGCATTTAGGATATTGTATGACTCCCAGCAATGACGCAACATTGGAGCTATTTTTGCACGTGCATTCGTTAGAGGATACGTGATGATTATTACGAAATACCCTCTAAAATTCAGAAGCTTGTTATCTATCGTTACTGAATTCATGAAGCATTGCTCACTTAAGATATTACTAATAAAAATATAAGCTGTGGTGGTCTCTACCGTATCACTTTTCATAAAAGACAAAAATAATTTTTTTACTTCAAATGCTTTGTTTATGAATAAAACTGATGCATAACCACTGTGGATGGACTTTACTTGAAGATCTACGAATCCAGGGTTTGTTGTGTCATTTGTGTAGATCATTATTAGATTTATATTTGGCATCAGGCTACTTACACTAAGAGGAGAATATTGAAATTTATTTCTGTATGTCAAAAAATCACGATAACTGATTTTGTCCGTTTGTGTTATTTCTGCCAACATGAACTTCATGCAAAGCAAAATAGCTGCAAGCAGACTAATCATTTTTGAATCTCACCTGAAACAAAAAAAACAACAGGTATTTCGAATTTCTTATGAAATTGTTACATTTTAATAACTGAATTTTATTTAACTGTAATAAAATTTGTTAATATAAATATATAGCATTAAGTAAGTACTTAGCTACATAAGTACACAAATGGCTTCAACTAGCGAAAATTTGGTGATAATATCTAAAAAAACATCATTGAAACCAGTACACAGTCTCAAAATGCATTTGCAATAAGATATATGGTTGGATTTGAGTTAACTTAAGGCATACTTTCTCATCTTAAAGGCAATTTGAGTTAAAAATTTTAAAATAATTTTCGTTTTCTTATTGCAGTAAAAATGAATCTAATGTTTTAATATTATTTTAGTAATACTAAAGACAGACATTTTTTCTATGATAACGCGTCTTTTTAAAAAGGATGTGCTATACCGATAAGTTTTTACTGGACTGAATTAACATTTTTTTTCTAGCTTCTTATCTTTTCATGTAAATATATCGTTTCATCTTTCCTTAAAAATGAACTAAAACATTCGTTTTAAAATTTCAAGATATGTTTAAATAACGATATTTTATAGTTTTTAAAACAAAGTAAAATTGATTTCTAAAATTTAAAATCTTATTTAGAGTAGTATAGGATAGCTGGACCGGGCCCAGGCTTCAGGCTGTGGATTGAAGATTGTCGACCGCCATCTTGGATTGTGACGTCACGGCGGCCATATTGGATGAGCGTAACGGGACACAGCGTAACGGGACAAGTAGGACATTGACCTTTGACCCTCAAAATTCGCCAAAATTGGGCAAAATTTGCCCAAAATTCCTCAAAATCCGCCAAAATTTACATTTCTTAGGAAAAAAATTCCGCCAAAAAATCTCAAAAAATTCCACAATTCAAAAATTAGGATTTCGAAAATCCTCAAAAGTCGTTTTGCCCTAGAAAGAACCAAAATTCCTAAAAACGGCTTAAGCATCCATGTCTAAAGCCACCGGTAAGCCATTTCTAGGAATAAGGATGTCACGGCAGCCATCTTGGATTATGTCGTCACCGTTGCAATTTTCGTTACGGCCGCCATCTTTAACTTTTTATTTATTATCCGATTTTAATGATTTTTTTAATTTATAAAAAAATGAATTAATAAAATTTTAATAAAATATTTAAAAAAAACATACATTTACGACACGGAGTTCGGAGTCCTCAGTTCGAACCCGGTGAGGGCGAAAAAATTAAAAATGGCGACTGATCCTTCCCCCGTGGTGGGTGCTGACAGATTGGCCCCCACCACTTTTTGCCATTCATATATATCGTCACCTAATATGACGTCATGGCCGCCATCTTGTCTTCGTTGCTGGAAGCCATCATCATTGTATCGTCTGCTAGAGTGCGCCGACGCCATGTTAGTTTAATTCTTACCCGCTAGAATGCAGTAATCATTTATTATTACTGTGACACCCGCCATCTTGAAATTTGGCCGCCATCTTGAAAATCCGTAATTATTTATCTAGAAATTCGGGAAAAGTTCCAAAATTCATTAAATAAATCACTCATTAATTTACATATTGATTCGATCCGCTCCTGTCCTCGGTTCGATACCCGATCGATGCAATAAAGTTTAATTTTATGTAAAATATAATAATTTCAATAAACCATGTTAAACATTCTTAAAGAGACTTTAAATCCTCTACTACTATCATCCTATGAGACATAAAGACCAACATTTTGGTAATTCATAGTTTTAATGCTAGAGATGCGGGAAAAAATTTAAAATTCATTAAATAAATTTGTAATCTGTATACTGATTGAATAGATCGACTAAGGTCCTTGGTTCGAACCCCGGGCCGACACAAAACAACTTTAATATTTTAAAAAAGTACCACTTAAGTGGCAGGTTTGAGAAAATAAAAAACACCGCAAGTTCTTTTTAAAAAACTTTTATTACATACATACTACACTACTACAAGTACAAAAAAAATACAGTCAAATTACTAAAGTTTTGTGGATTCCTCGATTTCTGCATCGGCCACCCACGAATTAAAGCGAGGTGGAAAGCCCCACCACTTGACGTAGGACCGTCCTTTTCTTCGTTTTACAATCTTCTCCACCAAGTACGTATCGGGATACAGCGTAGGCTGAATCTCTTCGGCATAGAAGCCGCCACGGATAGGTTTGTGGTCCAAATCTTTGATGTAGTAGGTAGTAGCTCTGATTCAAGAACATATGTCACACGGAAAAGTTCAGGACTCCAGTTCGCAGTGAAACCTTTCTCGAAGATACCTTTCTGCTTGGAGATTCGCACAAAGTCACCGACGTTAGCTTTACGCTTTCGTGGATCTTTCTTCTTCGTGTTGGAAAACACTGTTTGAAGCAGGCGATTGTCCGTTACGTCCTTTGGCTTCATTTTCGTTGTAGAATGCACCGTGGAATTATACTCGCTTATTAGTTTCGGCAAGATGTCAAGCCACTTGTAATTTCCGTTAGCCGTGAACTGTCGCCACATCTTGGAACGCAAAGTTCTGTTAAACCTTTCGACAACGGAGGCTTTGACGTTACTAAATGTAGAGTAGTGTTTGATGCCATATTTCTTCATCAAAGCCTTGAAGGTTGCATTGTAGGATTCTTTCCCGAGGTTAGTTTGCAGGTACGACGGTACACGTCCATCACGCAAAATATTGTTCATGGCCTTGGCTACTTCAGTTGCAGTCTTTGATTTGACAGGTCTAGCCCAAGCGAACTTGCTATAAACATCGATGACTGTCAACATGTACTTGAAACCTTTATTCAATCGGGAATATTGTATCATCTCAACAAGGTCCGCCTGGAATAAATCAATTCCACGAACTATGACTATGCGACGAAGGTATTTCCGTCTAGCAGGAGCATGAAGTTCGCGAGCGATCCCGGTTCGACTCATTGTATGTAGCCGGCTTCCCTCAGTTCTTCAAGTATGGAGACTGTGCGAATAGTTTACTACACTAAGCGAAGCATGTAGAATTCTAAGGCGATCAACTAATTCATTGGGGTCGTCCCAATATACATAGTCAAATGTCTGACCACTTTCTAGCTTTTTTAAAACTTCGCCATGTATTGTTAGTTCACTGAAGAGATTAGCGAGAATGTCGATTTTTTCATGATCTTCGTCTTTATATACACCACTATCTGGATCGTTATCGCGAAAATGTGCATTGGTTAGCTCTAACAGTTTTTTGTACTCTTGTAAGTCTTTGTGAGAATATCCTTTAGGCTCCCTGCGAAACAGCAATTCGTACAGACCCGGAGTCCCGCGCGTTTTGAACTCTGCTATGCGCACTATATTTCCTGGTAGAAAGTCTATTTCTTTAGCACCGAGGAACCATTTATTATGTTTTCTGTACACTCCGTAGGTTGTGTCATTATTGCGGCTCGTAAACGATATCAGGTATTGTCGGACCATTGCATTCACTTGATGTCCCTTTTTAGGTATTTTCTTCTTGTGCATGGACTCTGTACTTGTTAAGTCCTCTTCTTCTCGATCTGGTTCATACTTTCTCTTCTTTACAGTTGGCATTTCATTTTCAACTTCTGTCTTCACAATGATGGCTGGTTCTTCCTTATTTTTAAGTTCGTCGAGGCGACTAGTGATTGGTTTAAATATCTCCTCATTTTCCATCTCACGTGCAAGTCTGGTTCGTCTAGCAAGTAGATATTTTTCCCGAACAGACTGTATAGCTCGATGAAGGTCACTGGCCAGGTCCGACATTGTACTGGCTGGAAACATATTGCAAAACCTCCTTTTATACTTTTTTATTCGTTCACAGAAACTTCTTTCTTGTGTTTGACCAAATCTGAATTTGTTGACAAGTGAGATAGTGATGCTTCCAGACCACTTTGAAAAGTCCTCAGATCGTCACGTCTTTGTGCATTCGATTCTTCGATCATGTCGCGAATGCGAGAATCCGAAGCTTCCACACGCTGGTCGATGGCAACGAGATAATTTAGTAATTCGTTTTTCACACTTTCTACTTTTTGAGCCAGTAGTATAATGTACAGTATTTGCGGATATCGTCGTCATGAGACTTGAGAGCAGTACGTAAGTCTCGACTGCTGCGTCCTAATTTGGAAATGCTATGACTCACGTTTGACGATAAACTGATCGAAACCTCGTCTGTACGTGCCCTTATATAGCGGCCAGTCCTTTACGATGACTAGAAATCTGTGCTCGTGTTTCCAGCACATGGAGCAAATGTCTTTGAATTCCTGGAACGACATGTCGGTGTTTACGTGATCGTCATAAGCGTGGCGTAAATTAAGTTCGTCCATGCGAAAAAGTACTATGACATTTGCATTGTCTCGTATGAGATGGTTTGGAATACGACTGTACGTCTGACACAGGTAAACACAGTCTACCTTGAAGTGTCTGCTCATGGAAAAGTACTCTTGTATTATGCCTTGTTTCACGCACATTACATCGTCGAAAACAAACACGGAATTGGCTTTTGTTTCGCTTGGAGGTACCACATCGGTGTTATCATTAAATGGAAAATACTCCAGACCATCCACCGAGCGTAGAACAGCGGCCAAGCGCTGGTACTTTGGCTGTTGCAACGACTTGGAATACAAGTAGACGTTCTCGAACCGAAGACCGTTTGGCTCCTCTAATAAACTCAGCAGAACGCACGTTTTGCCGCAGTTGGACGGACCCGCCATTATGCAATGTACGGCAGAAGGCAACAGTAAGCCATGTCGTGATTCACGCGCACTAAATACATCGTCTTGCGTAATGCGTACGGGCAATTATTAATTAACAGTGTTATGCTTGAAAACATCTATTTTTAGTACACAATTCAGTTTGCATCAATGAGATTTTTGAGCTTGCATCTTCTGTACAAGATGTTGAATTCTTGGGGTAATATTTTTGCTCAAAGCTACACGCATATCATCACTTACTTTCAGTCGATTCCTGGATTTGTTTTTAATGATCAGTAATGCAGAAAATCCTTGTTCGCATAAATAAGTTGTTGAGAAAAGCATAAGATCGCCGTAGGCGATTTCTCGAATTTTAGTACATGAAATTTCTTTCTTACACCAAAACGTCTCCAAAGAATCAGATTCAAAAGCGTCCTTACAGTTCCTGTCATTTTGTAATTCAATAAGTTCTTCTTGGATTTCTTCTGCAACTTCTCTAGCGTTAGTGCCAAAAGGGTTGCGTATCAGTTTTTGGTCCACATTAGTTTCTGTATTGTCATATTCTGGGAAGTAACGATTGAATTCATCAACCAACATTTGAAAATGACATTTCCTGTTTTTTTGTATGCTTTCCCTAAACATGACATACTTTTTGTCGTCAAGGAGTGCCTTCACTGTTGCAAACGCACTATAATTGCCCTCGCCAACTTGACTAATCCATAACGTAAGTTTGCAAATAAAAGCACGAAGTTTATCTTCAAAATAAAAATATTTCCAACGGCTTCTAATTGTCTGTTTCCTGAACCTTGCATTTGCAAGTTCAACTTATTTAAGTGTGTAAAAATATCCACAAGATATGCCAAATGCATCTGGGATGTCAAATCAGAAAACTGTACTAGTAAGTCTTCCATTTTTTTCTCACCTAGAAACCACTCAATCTCTCCACTCAGCTCGTATAATCTTTCCAGCATATAGCCTTTCGACAACCAACGAACATCTGTGTGAAAGAGGAAGTTCTCATGGTTGGAGTCCATTCAGTGCACAGTTTTTTAAAAAGGCGTGAATTTAAGGCACTGCTCTTAATGACAGTTACTACTTTTATGGCCAATTTAATTGTATCATTAAGGCATTTAGGAAGAGTCTTAGAAGCTAACGCCTGGCGATGAAGGATACAATGAAATGTTAATGTTGACGGATTCCTCTGTTTGATTAACGTTGCTAGACCGGAATGTGATCCTAACATCGCAGGAGTACCATCCGTACGGAAACCGACTAGCTTTTCCCACATAATGCCATATTTCTGAAAATATCCAGTTATTATATTCATGACGACGATACCTCTTGATATCATTTCCAGTTCCTGAGAAAACATCAGTTCTTCTTTGATTATGTTGTCGTCGTCTAAAAAGCGGACAAAAACAAGTAACTGAGCACAGTTAGAAATGTCAGTGGATTCATCGCACTGCAAAGCGAAGAATGGCGACATTTTAATTCTTGAAACAAGTTGCTCCTCGATATAATTTGACATGAGTTCAATTCTAGCTTTCACCGTGTTGTTCGACAAAGGTTTTACTATCTTAATTTATAATTTCATATCGCTTTATTTTATATATAATTAGGTTTTCAACTAACTGTACCTAACTGTTGCGAACATTTGTAATACACAAACACAAGAATCATACATAAACTAACGTCCACATTCTGTTTTGTAATTAAATGTTTTTATTAAAAACGTTTAACAGAGAAAAATGCGTAGCCTACTTAACCTGCTCATATTTTATCAAAATATCCATAAGAATATTGAGGAGTTACAGATGTTGACCCACTAAACAGCTAAACAGAATCACTAACACAACACTGCTGAGCAAAACAAAAGAAAACGTACGATTGGCTGACCGGCTTGCGCCATAATGTTTAGTCAGTTGCTTGCCCTTCCCCCGGTCACCTGCGCGCTGCGCTCGCATATGTTCACCGAAGCGCGTTCATTCAAAGTTTGAAATCTTTCACGGACCATATTTTAACTCTCGCGGACCACTGATGGTCCGCGGACCACTGGTTGGGAACCACTGTAACTAAAGTAATTGTATAAAAGAAGCGTATTTATTCTTTCTGGTCAGTTGTGTGTAATGCCTCGAAGAGGTAAGAACAAAAAACACATCGGTGCAGGACTCGTGAACTCGCTGATAAACAATCTACCATTCGAGCTACACATTCCCGGCAACAGATTCTGCGGCCCCGGCACTAAACTAGAGAAAAGGTTAGCTCGCGGTGACGTGGGAATTAATTCTCTCGACGAAAAGTGCAAGCACCACGATATCGCATATTCATTAAGCAAGAATCTGGAATCTAGGCACAGAGCATATCAGATATTGGCACAGGAAGCCGAAGAAATAAGTAAATCGCCGAACGCGGGACTAGGAGAGAAAATCGCAGCGTGGGGCGTTTCCAAAATCATGAAGTCAAAGACGAAATTAGGACTGGGTGCTCGTCGAGCCAGCTCCATCAAGTCAAAGACTAACTCACGCAAGACCAAACGCAAGACTGGTGCAGGCGTGCGAAAAGCCAAGCAAAAATTACAGACTCTCGACAAGAAGATTATAGGAGGATTTCTTCCTTTGCTTTTGCCTGCATTGGGTGCTCTCGGCGGCCTCATCGGTGCAACGAGCGGTATAGTGCGGGCAGTCAACACTTCGAAGAATGAGCGCAAGCAGTTAAAAGAAGCACAGCGACACAATGCCAGCATGGAAGCCATTGCCATCGGTAAAAAAAACGGTGCAGGACTGTACTTATGGCCGCACAAGGGAGGCCGAGGCATGAGAAAGAAACGAATGAAAAAATCCTGTTCCCTGCCGAAACGACCGCTCATCAACGTAGATTTAATAAAGTACGCACGGAAACTTAAAATACCAAATTTCCGCGGCGTGTTTATGCGAGACACTTTGCCCAGCAAGCCAAAAACGCACAAACGTGCCATCATTAATTTAGACACGTCGGTGGGTCGAGGCACGCACTGGGTGGCCTATGTAAAGTCTGGAAAAATGGCTGAGTACTACGATGGTTTTGGAAATTTACGGCCTCCGCCTGAACTTAGGCGGTACCTGGGCCGGTCCACTACGTTGTTTTACAATTACGAAACGGAACAGAGGCCTAATCAAACAAACTGCGGACACCTGTGTCTTCGCTTTTTAACAAACAAAAATTAGCTGACAAATAAAAATTGCTACTTAAAGGTTGTGCAGTGATGATAATATATTAGTCATGTCGATAACACTTACCTTGACAGGTCACGCATCTGAGCTGCGGGCGGTTCATTTCCCGCCTCTGGATTTAGATGGAGAATGGTGTAACGGACTCGTAGATTTTCAAACGTATAATGCCATACCTAATATCGACGAGGAAAACTGCAAGATCTGCTTCCTGAAAAGCGATGGGACCGCTCATGAAATACAGTTACCTGTTGGCTCTTACGAAATTGACGACATTGCAAATTACATCAGGGATATGTTACCACAGGATGTAGACTTTCAACTTCGTGGAAATCCAAACACTCAAAAAAGCATTCTAACATGCAGTGAAATTGTTGACTTTACGAAAACTTGCACCATAGGTACGATGCTCGGATTTGAATCAAAGGTGTATGATACAGGAAGAACATACGAATCTACGCGCGCAGTAAACATTTTGCCTGTGAATGTCATAAGAATAAACTGTAATTTGGCAAGTGGAACATATCTCAACGGAAGACTAAGCAACATGCTGCACGAATTTTCGCCGATGGTCCCGCTAGAATATAAACTGGTATAAGTACCGCAAAGTATCATTTACATTCCAGTCGTCGTGAAGTGCGCACACGAAGTCGTCGTCAGAATCGTTGACCAGCGAGGACGATTGGTGAATTTTCAAGACGAAGAAATTACATTACGTCTGCACTTGAAGTGACGGGCATAAAGTTCGTAACACCGAACAGATATAAAAGAAATCGTATCGCCGTGAATAAGAACAGTTCTCTACCAGACATCGGTGCATTAACACTTAACAACATAAAGTATCTTCTTAGAATTGGACAAGTGCCGAATAAATATGGAAGACGAAATCCTCAACGTGGAAGATCCTGTCATTTATGATGACAGCATTACGAAAATGGAACTGCACGAGTACCAGCCTTTCCTGCTCGGACCGTACGCACTACCATCGGAAGTACGCATTGCTGTACAGCACCAAGATATTTGTACTTCACCTTCACAGTCATTTCTACGTATAAGAGGCACGCTTACAAAAGCAGGTGGTATGCATCCGACAACAACGTCAATATCCTGCAATGGTATTCTTTACCTAATCGAGCGCATTACTTATGTACTCAATGGCGTCGAGTTAGACCAGACGAGAGCTGTAGGCATAACATCTGCTATGAAAAATTACCTTTCGCTCACGCCAAATAAACTGTCTGCTGCAAAGATGGCCGGTTGGGCTCTCGAGGATGAATATAAGCTTCTGGTTTATGCCGAAGGGAAGTTCGAAGTTTGTGTTCCTCTGTCCATGCTTCTTGGATTCGCTGAGGACTACAAGCATATAATCATTAATTCTAAACAAGAGCTCGTACAGCTTCTAGACAACACGTACATTAATGCAATTGTCGCCGCTGCATAAAACCCTCACGATGTGTCGCTAACACTACAGTCTATCGAGTGGATGCTGCCCCACATCCAAGTGAGCACCGTTGAACGAGTCAAGATGTTGAAGAACACAGAAAATGGCAAGAACTTCGATGTGCCATTCCGGTCCTGGAGCCTGGAAACTTATCCTGGCTTGCCTCATAGTCAGCGTATCAATTGGATAGTAAAGTCCAGCTTCGCTACGGAAAAACCAAGATACATCATCGTCGGGCTTCAGACTGGAAGACAGCTCAATGCAGGAGTGAGTCGCTCCGTATTCGATAACTGTCAAATACGTAATGTAAAAATATTTTTAAATAGCGAAAGTTATCCGTACGTAGACATGAACATGGACTTTGAAAGTGGAAGATTTCTTCTCGCATATCAAATGTACGCCAAGTTTCAGCAAGCTTACTATGGGCGGAGACAGTCACCGATACTGAGTCCCGACAGTTTCAAGAACAAGGCTCCGTTAATGGTGTTTGACGTTTCCAAACAGGATGATCGAATAAATTCAAACATAATCGACTGTAGGATCGAGATAACGACTAGCGGAAATATTCCGCCAAACACCTATGCTTTTTGTCTGATACTTCACGATCGGCTTGCATTGTACAATTGTCGAGACAAACTTGTGAAAATTCTGACATAAATAGTGTTTCGTTTTCGATGATAATTTAGTTACGACCGAGCATTGCTAGCGACAAGATGTACTGCAACCTGCAAGGTTTCCAGAGCCAAAATGGATTCGTGCTCAAGGAAATTAGCGTCACCTCCGGAGACAAGACTCGAACTCTCACTTTCCGACCTCCGTATCCTTGGAAACTACTAGACGAAAAAAGCAAACGCACGAACGAATGACTATGTAAATACTACCATGACCTGGAGTGGGACGAAAGGAAAATTCCGTACCACCAAGTGAAAAACACTATTGAAGATTTACTAGTTCAAAACGAAATAATCTACGTTGCTGGACATGAACAGAAGAAATGGCTGAGCAAGTTGTGTGATGCGTCAGTTGTAATTGTAGACTTACAGACCGACTACGGCTGTCCTTCCCTGCGCAAGCTTAGTGCAATATACGACGTGCAGCCACGTGACAAATTTGAACGAGTCTGTGCCTGCACAAACTCGCAGCTAATGCAGAAATGGCACGCACAGTGTTAGTAGGAGCCTGCATATATAAATGACGTACATACGTACGTGCCTTCAGTTGTCGTTCGACCTGCAAGAAGATGTTTACGTTTCATCCTGCTAACGTGTACGTGAGCGCAAGACCTAGCTTCAGCAGTGTCGAGTACAGCTACTGGGATTCCGGGTATCAACGTACATATACAGAAACCTGTGATGGAGGCGCTCAGCATTGGCGGTTTGCGCACTTTCCTGTGTCCTACGAACCGACTCAGCAGCTGGTAGATTGTTGCGAACCTGGAAACTGTGCCGTCTATCACATGAGACCACACACAATCCTTCCTGCTAGCATCGCTGAGGTAGTCACCTCGTCTGCATGTGCAACACCAAACATGGACGTGTTGCAACCTGTTGCGACCTGTGATGCTTCTACGCAGACGTCCAAACGGTGTGCGTATCGTCGTCGCAGTTCAGGCAGTGAATCTGTCCCAACTAGCACTGAGCCAAAGCCCAGGCATAGACGTGGTCACAGACGTCATCGACCATGTCTTGTCGGAGTTGTCGACGTCGCAGAAGATGACCAGCTGGAAACCTGTGTTCCTAATCCCGTGACCGGCGAACCAGTTGGAACCGGAGTCAACTAACCAGTTGGAACCGGAGTCGAAGAGGCAGTTCGTGCGGCATTAAAGACTTTGCTTGTGAAAATGCTTGATTCCTTAACCTAACATGTATTTGTGTACTTTTTATAAATAAATGTGTAAAACTTGAACTCGTGTGTTTTTTATTTCTACAATTTTTAGTTACCTAATAAAAATTAATTTTAAATACAGACAATATTTTGACTAATGTAGTATACCAGTAGACCACGGGTATATAAGCGAGGTTCAGACGACTGGACCCGCAGTTCACCTCTGGCCGCGGTGCAGTACGGACGTGCTCTCTCCAGTAAGTTTCGTGAGATTTAGTTATGTCGACCGGAAAAGAATGTTTACCGACAGCAGCGGGGACCTCGATGGCAGCAACGATGATGGAGTCGGAGATCCCGATACCATTTGCAGAGGAGACCACGGCAGCGGAGAGCTCAATGGCTGAGGTGTCGACAGCTTTGGAGATCCCGATACCTGCTGCAAAGGAGACAACGATACGTGCTGTTCCACCATCAGCTGACGTTTCATCATCTGCATTCCAGACATCAATTAATGAAGATCGTACATCGCATCAATGCAAATATTGTGGTGCATCAATAACCTGCAGTAGGTCTCTGACAATCTCTCGAGAGACATATAAGTGCGACAAATGCGATAAGGTTTTTTTTGCATTGTAACAGTCTGGATAGTCACAAGATTATGTGCATAGGAAAAGAATCAAGACATCATCATTTATTGCCTTACCTGAGGCGATAGTCAACAAAAGAGCAGTAGTGAATTGCCAAAACTTGAAGGACCAGTTTTTTTTAAATGGAGTATTTTGGCAAGATTTGTCGAGGGAAGTCATCAAAACCGTGTTGATAAGAGGTATTATGCTTTGGAGAATAAGTACAACTTCGATGGACTGTGCTATCCGCCACCATTAAATCAGATAAAAGTTTTTGAGAAAAATAACCCTGAAGTCTCAGTTAATGTGTATGCGCTAAATGAGGATAATAACGTATGTCCGATTCGGGTAACCAAACAAGAAAGAAAAAATCATTTCGATTTGTTGCTTGTGACAAATGAAAGCGGTGCTGCACACTACTGCTACATCAAAAACTTCTCCCGACTTGTGAGACCCCAGGTTACAAAACATCAACATAAGATTTATATGTGTAAGATGTGCAATAAGTATTTCGCTAATCGACCTCGAAAATCAGGATATACAGCTATACAGTATCTTGAAAAGCACAAGATTAAATGCGGAAATAAATCTTAACCAAGTTTTTCGTAATTTGTCTGTGTATTTTTTTGTACTTGTAGTAGTGTAGTATGTATGTAATAAAAGTTTTTTTTAAAAGAACTTGCGGTGTTTTTTATTTTCTCAAACCTGCCACTTTAGTGGTATCTACTTTTTTAAAATATTAAAGTTGTTTTGTATCGGCCCGGGGTTCGAACCAAGGACCTTAGTCGATCTATTCAATCAGTATACAGATTACAAATTTATTTAATGAATTTTAAATTTTTTCCCGCATCTCTAGCATTAAAATTATGAATTACCAAAATGATGGTCTTTATGTCTGATAGGATGATGGTAGTAGAGGATTTAAAGTCTCTTTAAGAATGTTGAACATGGTTTATTGAAATTATTATTTTTTAAATAAAATTAAACATTATTGCATCGATCGGGTATCGAACCGAGGACAGGAGCGAATCGAATCAATATGTAAATTAATGAGTGATTTATTTAATGAATTTTGGAACTTTTCTCATTAAAATCGGATAATAAATACAAATATCTAAGATGATGGTCGTACTGTCTTATAGGATGATGGTTGATTTGGAAACTATGCTTCTTTTAGGACTTTGATCATTATTTATTAAAATTATTATTTTTTACATAAAATCAAATGTTTTACATCGTCTAGGGATCGAACCAAGGACGGGAATCGATCGCATCAATCAGTATATTTATTTCCAATTTATTTAACGAATTTAGAAATTTTTCCCGCATTTATAGCATTGAAATTACGGATTTTCAAGATGGCGGACATGACGTCATACTAGGTGACGATATATATACTTTGACATAAGTGGTGGGGGCCAGTCTGCCTCCAGCCACTGTGAGGGAAGGATTGAATGCCATTTTTATTTTTTTGCCCTCACCAGGTTCGAACCGGGGACTATGAGCTCCGTGTCGTAAATGATTGTTTCTTTAAATATATATTTTTTAATTTTATTTATTAATTTTTTTTTATAATTTAAAAAAAATCATTAAAATCGGATAATAAATAAAAAAGTTAAAGATGGCTACCGTAGCGAAAATTGCAACGGTGACATCATTATCCAAGATGACATAATCCATGATGACGTCAGAGGCTGATCGGAGGCTGTCGACATGGATGCTTAAGCCTCTATATGGACATTTCTAGCCGCCGGGATTTTTAAGGACTAAAAACGGGAATTTTTCCCTCGAAACGGGAATTTTTCCCTCGAAAAAAAATTTTAATTTGTGGAATTTTTTAAAATTTTTTGGAGGAATTTTTTTTTCAAAAAAATTGAAATTTTGGCGATTTTTGAGGAATTTTGGGCAAATTTTGCCCAATTTTGGCGGAATTTGAGGGTCAAAGGTCAATTTCCTACTTATCCCGTTACGCTGTGTTTCGTTACGCTCATCCAAGATGGCCGCCGTGACGTCATATTTCAACATGGCGGACCGACAATCTTCAATCCTCACCCTGAACCCTGTGCCCGGCGCCCCCAAACTATAGTACTATTGAGCTCGAATAAAATTTTACTATTTTGAATATTTATTTGATAATCTATTCATACTCAAGTTATTAGTATTTAAATTAACTTTCCAACTTCTTAGAGGATAACTATGAATATACCTCCAGATTTTCGCTGCAATAATCACTGTCACTGACTATCTAACACAGAGCCTTAACGTTCAATGCTTAGCTAGGATTGAAGATGTATTGTTTGTTTCTACTAAAAGTGAACCAAATTGTGTTTACATGTCAATAAAAAAATCTGCTCGTGCTTAAATTATAAATGTCCTCACTGGGTCATCAAATGTAGGACCTTTCACTGTTCCATCTGACGTTCAATGACAACCCATCACTCACGTTAATGTCCCTGTGCTGTTGGGCTTTTGTCTTTGTTATTTCTTCATGCGGGAGCAGTTTTGCAGCATTCTCCAGTTACTAACGTTCAGTTTGTGTTCCCCCCCCCCCCCCATCACCGGGGAAGATGTTTTTCGTAGTTGTTTTTTTTAACGTACTTGTTTACCGTGTAGTGTAGGCGTTAAAAGAGGTTAATTATGTCGAAACGTTCCTCAGCCATTATACTTCTTCTTGTACTTGCTTGCGCACAATGAAACTCCTAGTTGCATTTATTCATAATGTGTCGCTCTCTTGTGGCCAAGAGACAGTCCAAGGTCTAGTTCCATCTCATGTATGACTACTGTTAGTTTACATACAGACAGAAGTTGTTTGAAGCCCATATGACTCGTTGCCTTGACCACAACCGAGAGTTGTGATTTAAACCCTTGGCTCAACCCACCGCTTTGATATGTTCATGAAGTCAATTTGCAGACACGCACTTTCCCTCGGGGACAGACAACTCTGAGCTACATGAAAAACAAGCAATCATTTTAACATCAAACATTTTAACTGAAATTATTTTTGAGAATGGCTGTGTAGTTAAATAAAGGTAATAAGTACCCTCAATTGATTTTCTATTTCACTTAGTTTTTTTTAAGTCTCATTATTTAGATTTTATTAGTAATATCACTACGGTTGAATTTTTATGGATATTTTTTTATTAAACGATATTTTCAAGTTGTTTTAAGAATGAAAATTACATACAATAATTAAAATATTTATTAACAGTTATTATTGAATTAATTTTATTGTTATGGTCCAATTGATTCCATTGTATCTTGTTTGAAAATCATAAACTTTTTACCGAATTAAAAGTTCACCTTGATATTGTTTATCCAATTAAAAGATATTCATTACATTCAGAAAATGCTTGTTTTGATCAACCTTTCTGAGTTTAGTGTACACAATGCATATTTTGCTTGTATTTATATTTCAAAATCTGTCTGATTGTTAATTTAATAATTTCTACATACGATGCAAATAAACTTTTAGAGCATACAAACTTCTTTAAGTAGTATTTGTCCCATGCTTATAACGCAATATGCAAATATATACATTTATGTTATTTTAGTAACTACTTATAAACATTTCTGTTGGTATGTTCAATCGTAAAAACATTACGAGGCGTAAGAAGTTTCGAAAAAATTCACAAAGCCCGGAGCTCTTGGACAAAAAATAATAAGCTCGTAAACCAGCCAAATGCAAGTAAGCCGAATGGTACGTAAAGGTGCTCTAATGAAATTGTTCTAGTTCTTAATGTACGGGCAGTCACGGTTGTTTTCTTGCGAAACTCCTCAATGTAGCTTTGTTTGAATTTCATAAATATCCCTGACTCCACCAGCCTCACCACGATGGTGTTGATCCTCTGCAAGAAAGGGTTTGACGAGCTCTCCGCGCATAATGTTGTCGGAGACAAATAATCACAACCATCGACGATGTGTAGCATGGGGTGTCCGTCACTGTAGTATTCCGGCCGGGACAAGACTTCCATAGCAAAGAAACGGTCGTAGGATTATATGTGTAAATTCGTGAACTGTGCATCGTGATGGAATTCAAAGACTTGTTTGTCGACATTGTTCGATACATAACTACAGTATTTAACATATTGTATGACTCCCAGCAATGATGCAATATTGCCGATATTCTTCAACGAATATTTGCAAGAGGTGATGTCACGATCAGCACGAATAAGGCTCTTGAATTCATAAAACGATTATTCGTTACTGACTCCATAAAACACACTTCATTTATGGTGTTAGTAATAAAAATATAAGCGATGGTGTTCTCCACTGTATCACTTCCTTCAAAAGACACCAATGTTTTTTCTCTATCAAAAGAACTGTTGTGGATAGAACTGGAATAGGAATAGCTTGGATGTTTTTATAATGTGAATTTTCAATTTCATTAAGCACAAAGTCATTTTTGTATGATTTTATAATTTTTACAATTCTTAAGTTATTTCGACTTACTAGAGAATGTATAACCTCGGGTTCGTATGCAAGTAGAACACGATGATTATCTGCATCATTTAGAATTATTTCTGCTAATATAAAATTTACGTAGAGCATGAAAGCTGTTAGTAATATATCCATTCCAGAAGACAACCCTGAAAAAAGTGAATCAATTTTCTGCAAATAGACTTCAAAAATTATATTTAACTATAAACACTTTGGTGAAAATGTTAAGTGTCTCGGTGTGAAATATAGTACGTTCTTAGTATAAGTCTTTCAAAAGGGAAGATTGATTTTAAATAAAATGTGTTGATTTCTTAGCATTGATCTCATAGAAAAAAAATAACGAATAGGCAACAAAGACGAATTCATAAATACTCAGAGAAGAAGACATCATTAGTTCATGCCATTTGTTAAATACCTATATAGCAAAGAGAATTACGTGAAAGGAATGGGATGACAAAAAAAAACAATAATAAAGTACAGCACAGTCGAACACGGACTGAAAACGACCATACAGTTGCAACAAGAACAGTTCTTACAGGCACTGGACAATACAGACACGAACAGACAAACAAACGATCATACTAAACACGCAATAAGGACAATATAACGTCAACTCAGAGCCACGCAGAAGAACCCAGCGATAAAACTAAATAAATTGTTTGTGACAACCAAGGTATAATATAGACAGGTATGGGAACTTAACATTTTTCTCCGTCGGCTTAGTGAAGCTTGCGGCGACCTGCGAACTAACAGCGCTAGTAGTAGTTGAACCCATCCTTAAAATTGTGTTACATGAGAGATTCGTATACAATATTATATTATTCATAATGCTGTCTCAATTTTTGAAATTCTTTTTTCCAAGAATACTATTTGTTCATTTGTTTGGGTGCTTGGTAAATGCCTAATTTGTACCTATGCCTTAAATATTATCCGAATTCGTTAGTTTATATGAAAACATATTTCACGAATATGTTTTAAAACATGGTCTAGTCAGAGCGTGGCGCAGTGGTCTAGCGCCTGGACTGGCAATCTGCTGGTTCGGGCTCGAACCCACTGGAACTGATTTTTTTTTGCATATTTATTTCTCACAATATTACAAATATTACCACAGAATTTAATTATGTTTGAAGAGTTAAATTACATAATTGTGTGATAGTAGTATGGCTTGGTATTTCCAACGGCTGGTTCTGGCTGTGGAGCTTGTTCCGACTAGTTCCTCCGAGCCCAGAGATTCCCGTGAGGTGTCAGTATCCACCATCGTGTATTCTGACAACACGACGGCCATCTTGGATGACTTTTATCTCGACCCCGACAGCCATATTGGATCTGTTAAAATGTTTTTCCGCCATCTTGTTTTCTATAACATTCCGCCATTTTAAATTCTAGAATTTTTTATCATTTTACATTCCACTCCATAGTGTTCCAATTTTCGTTACAACCACCATCTTGAAAAAATTTAATTTTTTTTCCTAATTAAAGAAAAAATATTTAAAATATATTTAAAAAATTATTTAATACAGTTTTAATAAAAAAACTTAATGTCATTATAAAAGGTCCGCCATTTTGAAAATCTGTATTTTTTATCATATAAATTCGGGAAAAATTCTCAAATTCATAAAGAATTACTTAATTAAATTTTGATTTAAAATCTTTTTGGAGTCAGCGATTCAAACCCGGCGAGGGCAATCCAATAAAATGTCGATGGATTCTTCGTCCATGGAAGCCACCGTAGGTCGCCATCTTGATCCGACATATTGTTTTTTGTCTGCTAGAGTGCGCTATAGCCATATTAGTTTAATTTTTACCGTTATAATGCAGTATTATTTATTGCCATGGCACCCACCATCATGGCCGCCATCTTGAAATTCTGTAATTATTAAGTAGAAATTCGGAAAAAATACCAAAATTCATAAATAAAAAAGCAGCCATTGAGTTACTGATTGATTCGATCACCTGTGCTCGATACTTCACTGATGGAAAAAAATTACTGAGAAATAACAGACTGGTTAAATAAAACACTACAATTTAAACATCATTACATAATTTCTACACTACAACAAAAACAAGGAGACAAATTTCTTTCAACATTTATTTCCGCATTTTATTTTCTGCAGTTCAATACACTCAAAAGCTGCAAGGCTCGATTTTAGAGGTTGATCGGCGAAATATTTAAAGCACATTTTACACACATAAATCTTGAACTGATATTTTGTAACCTGAGGTCTCACAAGTCGGGAAACGTTTTTGATGTAACAGTAGTGTGCAGCATTGCTTACATCTGTCACACACAACAAATTGAAATGTTCTTTTCTTGTTTTTTTTACACGAATCTGACTCACCTTATTATTCTCATTTAGTGCATACACATTAACTGTCACCTCAGGATTTTTTTTGTCAAAAAGTTTTATCTGATTTAATGGTGGTGGATACTACAGACCACTGAAGTTGTACTTATTCTCCAAAGCATAATACCTATTATAAACGAGATTTTGGTGACTTCCCTTGACAAATCTTGTCAAAATACAGCATTTAAAACAAAACTGATAGTTCAAGTTCAGGTAATTGACTACTGCTCTTTTGTTGACTATCGACTGAGGCAAAGCAATAGGCTAAATGATGATATTCATACATGCTAGCACTTGTTTGTATTCCTGTGCACATCTTCTGGTGACTACCCAAACTGTTGAAATGTGAAATACCCTTATCGCAATTGCCACACTTATATGTCTTCCGAGACAACGTCAGAACCTACTGCGGGTTATAAGATGCCTTTTCAAGTAATCACGGCATCCAAATTGTTTCTTACATTGGTCGCACTGAAACAGTGTTCCTTGTTCATTATTCGGAAATCTACTCCTTTCATGTCTGCACGCACTTGAAGTTGTGGCGAAAGACATACCGCAGTACCTGCACTTGTGCTATGAAAGTACACCATTCGTTGAAGTCTCCAATGTTGCTGGCGAAACTTCAGTCGCGGAAGACTCCTCTGTAGTTGGTGGCGCATATGTCTCCTGTAGTAGCGAAACAGCAGGTGCTGCTGTTGTCAAGCCGCAGGCAACTCTGTTAGACAGGTCTCTGACGCCGACATCAGGACACTCGGTTTCGATGGGACCCCACCAATCGGGATTGCCGCAGCTGTCGGCTCTTCTGTCAAAGAGGTCTGCACTGTCGATGGCAGACCTTCCAACAAGGACAAACGTTACTGACGGTAATATGCCATCGAGTTCACGGGACTAGATAACTGTGTGACTTATGCAGTATAACAGTCAAACTAGCCCTTCCGCACAGCACTTTCCTCCAGAGGTGGACTGAAGGTCCTGTCTTCTGGACCGTTCTTACATACCCGCGGTTTCTGGTATACTACGTGAGTCAAAACAATTACTTTTAAACTTAATTTTTAAATAGGTTTAATTGCAGGTACATGAAAACTCTTTAAATAAAAAACACACAAGTTCAAGTTTCAAGATTTTTGTTTAGAAAAAGTGTCGTCGTTGCTACTGCGCGCGGCCCTATTTGCACGTCTGGCCCGCGAAAGGTTGTGCCGCAAATGCGTCACAACCAACCAGACATTCTGTAAAAAAAAAAAAAAAAGTTGGATTCGGTTTCATATGCAAGAAGAACATGATGATTATCTGCATTATTTAGAATTATTCCTGCTGATATGAAATTTACGTTGAGCATGATAGCTGTTAATAATATATCCATTCTAGAAGACAAACCTGAAAAAAGACATACAATTTTCGAATTGAAAACTTTAAAAAAATATATTTAATTATAAATACTTTTTGTGAATATTTTAACTGTCTCAGTGTGAAATCTAGTACGTTCTTAGTATGAGTCTTTTAATAGGGAAGATTGATTTTAAATAAAATTTGTTGATCTTAGCATGGATCTCATAGAAAAAAAATATCAAATGGGCAACTTAGACGAATTCATAAAAACTCCGAGAAATAGCCATTACTAGCGCATGCCATTTGTTAAATACCTATATAGCACAGAGAATTTTGTGAAAGAAATTGAATAGCAAAAAAAAAAACAATAATGAGGTACAGCACAGTCGAACACGGACTGAAAACGACGATACAGTTGCAACAAGCACAGTTCTTTCAGGCACTGTACAACACAGACACGAACTGACAAACAAACGATCATAATAAACACGCAATAAGGACAACATAACGTCAACACAGAGACGCGCAGAAAAACCCAGCGATAAAACTAAATAAAATTGCCTGTGACAACCAAGGTCTAATTTAGACACGTCTGGCAACTTACATTCTTTCTCCGTCGGCTGAGTGATGCTTGCGGCGGCCTGCAAACTAACAGCGCTAGTAGTAGTTGAACCCCTCATTAAAATTGTGTTAAATAATAGTTTAGTATAAAATATTATATTATTCATAATGCTGTCTCAACTTTTGAAATTCTTTTTTCCAAGATTAGATACCTACTATTTGTTCGTTCGTTTGGGTGCCTGGTAAATGCCGTATCTGACCAATGCCTCAAATATTTTCCGAATTTGTTAGTTTATTTGAAGTTATATTTCACGAATATGTTTTAAAACATGGTCCAGTCAGAGCGTGGCGCAGTGGTCAAGCGCATGGCCTGGCGATCTGCTGATTCGGGCTCTAACCCATTGGCACTGATTTATTTCTTTACATATTTATTTCTCACAATATTAAAAATATTATCACAGACTTTAAATATATTTGAAGAGTTAAATTACATAATTGTGTGATAGTAGTATGGCTTGGTATTTCCATGGCTGGTTTCTGGCTGTGGAGCTTGTTCCAACTAGTTCCTCCGAGCCCAGAGATTCCCGTGAGGGGGAACCCTAAGATGTACATCAAGTTCTGTCCCTGCCCGAACACGCTAAACTAACCTAACTAACCGTCCATAGTGTTTCAAAGTGTTTTAATGTAGCTAACCTAACCGACTACTTTTAATATTTGAATTTATTTTTCCTGCGCACTTGGTGTAAGCTTACTCCTTCTCTGTCCTGCTGTTTCATGTGGTAAAAATGTTTTTTTTTCTTTTTGTATCCAGGACTTTATACTGTTTAATGTATTATTAATATAGTTAAATATTTATTTTACTGCTTTGTACCAAACAGCGGACAGGAATGTATCGAATCGGTTATTATTTTAACAAGCATTTTATGATGATTTTTGGAGTTTACCTCAAATTTCTAGCTAAAGAATTACACAATATAAGATATTAACCTAGATGGCATAGGTAGCTTATTGGCGACTGGTCGATGTTGAATTTAAGCAGTTGTTAGAATTTTTAACCATGTTTTATTAAAAAGGTTATTTTTCTTCGAAAATTAACATTAAGTATTTACTTAGGACCGAACCAAGGACAGGAATGATAGAGGAGGAATTTATTACTCTTTTAAGATTTCTATCATGTATAATTTTTTAATTATTTTTGCCTAAAATTAAAAAAAATTTGCATTGAGTTATCGAGCCAAAGACGGAAATCATGTTAATCAATTAGTATATTAAAAAGTTAATTTTTGATGAATGTAAGATTTTTTCCGAATTTATGCTTATTAATTACATATATTTAAAATAGCGGATTCCAAGATGGCATATACGTAGTCATCTAAAATATACTACAACCACCCTATCTTAGGAGAAAAGCAATGTACCATTTTACAAAATTGATGAACATCAGTGCGATATGGACTGATAAAATAAATGGCTAGCAAATAATATTATTGTCTTTCATGGCCAAAAATAGAAATTACATTTCCTTCAGGAAACCAGAAGGTCTTTCGAAATCTTGGGCTCTGGGACTGAATACGCATTTTGTTGATATTATTTATGACTTCTTGAGAAATGTATCAATCCAGTTAAGTATTCAGTGCCAGATTCTGAACATATACAATGTAGATGAGAGTGGTTTTCCAATGAACATAAGCCCTTGTTAGAGAACGGGTTAAGAGACAGGTCGTATCACGACAAATTTGGAACGAGAAGAAACTGTAACAACATGTAACAGCAGTTGTATGTTAATTCCACCATTCATTACATTCAAATACTTAAGAATGAGGAATGCTATAAGAACGGATTACTACCTGGCAGTCAAGTTGCAATGTCGTTGTCAGGTTACATTTCTGGTTTGGCTGCAGCATTTTCAAAATACGCCGTTCACCAGGAAGATGTTTGTTGTTATTGGACGGACATATCACACACTAATAGCGCTTGGAATATTTTGTGAAACATAAATAGTATTACTATGTATGCCATCACACATCACTCATTTCTTGCAACCCCTTGTCAGAGCTAGTTTCATGCCTTTGAAAACATTTTACCACCATAAAACAAGCTAATTCGTGTATACCAAGCATGGAGGAAGGTGCAGTTGTTGGCAACGCAGTAAAGGGATTTATATGCACGGATATTTATTTCCTTCTTTCAGCAATTTTCGACAGTACAATCGCTAGTGTCCATGACAACGAAATTGAAGTAAAAAATGGACAATCATAAGAAATGTCTATTCAAATTCCTCTGCGCAACAGGGTTCTGGAAACCAAAAATCTTCCCATGCAACCCCATCCTCTGTTATGTTGCTAACACTAAAAAGAGAGGAAAAAGACGAAAATGTTGTTTAAAAATAGGGATATTCTTGTCATGTGACATTAACAGAACAGGCTTAAAATCAAGAACTAAAGGAAATTAACTTTTAATAAATAAGCACTGGCAAAAAACAAGCCAACATGAAGTTCTCGTGCGAAGTTTGATACAAAACAGAAGTGACAGCGAATAATGAAAAGGCACCATGTGACTTCTGTGGTGTTAGATAATCGTAAGAAAAGTAACAAAGGACATGTGACTGGATAAGTTGCTAAAAGTGTTGCGAATGGTTCCTTGAAATTCTTTTTCGTGTTTAGGGAAAAACATTCTTGTGGTGGAGGTGTTTGAAAAATTGTTAAGACTTTTTTACGCTTTATTATTGTGTTAATATGTGCAAGTCCAAGCAGCAAATTATGTGTTTCCAATAGCCCCACGAGTTTTGGATTATCACGTTCGCATTTGTGTTTTCGTTAATAATTTTTTACCAGGAAATGAATTACCTAAAAATCTGTATTTTCATTTTCGATTCTGCAAAAATTAATATTAATTTTTTCCGCATTTTATATGTGATTGCATACATTGTTAAATCATTGTAACGTTTAAAACTTAAAATGCTTAAAATAACATCAGAATTGATAAAGGTTGTCATTGCAAACTAACTTGGTGAGCCTCATTCAATCCTGCTGCATACTTGCAATGAAATAATTTTGTAATAATCAAAGTAAAACTTCAAAAAAGGTGTTTAAATAAATATTTGTGGAGAAAGCTTGCACAGCAAGTCTCAGTCAAGTCACTCTGGTAGCTTTAGCGAGCTGAAATACCTAGTGGGTCGTCTATCTAGCTCTCTTGCTCTACTTATAGTAAATATGCACACAGCTCAAAAATTATAATTCTCTGTGCCATTTTCAGTAAAACATATTGACACAACTCAGCAACGCATTTTAAATACTTGATCTTATATTGAAGCCTCTGTATTCCCCAAGTATTCTCTTGTCTTATGTGTAGAGTGAACACGAGTGGTCACTTGAATATTTAAATTGGATTTTAATCTCCCTCTGATACATTATAGCATTTATAGTTAATAACACGCACTGTAAACCAAATAATTTAAGGTTTACAAAATATATAAGCCTTCTTCTTGAGAAACAATGGTCCTTCAAAAGCCGAACGTTTCAATACATAAATTATAAAAACAATTGATCTAAACAAGCTAACAATTAACTGCTTAAAATAAACTGTGGAAGTTAACTTTGAACTTAGAATAAATAGTCAAATTGTTATTCAATAAAAATACAAAATATTTCTTTAAAAGAAAATAAATTACTAATTTACTCCAAATAACTAGACATCTATTAAAATAATTTTTGTATCTGTGAAAAAAACCTTATATTTATTGAATGGTGTATTGTTAAAATGAATTTCAGTCAAATAAATTCCGTCATTTTAAGTTAAAAATTGGATTTAATTAAGTGTATCATATGAAACATATAATTACTACTATCCATAGTCTAATATGTTTTTATATCGGCTTAAGCAGCTAACTTAAATAAGTTTAGATATCTTATATTTTAATAAATTTACATCTCCAATATTCTGCATACATATTTCAAATAATTATCTTTACATATTTATAATATTAAAAATTAATTTTTAAAGTAATGTCGGGATGATTAAATTCTTTTCACTTTTTCAGGGCACTTTTTTTGTTAAGGCATATCTCAGCCTAGTAACTAGGTTTCATAGAAACGTTAAAATTTTTGGGTCAAAATGACCTTTATTTTAAACAAAAAACTTAAATTACATACGGACAAATAAAAAAATACTAGCGATATTGCCAACAAATTTTGAGATCATGTACAAACAAATTCTTTTACAAACTGAATTTTTTAATTAAATTAAGCTTAAAAATTGTATAGTCTGCGTTATAATTTAAATGGTTATTTTATTGTATGTATTTTTATAAAGATATTAATTGCACAACACCACGTCAAAAAAATTGTGGAAAATATATACTCTTGCCCGAAATAAGCGTTTTTAGTAAATCAAAAAATACCAAACAACATCAAAATAAAAAAAAGATAATTCTATCCATCAAATACAAAACTTATGTTTGGTACTCACATGTGAAACTAATCATAAAACAATTGTTAGTCAGTTTTGTAATTTTGGCTCTGACTTTATCCTTGAACATGTAGCAGTTGGCTTCCACTTCACAAACTGAGCCTGAGCCGCAGTGAGTTCAGATTTATAACTGGATGAAAGTTGAAAACAGCAGTTTTATCTATAATTATTAGCTGCAGTAAACATCTGCCCTGAGATCTTAGTTATCGATTAGGCACAGTTCGTCCGATTGCCCCGTGAAATGGAAGGTTAAGTGAGTGTTTTCTTTAAAATAATTAGCTTCCCAAACAGTAGGACTGGTGGTCAATAAAAATCGACACACGTTTCAAAATCTACGTGCACTTACTGGGTCATCCAAAATTTTCTGACTTTATTGCGCGCCTCACATTTATAATTATTACCTTTTAAGTGGACAATTTTGTCTGAGTCATTCCAACCGCTAGGCAGAAGTTTTGCAGCTCGTTCAAATATCTCAAAATCTGATCTGTTTTGTTTTTCTGTCTATTATTTTCCGTAGTTTTTTTTTTACTTGAATATGGTAGGGCCTACTGGTTAAACATGTGTTCTGAAGTTCAACACAGATCGAGTATGAAAAAAAATACATTAAAACGTTCAGACCCCAATCTTCTTCACTGATTGTAATTTGTTTTTTGCTTGCACAAATTGAGATGCCCTTGGAGTGATCACTTTTAGTAATCGTAGAGTGTCACGTTTTTGTTTCGAAGAAACGGTCGATGTTTCACATGGCTCGTGTTGGTTTGAAATCAGCGATTTATTTAAAAGCAAGTTCTTGATGACCCCTGATAACACAGAACATTTCGTTGCCTTGGCTACAACAGCGCATTATTTTTTTTTTTTTTAAACCTGGATTCTAAACACAGCTTAACGTTCGTAGAGTCATTCTGCAGACATGTTTGCGAATCTGAGCCAACGGCACAGTCGAAGATATTTCCTGGAGGGCAAGGATAAACTGAGCAATATGAAAGTGAACTAATAATTTTACCATGGCAATGCGTTCCATGAATGGTTAAATAACCGTATGTTGACTATACGACTTCGGTACATGACAGTGAGCTCTGGACCACTCTGGTACATATTTACTCTGGTGGTTGGTATTTAGCTGCCCGATGCTCGATAGAAAGGCATAACTTCGCCACTTAAAATAAGGCAATAAATAATTAGATAATTGATACCCATAAGACATCAAGGTCATCTTATGTTCTGTCAATGAATTCAGTTGCAGTACTTATGTGAGAAACATTTTCTGTACAGGATCATTAGCTACATCCCAGGTTGTATTTAAGCTTTTAGGTTTATTGCCAATATTTACATCGATTTCGGAAATAAAATTTAAAGGCATTCTAATAGTGATGATATAAATATTTTTTTATTGATATGCTGTCAACGAAACACACACTTATGTTAAGAACTTTTCAAATAGTATTTAAGTTCAAATAATATATAGTAATACAAAATTATATAGCTACAATTGCAATATAGTATAGCGTAAGAACTTCTTATTTTATATGGCCTTTTTACTATATGATACTGGATCATTCAAAATACTAATTTACTTTAACCCTAAATATAACAAGTAAGTAGTATAGCTTGGCCGGTCCTGCAGCAGTCATCAAGGGTGAGGTGCCTTAGGTGCCAACCGCCATCTTGGATTCTAACGTCACGGCGGTCATCTAGGTGACACATTACCCCAAACATTCCTCAAAATTACTAGAAATTTCCCTATTTTGGGGGAAATATTCCTCAAAAATTCGGTATTCGAAAAACCTCAAAAGAATTTGCCTTAGAAATATTAAAATTCCTCATTGAGGCTTAAATACCTAATGGGAAATCCTCCAATAAGCCTCTGTTGACCTTGACCATAAGCAAGAAACTTTTAATTTTTGATCAAAAATATCGAAAAAATTTCAAAAAATATACAAAAAAACTGTTCTTTTAAATATTTAGTTACTTGATCATTTTAGGTAATCGTTTGGATTCCCGGCGAGAGTAAACATGTAATTTATTAATAAAAGATTTAAAAAATCTTTATTACAATTTAATTAAAATTAGAAAAAAACATATTGCTTACTTCACACCATACACCTTGGATTCTGGAACATTGTACTTTTAGCTATGTCCACTATTTTTAAAAAAATTTAAAATCGTTAATTTTTATGTTATAAAATCGGGAACATATTTAACATTTATAAAAAATTTTAATAATAAAATTTTAGTTAAAATTATGAAAAAGTATCGATTCGAACCCGGCGAGGTCAATCGATTAAAAGGGACGACTGATTCTTCCTCCACGGAAGCCACCAGCAGACTGATCTCCCACCATCAATGCCAAGGCAGATATTACATCAGCCAGTATGATGACATGGTGGCCATTTTGTTTTCGGCTGCTGAAGACTGTTGCCGACATATTGTTTTTGTGTGCTAGATTGTGCTGCTACCATATTAGTTTAATTTTTTTCCTGCTAGAGTGCAGGAATCATTAATTTCTGTGGCTTCCGCCATCTTGTCATTTGGGCCCCATCTTCTATTTCTCTAATTATTAAGCTAGAAATTCGGGGAGAATTCCTAAAATCTTTTTAAAAAATCTATTGTTGAAATAATTATTGATTCGATTGATTTCTGTCCTTGGTTCGATTCTTTCTTGATGCAATAAAATATAAACTGTTTAAAATTACTAAAAAGGCTATGTTCGAGATAAAACAACATTACAAGTAAAAAAAATATTACAAAAATTCTACAGGTACAAAAAAACAAAGAACTAACTATTCTCGATGTCTACAGTATACTTAGGTGAGGCGAGTCCTTTGCACGCCTTGAATAGTTTTTTTTTTTCAGTGCATTTCCATGTGTAAGTCGATTAAGCAGCCATGTCCAATCGGTGACCATACATATCAGTCAGTGACCATACACATCAGTCGGTGACCATCCATATCAGTCGGTGACCATACACATAGTCGGTGATCATACACATCAGTCGGTGAACATACACATCAGTCGGTGACCATACACATAGTCGGTGACCATACACATCAGTCGGTGACCATACACATAGTCGGTGACCATACACATCAGTCGGTGACCATACACATCAGTCGGTGAACATACACATCAGTCGGTTGGCCAGACACGCACGACCAGTTGGTTGGAAAAGCTATCACGTCTAGTTGGTTTCAAGGCACACCAAGTCGGTGGCGAGACATGTCTATTCAGTGGCCAGGAACTCATGTGTAGTAGGTGGACAGGGGGACGCACCACAACGCCGAATTACCACAACGTCGAAATACACTAACGCCGAAAAATGTCATTGCAGGTCTGCCACAAAGGTCAGGTTAGGTTAGGTTAGGTTAGACTAGGTTAGGTTAGGCTAGTTTAGTTTAGGCTAGGCTACGATAGACTAGGTTAAGTTAGGTTAGGTTATATTCTGCTAGGTTAGGTTAGGTTAGGTAAGGTTAGGTTTGATTGTGGTATTTCGGCGTTAAGGTACATTTAAGAAACACACAAAAATTCATTCAGTTGTTATTTCGGGGTTGTGGTACACAGCAATTTTTCTAGCTGTCGGCGTTGTGGTCAATTTTGACATTCGGCGTTATGGTATTTCGGCGTTGTGGTACACAGCAGTTTTCAAGCTGTCGGCGTTGTGGTACACAGCAGTTTTCAAGCTGTCGGCGTTGTGGTCAATTTTGACATTCGGCATTATGGTATTTCGGCGTTATGGTACACAGCAATTTTTCTAGCTGTCGGCGTTGTGGGCAATTTTGACATTCGGCGTTATGGTATTTCGGCGTTGTGGTACACAGCAGTTTTCAAGCTGTCGGCGTTGTGGTACACAGCAGTTTTCAAGCTGTCGGCGTTGTGGTCAATTTTGACATTCGGCATTATGGTATTTCGGCGTTATGGTACACAGCAATTTTTCTAGCTGTCGGCGTTGTGGGCAATTTTGACATTCGGCGTTATGGTATTTCGGCGTTGTGGTACACAGCAGTTTTCTAGCTGTCGGCGTTGTGGTCAATTTTGACATTCGGCGTTATGGTATTTCGGCGTTGTGGTACACAGCAGTTTTCTAGCTGTCGGCTTTGTGGTCAATTTTTAAATTCGGCGTTGTGGTACACAGCAGTTTTCTAGCTGTCGGCGTTGTGGTCAATTTTGACATTCGGCGTTATGGTATTTCGGCGTTGTGGTACACAGCAGTTTTCTAGCTGTCGGCTTTGTGGTCAATTTTTAAATTCGGCGTTGTGGTACACAGCAGTTTTCTAGCTGTCGGCGTTGTGGTCAATTTTGAAATTCGGTGTTGTGGTATTTCGGCGTTGTGGTAACTACCCGATGGACAGCCACGTTCAGTAGGTTGTCCAGGAACCTCAGATAGGTTGGTCAGACATAAACATTTATTCGGTTGGTTAGGCCAACACCTAAAGTTGTTGGCAACTTACACCGAGTCATGACTCCTTTATTATGTAAACTATAAAGTATATAACAATTGATTTTAAATGTTCTAAAAAAATATCTTAATCTTTGGTCTGAAACAAGTTTTGATGAGACGAAACATTACTTCAACGGTTTGAAGAAAACAAGGGTTCGAACAAAAAAAAATAAATAAAACTTCCGTAACCTGTACACGGTTGTATCTGTTCTTGTTTGTTATATCTTCTTTAATTTGGTCTTAATTTTTTGTCTAAAGTAAATATTTATGTAACCAACCATTACTGCAAGGGGTGGAAATAACAATTTTTTAAAAAATTAACTTTTTTAGTTAGGTATACTATCAAATATTTTATAATTTATTTTTAAAATCTTAAATATTACTTTTAAATATTGGCTAAAACAAATTTTTATGTGGTGAACTCTAACATTTTAAAAATTAGGGAGTTGTAATAAAAACAATTTATAAACTTTCTTGCTTTAAATTTGTACGAATTTATTTTAATCCGTGTTAATATTATCTTAAGCCTTGCTCCAAAGCAAATTTTTATAAGCCCACGTATTTGTTATGGGGATAAAAAATAGTATTTTATGATCAAAAAATTTACTACAACGTTAGTAGGAATAATATGAATAATCATTCTATGTTATACAATGCTGGATGCATAAGGTAAAAAACATTTGAAATATTTTTGGTGCAAAATGTTCATTAAGTTTTTTTTAATGGTTCAGAAGTTTAAAGAAGTTTACAGAACAATTCCTGAATAAGTAGGTACTTTTAAATATACGTACGCCTCAAGTCTGTGCCGAAAGGAATTGTTGTTGTTTTAGTTACAGACTTCAAACTCAAAATATCTTTAAAACTACGTTTGGCAATCAGGATTTGCATACTATTATTTGAGTAAATTAATGTGTTTTAATATAACAAACTTACATTTGGTCATATTGAGCTAATACTATCACTATCTTACTTAGACTTATAACTAAGATTCTGATAAGACAAGGAAATAATAACTTTACATATTACTAGTTTATTCGGTGAAATTACATCAATGATACTGTGGAAAAAAATTAAACATACTTTACACCGATTTAAACTATTCACTCACGGAAACATTTAATAAATTAAATTTCAACAATAGATTATTTAAATATTTACATTTGTCCATACTTGAAACCTCTGCTAAAACAAAAAGAACAATTTCATTATTTCAAACAAATTATTTTCATAGGTGAACGTATATTGCCAGCTTTACCCCAGAGAACTAAAACCATTAATACAGTTACAACAATTTGAGAAAACCAAACCGTACATGTAATTTCAAAGAATATAGTTTTCGGAAAGGATTTCTTCAAAAATCAATCAAAATATAGTGCAGCTTGTCCCTGCTATTTAATAAGATTGAGGACCCACACAACATTTACACAATTAGAGAATATACAAGAAAATATCTGATACTAGCTGCAATACCCGGCGTTGTCCAGGCTGAACACAGGGTGTAGTTAGTAACTGTCTTCTTAATTTGAATGTCAAGTATGAAAATTAATTTTATCACTTTCAGATCCCGACAGACGTTCTTCTGCCAGTTTATATTTATTTACCTGGTCTGTATGTAATTTAGACTTTATAAAGCAATATAGAAAAATTCTGAAAAATAAGAGATTACTAATATTGAAAAGATTCCATTATCTAGCTAAAGCTCGGCCTGCATTACAATGTCTCATTCAGTTATGTTTTGTAATATGTTTGAAATAGTTCCACATATACAAATCATTTATCCATTTCTTTATATATATTTATCTCTATCTTCATCTATATACATCTATGTATCTCTCTATTTCTATTTATCTCTTTATATCTACATATATACTTCCCACTATCTCTATATCTTCTATATACAAGTCTCTATATAGCTCTATACATCTATAGGTATATCTTTTTATCTAACCCATTTCATTCTCTATACCTCGCTCCATCTCAACTTATATCTCCGTCTCTATCTCACTCTATATATATCACTCCATTTCTGTCTTTTTTTTATATTTAAATAAATTGTGTCATGTGTGACCACTTATACAACAAAAACATACGAAGTGTTGCTATATTAAATGCAATAAACACATTTTTGACACGATTGGTGCACCAACTATTGAAAAATAGTTATACCGTCTCAGTAACCTTCATGGGCATGCGCATAACAAATAACGAAAATTTCATCGTAATTGGATGAATGGTATAGGAACGCATACGGCACAAACAAACGAAAATTAAAGACATGACAAACGCATCAAACGATGGTGCGTTTATAATTCAAGGCAACTCTATCTATTGACGAAGTTAAGAACAAAACTGTTATTAGCGCCTTTATTTTGCTAGCCACTGCGAGCTCCACTAAGCGGACTGGTCTCACCAAGGAGAAAAATATTAATTTGTCAGACCTTACTATGTGTATGAGAAATGACACTCACTCACTATTTGTCTGTCTATGACCTATGATCTGTTCTTTTATAAAATGAAATTATCACTTTTTAACTCCCTTAGGGATGGAATTTCATATTAATATGTGGTCTATATGTTAATCTAGGTTATAAGCTAGCTATAGGCCAAATTTCATTCTAATACATTCCGTAGTTTATACGTGAAAGAGTAACAAACATCAATACTTGCAAACTTTTGCGTTTATAATATTAGTAGGATTAAAAATCTACATTAAAACCATTAAATAAATTAAAAATAAATAAGCTATAGTTTTGTTTCATCTAGTACACAATACTACTAGCAGTGAATCACGTTGTCAAAACTTTCTGCATATAAACATATTTTAGGCATCACTCATAAGCGAAAATTTAGAATATAACATCAACCATTTAATTTACCATCTATAAGTTAAAAATATAAGTAGTAAATAATTTTCAACACATATCAATCCACTAGCCCCTACAGTCTTGAGAACAAAGCCTCTTCATTGTTATGTTAATAAGAATAGCCATTTAAAAAATTTGAAGTTAGTATTTATTTATCTAACCTATCATATGCCCTTAAAAATCAGCAGATTTTACTTTTCTGCTGCTGTAGTAAATATTCTCAAACTTCATAAAAATGTAGCAAAATAAAATTCCTTTTTTACAATACCACACCTAAACACTGCAACAATATCTCTGGCAGTTTGAAATTGTATGCTTGTTACAATAAAAATTACAACCGGTTTTACAGGCAGAACTAGAGTCAAACCGCCCGCAGTATTTGAAAGGTAATTTTACAAGATAGATTTAATAAATATTATGTCTTGCATTTTTCGAGTTATTTAATGTAATAAACCAATAGTACAAAAAACTAAAAAAAAAAAATGGTTGTCTGTACAATCGGTTTACGGACGATAGTTTAAGGTGATAACGTCATAAAAAAACATTGATGAAATGTATGCATACTTTTATGAATAAAAATTAATCATTTTTATTGAATTATCACTATTTTGTATGGATACAAAGGAGGAGTGAAATGAAATCTACAATTTAATTGATAAATTTACTTTTATTTGCACTCATTAATTCAAATATGTTTATTTCTTTAACGAAGAGATCATTTTAACTATAACTTTTATACATGTTTGCTATTTAACTTCTTCCAGTCTGTGTTATTCTGTTAAGAATAGGACGATGATAGGAAAAGTAGGAAATGAATGGGAGTGTTTCAAGTTTAATGTGCCTCGAAAAAGTCAAATCGATGGTAGTTCCAATCGAGTGGAAGAGATATAGATGCGGCGCAAGCGTACAATGAGCGTAACGGGACAATATGCGTAACGGGACAATGAGTCATCCTTTTTCATGCGTGCAGCCGGCGTTCATCGATTTATTAGACATCACGTCAAAAAATCTAATGCTGAAGGCGTATGTAATTGAGGAGTTTGATGCATGAAGGGCCTTTTTATGAAATGGCCTTTTATGAGTAAAACGAGTAAATTTGTTCCCCTATGCACCACCGTATGCTCCTCAAAATTTGGTTCGGAAATTTTCATCCTTAAGGAAGATATTAATAATTGATCAACAAAGATAAAAGGCCGTTTTTGCATAGAACCATAAAAATGTATTTTTTTGTTACCTTAATGTGTGTAGTTACTTTGTGTTGCATTGTAATGGGAAATTAAAGTGTTTAAATTGTTGCGAAGTGAAAATACAGACTGTTCTGACAAAAGTGAACTAAAAAATAGGAACAGCAATGTAGGAAAGCGAAAATTACGGTTTGAGAATTTATGGGAAATAAATAAGAAGAAAGCAAGAAGGAACGGAGGGCTGTGCTACAGATCTTCGAGTGGAAAAGTAGTGCATTTGAAAACATTTCATCCTGTAGATAAGTGTTGCTCTAAACAATGGTACAAAACAATCGATGTGATTGAACAAGAACAATTTTTCAAGTCATTTTGGTCGGTTGGCGACAAAGAAAAGCAAGACAATGTTATAGCAGGTAATTTCTAATGCTCCTAGAACAGTGATGGTAAATGCAGTTTACAAGAAAAGGCCTCTCAGTTGGAAGTATCAAATACAGTTGCAGTCAAGCGGTGTTTCCATTCCTGTTTGCCAAGAGTTTTTTATTAGTACATAGCAAATATCAAGAAAGAGGGTAAGAGTTATTCAAGGAAAGTTGGGTAAAGGTGACTTGGTGATTAAAGACAACACAGGTAAACATGCAAATCGTCCAAGTAGGATAAAGCAAAATGTTTGGGAGTTGGCCAAAAAACACTTATTCTCCATTCCACACTATCACACTATTGTGCAAATAAAACAAAAAAGTTGTATTTTACTAGCCCTACATGGTCAGTTAAAAAATTGTTCGAATGCTTTCAAGAATATTTTAGAACTGAAACAGGAATGGCATTAGCTATGAAATATGCCACTTATCATAAATTTTTCAGAACGCAGTCAAACTACAGATTCCGCAGACCTCGAACGGATGTATGCGACTTGTGTACAGAATGCATTGTTAAGCTGAAACTCCGACCAAATGATGCTTGTCGACAGTTGTTTAACATACAAAAATGTCGAGTTAAACGATATCAAAGTATGAAGCAAAGTAAAGGAGACACGACAAATGTAGTGATTGAGTTTGATTTTGCCCAAAATCTAGCACTTCCAAAGCTTAATGTTACTAGTCAATTCTACAAACGTTTGATTTGGATGTATGTTTTCAATATCCATGTACATAATGATGGCACGAGTGCACTGTATTGGTATTTGGAAAGTGATGGTAAGAAAAATTCTAATGCTGTTTGCTCTATGTTGTACCATTTTCTTTCCAGCATTATTATTCCAAATGTTTAATGTGTAACAATGTTTTCAGACTCATGTGGGGGACAAAACAAAAACCTAACAATGGTACAGTTTTGTTGTTGGCTCTCTAAAGTGTTTAACATTGTAGTGCACCATATTTTTCCAGTAAGGGGACATTCCTACTGTCAATTTGACAGGGACTTTAGTTTGTATTCTAGTAAAGTGAATAAAATGGAAACTGCATCAGGATACGTATCCATTTTAAAAAGTTGTCGAACAAATCCTAAACCATTTCAAGTAGTTGATGCGAGTGGACTAATAAAGAAGTGGTCATGCATGATGAGTTTGATTGCTGGGAAGACACCAATAAACATAGATGAAAGGTTCTCTATACAAAAATATGTACAACTGAAATATTCGCATGGTATGCTTTCAGCATCAAAAACCTACATGCCCATTTATCTCCCATTTAAAGTTTTCAAGACTTCCAAGGTGAATAAATATCAACTACCTGTTGAAGACAAGAATATTTTGAAACCAGCCAAAGTTTGAGATGTAAAAGGCTTAATGCGCTTTCTTTCTGAAGACTCCCAAAAGTGGTATGAAGAAAATGTTTTTCGTTGATCTAACCAGACATGAGAAAAATACTTTAATAAGAAAAGAAGTAGTTGCAAACATTCCTTGCACAGTGGTATCAATGGTTTTGTTTTCACTAAGAGTAAAATAATTGACAATTTGTTAATAATATGTTACTCATTTATTTGATAACTTAATTAAAGTTTGGTAAGGGACTAAGCACGTGTTTAATGCTTTGACATTCTGTTTTTCTTGTTACAACTAGAACTAGGTATTGTGACATTGACTGAGTGGTGTTAACAAAACATTACGTTAGTTAAGACATTCATTTTTGTTTGTATATCATTGTTACCACCTAATATTTACCCTTATATTTTTTGTTATTGTACAGCCAGCTGTAAAATTTACTGTTTCACATTTTTCTCATACATTTAATAAATAAATAAATTTTAATATTGCATTATTACTTAAAAGGTCATCTCTGCAAAAAACGCCTTTAAATGTATAATATTTCAATATATTTTTTAAAGTATGCAAATATTTTTCATTATTAGAAAAATAATGATGTGGATGGTTAGGTGCAAAAGAAACAATAATGGTTTGTATCACAAGAACATAAGTTGGCATTCAAAAAATAATGTTATCCCAATAATTAAAAGCCTTATAACTTTTTTCCGTGCTTTTTTGAAAAGGCCCTTCTTTCATCCAGCTCCACAATTCCAGTAATTCACTCTGGTAGCTTGAACTAGCTTAAATGCAAAGTGGATCGTCTCTCTTGCCCAAATGATAATAAGGCACCGCATAGCTCAAAAATTATAATTCTGTGTACCTGGTTATTAAAACATTTTAACCAAACTCGGCAAAGTAAAAAATACAATCGATATCATATAGTAACGGCTATATACCCTAAGTATCATATCTTCTTAAGGTTTAAAGCAACATTTTTATTCACTGCTATATTTTAATTTTATTACTAATCACCCGTGACCAGTTATGGCATTTATAGTTAAGTATATACACGGACAAGTAAAAAAATTTAAGTTTTTCACCACTTTAATGCCTAATTCTTAAGAATGAAGTATACTTCAAAAATTGTAAAAATACAAAAACATTTAAACTAAGGACGTACACAAGGCCACAATAAAACTGCTGAAATTAAACAGAAGAAGTAAATTTTTAAATTATAATAAATATTTAAAATATATTATCTTTGAAAGATTTCTGCAATGGGAGTGCATGACTTGAAGTAGGCTTTTAGACATACGCCATTGCTTAGCACATGTAAGTCTGCAGAAGAAAACTACAAAAAAACACAAATGACAAAAAACACAAATTAAGCAAAAATTGCTGTTGTCAGGATTTAACGCCACACAATATTCCACAACAGGAATATGGTCAACAAACAAGGAAAAAACAAAGAAAAATGGACTAACAGAACGAAAAAAAACCCTTAAATGATGATAGCACAAAAATTCCGAACCCAAAAAAAATTCAACACAACTGTTGAAACGAGACAAAAAACACAGCAAAACGAAAAGACGAAACAAACACAATAGTTTACCTAAAAAAAAAAAAAAAAAAGAGAGAGAAACGAAAAAAACCCCACAAATGATGACAGCACAAAAAATATTGAACCCAAAAAATTCAGCACAACAGTCAAAACGAGACAAAAAACACGACCAAACAAAAAGACGAAACAAAGACAACAGTTTTCTACAACAGAAACAAGCGACGTTTCGGGAACTGCTATTTGCTCCCGTCTTCAGGCAGAGACGCACATGGTACGGAAACACAGGTGCGACTGAGAAGGGGCTGCCGCCGATCCATCATATTGCCATCCGGGGCAGTTAGTGTGTGCGAGACCAGAAACCGAAGTTTCTATAACTCGCTTAGTGCATTGTAAATCAGGTGCACCCCACACTTTTGTAGAATCACTTGGATCAACGGGCGGGGCGCGTGTCTTGTGGGATAAGTTTGGCACACGGGCCTGTGTGTGCGCTGGTAGGTTGTGTAATGCTAAAAAAGTTACGTGTACCTAACTCGGCGGGGGAGTGAAGCTCCCCACCAGCTAGATCGGCTAACTGGCGTGATGTAGTGTCGTGTTGGTGTGCATTAGAGGCTTGTCGGTGTGCTGTAATTTCAAGTGACCTAGTTAAATTCGGGTGTGGCGTGTAGTGTAAAGCTGTGCAAGCCGCTCCTACGAACCCCTGGGAACACAGAAACATGCTAGGGTAGTTAGCCCATTATTGCATGTAACAAGGTAGTTCAGGCCGTCACTTCACACAGGCATATCATCGTGTGGTCGTGTTGGTGATACGGTAAAAGAAATTACATAGATTAGTAAACACCTGGCCGCCTTAAGGACCGAACTATTGCGTTCCAATATAGTTCGGTCAAAGTTAGGCTAAACCAGTATTGCTGTAGCTAGCCCCCAGGCTGTTGTCTTCTAAACCTGAAAAATAGAAAGTGAAATTAATAAATGAAGGTCGTCCTATTCTATTATTGTTCGAGCAGAGAGATGCCCTCGTCCAGTATTTTTTTTTATTTATTTATTTAATTTTTTTTTGTTTTAAATTTTTATATATATTTTTTATTTTATTTTATTATTTTATAATTTTTTTTTTTAAATCTAGACTTAAAGCTACTATACAAGCCCCCAGAGCCCTGCCCTGACAGGCATGCATGCCTCTCGGCCCGGATCCCCAGCGAGGGCTGGGGTAGTTCCCTCTACCAGTTCACCTGCATGATTCTGCCTGGACAAGGTGCTACGACATGTGTGTGGATTGTCGCGCGTGTTGTAGTGGTGTGACTGTAAAATGTTACGTACCCCGGGGAAGGGAAAATTAATTAGGTGATGATGGATTTACGGAACTAGCTTTGTTAATTCAAAATCCCATGCCTTTCCGAAACGCGGCCCGCACTGGAGGTGAAGCCTGCCAGGCGGGTCTCGCCCTTCAGACATAGGGAGTCAGCCCTAACAACACAGGCAGTGAATCTCCCGGGAGCCAAAACCTACACCTGCGTGCTTCGGACCATTTTGAATTAGCTAGGAGAGAGAAAATGCAGAGAATGTAAGAAATTTAATTGGCTATTATTAAGTGGTGAGCTAGAAGTGTATTTTATTATTATGATTCAAAATCCCCTGCCTTTCCGAAACGCGGCCGGCACTGGAGGTGAAGCCTGCCAGGCGGGTCTCGCCCTTCAGGCATAGGGAGTCAGCCCTAACAACACAGGCAGTGAACCCAGAGGTCGGTTAGTACATACACCTGCGTGCTTCGGACCATTTTGAATTGTATGGGCCGTGTAAACTTTAAAGTTTAAACTGTAGGCTCTGCGCGGTGTGAACACGCCCGGAGCTGGAGTGCGACTGCCTTGGGGTCGGGCGGAAAAACAGTTTTGTTTGGAGGCCCTCAGCGCCCCGACCAATCAGAGAGCTTCTAGGCCTGTGATTGGCCGGGGCCCCGCAGGCCCCCGCACGAGGTGTTCGGAGAGCTATTTTATGTAATTTTAAAGTTATTGGAGACCTTTTTTAAAACTGAATCCATGTCGCTTTCGTTTTTAATATTTACAGTTTTAATTTAAACGATGTTTTTTATGTTTTCGTTGCTCGGACGGGTCGTAAATCGCTATTGAATTTATCAGTGCGTTTTCGTGCTGTGGTAAATCTAGGTACATTTTATTATTATTCTTTGATATTATTTCGTGGATGTACGGAATTTTAAGTGCGTTGTGAATAGTTTCGTTACTCGTAAATCTATTACAGTCTAAAATGGCCCTTAGGAAATTATTCTGTTTAACTTGTAGCCGATTTATATGGTGATTTGCAGCATAGCCCCAGACCTCGCATCCATATAGCAACTGCGGGCGTACAATTTGAGTGTAAAATTGGAGTTTTTTCCTACGTGGTAAATTAGGTGGTTTTAACATTGGGTACAGGCTTCTTAAGGATCCTGTTGCAATGTTTGTTGCTCGAGTAATGTGTTTGCTCCATAGTAATGTCCTGTCTAGCGTGAGACCTAGATATTTTGCCTGTGAAACATTAGGAATAGGTTGGTGAAAAATTTCTAGTTCCCTGTCTGGTCTGCCTCTACGTTTTGAAATTACAAGCGTGGTTGATTTAGCTGCATTAATTTTAATTCGCCACCGAGTGTAGTATTGCTCAAGTGCAGTTAGCTGCCTTTGGACGCATACCATGGCATATTTTAGGTTACCAGATTGTTTAATTATGGCTGTATCATCCGCATACATCTGTACGTAGGCGTTTGCATGCGGTATGTCGGCTGTGTAAATATTATAGAAGAAAGGAGAGAGTGGGGAGCCTTGTGGCACTCCAGCTGTAAGTTCGCGAGTAGTCGATTTAGCCCCGTCCAGAGCAACATAAAAGTTACGACGCCATAGATAGTGGGCCACCAGGTATATATATATGTGTCTGGAAAATTGAAGTTTATTAATTTTTGAATAAGACCCGGAATCCAGACTTTGTCGAATGCTTTTTCTGCGTCGAGCATTGTCATTACTGTGTAGGCTTTAGATGGGTTATTAAATCCGTCGGTAGCATCTTCAACGATTTTAATTAAGGGGTGGATTGTTGAGTGACCTTTCCTGAATCCAAACTGAATGTCTGGAATCACGTCGTGTTCCTCTGCGTGTGTTTGAATGCGCGAGAGTAAGGCTTTTTCAAAAATTTTACTCATACTGTTCAGAAGACTTATAGGTCGCCTGTTTTCTGGGATGGCTGGGTTTTTCCCTGGTTTAGGAATTGTGATTATTTTTGCAAGTTTCCAGGAATCGGGGTAAGTTTTGTGTGTTAGTATTGCGTTGAATATCGCCAGTAAATATTCGAGTGCCTCGAGAGGGAGTTTTTTAAGTGTTTCGTAATTTATTGCGTCCGTGCCGCCTGATTTGTTGTTCGGACTGGCTTTAATTAGCTTTAAAAGTTCCCTTAACGTTATGGGTTCAGGAACAGACTGCGTGCCTGTTTGTAAAAAGTTATTTACCGCCTGTGTTGTTGTTAAAGTGAAGTTTCTGTCATTTACGTCTGTGTTCGGGGAGAATTGTTTCTCCAGTAGGTCTGCGACTGCGTTGGCCTTGTCTTCTGCGATGTATTTAGCCCCGGTGGCTGTTATAATAGCTGGGGTTGAAATAAATTTTTTGTTACCGCGGAGCCTGCGAGATAGTTTCCACATTTCCTGCGGTTTTTTGGCTACTTCGTTTATTAAGTTTCCGAATTGATTTATTTTTTCCTGTTTTAATTTGCGCTGTACGAGATTATTTAGTCTATTGTATTCGTTTCTGGCTTCTGGTGTGCGACGTCTTTGTGCCCTGTTTCTGGCTTGTCGCCTTAGAGAAATGTGATAATCCAGATCGGGGTAGTGTGTTCGAGTGAACTGCCTTTTTGTTTCAAACAGCATATGAAATCCAACAAAACACTTAAACCCACAGAAACCGATATACCGGCAGGAACTCTAGTCATTCCGTATGTTCAAGGGCTTTCAGAAAACATAAGACGCCTGGGAAACAAATATGGACTCAAAACAGCTTTCCGTTCTAAATCTACTATTAAAAGCATTGTAACAAAGGTGAAACCAGCCACAGAAAAATTACAAACCCACAACTGTGTGTATCAGATCCCCTGTGAATGTGGCCACGTGTACATAGGTGAAACTGGCAGAGCTCTATCCACCCGAATCAAAGAACACAAAAACAACTGCAAGAAGGGTGAAACCCTAAAAAATCCAGACTTGCTGAACATACATGGGAAAATAGCCACAAAATTCTCTGGGAAGACTCCACACCACTCATACAGGAACCCGATAAAATAAAAAGGAAAATCAAAGATTCAGCTCTCATTATTAGCAATAAAAATATTTTCAGCCAGCAGAGCATTGAATTAAAAAATATGTGGATCCCTTTGATTAAGAGAGAAACATCCCTGCAGCACAAAACAATAGCCAATACTCAACCTACAATAACCAATCCGCTTTAACTCCATGGTGCACAGCCAATGAGGAGTCTGCTTGTCTGCCATTGGCTGAGCAAGAAGTAGTTCATTTTCTGATAAATACCCTCATTTTTCCAGCCCCTTCTCACTTCGCACCAGGCAGTGGTGCAGAGAGGACAGCCTCTCTAAGGCCTAGCTTCGCTGTTCATATCAGTGTTTGTCAGCCACCACTGCTCTTAGGTTTTAGGCGACCGGCGGGTCGGATAGCCCGCGAACCGCGACAAGGGAAGGACAATGGCGAACACAACACCGAGCGACCAGGCAATGGAGACAACACAGGCCAGCGCCAAAACGCGAACGTGCCGAAGACAATGATTTTCAGTTGGTTGGGGGGAAAAAAGCCTCGCGATCAAACCGCACACATGACCGTAGCCACTCACTCGGCAGGAGGCGGGAAACTGTTCTCGCGAACAGTGAAGATGCGCGACCAGTCAGGCGCGACTTAGCTCAACAGCCAACAGCAGGGACTTCCGCGACCCCACTTCAAAACAGCTACGGCGCACTGGCAAAACTGCCCGCCGACAAACAACCACCGACTTAGACACAACCACAAACCACCACCGCGGCCGGCACACGGTACAGGGGTGTACCGATCATGGTCAGGGAAGTGGCGAGGCTCAAGGAGATCGCAACTTTCCTGAACGCGCATCGCATCGCGTTCAAAAATACAATCACGCGCAGGAGAGAGCTGCGACTCACATTCGAGGACAGGGAGGGCTACACACAAGCACTCACATTTCTGAAAGCCCACGACATCTTCCACCACACGTTTGCGCATCCCGACGAGCGCAACACAAAAATCGTGATTAAGGGACTGTACCCAGAGGTCGTCGAGGCAGACATCGCCGCGGAACTGACCGAGAAGGGTTTCGTGGTGCACGATGTCAGAAACTTTGAAATCACCCGGACTGATGTGGCGGGGCAGCCACAGCGTTTCAGGCCAGGGACGTTCTGCGCGACCGTCGCGGCCTCAAACAACAACATACTCGCCGTGCGAACACTCCATTACACGTCAGTGACCATTCAGAAGTACCAAGCCCGCCCACAAGACATCGCCCAGTGTAAACGCTGTGGCGAATTTGACCATACACACACTCGCTGCAGCAAGCCACCGCGATGCGTCAGGTGTGGCGACAACCACGCCCGCAAGGACTGTCAGAAATCTGATGACACCGAAAAATTCTGTTTCAACTGTAAAGTGCGGGGACACACTGCAGCCTGGAAGCAGTGTCCAGTGTTCTTAAAAATGGTCGCGAGCAGGACACAGCGTCAAGCCGTGCAGACACAGGTAAAAACACAACAAGCGCCAGCCACGCACAGCCAGGTGGAGTTCCCCCCCACCCGCCCCGCTCACGCACAGCCGCGCGCCCAGGTGGTCAACAAGCCACAAACAACAACAACCACCGATCTGACACGACCGGAGCGCAAATACTCGCAGGCCGTGAAAGAACCACGCACCGCACACACTCCAGCGCAGAACAGAATGGAAGGTAACACCGTCGGTGATCTATTTGAGCTGGCAGAGATTCTGAAACTCTGCAATCTCTCACAGCTCATCGCTACACTCTCTCCACACTACGCCGCCATCCGAGCTGAAACAGACGTATCGAAGCGACAGATGATTCTACTATCCGCAATCCTGAATCTCGCTACACCTTAAAATGGCACAGAACCCGGGGAAGCTTTTACAGGTCCTAATTTTCAATGCACACGGCCTACAAAATAAAATCTATGAACTGGAACAGTTACTTTTTGCATACGGGATCGATGTCGCTTTCATCTCTGAAACTTTTCTAAAACCACACATGCGAGCGTACATATGCGGTTACACAATATACAGAACAGACCGCCCCGCACTCCGCGGCGGCGGTACAGCCATACTAATTAAACACGGAATTCACCACCACCCGATAACTATAAATGGACTACAACACATTGAGGCCACCAGCATAAACGTACGTAATAATAATTCACATGTTTGCATGTCTGCGGTATATAAGACGCCACAAGACCCACTCACACCACAAGACCTCAATAAATTAATGGAAGTCGAAGATCAATTTTTTATAGCAGGAGACTTAAACAGCAAACACACTGACTGGGGCTGCACCCAAACAAACGCCAACGGGAACATTCTACACGGCCACGCGGTAGCAGGAAACTACATCATTATTGCGCCTGACTCCCCGACATGCTATCCAGTAAGTGGTAGCACTCCAGAAATTTTAGACATAGCCCTAACAAATATACCAAACGCTCAGCTAAATACAGAAACCTTAGATGAACTAAACTCCGATCATTTACCGGTGCTAACACAAATAACTTTTAATGCTACATCCAACATACAACTCTTTAATAATAACCTTAGGATTACAGATTGGGACGGGTTTAAGGAAGAACTTATAGACACACTAAATCAGCCCCCCGAAATAATTTCACCTGACGAAATAAATCCTCACGTAAAACTTTTCACGGACACAGTAAAAAATGCTATTAAAAAACACTCCCGTTTCGAAACAAAAAGGCAGTTCACTCGAACACACTACCCCGATCTGGATTATCACATTTCTCTAAGGCGACAAGCCAGAAACAGGGCACAAAGACTTCGCTTACCAGAAGCCAGAAACGAATACAATAGACTAAATAATCTCGTACAGCGCAAATTAAAACAGGGAAAAATAAATCAATTCGGAAACTTAATAAACGAAGTAGCCACAAAACCGCAGGAAATGTGGAAACTATCTCGCAGGCTCCGCGGTAACAAAACATTTATTTCAACCCCAGCTATTATAAGAGCCACCGGGGCTAAATACATCGCAGAAGACAAGGCCAACGCAGTCGCAGACCTACTGGAGAAACAATTCTCCCCGAACACAGACGTAAATGACAGAAACTTCACTTTAACAACACAGGCGGTAAATAACTTTTTACAAACAGGCACGCAGTCTGTTCCTGAACCCATAACGTTAAGGGAACTTTTAAAGCTAATTAAAGCCAGTCCGAACAACAAATCAGGCGGCACGGACGCAATAAATTACGAAACACTTAAAAAACTCCCTCTCGAGGCACTCGAATATTTACTGGCGATATTCAACGCAATACTAACACACAAAACTTACCCCGATTCCTGGAAACTTGCAAAAATAATCACAATTCCTAAACCAGGGAAAAACCCAGCCATCCCAGAAAACAGGCGACCTATAAGTCTTCTGAACAGTATGAGTAAAATTTTTGAAAAAGCCTTACTCTCGCGCATTCAAACACACGCAGAGGAACACGACGTGATTCCAGACATTCAGTTTGGATTCAGGAAAGGTCACTCAACAATCCACCCCTTAATTAAAATCGTTGAAGATGCTACCGACGGATTTAATAACCCATCTAAAGCCTACACAGTAATGACAATGCTCGACGCAGAAAAAGCATTCGACAAAGTCTGGATTCCGGGTCTTATTCAAAAATTAATAAACTTCAATTTTCCAGACACATATATATACCTGGTGGCCCACTATCTATGGCGTCGTAACTTTTATGTTGCTCTGGACGGGGCTAAATCGACTACTCGCGAACTTACAGCTGGAGTGCCACAGGGCTCCCCACTCTCTCCTTTCTTCTATAATATTTACACAGCCGACATACCGCATGCAAACGCCTACGTACAGATGTATGCGGACGATACAGCCATAATTAAACAATCTGGTAACCTAAAATATGCCATGGTATGCGTCCAAAGGCAGCTAACTGCACTTGAGCAATACTACACACGGTGGCGAATTAAAATTAATGCAGCTAAATCAACCACGCTTGTAATTTCAAAACGTAGAGGCAGACCAGACAGGGAACTAGAAATTTTTCAATAACCTATTCCTAATGTTTCACAGGCAAAATATCTAGGTCTCACGCTAGACAGGACATTACTATGGAGCAAACACATTACTCGAGCAACAAACATTGCAACAGGATCCTTAAGAAGCCTGTACCCAATGTTAAAAGCACCTAATTTACCACGCAGGAAAAAACTCCAACTTTACACTCAAATTGTACGCCCGCAGTTGCTATATGGATGCGAGGTCTGGGGCTATGCTGCAAATCACCATATAAATCGGCTACAAATTAAACAGAATAATTTCCTAAGGGCCATTTTAGACTGTAATAGATTTACGAGTAACGAAACTATTCACAACGCACTTAAAATTCCGTACATCCGCGAAATAATATCAAAGAATAATAATAAAATGTACCTAGATTTACCACAGCACGAAAACGCACTGATAAATTCAATAGCGATTTACGACCCGTCCGAGCAACGAAAACATAAAAAAACCTCGATTAAATTAAAACAATAATTATTACAAAACGAAAGCGACATGGATTCAGTTTTTAAAAAAAGTCTTCAATAAATTTTAAATTACATAAAATAGCTCTCCGAACACCTCGTGCGGGGCTCTGCGGGGGCCCGGCCAATCACAGGCCTAGAAGCTCTCTGATTGGTCGGGGCGCTGGGGGCCCCCAAACAAAACTGTTTTTTCGCCCGACACCAAGGCAGTCACACTCCAGCTCCGGGCGTGTTCACACCGCGCGGAGCCTACAGTTTTAAGTTTAAAGTTTACACGGCCTATACAATTCAAAATGGTCCGAAGCACGCAGGTGTTTGTACAACCTTCCACCGGGTTCACTGCCTGTGTTGTTAGGGCTGACTCCCTATGTCTGAAGGGCGAGACCCGCCTGGCAGGTTTCACCTCCAATGCCGGCCGCGTTTCGGAAAGGCAGGGGATTTTGAATCATAATAATAAAATACACTTCTAGCTCACCACTTAATAATAGCCAATTAAATTTCTTACATTCTCTGCATTTTCTCTCTCCTAGCTAATTCAAAATGGTCCGAAGCACGCAGGTGTAGGTTTTGGCTCCCGGGAGATTCACTGCCTGTGTTGTTAGGGCTGACTCCCTATGTCTGAAGGGCGAGACCCGCCTGGCAGGCTTCACCTCCAGTGCCGGCCGCGTTTCGGAAAGGCATGGGATTTTGAATTAACAAAGCTAGTTCCGTAAATCCATCATCACCTAATTAATTTTCCCTTCCCCGGGGTACGTAACATTTTACAGTCACACCACTACAACACGCGCGACAATCCACACACATGTCGTAGCACCTTGTCAAGGCAGAATCATGCAGGTGAACTGGCAGAGGGAGCTACCCCAGCCCTCGCTGGGGATCCGGGCCGAGAGGCATGCATGCCTGTCAGGGCAGGGCTCTGGGGGCTTGTACAGTAGCTTTAAGTCTAGATTTAAAAATAAAAATTATAAAATAATAAAATAAAATAAAAAATATATATAAAAATAAAAAAAAAATACTGGACGAGGGCATCTCTCTGCTCGAACAATAATAGAATAGGACGACCTTCATTTATTAATTTCACTTTCTATTTTTCAGGTTTAGAAGACAACAGCCTGGGGGCTAGCTACAGCAATACTGGTTTAGCCTAACTTTGACCGAACTATATTGGAACGCAATAGTTCGGTCCTTAAGGCGGCCAGGTGTTTACTAATCTATGTAATTTCTTTTACCGTATCACCAACACGACCACACGATGATATGCCTGTGTGAAGTGACAGCCTGAACTACCTTGTTACATGCAATAATGGGCTAACTACCCTAGCATGTTTCTGTGTTCCCAGGGGTTCGTAGGAGCGGCTTGCACAGCTTTACACTACACGCCACACCCGAATTTAACTAGGTCACTTGAAATTACAGCACACCGACAAGCCTCTGTTGCACACCAACACGACACTACATCACGCCAGTTAGCCGATCTAGCTGGTGGGGAGCTTCTCTCCCCCGCCGAATTAGGTACACGTAACTTTTCTAGCATTACACAACCTACCAGCGCACACACAGGCCCGTGTGCCAAACTTATCCCACAAGACACGCGCCCCGCCCGTTGATCCAAGTGATTCTACAAAAGTGTGGGGTGCACCTGATTTACAATGCACTAAGCGAGTTATAGAAACTTCGGTTTCTGGTCTCGCACACACTAACTGCCCCGGATGGCAATATGATGGATCGGCGGCAGCCCCTTCTCAGTCGCACCTGTGTTTCCGTACCATGTGCGTCTCTGCCTGAAGACGGGAGCAAATAGCAGTTCCCGAAACGTCGCTTGTTTCTGTTGTAGAAAACTGTTGTCTTTGTTTCGTCTTTTTGTTTGGTCGTGTTTTTTGTCTCGTTTTGACTGTTGTGCTGAATTTTTTGTGCTGTCATCATTTGTGGGGGTTTTTTCGTTTCTCTTTTTGTATTTTGTTTTTTTGGAAAACTATTGTGTTTGTTTCATCTTTTCGTTTTGCTGTGTTTTTGTCTCATTTCAACTGTTGTGTTGAATTTTTTTTTTTGGGTTCGTAATTTTTGTGCTGTCATCATTTGAGGGTTTTTTTTTCGTTCTGTTAGTCCATTTTTCTTTGTTTTTTCCTTGTTTGTTGACCATATTCCTGCTGTGGAATATTGTGTGGCGTTAAATCCTGACAACAGCAATTTTTGCTTAATTTGTGTTTTTTTGTAGTTTTCTTCTGCAGACATACATGTGCTAAGCAATGGCGTATGTCCAAAAGCCTACTTCAAGTCATTTAAAATATTGAATCAAAAAAAATTCTTTAAAATAAATCCAAATCACACATTTAATTAAAATTAATAGATATATTTTCTTAGGAAATATTTCGACTTTTTCAAAAATTTTATAGTGATATTAATTCAATTGTCGTTTTTTTTAATGAATTTATTTTACTTTTCTTTCAATAGATTTAAAGGCAATGTTATTTCAACAAATGTTCAAGAAATAGGTAGTAAAATATGTCTTTTATTTGGGTTTATACAGCCAAATCCAAAAGACTAGCCTATTTTGAATTTATATATATATATATAAAATTGGATGTTGGTATGTGTGACGTTGATAAACTCCTACGCCATGAAAGTTGGCACATCGAAGAGTTTTTTTTCATGGAGGTTTTTATGCTATCCATTTTTTTTTTTTGTAATTCGCGGCTAGATGGTGCTGCAGCGCATCAACTTCTAAACCGTTCAACCGATCGCTATGGATAAACAGAACATCTTGTGTCATAGACACACAAATAGCAATGGTGTGTCATATCCCTGTGTCCGCCACACAGTCATATAGCACTGTCATCCTGTTGAAGAATGGCCAGATTCTTCTAGTCCATTCTTACCACTCCACCCTACCTTCCCCTCCTTTCCTTGACTCCCCCCCCCCCTTATTCCAGTCAATTCTTGCCTCTCCTCCCTACCTTCCCCTCCCTTTCTTGCCTCGCCTTCCCCTCTTTCTTCCTCTCCCCTTCCCCTCCCTCATTCCTCCTCATCCACCGACCTTCCACAGCCCGTCGCCTGCGCGCAGCCGAAGGGAGCGGTTGTGCCGAGGAGCAGCCCAGCCGGATTAGGAGAGCCTGACCTGCGCGAAGCTGCCTTGAAGAGAGGAAAGAGGACGCCAAGCCTGTGCTAGCACTTCTGTGCTACACAGCCCGACTACACGACTTCGGAGAGAGAAGCTGGAGTGACATACGGACAAAGACTACAGCGCCCAACAAGCACTGTCGACACCCAGGGTGCAGCACCCTTTGGCCTAGCCGCGACCCTGGCTAACTAGCCCCAGGGAAGCGGTCAGTGGGTGCTTCAGTGCATATAGGCTGTGACGCGACACACAAACGACTAGCGATGGACAGTGATGGTTTTTCCCGTGTTCTTGCTATAAATTCTGTGGTTTCTTCAAGTGCTTCTGACTATTCTGAGAAACCGCCCTCTGCATGGATTTTTTTGTCTAATGAGTCATGACATTTTATTTGAAGTTACATTTAATTCGATAATTTCTGCTACTAAATCAAAACTTGCAATATTTTTATCAGGTGGAATTTAAAAAAATCATTACTCAGTCAAATTAATAATATGCTTTGAGAAATCTGTGAAACACTAACTGGGAGAACAAACTACCTTCTCCTTGGAGTCTAGCGATGCCATCCCTCTATTGCGATCGTTAGTGAGCATCCTGCATCCCGCATGAAAAAAATAAATAATATTTACCTGTAAGCAACACGTGGTGTCATCTGTTGTAGAAAAGCAGAACTACTTATAAAATTCCGGGATTAGCTGTCGGAGCTTCAGTGTGTTCTTAGAGTTTGAGTAAGTTAGTTCGTGTGTGAGTTTCGCTGCTACCACGATTCCTACCGCCAACGCTACATCATCTTCTGCAGCTCCACTTCATCGTTTTTTGAGGTATGCTACATGTTTCGTTAATATTTTTATGTTTCTCGGCTTTTTTGTAGGTTATCAGAAGCTAGTTTTATCTCTGTACACTTGTGTGTGGGTAACTAGGAATTTTTTAGCTTAAACGTTTAACAGTACTTTAAATATTCTAGCATTTTTGGGTTGTGAATTAGAGTAGTTTTGAGGTTATGTAATCAATCATTTTTAGTTAACATTGAATAATTTTTCAGCTCTAACTTTTATCAGTACTTTAAATATTATACCATTTTTAGGATTGTACATGAAGGAGCAGCTTTGAGGTTATGTTTGTAACTTTTTTATTTAGTTACATTGCTAACAGTTTAGGTTAGTAAGCTTGAGGGCTAGAGTTTTGAGGTTATGTTTGAAACTTTTTTATTTAGTAACACTGCTAACAGTTTGGGTAAATAAGATTGAGGGCTAGAGTTTTGAGGTTATGTTTGCAGCTTTTTCGTGTAACACCTAGCTACATTATTTTCTTTATTCGTTTGTTATAGTTCTCCGTACGTAGAGCTTCCTTCGCCTGTTCCGTACGTCGAGACCAGTCTGCAGATTGCTGTGATGGCATCTACTGTGCAGAAATGCCGTTTCTGTCCTGCCGTGTTTTCGCTGGCCCACAACCGCTACCGACATGAGCGCCAGTGTGCCGAGAACCAGCAGCGTGACTTCCAGCAGTGCCATCTGTGTGGCAAGATGTTTGCACGCAGCGACAAGATGCAGCAGCACCTGTCAACATGTGCTGGAGCTGTCGCCACAACATCAGGCATGCGGTGCAGTTTCTGCTATAAGTTCTTCGCCCGTGCTGATTTTGCTAGACGTCATGAGAAGTCTGCTTGTGGCCTCAACCCTAACCGCATAGCACATTCCTGCAACAAATGTGCCAAGGAGTTCGCCAGGGCTGATAATTTGAAAGCCCACATCAAGGTGTGCAAGGGGTCTGCTCCGCCTCCAACAAAGAAGCAGAGGATGGTAGCAGTTAAGCCAGCAGTACTGCCTAAACCGTCGACCAGCCGAACAAAGGTGGTGACCGGCATGGGCTTGACCAATACCCACGGCTTCATCACCGCCGAAGTGGGATTCAAGGGCAACTTGAAGACTTATGTTTCTGTAAATACGTCAAGTTCTGACAAGGACATTTGTACGTACCTGAACTCTATCAAGGACAAAATAATAAACCAACTTGTGGAGGAGATTGAAGAGAACGGACCGCTGAAGTTTAATATCGTGCTCGAGTGCGACTACGAAAAACCAGTAGATACCAGTGAAGACAAGAGGGCCTTCAAAACCATGAATGCTCCCCTCTACGGAGTTCATGAGGTGGAGGAGGTAGTTACCGAGTCCATCTCTAAGATCTGCAAGGAGGAGGAAGACTACATGGGGAAGGGGTCCGGATGGACTTTGTCGGCCGTTAAGCGACTTCAACTCCGAATAAACAAGCTCGATCCGCTCTGTGCCAGCTCCTACATCGAGCTACCTGCATGCATCGAAACAAAACATGCGGTGATCAATCCACAGAACCTCGAAGACCACATGTGCTTTAAGTGGTCAATTCTTGTCAAGTATGTGGAAGGTGAGCATCCTGAACGTGTGAACCAGCGCTACCATGACTTGGAGGGGAAGTTCAACTTCAACAACATTGACTTCCCTACTCCAATCAAGCAAATACCGCTGTTTGAAAAACAGAACCCCGGAGTCTCCATCAACATTTACAGTATCGACGAAAATCTGAATGTTGTTCCTGTACGAGTCGCTCCTGAAGAGAAAGAACATCATTTCGATCTGCTGCTCTTGGTCAATGACAATTCGTCCCATTTCACATTCATTAAAAAATTTTCTGCCCTGGTTCGGTCCCAAATCACTACACATCATGATGCTATTCATGTTTGCAAAAGATGCTTCAAGCATTACGATGATCAGGATAGGGTTAGCGGGCTCACTGGTCTTCAGTGTTTGGTAAAACACAGTGAGCTCTGCAAACAACATGCTGCTGTTAGGATGCAGATGCCACAGCTTGATGAAAACGGCCAGCCACCTGTTCTGAAGTTCAAAAACTTCCATCACAGTGATAAGATGCCCATCGTGGTGTATTGCGACTTTGAAGCTATTCTGGAGAAAATCCATACATGTCGTCCGAATCCTGATGAGCCATACACACTGCAGTACCAAAAGCATAAAGCATACAGCTACTGCATTTATGTGAAAGCAGATAACTCTGTCATTCCTGCACACCTAACTTCTTCACTTCCTTCACAGCCTGAAATATACAGGGGGTGTGACGCAGAAGATAAATTCATATCCCGCATTGTGGAGATTGGACATGATGTACAGAAAATATTTTCTACATATGTTACTATGACTCCGCTCACACATGCACAAAACACTGCTTTTCTGCAAGCAAGGTGTTGTTGCTACTGTGGGGGAAAGTTTGGAGGGGCTGTAAAGAAAGTTCGTGACCACAATCACTTCACCGGTGAATTTATTGGGCCTGCATGTAATGACTGCAACCTTCTCAGACGCAGACCAAAAAAGATGATTGTGTTCTTCCACAACCTGGCATACGATCAGAACTTCATTATCAGGAAGTTGGGGTATGATAGTAAAGACATCTTCATCATTCCGAATTCAGAGGAGAAGCTGATAACTTTTTCCAAGAAGTTACATGATAAGTTCAGCATTCAGTTTGTCGATACGTTCCGTTTTATGAGTCGGGGTCTCGCTTCGCTCGCCGAGTTCTTGCCTGCAGACAAGTTTATAAGTACTGCTGAGTTTTTCGCTCCTGATGAGTTGGAGTTGGTTACCCGCAAGGGAGTCTTCCCCTACGACTTCGTTGATTCTTTTGCTCGACTAGACGATACTAGTCTTCCATCCATCGATGAGTTATTTAATATTCTGACTGATTCTGGTATTTCCGAGGCAGATTATGCTCACGCACAAAATGTCTGGGACAAGTTTCAGTGTGCTACCTTAGGGGAGTACGCTGACTTGTACCTAAAGACGGATGTTCTGATTTTGGCGGACGTATTCGAGAATTTCCGCAGTCTTTGCTTGGAAACATATAGTTTAGATCCGTCTCACTACATTTCTTGTCCTGGGTTCGCTTTCGACGCGATGCTTCGAACCACAGGTGTACAGCTAGAGCTACTCACAGATTATGACATGTATATGTTTGTGGAGGCTGGTATTCGCGGTGGTGTAGCGCAAAGCATGAAGCGTCATTGCGTAGCCAATAATGCCTACGTACCAGAAAAACATGATGCTTCCAAGCCATCCACATTCCTGGAGTACATTGATGCAAACAACTTGTACGGGTGGGCGATGTCTCTGCCGCTCCCCATTCGTCATTTCCAATGGACAGACACATCAATTGATGTCATGTCTATTCCGGAAAATTCACCCACAGGCTACATTATCGAGTGTGATGTGGAGTACCCTCTCGAACTCCACGAAAGTCACAAAGATCTGCCATTTCTTCCCATAAATCAGTGTCCGCCCGGCTCAAAGCAATCAAAGCTGATGACAACGCTGGAAAATAAAGAGCACTACATCGTTCACTACAAAAACCTACAGCAAGCAGTATCGCATGGTCTAAAAATCATAAGTTTACATAAAGTTCTTCAGTTTGAGCAGTCGGCATGGTTGGAGCCCTATATTCGGCTGAACACCAACAAGCGCAAAGCAGCAGCCAACGAGTTCGAGAAGGAGTTCTTCAAGCTCGCTGTGAACTCGAAATTTGGCAAACTAATGGAGAACAAGAGACGGAGGCTCAAAATGGAGTTGGTGTGCTCCGAGAAGCGTTTTAAGAAGTTGGTGTGTCGTCCGTCCTTCAAGGACCGCACAATGTATGAGCCAAACTTGAGTCTTGTCCACCTGAACCATGAGACCATCATTTTCGACAAGCCGATCTATGCCGGACTCGCAGTACTTGATCTATCAAAAACACTCATGTACGACTTCCACTATAATACTATGAAACCGAAATATCAGGAAAATATTCATCTGGCATATATGGATACAGACAGCTTTGTGTATGAGATTCAGACACAGGACTTCTACCATGATCTAAGAGCGGACCCTAAGTTCATGTCTGAATTCGACACCAGCTGCTACCCTCCTGACCACCCATGCTTCTCCCCCATCAACAAGAAAGTTGTTGGCAAATTCAAAGATGAATGTGGGGGAGAAGTAATGAGCGAGTTTGTCAGTCTGCGGGCCAAACTCTATGCATACAGGTGCGGTGGCAAGGTCGAGAAGAAGGCTAAGGGCATCCAGCGTTGTGTGGTCAAAAACCGCATCACATTCGGTGATTACCTGGATGCCCTGCAAGACCACCACACAAGGAGGACAGGTGTTAGAGCCATACGGTCGAGAGAGCATGTGCTGTACAGCGAATACAGCAATAAGCTAGCCATAACGTGGGAGGATGACAAACGTTTAATCTGTGAAGACGGTATCCGCACGGTCCCCCACGGCTATATCGGAGGCGATGAATAATTTTTTTTTTTCTGTAAATAGTTTTTGTTGTAAATAGTTTGGCAGTTTGGTTGTTGTTTCCATTCGTCGTATAGTTTCAATTTTTTTATAGTTTTCATTTTGTTGTATAGTTTCCATTTTTGGTGTATAGTTTCTGTTTTTTTTGTTTTAATAGTTTCCGTTTTTGTCGTATAGTTTCTTTGTTTGTTGTATAGTTTCTGTTTTGGTTGAATAGTTTCTGTTTCAGTTTATGTTCTTAATTTTATATATAAGATTTTACCTACACATTACTTATTATTTTTTAATTCTTATAACCTATATCCCCCAAGGTACTGATACTGATAAATGTCTTAGAGAATGGTAAAATGTAATTATACGCAGACAATCAGTCTGTTTGTATAAGTCATAGAGGTAGGATGTGTATGAGTATATTAATTAGGACTTGTCAGATACCCTGGTGGCAGTGACGGCAACGGAGAACTTGGTGAATACAGGCTTCAGACTTATCTCGTCTTGTCCCCCGACTTGTCTCGACTGTCTAGACTTGTCTCGACTCGTTCCCGACTTGTCTCGACTGACTACATAACACTTGGCGCCATCCGGCAGTAAATTTAAGAATTAAAGATGGCCTCGGTGGCGCGCTCCTGCGGTAACTTTAAGAATTAAAGATGGCGACGGTGGCACACTCTGGTAGCAACACTAGGAACTAAAGATGGCGATGGTGGCGTCATCTGGTATCGATTATATGAACTAAAATATGGCGACAGTGGCACACTCTGGTAGCAACACTAGGAACTAAAGATGGCGACGGTGGCGTCATCTGGTATCGATTATATGAACTAAAATATGGTGAGGTGGCGCCATCTACCAGCCAACTTGAGAACCAAGATGGCGGCGCCTCTGGCAACTAATTTTGAATTTGGCGCGCGATACTAGCGGCATCTACCAGCCAACTTGAGAACCAAGATGGCGGCACCTCTGGCAACTAATTTTGAATTTGGCGCGCGATACTAGCGGCATCTACCAGCCAACTTGAGAACCAAGATGGCGGCACCTCTGACAACTAATTTTTGAATTTGGCGCGCGATACTAGCAACATCTACCAGCCAACTTGAGAACCAAGATGGCGGCGCCTCTGGCAACTAATTTTTGAATTTAGCGCCATCTGGTAGTCTGTGCTGGAAATAAAGATGGCGGCTGTATAATAATTATAATTTCAAATGTGGCGCCTTAGGTATGCATTAAGGAAGGCAAAAACACCCTCCCCCCCCATTTATCATAAACTTGCCGTCAATACTTAACATATATAGATTATTTATTCCAATATATCCCAACTGGTCTCGTGGTCTAGTGGTCAAGGCGTCCGCCTCGTAACCACGACATCCTGGACGTTTTCACGTCCCATGGATCGAATCCCAGCCTCGGCACTGAAAATATTTTAGTTAAAGAAAAAAATAAAATAATACCTGCTGCTATCTGGTGGTGACCAACAGAACTATATGATGTCACAAGATGGCTGCCTCCAGCAGACGAAAACAAGATGGCGGCCACCAGCAGACGAAACAAGATGGCGGCTGATTACATCGAATTTCGAAAAGTTGAAGTTCGAAAAAAAAAAATTCGAATCCAAGATGGCGGCCGTGACGAAAAGTGCAACGGTGACGTCACGATTCGAAGTTGGTGGAAATTTCTAGAAATACAAAATGGCGGATGGATTAGCATGGATTAACATATGGATTAGCATAGATTGGCATATGGATTAGCATAGATTGGCATACGAATTGGCATAGATTGGCATACGAATTGGCATAGATTGGCATACGGATTGGCATAGATTGGCATGGATTAGCATAGATTGGCATGGATTAGCATGGATTAGCATACGGATTAGCATCGATTAGCATACGGATTAGATGACGTCATCCAAGATGGCCGCCGGATCCTCGATCCTCCGCCTGTGCTTGAACCCCCCCATTTCCAACTACTAGATGGTCGCAGAAAGTGACATAATCCCCGAAATCCCCCTCCGTCCTCCGGTGTCCCAGGATGAACTATATATATCTACTGCAGACGCACCACAGCAAATGGTAGGCTACTGTTTGCCGATCAACAGAACAAAAACTACCACGTGCATGCTCCCACAGAGCCCACTCACGACCCAAATAGCATTAATTGCTTGCCAGATATTCTAGATATCGCCATAAACAAGCGTGTCAACACGGGATTCGAACTCGAGGTTGTCCGCGCCCTTTCCTCAGATCATTTCCCTGTTCACCTAATTTTCGATGACGCGAACACAGACTCAAACCCGCCACGGAAGTATAGAGATTATATAAACGCGGATTGGCGCGGGTTTAAAAATTACTTGACCACAAACCTTCAGGATGTGACCGAACTCACTATAGAAAATAGCATTAATCTTGAAACTGCGATAACTGAGTTCACAGTGAAAATCCAGGCCGGTATAGACGCGTGCATCCCAGAAAAGGAAGTTAAGTTAGCACATGACGAGCTGCCAGCTTACATCAGCGATCTTATATCGCAAAAAAACAGATTACGCCGTGAATACACTCGGCGGCGCACACAAGCCACAAAACGCCGGATAAATGAAATCCAAACAGTCATTTCCGACGAAATTTCCCTCTGGCGCAGCAGCCAATGGGAAACAAAGATCTCGCAACTCAAGATCCAGGACGGGAGTGCCTGGGCCATGACGAAGCGACTCTTAAATAAAACGGATAAAATCCCTCCCCTTCAAACAAACAACGGCATAGTTTTTCAGCCCCAAGACAAGGCACAAGCTTTCGCTAATGTCTTAGAAAACGCCTTCCAGCCCAACATGGAGCCCTGCGATAGGCCGTTCACAGCGCAGATTTACCGCGAACTACGCGCTAAACTGCACCAGCCCACAGTCTCCGAGCCCCTATTAACACAGGCCCAGGAAATTAAGCGAGCTATCAAGCAAATGAAGCCGCGTAAAGCACCAGGCAACGACCGCATCCAGGCAGTCGTCCTAAAACAGCTCCCCGACGAAGCACTAGAATATTTAGCTGAATGCATAAACGCAATGCTCAGACTACATATTTTCCCTACCCAGTGGAAACAAGCACAAGTAATTGTTTTCCACAAGCCAGGGAAAGACAAAACCCTGCCTCAGAATTACAGGCCAATAAGCCTACTAAGCACTGTGTCGAAAGTCGCGGAAAAAATCCTACTATCCAGGCTTAACAAACACATACACGATCACAACTTACTGCCGGACGAGCAATTCGGTTTCCGAAGTACCCATTCGACAGTACATCAATTAGTTCGTCTCACAGAAGAGATCACTAGCGCATTTAACGCTCAAAACTATGTAGTTGCGACGTTTTTAGACGTAGAAAAAGCCTTCGACAGGGTATTTCATGCGGGGCTGATCTACAAATTATTTCAAACTAATTTCCCCGACTGCTATATTAAGCTAGTCGCGTCCTACCTCGCAGACAGAACCTTCAGAGTGTCAACTGAAGGAGCTCTGTCTGATATTAAACAAATAAGAGCTGGCGTACCACAAGGCAGTATTCTTGGCCCTGTCCTATTCAACATATATACATATGACTTACCACGCCCTGAACACCGCCTAGTAAAGATAGGTTGCTATGCAGATGATACTATACTTTACAGTAGATCATATAACCTCCAGCTGGCCACGGCCAGACTCCAGGATGCATTAGCTGTGTACCAGCAATGGTGCACATCCTGGCGAATAAAAGTAAACACAGCTAAGTCAGAGGCTATTGTGTTTACCCGCAAAAACCTTCCGCCTGTAGAACGCAGGCCACCCATACATTTGTTCAACGAACAAATCCCTCACAAGGACGTAGTAAAATACCTAGGCGTACACATGGACAGGAAACTGCTCTGGCGCCATCATATGAAGCCAAGCGGGCTCAAGCCCATGCTAGAATGAGCTCACTATATCCAGTCATGAGTAGGCGATGTGGAGGCACAGTAAAAAATGGTCTGCTGCTCTACAAAGCACTCATTCGCCCCATAATTACGTACGCAGCCCCAGTATGGGCAACTGCTGCGAAATCGCACTTAATAAAGCTACAACGAGTACAAAACAAATGTATTCGGGCAGTTATAGACGCCCCAGTGTATTGTGCTGTAGCAGCCTTGCATCGTGAAACGAAGTCGGAAATCTTACAAGACTTCTACATCAGAACTACACAAACTTTTTACGATAAATGCGCAAATAGTTTAAATCCACATATTTCTACATTAGGAAATTATGATCCAGACATTAATGAGAAATATAAACGCCCAAAATCTATCCTGTCACACCGCCCGCCGTAGACGCGGACGTGGCGGAACTGCTCTCTGATTGGCCGGCAGCCACGGACCAATCAGCGCGCCCCCTCCCCCTGCTCCGAGCGCGAGAACACGCGCGCGGAGCGTACGCACACAAGCTAGCAGCTCACGTACATTAAGTTAATATTAAGTTAAGTTAATATTAGGCCCCAATTATATATAAGCACACATCATCCCACTACACACTGCACAACACAAACTATCAGGCGAATCAAATAGTCGTGCTTTGGCCCAGCGGGGCCCTAATGGAATAAGTAAATTATCCTTCGAAGATTAACAGCGTAGATGCTAGGCTAGAGTCTTTCAATGACAGAAGGTGGCAATTTCTCTAACTGACCGACTGCCTTTTGCTGGCAACAGGTCGACCTGAAGCTATGTCACCATTCTGGAGTCTGGCTCGATGCCCTGCTCGCGACCGCAGCTCACACAGCGTAGTACTGCAGCTAGGACTTTTCAATGACAGATGGTGGCAATTTCTCTAACTGACCGACAGCCTTTTACTGGCGACAGGTCGACCTGAAGCTATGTCACCACTCTGGAGTCTAGTCCGACGCCACAGTTCGCGACCGCCCCACTTACACGATCATATTACACAGCCACAATGAGTGCTAACTGGCAGCACGACGGGAAACGGCATAAGCCGCCCCCAAAATGACCAGACCTGACCAAACCAATGCGGACTAAAAGTCCAAGTGCCCCACCCTTGCATAGTAGAACTTCTACCACGCCCCACTCTTCTTCCAGGACCATCCTTCTATTCCTGTAATCCACCTGCTTGTAATAATGCATGACCTTTGCATCCCGCATGTATGTGCCCAGGGTTTTCCCTCTGTCTATGGAGGTTTTACCTGGGCCCAACTTATCTAGTTTTAGTCTAGATTTAAGAGTGAGGGGAGTTAGTCATGGCGAAAACGTCTGCCATGGCTGGCCAATCCCCTCCTAGCACATGATGCACGTGACCTTTTCTGCATGGTTAAAAACCCGCATGTTTAGAGCGTATAGGGCTTGCCCTGAGACGCACTTAGAGTCTTCCCTACCTAGACCCCTCCCTTACACACTTAGTTTTAACTTAGGTTAGGAAAAAAAAAAACGACCTTCCACATTGTTTCGGCCTTCTAAACCTTCCTAGTCACACCTTCCCCCCTCCTCACTACCCCCCCCCCCCCCGCCTAGACCACTTGTTTACCGTTAGTGAGCCGGCCGCTTCAATCGTCTGTCAACCGGCAGCTGTCCTGGTTCCCGTCGCCCCTGTGTCAGGTAAGGCGTATTTGTAGGCGTGCTCGGCCATGCCCATTTCAGACCTACTTATGTCACTTCCACTCCAGGCGCTGGCGCCTGCTGTCGGGCCTTGTTATTGCCTTTGACTTTAGTGTTCGCTTTTGCTTGTCATGCCCACTTGTTTTGCGCTGTTCGCCCTGCGGCCGAGCCTGCCTTGATTAATTTTTGATGCCTTGCCACCTCTTGGCTGCATGATTCAGGCCTTCTGCCCTTTTTGATTTGGCATCTCGTTTTTTCTGGATTGTTACCATGCCTTACCAGGTCCACAGGGGCAACTCATATTTATGATTTTGTCTTTTATAATTTAAATGTTAAATTATTATTGAGTTTACGGCCTGTTATAATTGTTTGTACTAATGTTTTGTAAATCAATATTCTGATGTATGATAAATGTGCCATTTCAGTATTAACTAATATAACAAGTTATCAAATGTATTAATTAATGTTGTTCAAACACATTATACAAATGGATTTCTGCACTATTTATTTATTTGTTCTCCTTTTTTTTGTATTAATTGTGTCTTGTGGCGTTTGAGGCAGTCAGGTGGGTGACTCTTGCCCCACTTGGTTCACTGTGTTCAGCTCGGGCAACGCCATGTAACTGCTGCTATGAATAACTGTTATTAATTTATTTGTGGGCAAATTACATCTGTATCAAACGCAACTAAACTATCTTTGGACGTACATATTATCTGTCAGTAAACATTAAATATTGTAAATATTTTGAAATTCCACGGTGATAATGAAACACTGGAAGACCAACCAGAGACGCGCGGCAACTGTCAGACAGTAGAGCTGCTGAAACATCTGAGGCGCAAGAGGGACGCCGGGAAACTGAGTAGAACAGAGCATCTACTTCAATTATTAATAACAATAACAAATTGTATGTAAGTTATCATCAACTTATACCAACATAAATAATATAATCATATCGCAATAAGAAAACTTTCGTTTTTACAGATTTTTCTAAAACGCTTTATAGACACTAGATTACATACAAACCACCCATTTTAGTATTACAGGGGTAAATAAAAAAACTGGCAGGAAAACTTCTGCTGGGTTCTGATATTATTTATATCAACTACCATTTACGATTTTCTAGAGACATATTTTATATTTATACATTTTAAACTTTTTATGTTTAAAACTTTTACTTACAGCAATGTAAGGAGTACTATTTTTTTTCTACTAACTTTTTTTGACAGCATAGATTAGCCCAGTAACTAAATATTATGGCCAACAATTAAATGTTTGTGTTTAATCTACGTTTATTTATATAAAAATATTTAAACATTTAATTAAATGAGAACATATAAAGTATACAAGAAAAATTACCAATAAAGAAATCTATCGCAATTTTTTTTAGTTAAAAATGTGCTTTAATATGTATGGTTTTCGCTCTTATTTAAAAGGTAATAAAATTACAGTTATTTTAATAAGGATAATTATTATACAAGTGCTGAGTAACCCAATTAATAAATAATTACTGCACAAAATAAGCATTTTGGATAAGTCCGTAAAATACTTAATAATATCAGAAATAACAAATGTTTTAATACTGTTCATGATTCACAAAACTTATATGACTACTTACACTTGAAAAAAAATATGATTTAACTTTAGTCAGCTTTTGATGTGAATTATTGGCTGTGAACTGTTGGTTTCATTTCAAAAACTAAGAATGATTCAGAGAGAGTTCAAACTTTTATCCGAATGAAAGTTAAAAATTACAGTTCTACCACCAGTTATTAGTTGCGATGAACACCTACTCTGACTTTTCAGTTACGGATAAAGCACCATCACGTCCGAGTCTCAGGTGAAATGGATGGGAAGTGTTGGTTCGTTTTAAAATAATTAGCTTCCCTGATTTTAGGACTGACGATCAATGTAAATGGATGAATGTTTTAAATCCTTGCAAGTTCTCACTGGGGCACCCATAATTTCTGAGTTCATGATGCACCACTCACTTTAATTACATCTGCTGCGGACACTTTTGGCTGAGCAATAACACCTGCCAGCTACTCGTTCCAAATTCTACATAATTCTATTTTGTTTTCTCAGCCACGTATAATTCGTGTTTTCCTTTATTTACTCGTTAAAACTGACATACATAGCTCAAAACAGGTAAATATACAGCCCGCAAAATACTTCATTGATGGAAATCTGTCGTTGTGAGCGCACGTTCTCATTGGAGGAAGTATTCGCCGAGGTTTACCGTTAATTTGGCGAAGATACAACAGATGTTTCATATCTATCAATCATGGTTCGCGTTAGTATGCAATAAGCGAGTTTGTAAACAAGTTCTTGATAGCCCCTGATAACAGAATTTTCGTTGCCTTGACGACCTCAGTGCTTTATGATTTTGAAACCTGGATTCTAAACAAAGACTGGACGTTCGTAGAGTCATTTTACATAAGTACGTGTTTACGAACCTTAACCAACTGCATAAACAGTGATCGTTCCACAAGGTTTCGGAATGCACTGCGACATAAAGGACAACTATCATTTTAACTAAGGTGTTACGTTAAATGGTTGTGTACATAATCTTGAAGTTACGATATAATATGCAGCTCTGGTTCACTCTAGTACACATTTATGCTGGTGGTATGTTTTTAGACACCCGAAGCTTGAACATAAAATACCTTAATGAGACTCTTCAAAGATCAAGATCATCTAAGGCTCTGAGAGTGACTTAAGAGCAATTCAGTTGTGTTGCTGTTCTAATGTGATCACAGTATCATTAGTTATTTTGACTTTATTTTTTGCTTTAAAGTGTATTGTCAAAAAACTACATTAAATTAGATTATAAAAACCTTATGTCCTTAAATATTGCACACAAAATTATTATTATTTACTTTTGATGTGTAGTGAACGAAAATGACAGTTATGTAACGATATATTCACAATTACAATATACTTTAGCGTCTATACAACAAAAGTTTAGCATACATGGCCTATCTACACTAATAATAAAACTGTTCGATGTAACATTTCAGTGCATAGAAATAAATTTTCAAAAACTTATGACGACAGCTTCTAAAATTATTAAGATCTCAAAAATATAGTAGGTAATAAAAATGTTTGTTTGACTGTTTGTCTGTTTATTCTGGCACCACTTAAAAATTACGTAATGTACTATGATGATTTTTTATTAGTAAGGTCTTTGGCTATATTAAACACACGGTTATAAAATAATTAAATAATCACACTTCTATAGGCGTGAACATGGGTAATTAAGGTTTTAAGATAATTAATTATATCTCCGAAACTAATCAAGTACATATAATAAAATTTACTGGGTACCAAAAGCTAAAAAATAATTAGAAAATATATTAGGTATAAATAAAAAATAATACGAAAACTAACCACTAAAAATTTACCATTTTACAAAATTCACCCCCTAAGGCGTAAAAAAGACGTGAATAGAAAAATTAGATAAACCTTATATCTTTGAATCAATTCAAGTATAAGAATAGATATTAGGAACAAACAGTAAAAATTCAAAAACTACCAACCACAAAATTAATATTTTGCGAAATTCACATCATTAGGGTTAAGAAAAAGGGATGAATATTATTTTGCGATAAATTATTAGATATCCGAAGCTAATCAAACATTATATTTGATAATGAGGGATTAATTACAAATACACGAAAACTAACATCTATAATTTAACTTCTAATAGGTAAAAAAGTTATAAATATGTATTGTAGATAACAAATTATATCTCCGAATATAATCTGACGTCGTACCGACCATGGCCGTTAAGCCCGTGCTCCGCACCGCCAGTACCGTATCCTGCCGGATTGAGTCAGGCGAGCACCTCGGGCGTGACCCCAATAGACAACAAACCTCATTAACAGTCACCGCGGCCACTGGCCTTAATTAAAATGCCCGTGACTATGATCAAGTCAGAATAGGAGAAATCCCTCTAAAACAATTCGCAGTGGGACAATATGTTAGTAAATTTACAGTCGCCAACTTGATGTCACAATTTACATAATTAAATACATTAAAACCATTGTTAAGCCTTAAGCACCTAATTACCAGGTGCTACATTTTAATTGGGCACCTGGAACATGTTTTAACTGGTAATAAAGTAAATTCAATTAATTTAAGTTTTTTGACGCCGACTCACAAAGAAGAGAAAGTTTCTCTTCCTTGCGAGGCGGCCATGTTCGGCAGTCTCCAACCACTCCGCGCCGTGAACAGACGTGTGTCTGTGGGCAGCATCCAAGTTTTCTTTCTTTGATTATTTTATTCTGTACTAAATCCTTAAATTTAAAACCTTTTATTAATTCACCGCTGCCCACGTCGACTCGGCGCGTATTTTGCGGAGCCGGGCCTATCCCGACCGCCTTCAGTGTGATACCGCGCTACGTACCGTATCACAGAACGTACGGTACTGGCCGACTCCAGCGGAAGTGTTTATACTTAAGGACGCCGTGCATATGCCTTCCGGCTGCACACACGTAAGTGTTTCACCGAATATAGGAGCCCACTCATAGAGCCCCCCCTGCACCCGTTAACTTTCGGCGCTGGCCGTCTCCAGCGAGCATCGACCCACGTCCCGCGAGACTGCGTGGTAACCATTGTCACGTAGTGTTGTGTTTAGTGTTGGTGAGAATTTTTGTAGCGGGATTGAACCGCGGAGCGGATTTGTAGAGTGTACCGTGTACCCACATGGACCCCCGGTGAAACTCCCAAATTAAATGTATTCTCGCCAACTCGTATATCATTTTCCGTGATTCCCCGTCCTCTACATGGCCGAGCGGCCTTCACAGTCAAGGTAGAACCATTCAGGTTACCTTTAAGCTGTGTACCTGGCGGGGAACGCGGGGGCAGAGTACCAACGACCCCACACCAACGGCCTAGCAGCCAGTTAGCCTGGCGCCCCTCTGGACAACAAGAGCATCGCGACGCCCGTAGCACCCGTCAGGTACCCCCCGGGCCTTTCACAGAGGTCGGGTGATGGCAAATGGCGCCCAACGTGGGGCATAACTACAGCCAAACATCACAAAAAAAAGCAGCAAGATCAGACAAAGGGGACAGAAGACGGCCATTTTGGACGCACGCAGTGGAATTTGGCGCACAGAAGAGAAGCGACAAAGGGACAACCCGGAAGAGCGCGTCACCGCCCGCGCCGACCCTCGCCAACTTTCACTTTCACCCCCACCCCTCCCCTTTGGGCCTTCAGCGAACATCCTCGCCCGCACACCCCCTCCCCCACAAACCTTCACATCCTCGCGCTCTCCGCTTTGTGCGGCTGTCCGGGCGCTCTCGGCCACCGCTACACACGGCTATCCGCATCCCCCCCTTCGCAGTGGCTAGTCTCGGCTCTCCCTTTTGTGCGGCTGTCCGGGCGCCTCTCGGCCAGAGGCCCGAATCAGCGCGCGCGCCAACCCCCCCCCCCCTCACCGCTCTTCTTACGCCGGGAGTCTGTTTGTAAACAGAGCCACGTGCGCGCACGAAGCGACTGTCAACACCGACGCGCCGTGCGACGCAATGGCAGACAGACTCAAGATGAACACCTGTCGAGTCTGCTACTGGCCACAGGGCAGGGACCTGGTAATGGGGAAAGCGAACCCTCTACAGACATGTAAATGCGCACCGGATTACAACTTGCCGCCAATCAAGGTCGAAGCGCTCATAGAACCGTGGCACGACAGCACGGAGACGGAATTACAGGCGTGAACACCACCGGTGGACCACACATCCCTACCGAGCCGTACCACCCCGGCCATCACCGCCCCCCCAACCACCCACGCCAGCGACTGGAGCTCGCACCCTGGCCATGCGACGCACGTGCTGGACATCACCGAGGCCAAGTGCGTGTGGCCCGGCCTGGAAGACCTGGCACAAACCCTGCCGCCCCGCAGAGCGACTCTGCCAGAGTTCGCCGGAGCCCCGCACGAGGACTAAGGGGAATTCCTGACACAGTGCGAGGCGTGTCTGACCGGGTGCCGGGCGCACCAATCGGAGTAGGCAGAGCGGATCAGCGAGCAGCTGCGAGGGACCGCTCGGAGCTGGTGGAGCATGTGGGGCCGGTTTGCCATGCCATGGGGCGAGTTTACGGACACGTTCCGACACCAGTTCGACACAGGATCGCCCCTCGTCGAGTGTTCCGCCTCATTCTATGGGGCTCGGCAGAAGTACAGCGAGGCAGTGGAGGCGTTCATCGCCGCCAAACTCCAATTGTTTCGCCGCATCTCGCCCGGCACCCCCCTGTCTGGGGCACTGCCCATCATCACGGGCTTAGTGAGGGACGAGCTGCAGCCCTTTCTGCATCGCTGCCACACCGGCGGTGTAGCTGAGTACGTGCAGGAAGCACGCGAGACAGAACGCAACTTCCAGAGAGCCTGCAAGCGCGGCCCGACCACGAGCACCCGAGGAGGTGACAGCCCACCAGAAGCCCGGCGGAACACCGCACTACGGGACTCACCCTCACACCAACACCGAGGACTACGAGCCATCGAGGCGCCGCCAACTTGGCGAGCGGAGTGACCGCGGGACGCCGGAGCACGGGAGCAAGTCCCCCTGTGTCGCTTGGGATGCCCGCGTGGCGAACGCCACTGGCACAGCGAGTGCCCGTGGGGATTCCAGGCGGCGCGACCCGCCACACCGCCACGCCAGGAGACGCACGTGGTACCACCTCCGCCACAGCGCACCAGCCCGGCCCAGTCGGGAAACGGCTCCCGGGGGGACCGGGATTAAAGCTCCCTCTCCCCGCACAGACCATCAACCCCGCGCCTGGCGGGATGCGCGCCCTCCCGACCTTGGGACAGCTGGGCCGCCCGCGGGACAACCTGTTCCGCATCCCCATGGAGGTCAACGGCCGGCCAGCTGCCGCGCTCGTCGACACGGGAGCGAGCGACGTGTTCGTACGCCCCGCGTTCGTGCCCGCAGGCACGTTGCATCCGGGCAGCGGCGAGCTGCACCTGGCTACCACCACACACACCGGGCGGATGCTGGGGCATGCTTAGATCGTGGTGAGTACGCAGGAATTAAATAGTAGTGTGTCCGCAGTAGTCGTGCAAGACTTGTGTGAGGAGGTGGTGCTAGGACTCTCCTGGTTGGTCCAGCAAGATGCGGTCTTGGAGCTAGGACCCCCCGCCTCAACCTGGGAAGAGCCGAGAGGTACGTGGTGTACGCACTAGGACAGACGCCCCCCCCCCCCCCCCGACAGGACGCGGTGCTGACCCTGGCGGACGTGCGCCACGACGTCCCCCCCTCCTACCAGGCTGAGGTAAACAAGGTGCTCGCCGCCCGACCCGAAGTGTTTGCCGTGGACGGAACCTTGAGGCGGACCACCGTCACCGAACATTGCATCCCCACCATGACTGATGACCCAGTGTTCGACCCACCTCGCGGCTATGGGTTTCGCGAGCAGCGAATCTTCCGGGAGCAGGTGGACGAGATGATGCATGATGGAGTCATCGAGCCGTCCCACAGCCGGTACAATGCGTGAATTGTGCTGGCCAACAAGAAAGACGGGACAAGCCGATTCTGTGTGGACTTCCGGCTGTTAAATGCCGTGACCGTCAGCGCCCCGCCCCCCCAGATTAGCGTCGAGGCCACCGTAACCGGCTTGGGAAGGGCCCAGGTCTTCAGAATCTTGGACCTGAAGTCCGGGTACTGGCAAGTGCCCATACGACGCGGGGACCGGGAGAAGATGGCGTTCACGGTGCCAGACGGTGGGAGGTTCCAGTTCAGTGCCATGCCGTTCGGCCTAAAGTGCGCCCCGTCCACCTTCCAGTGAATGAAGACCCGTGTGCTGGAGGGCTACATCGGGCAGTTCACCCTAGCATACCTGGATAACATCATAGTGTACTCAGACACCTGGGAGGACCACTGCCGCCACCTGGCCTTGGTGATGGAGCGGTTGGCCACAAACCACCTGATGGCCAACCCAGCCAAATGCCATCTCGGAGCCGCCGAGGTCGACTTCCTGGGCCACGTGGTCAATGCGGAGGGGAACGGCCCCCAACTAGGTCACCTCCAGCAGATCGCGATGGCAGAAGTCCCACGCACCCGGAAGCAACTGCAGCGCTTCATCGGGCTGCTGAACTGGCTCCGTAACTATATTCCAAATTTTTCACAAGTCATCGCACCTCTGACAGATCTGTTGTCACCCCAAGTCCGCTACCACTGGGACTCGCCCGCCCAGACGGCATTCGAGGCCGTCAAGAGTGCGTTCACCCGGTGCCACACACTGGCCCGCATCGACCCCGAGCGCCCACTCGTCCTCCAGATGGACGCAAGCGCCCTGGGAACCAGAGCCGTGCTGTACCAGGTGAACGACCACGGAGAACGGTAGGTGGTGGACTACGCCAGCGCGAAGTTCGGCGCGGCAGAGAGGCGGTACAACAGCAACGAACAGGAGTGCTTGGCGGTGGTGTGGGCCGTGAAGAAATACCGTCCACACCTGGAGGGAAGGCATTTCACCCTCCGCACCGACAACCGCTGCCTCACCTGGCTCCACACCATGCAGGGGAGGAAGGGGAAGTTGATCCGCTGGGCACTGCTCCTACAGTCATTGGACTTTACGGTCGAGCACGTGCCAGGCGCGGAAAATCAGCTCCCCGACCTACTCTCGCGCGAGCCAGACGGCAGACAGGAGGTGCTGGACGAAGAGGATTGGGACGAAATCCTGCCTCCCTCCCACACCAGCACGACTGCCGACGGACACCCTACCTGCACCCGCCTCACGCTCAGCGTAGAAGGGACCGAAGACCCTCCCAGTACCGAGGCCGACCTGGAGCAACGCGTCCTCACGGCCCAGCGCCGCTCGCCGGACGCCGACCGGCGCCGCGTAACAGCGCGCGGAGGAGACCACCCCACCTGGCAGCTCCGGGATGACCGGGTCATGAACAGACCACCGGGGGAAGAGGACGAGTGGAAGACCTACATCCCACCCGAAGCGCGCGAGGCAACACTGCGATTATACCACGATCATGACCTCGCCGGACACCCAGGCTCGGACCAGACCTGGAGAGCTGCCTGCCAGTACTACCACTGGCCGGGGGTGAACCGGGATGTCCGGGTCTATGTCCGGGGGTGCGAGGTCTGCCAGCGCCGCAAGGCCCGCAGAGGCGACGGCACGCAGCAACAGCAGCCTCGCCAGCCGTCAACACCGTTCCAGACGCTCGCACTGGACGTGATGGGGCCGTACCCCCGCTCGCTGCGGGGTAAGCGCTTCCTAGTGGTCGTGACCGACATGTTCACCCGCTGGACAGAAGCCTACCCCTGCGGTAACGCACGGGCGGCCACCATCATCGAAGTCCTGACGCGCGAGTTCCTCACTTGGTTCGGCTACCCGGTGTCCGTCTTGACGGACAACGGCGGCCAGTTCCTGGGGGCCCGGTGGAGAGGGTGGTGCCAAGAGGCGCACATCATCCACCACACCACACCCTCATACCACCCCAGGTCCAATCCGACCGAGCGCAGGAATCAGGATCTGAAAACTCAACTGCGGCTGTGCCTAGGGGAGGACCACACCCAGTGCGACCGCCACTTCGCCGACGCACTGTTCTGCGTCCGGCGGCGCGTGAACGGGGCCACTGGGATGACCCCCGCCGAGATGATCCAGGGGCGTAACCTGCCGCTGCCCGGCGAGCTGGCAACACATGGTGTACCGCACCCGGGAGAGCAACCGGAGGAGCGCGATGACAACCCCACTACAGTCAGGGAATCACGCCCCAGACACCGCGACCCCCGGCACAACTGCGGGCCGGCGATCGGGTGTACGCCCGAGCGTACCCCCTGTTGGCAGCGCCGCGCAATTACTGCGCCGGTGTCGCTCCCCGCTGGGAGGGGCCCTACACCGTGACGCGGCGCCTGGGGGCAACGTCCTACATGGTGGACTTGGGCGGCCGCCGCATGCAAAGATCCACTGGGACCACCTGCAAGTGGCGACGACCCCCGGGTAACCACTCCCGACCGAACCCGAACATGGGGACACGGCAGATGGACCAGACATCCCCCTTGATGCACTCCCTCCTGGAGGACTGGAGCAACAGCGAGAGGAAGCCGAGGACACCGCTCCAGACGAGCCCGAGTACATCACCGACGGGGAACTGGACGTAGACGCACCCCAAGACCCCGGCGAGGCACCCTGTCCCGCAGAAACCGCGCCACGGGGGAGGCCCCCGAGAGCAAGTCGCCCCCGCGGCATGAGGAACCTACGGAGACTCACACCATGCCGCGCCGGCGGAGAAGGGGCCGGCCCCGCCACGCCAGGTGCCGGGTGACAGAAGTCGCGGGGGACGACTCCGAAGACCCCGCCAGAGTGACCCCTGACCCCGAACCCATCATATACGACCCAGACGAGGACGAAGAGGAGTCGCCCCCGAGCCCGACCAGAGGTGATTGGGGGCAGGCGGCCTCCTTTGCCGATGCAACTTTCCGCATCACCGTCATACAACTGTGCGAGGAGGGGGCTGAACGTCCCCGTCGGACACGACGCAGACCAGCGAGGCTGCAGGAGTTCATCCTGAACACCACCCCAGGGCAGAGCTCACCCAGTCCGGCACTGATGCCCGAGCGAGAACGCCAGCCCTACGGATGGCAAGGCCCGACGAGCCCCGAGGGGAGTAGCCCGCGAGAGTGCCCCCGATGGGACCACCGAACCCCGGCCCACCTGACCGAGTACGTCCTGGGCAATATCCTCACGTTCGCCTGTGCCGACACTCCATGCGCCGTGGTGCCGCCATCCGGCCCAGCTGCCCTCGCAGCAACCAAGGCGGCGTCCGCCTGCGCCGACACTCCATGTGCCGTGGTGCCGCCATCCGGCCCAGCTGCCCACACAGCGACCGAGGCGGCGTCCGCCTGCGCCGACACTCTATGCGCCGCGGTGCCGCCTCCAGGCCCAGCTGCCCACGCAGCGACCGAGGCGGCGTCCACCTGCGCCAGCACCTCATGCGTCGCGGTGCCGCCTCCCGGCCCAGCTGCCCACGCAGCGACCGAGGCGGCGTCCGCCTGCGCCGACACTCCATTCCCCGCGGCGCCGCCTCCCGGCCCAGCTGCCCACGCAGCGACCGAGGCGGCGTCCACCTGCGCCAGCACCTCATGCGCCGCCTGCGCTAAAACGCCACGCGCCATGGGATCGCGTGTCGAAGGGTACCGGCTGTGCTAGGGGGCGTCGTACCGCGGGCTTCCACAGGGGGGGCGGGGGGGAAATTACACGTCGTACCGACCATAGCCATTAAGCCCGTGCTCCGCACCACCAGTACCGTATCAAGTTTTCGGAGCACGCCCCTTGCCCAGCCTGATTGAGTCAGGTGAGCGCCTAGGGCGTGACCCCAATAGACATAATGAAACTTAAAGGTACGGAACCCCGGAGGCTCGAACCCATAATTCAATTAAGGGAAAAGCCATTAGTACGTAATTACTAATTACCCGACATGTAATAAGTGCGTCGTAGCCACTCCGGGCGAGTACACCACGCACGGAGCAGACAACAAACCTCATTAACAGTCACCGCGGCCACTGGCCTTAATTAAAATGCCGGTGACTATGATCAAGTCAGAATAGGAGAAATCCCTCGAGAACAATTCACAGTGGGACAATATGTTAGTAAATTTACAGTCGCCAACTTGATGTCACAATTTAAATAATTAAATACATTAAAACCATTGTTAAGCCTTAAGCACCTAATTACCAGGTGCTACATATTAATTGGGCACCTGGAACATGTTTTAACTGGTAATAAAGTAAATTCAATTAATATAAGTTATTTACGCCGACTCACAAAGAAGAGAAAGTTTCTCTTCCTTGCGAGGCGGCCATGTTCGGCAGTCTCCAACCACTCCGCGCCGTGAACAGACGTGTGTCTGTGGGCAGCATCCAAGTTTTCTTTCTTTGATTATTTTATTCTGTACTAAATCCTTAAATTTAAAACCTTTTATTAATTCACCGCTTCCCAAGTCGACTCGGCGCGTATTTTGCGGAGCCGGGCCTATCCTGACCGCCTTCAGTGTGATACCGCGCTACGTACCGTATCACAGAACGTACGGTACTGGCCGACTCCAGCGGAAGTGTTTATACTTAAGGACGCCATGCATATGCCTGCCGACTGCACACACGTAAGTGTTTCACCGAATTTAGGAGCCCGCTCATAGAGCCCCCCCTGCACCCGTTAACTTTCGGCGCTGGCCGTCTCCAGCGAGCATCGAACCACGTCCCACGAGACTGCCGCGGTAACCATTGTCACGTAGTGTTGTGTTTAGTGTTGGTGAGAATTTTTGTAGCGGGATTGAACCGCGGAGCGGATTTGTAGAGTGTACCGTGTACCCACATGGACCCCCGGTGAAACTCCCAAATTAAATGTATTCTCGCCAACTCGTATATCATTTTCCGTGATTCCCCGTCCTCCACACGGCCGAGCGGCCTTCACAGTCAAGGTAGAACCATTCAGGTTACATTCAAGCCGTGTACCTGGCGGGCCACGTGGGGGCAGAGTACCCACGACCCCACACCAACGGCCTAGCAGCCCGCTAGCCTGGCGTCCCTCTGGACAACAAGAGCATCGCGACGCCCGTAGCACCCGTCAGGTACCCCCCGGGCCTTTCACAGAGGTCGGATGACGGAAAATCAAACATTAGAATAGATATTGGGTACCAAAAATAAACGTACGAAATTACCAAACTGAAAATTACCATTTAGCGAAATTCATTCCTTAAGGAGTGAAAAGGGGAAGAAAAATTTAAGATAAATAATATCAACGAATTTAATCATACATAACAAAATATATAAGGTACTAAAAATTGGTTGTCTTTAAAGTCGGTTTACGGACGATAGTTTTACGTAACAAGTCATAACAAAACATTGATGAAATGATTGCATACTTTTATGAATAAAATTGGATCATTTTTATTTTAATAATAAAAGAATAAATAATTTAAATTATACTAGTAATCAGATTTTTTAAATGCAAAAATAATTAACCTTTATTGCCAAAATTGTTGTTGTAATAAGCAATGAAATCCACATTAACCTTTTACTTCATTTTATAAACAGTCGACGAAACAGTTCATGTGTAGATGACAGTAGTATGTTATGGGGGCTCCTGAAACTGGCGCTGGCGCGTGGTGCCGGTGCCGGTGTCCGCCATCTTGGATTGTGACGTCACGGCGGCCATCTGGGATGAGCGTAATGGGACAAGTAGTACATTGAACTTTGACCCTCAAAATTCGCCAAAATCGGGCAAAAATTGCCCAAAATTCCTCAAAACTCGCCAAAATTTAGATTTCTTAGGAAAAAAATTCCGCCAAAAAATCTCAAAAAATTCCACAATTCAAAAATTAGGATTTAGAAAATCCTCAAAAGTCGTTTTGCCCTAGAAAGAACCCAAATTCCTAAAAATGGCTTAAGCATCCATGTCTAAAGCCTCTGGTAAGCCATTTCTAGGAACAAGGATACCTTGATCGTCATCATGGATCATGACGTCACCGTTGCAAATTTCGTTATGGTCGCCATCTTTAACTTTTTTATTTATTATCCGATATTAATGAAAAAAAATTTAAATTTATAAAAAAAATTAAATAATAAAATTTAAATAAATTATTTATAAAAATCATACATCAACGACACGGAGCTTGGAGTCCTCGGTTCGAACCCGGTGAGGGCAAAAAAAATGGCGACCGATCCTTCCCTCACAGTGGTTGCAGGCAGACTGACTCCCACCACTTTTTTTCAAAGCATATATAACGTCATCTAGTATGACGTCATGTCCGCCATCTTGTCTTCGATGCTGGAAGCCATCATCATTGTATTGTCGGCGAGAGTGCGCTGATGACATGTTAGTTTAATTCTTACCCGCTAGAGTGCAGTAATCATTTATTATTACTGTGACATCCGCCATCTTGTCATTTGGCCACCATCTTGGAATCGTGTAATTATTTAGATAGAAATTCGGGAAAAATTCCATAATTCATTAAATAAATCACTCATTAATTTACATATTGATCCGATCGACTAAGGTCCTTGGTTCGATACCCGATCGATGCAATAATATTTAATTTTAAGTAAAAATACCTAAAAAATGACAGGTTCGAAAATAAAACACAAGTTCTTTTACAAAATAAATTTTATTACTTCATTTCTATTTTACTACAGGATCACCTGCAAAGGTTAGCAATCTTACAAAAATTTAGGTCCGCATAGGCGTGAAATGACTAATTCTTAGCTCCAATCGGTTTATACTAGACAGAGTCCAACCAGAACCTTTACAGACATAGTCCTCCTCTTCTTGACAGAGTTTCTGGATACCGTTTTTAACAGTTTGCTTGACATCGTTAGAACTGTAAATTACTGCAGCCGATGTCTTGAATGCACACTTCTTCACTTTATCATCGAACGGATACGGCTTTCCATATATACAGTCCAACCACAAGTTATATTTCAAAGGTCCGTTTGTTGCTACGTCATCAGTAAGCTGATTGATTATGTCCTGTCTGATATCATCAAGAAAATTACAAATGTCCTTCGACTCGCTTAACGTACTTGGATAATAGTAGTCTTTCAACGTTCCACGAAATGCAGACTGTGCCAAGTAGAAGCCATTATCGTTTACTTGTAATGCACCGAACACAGTCTCAGGTTTATTTTCATGTCCAGACGTCATAGCAATCGGTTGCTGCACATCCGTTTTTTTGCTTGTACGCTCACGAGCCACCAATCTAAACCTAGGAGTCGAACAGTCTACAGGTAGTTCAGCAGTAGGCGCACAGACTTCACCTTTACATTTTTTCACATGATTTCGCAAACTGTCAATTCGATTAAACCATTTAAGGCACTCATCACAGCGAAACTTCATGCGAGAAAGATTCTTATTGCATTTACTCCTCTCATGTCTTCGTGCATCATGGGAAAATGCGAACGATGTATCACAGTAGCTGCAAGGATACCGTGATGATGAAGTCGAGCCTTTCACACCTGATCCAGGTACTGGTGTTGCAACAGTAGTACCATTTCCAGGCATACTCTTATGAACTTCAATACATCGTTGTTGTATAGAAACCTTTACTTTCTGCCGCACAGCAGCGCCTTTACATGTCTACAAGTGCGTTTTCATATTATCTTTTCTGGAAAACCGCTTATGACACTTCTCACAACCAAACATGTTGCGAGGAGGATTCTTAGCACATTCTCTCATCTCGTGTCGACGAGCATTGCTGCTGTTTGAGAAAATCTTGTCGCAGTAACGACATCGATGTTCGTTTATTGATGTCGATTCGCCATCTATTGAGTTCTCCATCGAGGGCGAAACAGCGTTCGGCGAGGTTTCCTGTACAGCCAGCACCAAAGGGACTAAAGTCTCTTCAGCTGATGGTGGAACAGCACATATCGAAGTCTCCTCCAGTGTTGTCAGAGGCGTTGCCAACGGGATCTGAACCAACATCGTCGACGCTGACGTCATGGTTCCCGTAGTCGATGGTACATACTCCATCTAGTTCAACGTTAAAGTCAGTAAAGATGCCATCGAGTTCGCAAGAACAAGTAATTACGCAATTTATGCACCAGATTAAACAAACTAGGTGATCCTTACCCCGCCGACGTCAGTAACAAACTGAGTGTCCTGCTGTCTAGGACTCGCTTATATACATGCACCGTATGAAATAATACGCTAGTCAAATCAAGAACCATTTACAATTATACTAGAGTCAAATCTACAAATTATAAAGAGGAAAATTTGATCGAAAAAAAAATTCGATCTCTCCATAATACGCCAGGCTCCAAGAGCTACAATTCGCGTCATCAGATCCATCTACATTTTGCTCCTATGCTTCAATTGACCATTAGCGTCAAGTGCTCCAACAGCTCCATCAGCTCCAACACGTAATGTACGCAATGTACGCGCAATACATGCAATTTACGTGCAATAAATGTAATGATCACACAGTACACACAGGAAACGGAACATATACACAAAGTACTCACAGGAAACGGAACGTACACACAGTACACACAGGAAACTAAACGTACACACAGTACACACAGGAAACGAAACGTTTACACACACAGTACACACAGGAAACGGAACGTACACACAGTACAAACAGGAAACGAAACGTACACACAGTACACACAGGAAACGAAACGTATACACACAGTACACACACAGTACACACAGGAAACTGAACGTACACACAGTACACACAGCAAACGAAACGTACACACAGTACACACAGGAAACGAAACGTATACACACAGTACACACAGGAAACGGAATGATCACACATACAGTAGCGGAAACGCACAGGCTTAGTTGGAACTCAGAATATAAGAAATAAAAACATTAAATTTTTACTTTCAATATTTATTACTTCTCAACATTACACAAATACAAGTAAAATAAGCCATTATTGTATGTAGCCAGCTTTCCTCAGTTCTTTGAGTATGAAGGATATTTCTTTGATGCATGAATAGTTTCCTGCACAAAGCGAGCCATGTAGAAGTCTTAGCCGGTGAACCATAGGGTTTGGATCTTTCCATGATGTGTAATCAATCTCTTCTACCACCATCTTACTTGCTTGTTTATTATAAATACTGTTAATATCACAATCACCCCAGTGATCATAATAAGCATTATCAGATTTATTATAACACGACGTTTCCACCGTTTCGGTCTCAGAACATCGCCACATTCTTCGATCTTGTCAGCTCTAGGTGCTTCATCACAATCTATGCCTTTGTCAACAGCCTCAGAGTCACTGTAACAATCACTGTAGAAGACATCCTCTTCACTCAGATTACCGTATGAATTCGCTATCGATGATGTCGAAGTGTCATCGTCTTCATGCTTCCTTTTTAGGAAAACATCATTTTTACAAGGAATGGAGGATCTACTGAATATAGGATTGAATGTATTCTTACTTTTCACAGTGTTGATACTTCCATTAGTTTCAGTCTTCCCGAAGCCATTAGCAAACATTCAGGCTTGTACTAGAACTCTATCTTTGCTCAACAATGAGAAGTTCACAAGCTAGCAGAATGTTTGAATTTTTTTCGTTTTTATTTTTAATTTTTTATTATTATTTTTTTGTATTTTTATGATATCAAAGAAAACTTGTGGCGGTTTTCTCCGTGTGCTACAGATTATTCTTGCCAATATTATGATGGTTTTCTCCGTGTGCTCCTGATTATTCTTATCAATATTTTGATGGTTAATCCGTGTGCTTGCGATCATTCCTGCGGTTTCGGTCAAAGGTCAAGGTCACACCCATCCAAGATGGCCGCCGTGACGTCGCAATCCAAGATGGCGGACCGTGAGAAATCTGAGAAGCACTAGCAGGAAGGACGAACTTTTTTCTCTTTGGAGACTATCGAAGCCAACCTCCCTTTGCGATCGATAGTGAGCGTTCCGCATCCCACATTAATGAAATAGACATTATTTACCTGCAAGCAACACGTGGCGACATCTGTTGACGACAGCCAGAACTACTTGCATCAATTTGCTTTGCATTAGATAACTTAACTCTCGCTGATGAAATATTTCAAAAACTCTATTTAAGAAATGGTTCCAATTGGAGAAAACTGACAGTTTGAATCTAACATAAGTCACAGAAGCTACCATGGATCGTGGTTAGTTATCTTCAGCTGAATCGGAAGGAAGCCGCTGTAGATAGTGTGGCAAGGATTTTGCCATGAGAAGAAATGCTAGACGTCATTAGAAGAATGATTGTGCTAGAAACCCACTACGCAACATGTTAAGCTGTAATCGTTGTAGCAGGTTGTTAACACGAATTGACAGCTTAAAAATACATGGTAGAACATGTAAAGTCAAGACTACTTACGGCATAGAGGACACCGATGGATCCACTAGACTAAGGAAGAGTGATCTGCATTACGACAATAATTTTCCTTGTCCTGAGCGTGATGGTATTAGCTCACCCGATCGTGAGGAAGAACATAAATTGAAGGATGCTAATGGCTTCGTGAAGACTGAAACTAATGGAAGTATCAACACCGTGAAAAGTGAGAATACATTCAAGCCTATATTCAGTAGATCCTCCATTCTTTGTAAAAATGATGGACTTCTAAAAAGGAAGCATGAAGACGATGACACTTCGACATCATCGATAGCGAATTCATACGGTAATCTGGGTGAAGAGGATGTCTTCTACAGTGATTGTTACAGTGACTCTGAGGCTGTTGACAAAGGCATAGACTGTGATGAAGCACCTAGAGCTAACAAGATCGAAGAATGTGGCGATGTTCTGAGACCGAAACGGCGGAAACGTCGTGTTATAATAAATCTGATAATGCTTATTATGATCACTGGGGTGATTGTGATATTAACAGTATTTATAATAAACAAGCAAGTTAGATGGTGGTAGAAGAGATTGATTACACATCATGGAAAGATCCAAACTTAATGGTTGACCGGCTAAGACTTCTACATGGCTCGCTTTGTGCAGGAAACTATTCATGCATCAAAGAAATATCCTTCATACTCAAAGAACTGAGGAAAGCTGGCTACATACAATAATGGCTTATTTTACTTGTATTTGTGTAATGTTGAGAAGTAATAAATATTGAAAGTAAAAATTTAATGTTTTTATTTCTTGTATTCTGATTTCCAGCTAAGCCTGTGTGTTTCCGCTACTGTATGTGTGATCAATCCGTTTCCTGTGTGTACTGTGTGTATACGTTTAGTTTCCTGTGTGTACTGTGTGTACGTTTCGTTTGCTGTGTGTACTGTGTGTACGTTCAGTTTCCTGTGTGTACTGTGTGTATGTTCCGTTTCCTGTGTGTGTACTGTGTGTATGTTCCGTTTCCTGTGTGTGTACTGTGTGTATACGTTTCGTTTCCTGTGTGTACTGTGTGTACGTTTCGTTTCCTGTATGTACTGTGTGTGTATAAGTTTCGTTTCTTGTGTGTACTGTGTGTGTATACGTTTCGTTTCCTGTGTGTACATTTCGTTTCCTGTGTGTACTGTGTGTACGTTCCGTTTCCTGTTAGTACTTTCTGTATATGTTCCGTTTCCTGTGTGTACTGTGTGATCATTACATTTATTGCACGTAAATTGCATGTATTGCGCGTACATTGCGTACATTACGTGTTGGAGCTGATGGAGCTGTTGGAGCACTTGACGCTAATGGTCAATTGAAGCATAGGAGCAAAATGTAGATGGATCTGATGACGCGAATTGTAGCTCTTGGAGCCTGGCGTATTATGGAGAGATCGAATTTTTTTTTCGATCAAATTTTCCTCTTTATAATTTGTAGATTTGACTCTAGTATTATTGTAAATGGTTCTTGATTTGACTAGCGTATTATTTCATACGGTGCATGTATATAAGCGAGTCCTAGACAGCAGGACACTCAGTTTGTTACTGACGTCGGCGGGGTAAGGATCACCTAGTTTGTTTAATCTGGTGCATAAATTGCGTAATTACTTGTTCTTGCGAACTCGATGGCATCTTTACTGACTTTAACGTTGAACTAGATGGAGTATGTACCATCGACTACGGGAACCATGACGTCAGCGTCGACGATGTTGGTTCAGATCCCGTTGGCAACGCCTCTGACAACACTGGAGGAGACTTCGATATGTGCTGTTCCACCATCAGCTGAAGAGACTTTAGTCCCTTTGGTGCTGGCTGTACAGGAAACCTCGCCGAACGCTGTTTCGCCCTCGATGGAGAACTCAATAGATGGCGAATCGACATCAATAAACGAACATCGATGTCGTTACTGCGACAAGATTTTCTCAAACAGCAGCAATGCTCGTCGACACGAGATGAGAGAATGTGCTAAGAATCCTCCTCGCAACATGTTTGGTTGTGAGAAGTGTCATAAGCGGTTTTCCAGAAAAGATAATATGAAAACGCACTTGTAGACATGTAAAGGCGCTGCTGTGCGGCAGAAAGTAAAGGTTTCTATACAACAACGATGTATTGAAGTTCATAAGAGTATGCCTGGAAATGGTACTACTGTTGCAACACCAGTACCTGGATCAGGTGTGAAAGGCTCGACTTCATCATCACGGTATCCTTGCAGCTACTGTGATACATCGTTCGCATTTTCCCATGATGCACGAAGACATGAGAGGAGTAAATGCAATAAGAATCTTTCTCGCATGAAGTTTCGCTGTGATGAGTGCCTTAAATGGTTTAATCGAATTGACAGTTTGCGAAATCATGTGAAAAAATGTAAAGGTGAAGTCTGTGCGCCTACTGCTGAACTACCTGTAGACTGTTCGACTCCTAGGTTTAGATTGGTGGCTCGTGAGCGTACAAGCAAAAAAACGGATGTGCAGCAACCGATTGCTATGACGTCTGGACATGAAAATAAACCTGAGACTGTGTTCGGTGCATTACAAGTAAACGATAATGGCTTCTACTTGGCACAGTCTGCATTTCGTGGAACGTTGAAAGACTACTATTATCCAAGTACGTTAAGCGAGTCGAAGGACATTTGTAATTTTCTTGATGATATCAGACAGGACATAATCAATCAGCTTACTGATGACGTAGCAACAAACGGACCTTTGAAATATAACTTGTGGTTGGACTGTATATATGGAAAGCCGTATCCGTTCGATGATAAAGTGAAGAAGTGTGCATTCAAGACATCGGCTGCAGTAATTTACAGTTCTAACGATGTCAAGCAAACTGTTAAAAACGGTATCCAGAAACTCTGTCAAGAAGAGGAGGACTATGTCTGTAAAGGTTCTGGTTGGACTCTGTCTAGTATAAACCGATTGGAGCTAAGAATTAGTCATTTCACGCCTATGCGGACCTAAATTTTTGTAAGATTGCTAACCTTTGCAGGTGATCCTGTAGTAAAATAGAAATGAAGTAATAAAATTTATTTTGTAAAAGAACTTGTGTTTTATTTTCGAACCTGTCATTTTTTAGGTATTTTTACTTAAAATTAAATATTATTGCATCGATCGGGTATCGAACCAAGGACCTTAGTCGATCGGATCAATATGTAAATTAATGAGTGATTTATTTAATGAATTATGGAATTTTTCCCGAATTTCTATCTAAATAATTACACGATTCCAAGATGGTGGCCAAATGACAAGATGGCGGATGTCACAGTAATAATAAATGATTACTGCACTCTAGCGGGTAAGAATTAAACTAACATGTCATCAGCGCACTCTCGCCGACAATACAATGATGATGGCTTCCAGCATCGAAGACAAGATGGCGGACATGACGTCATACTAGATGACGTTATATATGCTTTGAAAAAAAGTGGTGGGAGTCAGTCTGCCTGCAACCACTGTGAGGGAAGGATCGGTCGCCATTTTTTTTGCCCTCACCGGGTTCGAACCGAGGACTCCAAGCTCCGTGTCGTTGATGTATGATTTTTATAAATAATTTATTTAAATTTTATTATTTAATTTTTTTTATAAATTTAAATTTTTTTCATTAATATCGGATAATAAATAAAAAAGTTAAAGATGGCGACCATAACGAAATTTGCAACGGTGACGTCATGATCCATGATGACGGTCAAGGTATCCTTGTTCCTAGAAATGGCTTACCAGAGGCTTTAGACATGGATGCTTAAGCCGTTTTTAGGAATTTGGGTTCTTTCTAGGGCAAAACGACTTTTGAGGATTTTCTAAATCCTAATTTTTGAATTGTGGAATTTTTTGAGATTTTTTGGCGGAATTTTTTTCCTAAGAAATCTAAATTTTGGCGAGTTTTGAGGAATTTTGGGCAATTTTTGCCCGATTTTGGCGAATTTTGAGGTTCAAAGTTCAATGTACTACTTGTCCCGTTACGCTCATCCCAGATGGCCGCCGTGACGTCACAATCCAAGATGGCGGACACCGGCACCGGCACCACGCGCCAGCGCCAGTTTCTGGAGCCCCCAAAACATACTACTGATGACTTGTAATTAATTTTAAAAACTGGCGTTTAGCTATAAAGTTTAATTATAATTATGAACAAGTTTTCATATAAATAAACTGCAGTCAAATATCTATCATCAATTATATGAATCACCATAATTTTTTACTCAATTTTAACATAACCTATTATTACTGCACTCGCCGACAGCGTAACGGAACACAGCAAAACGGAGCATTGAGCGTAACAGAACACAGCGTAACGGGACACCGCGCAACGGAACAATGTGCTCAACGAGTAAATTTTTTCGTGCGTGCAGCCGGCATTCATCGATTTATTAGACGTTGTCACGTCAATAATAAATATACAAAAAGTACCATGAACAATGATACTATTTGGAAAAATCACTCTTAAGAAGAGAACTGGGGGTAAATAGGATTTTTAAATAAAATATTATATTTCTAAAGCTAAAAAATTAAGATAAACTATACTGGGTATTAATAACACTATGCAACATGATTTTATATGATTATCTGATCGTAGATGATCTAAATGTTTGTTTTTTTAAGTAGCATCTGTCGACGAGTGCAGTAATGATAGGTTATGTTTGATATTTTATTACAGTTTATTTATATGGAAAATTGTTCATAATTATATTTAAACGAAAAGTTAATGTGGTTTTCATTGCTTATTACTACAATAACTTCGGCAATAAAGGTTAATCATTGTTGCATTTTAAAAATCTGATTACTAGTATAATTTCAAGTATTTATTCTTTTATTATTAATAAAATAGCATCTGTCGGCGAGTACAGTAATAATAGGTTATGTTAAAATTGTCTAAAAAATTATGGTGATTCATATATTTGATGATAGATATTTGATTATAGTTTATTTATATGAAAACTTGTTCATACTTATATTTAAACTTTATAGCTAAACGCCAGTTTTTAAAATTAATTACAAGTCATCTACACATGAACTGTTTCGTCGACTGATTATAGAGTGAAGTGAAATGTTAATGTGGTTTTCATTGCTTATTACAACAATTTCAGCAATAAAGGTTCATTATTCTTGCATTTTAAAAATCTGGATACTAGTAAAATTTCAATTATTTATTCTTTTATTGTTACAATAAAAATTATTTTATTTTATTCATAAAAGTATGCAGTCATTTCATCAATGTTTTTTTTATGACGTTGTCACATTATACTATCGTCCGTAAACCGACTTTACAGACATCAAATTTTTTTTGTGCTTATTCCAGATATGCAATCCGTTTTTTTTATCACGTACAGTTTTGTTTACGCAAATTGAGGGTACTCATTATTTTATAAACGTAAATTTTACAAAGTGAATTTTCATTGCGAAGTGAAATTTTATTTTGGTAAGAGGGAATAGATGGCAAAACGTGTTACACTTAGATGGCTTTAGGAAGGAAAAGGTAATTCATTGTTTACATGCTGTAGTGTGAGGTTATATTTGGGAAGTGATTTCCCGTAATTGTTTAAAGAACCCAAACGTGTTTTTATGGTAGTTACGTAACTGCTACGCAGTCATCAGTAGTTTTGTGATAAATGTCTAATTTGCTTACTTCGGCATAAAGTTTGGTGATCAAGACAAAAACTTGGTACCACACAAGGTATGTCGTACATGTGTCGAATGGCTGATACTGGAAAAATGGTGATAAAAAATCAATTCCCTTTGCAATTCAAATGGTTTGGAGGGAACCACAAAATCACACTAACGACTCTTTATTTCTGTATGGTTAACTTTCAAGGTCATAACGCAATAACTAAGGACATTCAATATCCGAACATTCCTTCGGCCATACGACCAGTTATACATTGTGAACCTCTTCATATCCCAGTTCCACCTCCCGTGCTCGAAAAAGTTCTACAGGAGAGCAGTTCAGAAAATTAATGTGATAATGCTGATGATTACAAGTCTGAAGAAAATTCTGCGGCAAAATGATTCACTCAAAATTAACTTAACGATTTAACTCATGACTTAAAACATACAAAGTATGCTGCTCAATTGATTGAATCAAGATTGAAAGCAAAATATCTCCCACTACCTGGAGTTTTGTTCTCTTGGTATAGGACTCGAGAGAAGGAATTAATAAAATTCATTAAAGAAGAACACCTACTGGTTTATTGTTGTGATATTGAGGGTTCATTGACTTTCTTTAAAGCCACTTACAATCGAAGTGAGTGGAGGATATTAATAGACTCGTCCAAAAGTAGTCTCAAATGTGTAATTTTAAATTATGGAAATTTATTTGGTTCATTACTTATTGCACATTCAGTGCATCTCAAGGAAACATATGAAAATCTCAAAGTTCTGCTAAAATTCGTGAACTATGAAAAACATTCTTGGACAATTTGTGGTGACTTAAAAGTTGTTGGTATGCTAATTGGTCTACAATCTGGGTACACAAAAATGCCTTGTTTTATTTGTGAATGGGACAGCAGAGCCAAAAACAAACAATGGAAGCAGACAGACTGGCCCAAAAGAAAAATCCTACAACCCGGTTCACAGAACATAATAAATGATAAATGCACCACTTGTCAAATCTAACTCAACACATACCTACACCGTCCTCATTACGGTAATAGCTTGTGTTTAATATTGGCTATATTTTCGTATCACTGTCTGCTACATTATGTCTCAGCATAGTGTCGTATTAAAGTTCGTTTGGTTTAATTAGGTATTATTTATGTCGTTTCAATGTCGCAGATATTCTCACAGTATATCGTTGTACAACAGTTAATTCGTAAATGGGTTTAATTATGTATTGGTATTCTGTCACAGTATTCACAGTATATTGTCGTTCGAATAAAAGTTAATTTGTAAAATAAATATTTCTTATAGTATTCTCGTATTATTATTGCTAGGTATATTGTAGTGTTTCCTTGGCTGACACCGACTCCAAAAATAACAATAATTGTAACTACATTACCTACTTTCTTGCGTGGTAAACACATAGATCGTACCTATGTGCATATTGATGAGTAGAATAAGTAAGTTAATTTTTAAGTTGTAGAAGAATACGTAATTATTTTTTTTATTTTTTAGTGCATATTTATTTGTTTTTAGAATAGTTTTTTTAAGTCGGTTTTGTTTTAATTTATGTTTATTTTTTTTTATTTTAAGTAAATCTGAAGTACACTAATTAATTTTTCTGAATATGGATAGACCTACTAAATGAGCTGCTCATATAAGACAGCGCCGTTTAAATGAAACAAACGAAGTCAGGGAGAAACGCCTATCTCAACAGAGGAAATCTACCTCGAGGACAATTTCAAAAGAGACTTGCGAAGAGCGCAAAAATAGACCTTCGAAAATGTAGCTTTACATGAAAAAATTTTCAACAGGGAAAATATCGAAAAACGTAGTCACCGTCTCGGCTTGATCAACGATCGTCTACCGAATGAGACGGAGGAGCAACGTTCAAATCGTCTCAGCTTGATCCACGTTATGGTAGGTGACTCAAATAACCGGATAGCCTATAAAAGATTCGGTCGAGTATCGTTAATTTGATCCAAAGTATTGAATAGTTCCGTTACTTTGTCATAGATCCCATAATCAGAACATTACCAAACTTTCATAAACTACCCTTGAAGTACATCTTTTCCAATAAAAAAAAATCAGCGAAATCGGTTGGCGTGATATTCAGTTATTCGTCCATTTGTCGCGCACATACTTAATGCAAATTTAAGACTTATATATGTTCTAATGGATGCCCTTGTCAGAACTGGAAAAAATTGAAATTGGACCACACGGGAAGCACCAGATTTCAAATTAAAAAATAATCATCAAAATCGGTTCACCCAGTCGAAAGTTATGAGGAACAAACATGAAAAAAAATTACAGACGAATTGAGAACCTCCTCCTGTTTTAAAGCCGTTTAAAAATACAATGAATCGTGTAGAAAAAAATATACCTGGGATTCTTTAAAAGAAATTGTGGCCAAATTATCATACGTTAGAAGATATTACCAGAAATTGACAGAAAATACACAAAGATTCCTAAGATAGATTCGTATGGTAGGTAGGTAGTAAGTGGTGTAAGTAAAAATCCAAGTTCTGTTACTCAAAGTTTATTTATATATGTCATTACACTTAAATCTCACACAAGGATACAGTAACACTTTTCAATTTAAAAAAAAACATAACAGTTAAATGTTTACAAATGTTCCGCAGAAAACATTAAAGCAATATTTAACAAGGTCTCTCAAGATACCTAAACATAATGTACACTGAAAAGAATACATGAAATATAATTTTAGCGTAATATAACCTGAAAATAACCATACAAAATGCTGAATAAAATTTTCCAACTCATAATTAATGCTTAAATTGACACAGAAGGCATTTCAACACTAAACATTAAATAAGGTACAAGATAAAAAAAACACAACGCTTTGCTGTCTACAGATGGCTAAAACTAGAACGAAGAAACTTTATTTTACTGTGACCAAAAGACACTGGTATTTAAGTATTACATCTGAGACATTTTCTTATATGAACACTTAACAGTAACAATAAACTTTACACGCCATGAATTACAGGAAAGGGAGGGCAATATTTAGATTAAAAAAAAAAAAAAACACGTTTGTAATGAAGGAAAGATTAAAAGTTATTACACATGGAACTAGGCGTGAAGATTGAACATAAATACATTGAATTATTATATTAAATAAGAAATACAAAAAAGCATACACAAACAAATATACAACAGCGTGGTTTACCAAGGTAATTATTATGCTCTTACAAATTTATCCTTAAAAAGAAAATTTATCACAGTATCAAACCTCAAGGCTGTGGGCCTCAAACAGGCCAGAGACAAGAATCGTGTAAGACGTTTGCCAAGGAAATTAGTTCCTCAAGTTCAAATAAGCAGTGATTTGAATTTATTTATCGTTCTTGTCATAATACACACGTACTAACATGTATTGTGACTCTCACACTGAGTGTGGAGACGGGTGTTTACAACTAAGTGACTTTTTTACTTACTATTAAATACAATATATGTGGGATGTCATTTTTAAAAATGTGAACATGGCAAAACTAGGTCAGACAGAAAACAAGCGAAGAAACAATTAACACCAAACAGAAATTAGTGGGTGCTGGGCCTAAACAAACAATTTCAAGGTAAGGCAAAACAAGGTGTTACAAATACATGTCAGTATATGGCCACCGCAAACAGTTCAACGTGCCAGTAACTTGGTAGATATAAAAATTTTATATATAATAGAATTCTCAAGCAAACACAAACCTTACACAACTACTTAGAGGCCAAACTTAACATATCACAACCATTTCTAAGTTTTTTAATATGTATTATGTGGTAGCTCAGTTTTTTTTATCTATGTGTTTGTAGCATTTGGGTTCCGTTTGCTAATCCTTAGCATTTGAGAGTGTGTAATAAAATTATTCACTGCTTTTTACGCCAGCAATGATTCATAATTTATTGATTTACAGAACCATCTCTTCCGATTCTCAGAAGAAATGGAAGTTTCACTGTTTTTTTTTCACTAAAATAATTAGCCACTTAGAACAGTAAACCATTAGTGAAAGTTTTCAAACCAACCTACTATGTCTGATTCACTAAACCACGACTCATGCAAATTTCTGCTAATGTGAATCCCATTGGGTTGGTAACTCCTCCTACTGATAACAGATTTGCAGCATGTTTTAATATTGTTTGAGTTTTTTTTTACATTTTGCTTGCAAATATAACTAAACACATGTTAAAAATACTACACAATTTTATAGATAGCCATAAAACCCCTTCTTTCGTGTTCTTGCAGCAAGAGTATAGGTGTAATGATTACTGATCCGTCATGCTATCGTGACTACAGAAATGTTCGTCTGTTCAGATCAATCCCAAGAATTGCTCGTGTTAATTTGTATACTAGGTTTTTGACAGAGTTGTTTGAAGCACATAGAATATTTCGTTGCCTTGATACCACACTATTTTTTTTTCAACCTCAACTTCATTATTGATAGAGTAGTTCTGCATATCGGTTAGCGAATTTTGTTCAAAAGAACTAGAAATATTTTCACTTAGGAGACGCAACACAGCGTAGCGTTAAAATACAAGCGATCATTTTTAAACATTGGTTTTACTTTGCATCGTTGTTGGGCACAAACGCTTAGTGGAACGAGGCATAATACGTTTGGTACACATTATGAGCTAATGAACTGAACCATGTTGGTGGTCGGTGTTAAAACATTGAAACTTGACATATGACCTTATCTCATCTATGACATCAGTGCCTACACTTATATGAATATTAATTCTTGGGAGTTTTTTACTAACAAATATATCCTTGTAAAAATAACCTTCCAAGTCCTTTTCAACTGTAGGTAAAAATTTTAAAAAATCATTTCATTTTATTTGCAGCTAATACAACAATCATATGCTACGGCGATGTGACATAAAACAAGAACAGGTATAGAATAATGTTATACAATTAAAGATAAATACAATTACAAAACAGTTACATGTATGAATACCTGAGAATATATATTTAGTTTATAGGGCAAATTTATTGACTGCAGAACACTTGATTATCACGATTCATAGTTTTTTTTAAACTTTAATTTTTTAATGTTAATGAAACGTTTGTATTCGAATATTATCGAATACATGCACATAACAATGCTGGAGAAGATAAAAGCACTTTGATCAAACTACCACTTAACAGTAAAACTTTGAAATTTACATTCTTCAAGATATTCGTGAACAGTATGAAAGAACCTTTCCAGTAAAACATTTATTGCGTCTTTTTTTATTTTTTTTTTAAATTGTCTTTATATTATGTTAACTGCATAGAAGAGTAAATATGTACGATTTCCAGAAGAAGAGGTATTTTCATGTACAGAGTTTGTACACAATAAAAAATAACGTAAATGCGGACACCAAGTTCATGCAATGGTCCAGCCATACCTTAGATCTTTCACGAGTCTGAATTATGACACGACCTACTGAGTGTAAAGAGAACATAATAGGTGGTTCCTCGGTGCTAAAGCAACATAGTCTTTACCAGGCAATATCATATGTGTAGAAGAGTACAGAACAATCAGGACTCCGGGTCTGTATGAATTGCTGTTTCGCAGGGAACCTAAAGGTTATTCCCACTAAGATTTTTAAGCGTACAAGAAATTTCTAGAACAAACTCGTGCGTATTTTCGCGATAACGATTCAGAAGTTGGCATTCCTAAAGATGATCATGAAAAAAAAATCGACATTTACATTAATCTCTTCAGTGAAACTGCAGTACATGGTGAAGGATTTTAAAAAAAAACTAGAATGGAGTCAGAACTTTAACTATGTGTATTTGGACGACCCAAACGAATTGGTCGACAGTTGGAGACTGCTGCCGGCATCGTTTAGTGCAGGAAACTATACGCAAATAAACGAAATAGTCTCCATACTTAAAGAACTGAGGGAAGCTGGCTACATAAAATGAGTCGATGTGGAATCGCTCGTGAACTCCACGCTCGTGCAAGACTAAAGTATCTTCGGTGCAAAGTCGTATTGCGTGAACTTAATGATTTATTCCAGGTTTACCAATATCTAAGGAAAATGTCACCTCCACATGAGACAGCAATGTATGATATTTTTAAAGCACGTATGTAAGTTATAGTATGATGTTGGTCACGTAAATTTAATGAAAAACCTATCAACACGTGGGTCATTTTGAACACATTTTACCCCTTTCATGTCAAGTCTTAACGCCTGAAATCATGAACAGACAAGGAAATAGTTACTTAAATAATATGAGGTTCGAAAATTAAAATGATATAATATGCTACTGGAAAACATGAAATAAATATGCACCAAAATTAATATCTCGACTTATATAATTCTAAAAAAAAATATTTATTTATATCTATGTTTGAAAAACCCTCCACCCCAAAAATAAACTAAACGACGGTATAGGCTTGCAACTGTGTGTGTCTATACCACCAACTGTTACCCTAAGCACAAAACACTACAATTATCTATAAATAACAAACCTAACACTAAATTTACATTGAACTGTACTAAACCAAAATTATTAAAAGACAGCAATTAATTTATAATAAAAATAACATTTTCTCTCATATTTATAATTCTATCATATCGGGGATTACGAATTGTATTAAAAATATATATTAAAGAATAGACAAGGAATTATTTCATATTTCAATACAAACTTTATAAAAAAATCATGCAAACTTTCTTTTTAGTATTAACAGTCGTTCCGTTGCATTCAATCGTTTACATTTGGTTTTTTTTTTTTTGGTATGTGTATGCCAGCCTATTTCGGACAAATTCTGTTGACTATAGCTTACCAAATAAACAAAATAATCTTCATTCTCCCAGTCAATGACCTTAAAAAATTATGTAAGTACATTATAATATGGCAAAAATATCACATAAGCAGTAATTAGTGCTATTATGTCAAGATTTAAATTTCAAGATTTGTAGCTACAATATTATCTTGCAAAAAAATATTAATCATATTACATGCAATTTTATTATCACAGGAGTCCACTTTATCTTACTGCGAAGCTACTTTATCTGTCTGACATAATAGAAATAAACTGTTGATTTGCTGTCAAAAATTCTTGTGTAGTAGTTATACACAATTTTATTACTTATGTGCACAGTGTCCAAAATTTTAAACAATAATACACACATACGAAATATTAACTAGCAGTTAAATTTCTGATTTACCATGACGTGTGGCTAACACATTATTTATTTATGTACAAAGTTTCCAAAAAATTAAACCATTAATACACATACAATAATTAAAATATTTATTAACGGTTATTATTGAATTAATTTTATTGTTATGGTTCAATTGATTCCATTGTATATTGTTTAAAATCATAAAACTTCTTACCAAAATAAAAGTTCACCTTGAGATTGTTTATCCAAATAAAAAATATTCATTATATTCAGAAGATGCTTGTTTTGATCAACCTTTCTGAGTTTAGTGTATACATTGCATAATTTGCTTGTATTTATATTTCAAAATCCGTCTTATTGTTAATTTAATAATTTCTACACACAATACAAATAAACCTTTAGAGCATAGAAACTTCTTTTAGTAGTCTTTGTCCCATGCTAATAACACAAAATGCAAGTATTGTGACAACTGGTTGTTTGTTTATTATTATTATTTTATTTGATTTTGATTTGACTTGTTACTGCTACCAAATTATAATGAAATAAATATTGATATTATAAAATTAATTGTTTATGTAAGTAAAATGCTTGACTGGAAACGTGTCAGGGTAAACCAGCTTCACAACAGAATACGCCTCATCAATTATAATTACGTAAGTCCAGAGGAACTTAGCTCAATAAATGATAACAACATACGTATCTTTATCTATAAGTGGTGATATATTTAGTTAGAAAATACATTTAAAGCTAAACAAAACACAATGACTCATCTAAAGAGGTAAACAAAAATCATAAAATTATCATTAAAATGGAATATTTGTTATCAATAGTAAACCTAGGGTGCACCCAAATTACAGGCTAATAATGTTAAAAATTACTTTATATTAGTTATTTAGTTTTTATAATAAATGTAAATATCATGTTATATCCATAATTAGGATTTTACTAATTGAGTCTATAACTTTACATGTAGATTAAAAACTTCTTCAGGAACAAAACAAAACATATTACAAAATACTTCATTTAAGTAATTAAAGTCCTTTTTTGGAAACATTAGGTAATTAAAATCTTTTGCTCAACATTAGGCGACGAAAGTCTTTTTCTTTTGTAAGCGTTAGGTGACGAAACGTTTAGACGACAAACAATAATAATAATTCATTAAAAAAAGAACGGACTTAGCTGAAGATGATAAATATCCGTGACATGTTCAAGACTAAAACTTGTACAGCAGCCGGCGCAGAACCATGCTTCCCGGGCCGACAGGACGTAGATTCAATACAAAATGTTTGAAGGTAGGTTAAAGAATAACCCAAACGTAAAGAACTTGAAGAGGATCCAAAACGTTAACCTCCTGCAACATAAGGTTGCAGAGAAACAAAAATTAAATAAAAAAAAAAGGCAACAACAAAAAATACTCTCACTCTCTCTCATGCTTTCTCGTGACTTACCGAAATCGGAGGCTGAAGAAATTTACACTGACTTTACGTCATCTTTTAAAACCAAATAAAAACACCACTTCTACGTGAGATGTCTACCAAAAAAAAACTATGGTGCGAAAAGGTACATTAATCAACCACCATCACTGACCAGAGCCATCTTGGCGAATGCCGAGAACAACGGACGAAGCGGGTAAGTAATTCTAAAACAATGGAGCATCGGAAGCTTACCGAACTGCCACCAGGTTGCGTGGACGGTACTAAAAAAAATGCTCTAGGAAAAAAAATGGTCTAGAGTACAGATTTTTTATATGAAATCACGTGAAGAAGCGAGGAGAAACTGCAAGCAACTGCTGACAATCACGTGGGCAGCACGCCGGGACACGGCGGACAGGCGGGCGTTACTAAAAACTCTTAGGCTAGCACAGAACATCCGGCGAACAAATGGAAGGCTTTGACTGAAGCCAAACGAAAACTAGAATTGTGTGCTTAATGGAATATAATATAAAATTTAAAGTAAATATCATTAATAAAATTAAATTAAAAAAAACTAAATTAAGTTTAAAATGTAATTAAACACAAGTAAACATTATAAGACTCAATATAAAATAATTATTAGGTACAGAAAACAAAAATATTTTTACTATTTTATGAGTGCCGAAACGTGAAACGGCACACACTCCTCCCCTCAAAACAGACGCTACCGTCTTTTAAAAAAAATTTTTTTTTTAATGTTGCCATCAAAAACAAAAAGAGACACAGGAATTAATGATGTCAAAACGACAAAGACCGTATTAAATATAGAAATCAAAAATTAAATCATTATACTGCTGAAATAACAAACAGCACAAACACGAGCATAAAACCCCTATATATTTACTGAGAAACAACAGAATATTATCCTTATAAATTTAATACTCAATGAGGAATATACACCTCTTCATACAATAATCAAAACAAAATGGGGACTACTCACCCCTGCATCATAAAAAAAAAACTTAAATGCTCGCTCAAGAAAATTATAGAACACTTGGTCTCGACATCAACATCAATTAGCTGAACGTAGGATGCTCACATACCTGCGAGAGAAAAATCTCAAAGCTAAAGTGTAAATGAAATCGAAGATCTGAATACCAAAGTACCAAAAAAATTCAATGTGTAATGGTAGAAACAAGACAGGACAGAATGGTGGTACAAGTACCCAGGACAACCAGTTACATATATTTAAAAGAGGACTATACCTCATAAAAAAATGCCCGTCGGCTTATTCAGAATAGTGGGGACTCCTTACCTCCTACTTATTCAGCATAATGGGGGGTTCTCCTACCTCCTCCATATTAACATAATTGGGGATTCTCTACCCCTTCTTATTATAAAAAAAACTTGGGGATTCTTTACCCCTACTTAAATCCTGGTCACTAAAATCCTGATCTTATGATACCGCTCTGAAGACTGCAGCTCAAACAACACATGAAGATAAACATGAGCCCAAACAAAAGGAAAACAAAAATCTTCAAAATGCTTATTCAGCGACAACACAAAATTGAAAATAAAAACAAAGAAAACGGTCGTCCAAAGGTGAATGACTAAGTCCCATACCTTAGACACTCAAGAGATAATTTAGCACCTGCAAAAGCAAGCTTGACCACTAACACAAAATATAACATGAATAAAGTTACGATTCAGCAAAGGTGAAGTGAATAAAAAAAATAACTGCTTGCAATGTATTAAAAGGAAAAAAAATTTGAGAAGAAACCAAAGTTGAAACCATACCTTACAATGAAGAATGTGTCACTATAAGACAATCCCACCAAGCAGAACTCCACTACACGAAATTCACCAGAGATGGCTGTAACGGTGAGTCGCAGCAACACCGAGCCGAAGCTGCAACCACCCTAGCAAACTCCATGCAGCAGACACCCCACCGGAAAGATGTCATACAGTAACAACCCTAGTACACAAAATCAAACAGGAAAAGTACCTAAGTTCAAAAAAAGTTAAACACAAATTTGAAAAATAATTAAATTGATGACACTACACTGTGTAATGTGTGGAACACATGTGCAATGGCTGTATCGTGTGGAAGATGTACAAGACACACAACACACCACATCCCCACATGAACTCACCACATAACCTACAAAACAGAATATTCAAAAAAAGTACGTGTATGTTTTGGATGACAAGACAAAAAAAAACTCAAATACTAAAATGTTATTTTAAAAGATGACACTAGCAAGACAAACAAAATAGAAAAGCAATGAATCAAAGTTAGCACTCTAAAAAAATTTATTATTATTTAAAAACAAATAAAATCACAAAACATTATTAATCTAAAATGAAATTATTATTAAAATGAGTGATTGGATCTTCCATGGCAGATATATGGTTTGATAAAAAAAATGACTGAGGCCTGCAAAAAATGAAAAGTGTTGGTGAAGCCTAAACACTTCTCAACAGGACTTGGCACTGGCTCACTGGCTCTGGCTCAGAGGACCTGCCTAAAATAAAAAAGTTTGCTCTGTGGCTAAACTTGACCAAAGTCGACAACACAATTAAAAAACACAACCCAAATATCGTCTGGAAGTCTCTTACTCCCACAGTACAAAATTGTATACATACATAGTATCAAAACTATAAAACTTTATAAGTGCTTAAAAAAAAATTAAAAAGAGAAACGACAAAATTCTAACAAGACAACCACTGACCTTTTACTGCATCTCACTGAAACAAAATAATTAAAACAAAACAAATGCAAAATAGTGAAATTAAAATAAAAAATTAATAGGCTCAAGAAAAAAAATTTAAAACGAAGGTCAAACACAACCTGAAAAAAAATTACTCAAATACTTGATTCAAATATAAGTTTACTGGAAATTAAATACTTATAAGACAATACCATAATATTAATGAAATTTAGGTTACCATAACCTCAATAATTAAATCGTGCAATGAAAAGCACTAGAACACACATTAAATGAACTTATTAGGAAAACGGCAAAATGTCTCTTGTAAGAAATTAGATAAAATACATACCCAAGATGACCTATAACAAAACATGGGCAGAAGAAACAATATTAAGAAGATTAAAACAACCTGCTGCAAAAAGGAATTATTAAACGACGGCAACAAAACAAGAAATTATACCTATCATGGTCAAATTATGAAAAACGTGCCCCAAATGGTGATACACGAAAAGTAAACAAACATCACATCAATTAAATATTACTGAACAAACCACAGACTTTTCAACATATGGCAATCTGCAAAAAAAAGATTATAAACATTGAAATTTTATGAAAACGAGAAATAATATGCAAACAATTCTCTCACTAACAAAACCTGCAATCTTATAAAATTGAAATATCATTTATAATTATATTAATAAAGAATATGCAAATTATGAAATTATAACCACAAAGATAATTTTATAGGTTAAAAGGAATATAAATTTTAAAACTCTAAAACAACTTGAGACAAATTAAACGACAATTACCAAACATAACCTCAATCTTACATGATTAACTAAAACAAAAAATATCAGTGTTGAAATTAATCTAGTTGTTACACCAAACCCTAAATTATGTGAAATGGACACAAAAAAACTCATGAAAACCAAACATGAAGATGATAACAAAATAACTTGTACGAAAATACATACCCCAAATACCAACTAATAACCACATGATTACTTGAACATAAAAATTCAAACTAAGAAAACCCTATAACCAAACTTGTTCCCCAGAAATAATATTTAAAAAAAATTAAATGTTGCAACAACTTAAAAACTAGTACCATGGTTTTTTATTTACTTATGACTCGAGTACAAAAGTTACGAGGGACTCAAAGACTAGGACACGTGGGTGATCAGTCCACGATCAACTGAGTCAAGGACCCTAAAGACACTAATTCGCTAACAGTGGACCCGAATGGTGGACCTTCAACTGAAAGCAGGAATAAGTGTTTAAAAAAATAACTCTCCACACCTTAACTCCAAAATAACATACTAGGTAAATACAAATATAAAACCCTCCAAAAAAAATACATATACTCATGATTTACTGAAACACAAAAAGAAGAACCACTATTTTAAGAAAATGCCTAACCTGGACATCAAAGTCAAGCCAAAAAAAAAAAAATGAAAATGACAAATAAGAGTCGAGAACTACTAATGTCAGAAGTAAACACACCACAACATTGGGTCAGTATGAAAGTACTACATTCAAAGTTGGCAGCACTGTGCTGCGAAAGACTCCATCTTGGCTGGGAATTTTTTTTTTTTATAAACAAACTGCAGGAGTTCAAACAACGAAAGTAAAATTCATATTGAACGAAGACAAAATCACACATTAACTTAATATTAGCTATTAAATAATTATAGTTCCCCTATTAAATAAATGGCTTACTGTAAACAAAATGAAGTATCAAGACAGATAAAAAAAATGACAACTCTCAACATATGCACTGGAGAGAAAAATAAGAGGCTCTACCATACCTTGTAATTCTTTTAAAAAACAATATTAAAATCCACATAATAGTTGGGAATAACACCGATACAATAAGTCACGAGAGAAGCACTAGGAAAAATCTGTTATATTACTGTGTTAAACGCAAGATACAAACAATCGTTCTAAAACTCATAATTTAAATAATGAACGTACTCGATTAACTCATTACATTAGCGACTGAAACGCAACATAGACTGACGAATAAAAAAAAAGACGTGTGCGAAGACGTGACGCGACCTTGGCGACGCCTCAAGATAAACACCTGCACCAAAGCACTTCAACATGCAAGACAAAGCACTCGTACCACATACTACTGAATTAATTAAAACATCATTAACGAGTCGTTTCGTCACCTTTACACGAATATATATATGGAAAACAATAACTTAAAAAAATTCATTTAAGCTTCAATTATCAATAAAAATAAAGTCAATATATATTATAATGAATTTTTGCTTGTAGGCTAATAGAACATATCAAACATTAAAAAAACAATTAACTCACATCATAAAACTTATTTCTTTCAAAATAATAATATTATCTATAGACTCGTAGAAAGTAACCACGCTCTGCTACCATCTTGTGACAACTGGTTGTTTGTTTATTATTATTATTTGATTTGATTTTGATTTGACTTGTTACTGCTACCAAATTATAATGAAATAAATATTGATATTATAAAATTAATTGTTTATGTAAGTAAAATGCTTGACTGGAAACGTGTCAGGGTAAACCAGCTTCACAACAGAATACGCCTCATCAATTATAATTACGTAAGTCCAGAGGAACTTAGCTCAATAAATGATAACAACATACGTATCTTCATCTATAAGTGGTGATATATTTAGTTAGAAAATACATTTAAAGCTAAACAAAACACAATGACTCATCTTAAGAGGTAAACAAAAATCATAAAATTATCATTAAAATGGAATATTTGTTATCAATAGTAAACCTAGGGTGCACCCAAATTACAGGCTAATAATGTTAAAAATTACTTTATATTAGTTATTTAGTTTTTATAATAAATGTAAATATCATGTTATATCCATAATTAGGATTTTACTAATTGAGTCTATAACTTTACATGTAGATTAAACACTTCTTCAGGAACAAAACAAAACATATTACAAAATACTTCATTTAAGTAATTAAAGTCCTTTTTTGGAAACATTAGGTAATTAAAATCTTTTGCTCAACATTAGGCGACGAAAGTCTTTTTCTTTTGTAAGCGTTAGGTGACGAAACGTTTAGACGACAAACAATAATAATAATTCATTAAAAAAAGAACGGACTTAGCTGAAGATGATAAATATCCGTGACATGTTCAAGACCAAAACTTGTACAGCAGCCGGCGCAGAACCATGCTTCCCGGGCCGACAGGACGTAGATTCAATACAAAATGTTTGAAGGTAGGTTAAAGAATAACCCAAACGTAAAGAACTTGAAGAGGATCCAAAACGTTAACCTCCTGCAACATAAGGTTGCAGAGAAACAAAAATTAAATAAAGAAAAAAGGCAACAACAAAAAATACTCTCACTCTCTCTCATGCTTTCTCGTGACTTACCGAAATCGGAGGCTGAAGAAATTTACACTGACTTTACGTCATCTTTTAAAACCAAATAAAAACACCACTTCTACGTGAGATGTCTACCAAAAAAACTATGGTGCGAAAAGGTACATTAATCAACCACCATCACTGACCGGAGCCATCTTGGCGAATGCCGAGAACAACGGACGAAGCGGGTAAGTAATTCTAAAACAATGGAGCATCGGAAGCTTACCGAACTGCCACCAGGTTGCGTGGACGGTACTAAAAAAAATACTCCAGAAAAAAAATGGTCTAGAGTACAGATTTTTTATATGAAATCACGTGAAGAAGCGAGGAGAAACTGCATGCAACTGCTGACAATCACGTGGGCAGCACGCCGGGACACGGCGGACAGGCGGGCGTTACTAAAAACTCTTAGGCTAGCACAGAACATCCGGCGAACAAATGGAAGGCTTTGACTGAAGCCAAACGAAAACTAGAATTGTGTGCTTAATGGAATATAATATAAAATTTAAAGTAAATATCATTAATAAAATTAAATTAAAAAAAACTAAATTAAGTTTAAAATGTAATTAAACACAAGTAAACATTATAAGACTCAATATAAAATAATTATTAGGTACAGAAAACAAAAATATTTTTACTATTTTATGAGTGCCGAAACGTGAAACGGCACAGTATATACATTTATTTTATTTTATAACTACTTTTGAACATTTCGTAAAAAAATTACGAGGCAAATGAAATTTCAAAAAAAAAAAATTCAAAAAGCCCGGAGCACTTGGACAAAAAATAATAAGCTCGTAATCCACCCAAATGCAAGTAAGCCAAATGGTACGTAAAGGTGCTCTAATGAAATTGTTCTAGTTTTTAATATATGCGCAGTCACGGTTGTTTTCTTGCGAAACTCCTCAACGTAGCTTTGCTTGAATTTCATAAATATCCCTGACTCCACCAGTCTCGCCACGATGGTGTTGATCCTCTGCAAGAAAGGGTTTGACGAGCTCTCCGCGCATAATGTTGTCGGAGACAAATAATCACAACCGTCGACGATGTGTAACATGGGGTGTCCGTCACTGTAGTATTCGGGCCGGGACAAGACTTCCATAGCAAAGAAACGTTCGTACAACCTGCTGACGTTTCTGTATTTAATCATCATTTCAAATGCTTCTGCATCGTTGGGTATTACGACTACTCTCCTCTTCCACATATTAACATAACTAATGTCGTACTTTCCATTTTTCAAGTGTGCCTCCAAGAGTTTTTTCGCAAAAGGTATCGAAAGAGGCATTTTAGAAGTGAAAAGCTCATTTAAAGAGGCGATGTCAGAGTAAAAGTGTGATTTGGTGAGGCGACTACCAAGGAAGCCTTGGAAAAGACTAGTCATGATCAGGTTGTACACCAGACACCAGAGAATAAACAGCCTCTGACCTGCAGATGTTGAAACCTTGTTTGTAATTCCCACCAGAATAAGTTGGGCAAAGTCTCCTAAATGTCTCGTCTTTTTAATATCTTTGATGTCGTAATGGGAAATAACCTTCCATGTTCCCCCAAAGATAACTCCACTTAAACAATGTAGAATCCACGTGCACAAAGAAAATGGCTTTAAAATATTCATGTAGCTAGGTATCATTGTAGCCTTTGGAACGATAAAGGTGCTGCAAAAATTATCCATTGGGTAGATGCAATTCTTTAGAAAAGAAGATTTCATTGTTCTTGGATTAACTATGAAAACTTTGGTATGGTACATACTGTCCATAATGATCTCCTTGGTTAGCTGAAAATATTTTTGTGTACCATTTAATTTTTCTAGTATTAAGTTAATAATCTCACTATTCGGCCCAAGTAAAACCTGCGTACCATCTGAATTACATTCGATTCGAAGAAGATAACTCTGGGGTGTTAAAGACAGGTTGAACATGTATTTATTTGTGTTGTATAGTTTCTGTTTTAATGTATCCAAACTTGACCAGTCTTTTAAAGTTTCCAATTTATCCTTCGCTTTATTACCACTTTTAAAAGGATTATATGTGTAAATCCGTGAACTGTGCTTCGTGATGGAATTCAATGACTTGTTTGTCGACATTGTTCGACACATAACTACAGTATTTAACAAATTGTATGACTCCCAGCAATGATGCAACATTGCTGATATTCTTGAACGAATATTTGCAAGAGGTGATGTCACGATCAGCACGAATAAGGCTCTTGAATTCATAAAACGATTATTCGTTACTGACTCCATAAAACACACTTCATTTATGGTGTTGGTAATAACAATATAAGCGATGGTGTTCTCCACTGTATCACTTCCTTCAAAAGACACCAATGTTTTTTCTCTATCAAAAGAACTGTTTGTGGATAGAACTGGAATAGGAATAGCATGGATGTTTTTATAATATGAATATTCAATATCATTAAGCTCAAAATCATTTTTGTATGATTTTATAATGTTTACAATTGTTAAGTTATTTCCACTTACTAGAGAATGTATAACCTCGGTTTCATATGCAAGAAGAACACGATGATTATCTGCATAATTTAGAATTATTTCTGCTGATATGAAATTTACGTAGAGCATGATAGCTGTTACTAATATATACATTCCAGAAGACAAACCTGAAAAAAGAGAAACAATTTTCTGAAAATAGACTTCAAAAATTATATTTAAATATAAACTATTTGGTGAATATTTTAACTGTATCAGTGTGAAATCTTGTACTTTCTTAGTATGAGTCTTTCAATAGGGAAGATAAATTTAAATAAGATTTGTTGATTTCTTAGAATGGATCTCATAGAGAAAAATAACGAATGGGCAACTAACACGAAATAATAAAAACTCAGAGAACAAGCCATTATTATCGCTTGCCATTTGTTAAATACCTATGTAGCACAGAGCATTAGGTGAAAGGAATTGAATAACAAAAAAAACAATAATGAAGTACAGCACAGTCGAACACGGACTGAAAACGACGATACAGTAGTTGCAACAAGAACAGTTCTTACAGGCATAGCACAACACAGACACGAACAGACAAACAAACCATCATACTAAACACGCAATAATGACAACATAACGTCAACTCAGAGCCGCGCAGAAGAACCCAGCGATAAAACTAAACAAATTGTCTGTGACAACCACAGTCTAATATATACAGGTCTGGCAACTGACATTATTTCGCCGTCGGCTTTGTGAAGCTTGCGGCAGCCTGCGAACTAACAGCATCATTAAAAATGTATTTAAAGAGAGTTTCGTATAAAATATTATATTATCCATAATGCTCTCTCAATTTTTGAAATTCTTTTTTCCAAGATTACTATTTGTTCATTCGTTTGGGTGCTTGGTAAATGCCTAATCTGTACCAAAGCCTTAAATATTTTCAGAATTTGTTAGTTTATTTGAAGTAATATTTCCCGAATATGTTTTAAAACATTGTCTAGTCAGACATAATTGTGTGATAGTAGTATGGCTTGGTATTTCCATGGCTGGTTTCTGGCTGTGGAGCTTGTTCCGACTAGTTCCTCCGAGCCCAGAGATTCCCGTGAGGGGGAACCCTAAGATGTTCATCAAGCTCTGTCCCTGCCCGAACACGCTAAACTAACCTAACTAACCGTCCATAGTGTTTCAAAGTGTTTTAATGTAGCTAACCTAACCGACTACTTTTAATATTTGAATTCATTTTTCCTAGGGATGTTCGATTTACATCGATGCATCGAAAACATCGATGTTTTCTATTTGATGCATCGAACCCATCCGATGCATCGATGACTTCCGATGTTTAAAAATGCTTCGATGTATTTCTTTTGATACATCGAAAAATAGGTTTTTTTTTACATTAAAAGAACGGTTTCGGACTAGGAAGTAAGGAATATTCTATGAAGTTTGTTTATATTTGTCTCTCTGTAATAGATCAAATACAAGAAATAGTTACGATTCTATTACTTCAACTGCGAATTATGTAAATAAATTACAAACCAAACCTGAGTGCAGGTGATTTTTTGTAGTATTAATTAATGGTCCTATCACATGATGGAAGTTTCGTTGCTAAATTGGAGGGATATAGTGATTAAGATGTTTTGATCACTGGTTTTGTACTAGACCATTTTCGAACGTTGTTTGAATGTAGGCTAAATAAGGTTATTCAACCTCGCTGGACCATTGTGAATATAGAGAAATAATGTGACAAGAGTCCTATACGTAATTTTAATCTAAATATTTTGAGAGTAATGGGAATCTTACTAGTGTCTTTAAATGGCTGACTACTGGTGCAACCACCCTATTTAGATTAAAATTACGCGATTTGACGTAGGTTAGCTCATAGGCCATAGATATTAAAACTTATTTGTTTTCATGGTATGAAAATAAGAGCTTTAAATAATTTACTACATTTAAATTAATATGCACCCTATAAATTTTTGAGTGTTCATTGAGCTTGATAATGTTTATTTCTCGTAGGTAACTGTATTTTCTGTACGAAAAGTGTGAAAAGGTTCGATTTTGACACATATTTTTTTAATGTGTTTTGTTATTTTACAAGTACAGGGTATTATATCGTTTCCGCATTATGTTTATCTTTTTGTACAATTTAATGTCATCAGCATATAGTAGAATCTTTCAGTTTTTATTTATCTTGTAATGTAATTCATAAAGACATTAAATAGTAGTGGAGATACATTACTGTCTTCAAGACAGTGTCTTGAGGGACACCCGGCGTAATGTTAAAGTACGATGATAATGCATTAGCAACTCTGACTGATAATTTCTATTAGACAGATAGTTCGACAACCAGCCTAAGTACTGTTTGTCAATACCTAAAATGCATAATTGTTTTCAGAATAAGATTATTTTGGCATGTATGTATTAAATGCTTTGCTCATATCAAAAAAAGACAGCATCAGTTTGCTCTCTGTATCTGGATGTTATTTTACTATAAAGATCATTTACATAACTAAATTAATTTGTGAGAGTGGATCTTCCAGATTGAAATCTATCTTGATTTTCAGTAATCTTATTTTTCAAATGAAAATTGACGTGTCTAAAAAATAAGTTTTTCGAAAAATTTTTAAAACTATATAATAAAGAAATAGGTCTGTAATTTGTTAAGATATGATTTTCCCCCCATTTTTAAATACTGATATCACAATTGTGTTTTTCCATGTAGTTGTAGAGAAAAGAGGCATTACTGAGGCTAGTGTTAATATTTGTTAATAATTGAGTGTATATGTCACTATACATTCTTTAATTATTATGAAATTAAGAGTACCGTCAGATCCAGTAGCTTTATTTGACTTCAGTTTCTTAATGACCCACCTAATCAAACTCTTCGTAATCGATGACACAGATATGTTAGGTAATTACATTATTATAATTATCTTTAGCTGAAATTTTTAAGTCATCTGTTAGAGTAGAATTTCCTGAAGATTTTTAATATGTCTTAGCAAAATGTTTACTAGAAAGTTTATAAATATATAATCTTTGAAAGATTTGTGCAATGAGAGTGCATGACTTTATGTAAGCTTTTGGACATACGCCATTGCTTAGCACTAAGCAATGGCGTATGTCCAAAAGCATACATAAAGTTATAAATATATAACTTATGTATGCCAATGTTTCTTTACGATGCATCGAAAACATCGATGTTTTTGTTTGATACATCGGAAAACATCGATGCCACATTACGATGTATCACATCGAAAAAAACATCGATGTATTTTCAGCATGCACATCCCTCATTTTTCCTGCGCACTTGTTGTAGACTTACTCCTTCTCTGTCCTGCTGTTTCATGTGGTAAAATTGTGGTTTATTTTTTTTTATCCAGGACCTTATACTGTTTAATATTTCATTAATAAAGTTAAATATTTTTGTACTGCCTTGTATCAAACCGCGGACAGGAATTTATTGAATCGGTTATTATTTTAACAAGTATTTTATAATGATTTTTGGAGTTTACCTCAAATTTCTAGCTAAAGAATTACACAATATAAGATAGTGGCCAAGATGGCATCGGTAGCTTATTTGCCACTGGCCAATCTTCAATTTAAGCAGTTGTAGAATTTTTAACAATGTTTTATTGAATAATTTTTTTTCAAAAATTAACATTAAGTATTTACTTAGGTATGAACCAAGGACAGGAATCGATCGAATCAATTATAGGCTGGTAGAGGAGGAATTTATTACTCTTTTAAGTTTTCTATCATGTTTTATTTGATAATTATTTTTGCCTAAAATAAAAAAAAAATTTGCATTGAGTAAGTATCGAGACAAAGACGGAAATCATGTTAATCAATTATTATATTAAAAAGTTAATTTTTGATGAATGTAAGAATATTTTCCGAATTTATGCTGATTAATTACACATATTTAAAATAGCGGATTCCAAGATGGCATATACGGAGTCATCTAAAATGGACTACAACCTCCCTATCTTAGGACAAAAGCAGTGTACCATTTTGTAAAATTGATGAACATCAGTGCGATATGGACTGATAAAATAAATGGCTAGCAAATAATATTTTGGTTTTTCATGGCCAAACATAGAAATTACATTTCCTTCAGGAAACCAGAAGGTCTTTCGAAATCTTGGGCTCTGGGACTGAATACGCATGTTGTTGATATAATTTATGACTTCTTGAGAAATGTATCAATCCAGTTTAGTATTCAGTGCCAGACTCTGAACATGAACAATGTAGATGAGAGTGGTTTTCCAATGAACATAAGCCTCTTTAGAGAACGGGTTAAGAGATAGGTCGTATCACGACAAATTTGGAACGAGAAGAAACTGTAACAACATGTAACAGCAGTTGTATGTTCATTCCACCATTCATTACATTCAAATACATAAGAATGAGGAATGCTATAAGAACGGATTACTACCAGGCAGTAAAGTTGCAAATGTCGTTGTCAGGTTACATTTCTGGTTTGGCTGCAGCTTTTTCAAAATACGCCGTTCTCCAGGAAGATGTTTGTTGTTATTGGATGGACATATCACACACTAATCGCGCTTGGAATATTTTGTGAAACATAAATAGTGTGACTATGCATGCCACCACACATCACTCATTTCTTGCAACCCCTGGTCAGAGCTAGTTTCATGCCTTTTAAAACATTTTACCACCATAAAACAAGCTTATTCATGTATACCATGCATGGAGGAAGGTGCAGTTGTTGGCAACGCAGTAAATGGATTTATATGCACGGATATTTAGTTCCTTCGTTCAGCAATTTTCGACAATACAATCCCTAGTGACCATGACAACGAAATTGAAGTAAAAAATGGGTATCATCAGAAATGTAAACTTTGTCGAACAAATTCCTCTGAGCAACAAGGTTCTGGAAACAAAAAATCTTTTTATGCAACCCCAACCTCTGTTATGTTGCTAACACTAAAAAGAGAGGAAAAAGACGAAAATGTTGATCAGAACAAAGGGATATTCTTTTCATGTGACATTAACAGAACAGGCATAAAATCAAGAACTAAAAAGAAATTAACTTTTAATAAATAAGCACTGTCAAGAAACAAGCCAACATGAAGTTCTCGTGCAAAGTTTGATAGAACACAGAAGCGACAGCGCAGAATGAAAACAAAATGTTTGCGCTTTATGAGCTCCACGAAATATTGTAAGGAACATCTGATGAAGCACCATGTTACTTCTGTAGTGTTAGATATTCGTAAGAAAAGTAACAAAGGACAGGTGACTGGATAAGTTGCTAAAAGTGTTGCGAATGGTTCCATGAAATTAGTTAAGTTGCTTAGGGAAAGAAATTCTTGTGGTAGAGGTGTTTGAAAATTTTTGAAGACTTTTTTACGCTTTATTATTGTGTTAATATGTGCAAGTACAAGCAGAAAAATACATGTTTCCAATAGCCCCACGAATTTAGGATTACCATTTTCGCAAAGTGTTTTCGTTAATAATTTTTTACCAGGAAATTAATTACCTAAATACTTTATTTTCATTTTGATTATGCGAAAAATAATTTTAATTTTTCCACATTTTATATGTGATTGCAAACATTGTCAAATCATTGTAATGTTTAAAACTTCAAATGCTTAAAATAACATCAGAATTGCCATTGCAAACAAACTTGGTGAGACTCATTAAATCATGCTTCATACTTGCAATAAAATAATTTGGTAGTTATCAAAGTAAAACTTGAAAAAAGTAGTTTAAATAAATATTTGTGGAGAAAGCTTGCAGAACAAGTCTTAGTGCCAGTTTCACAAAGTCTGGTTATCGTCCGATTATCTTCTGATTAAAATGTAGGTGCTGGTTAGCAGAATTACGAGTTTCTAAATATAGAGTCAACAGTATTCGGCCGATTAACTGATGGTAACAAATGGTTAAGTTAAACACAAGAAGAGGTTCCGATTAGTTGGCTACTGCTGATAGTTTTGAGGTTATGTATATTTTTGAAGCTGTTTGAAACCACATGGTGTGCAAAACAGAGATAATAATTGAAGTGCCGCAGTGATGATGGCGAATGAATTAAACATTTCGTTTGAAGATAATGATGAAGAAATTGTTGATTATTTAAATAGACCACGAATGTTTCGAGTAAGGCCAAATCACTTTAAAATGAACGACAGTGATTTTGCAATGAGGTTTCGGCTTAGCAAAAATACGGTCCTAGTATTGTTGCAAAAAATAGAAAGGCAGTTGGAAGTGCCCGCAGACAGGTTAGTGATGGCTTTTTTCTTGTTAAGCTATTACAAGCAAACAAAAAAAAGGTTCATTTTGTTTGAGCTTTTATTTGAAATTTATTTGGCTATGTAAACATGTGAGTATAAACAAGTATTTTAGTTTTCAGGATTTTTTCTGTCCCTCCTATTGATCAACTTCTAGTAACCTTAAGGTTTTATGGATCTGATGGATTTTTAATTTCCGTTGGTGATTACTTCGGTTAACACAAGACACTGTATGTCGTATTGTAAAACAGGTTACTCTTGTGATAGAAATGCTCCGCAGAGAATATATTGCATTTCCCGAGACAGATGAACAATATCGGTTGTTACATGAAGAATTTTACAATGTGGCACGGTTTCCAAAAGTAATAGGAGCTATTTACGGTACCCACATCATCATAGTGGCCGCTTATTTTCGTCCATATTGATGTTTGTTTACAATTTTCTCTAATCAACCTTAAACACTGGCCAAAAGTAAAAACGAAGATAGCACGACAGCCATTCGCGATCCGATACGTCATCGCCTGGTTGCCATATTTCCCTTAACCATTGTCTAGTTAAACACTCGTTAAAAGTACGTTGGGAAACATTCAAATGATAATCAGTACTTTAATGTCTTGTTTAAATTAATCGTTTGATTAGATAACCGAAACTTTAAACAGACTTTGTGAAACCGGCACTTAGTCAAGTCACTCTGGTAGCTTTAGCGAGCGTAAATGCCTAGTGGGTCGTCTATCTAGCTCTTTTTCTCTACTAATAGTAAAGATGCAAACAGCTCAAAAATTATAATTCTCTGTGCCATTTTCAGTAAAACATATTGACACAACTCAGCAACGCATTTAAAATACTTGATCTCATATTGCAGCCTCTGTATTCCCCAAGTATTTTTTTGTCTTAATGTGTAGTGTGAACAGGAGTGGTCACTTGAGTATTTAAAATGGATTTTATTCTCCCTCTGATAAATTATAACATTTATAGTTAAATACACGCACTGTTAACCAACAAATTAAAGGTTTACATAATATATGCCTATTTTTTGAGAAAAAATGGTCCTTTCAAAAGACGAACGTTTAAATACATAAATTATAAAAACAATTGATTTACACAAGCTTACCATTAAACTGTTTAAAATAAACTGTGGAAGTTAACCTTGAACTAAGAATAAATATTCAAATTATTATTCAATAAAAATACAAAATATTTATTTAAAGGAAAGTAAATTACTAATTTACTCAAAATAATTAGACATCTATTAAAATAAATTTTGTATCTGTGAAAAAAATCTTATAGTTTTTTAATGGTGTTTTGTTCAAATGTATTTAAGTTAAATAATTCCGTCAATTTAAGTTAATTTTTTGGTTTTAATTAAATGTATCATATGATTCATATAATTACTACTATCCATAATCTAATATGTTTTGATATCGGCTTAAGTAGCTCACTTTAAAAAGTTTAGATTTATTATATATTAATAAATTTATATCTCCAATTTTCGGCATATATATTTCAAATTATTATCTTTACATATTTATAATCTTAAAATATTAATTTTTAAAGTAATGTCAGGATAATTAAATTCTTTTCACTTTTTCAGGGCACTATTTTTGTAAAAGCATATCTCACCTAGTAACTAGTTTTCATAGAAAACGTTAAAATTTTTGGGTCAAAATAACCTTTATTTTAAACAAAAAACTTAAATTCCATACGGACAAATAAAAAATACTAGCGATATTGCCAACAATTTTTGAGATCATGTACAACCGAATTCTTTTACAAACTGATATTCTTGATTAAATACAGCTTAAAAATTGAATGTATAGTCTGCATTCTTATTATTTAAATGGTAATTTCATTGTATTTATTTTATAAAGATACTAGCAGCCCGACATGGCTTCGCACGGTTGTATTAATTGGGGGGGGGGGGGGGCGATTAGACCAAATTTCTTATTTACAGTTATAATAAGTGAAACAAAATGAAAATTAATTAAATTTGACAAAAATTAAATACAATGCTTTGTAATGCACGCAACGTTGTTATGGAGACTAAGTACCCACTGTTTCTCGGGCTTAAACACCAATCAACAGTGATAATCAGTTTATTATTAATTATAACTTATTAAGACCATTAATCGAAATAAAAACTATCCTATCTCTCAAGTTGGAAAAAATTACACATAAATGCCAATTTTCATCGAAATCGGTTGACTTGCTGAAGAGTTCACTGGAAACAAACATCAGGACACTGGATTTATATATATTAAGATTAATTGCACAACACCACGTCAAAAAATTTTTAGTAATTCAAAAAATACCAAAGAACATCAAATTAAAAAAAAGATAATTCTATCCATCAAATACAAAACTTATTCCTCGTACTCACATGTGAAACTAAACATAAAACAATGTTAGTCAGTTTTGTAATTTATATCGTTGGCTATGATTTTATCCTTGAACATGTAGCAGTTGCATTCCACTTCAAAAACTGAGCATGAGCCACAGTGAGTTCGAACTTATAACTGGATGAAAGTTGAAAACAGCAGTTTTAGCTCTAGCTATTAGCTCCAGTAAACATCTGCCCTGAGATCTCAGTTATCGATGAAGCACAGTTCGTCCGATTGCCACGTGAAATGGAAAGTTAAGTGTGTGTTTTCTTGAAAATAATTAGCTTCCCAAATAGTAGGACTGGTGGTCAATAAAAATCGACAACCGTTTCCAAACCTGCGTGCCCTTACTGGGTCATCCAAAGTTTTCCGAGTTTATTGCATGCCTCACATTTATAATTATTACATCTGAAGTGGACTGTTTTGTCTGAGTCATTCCAACCGCTAGGTAGATGTTTAGCAGCTCGTTCAAATACCTCAATATCTGATCTGTTTTGTTTTCCTGTCAATTATTTTTCGTAGTTTTTATTTAATTTAGTAGGGCCTACTGGTTAAACATGTGTTCTAAGGTTTCAATACAGATCGAGTATGAAAAAAAAATACATTAAAACGTTCAGACCCCAAACTTCTTCACTGATTGTAATTTGTTTTTTGCTTGCTCACATTTGAGTGCCCTTGGAGTGAACATTTTAAGTAATATTAGAGCTAGTGTCACATTGTTGTTTCGAAGAAACCGTCGAAGTTTCACATCCGTCAAAATCATGGCCCATGTTGGTTTGAAATAAGCGATTTATTTAAAAGCAAGTTCTTGATGACCCCTGATAACACAGAACATTTTTTTTTTCCTTGGCTACAACAGTGCATTATTATTTTTTTTTAAAAAAACCTGGATTCTAAACACAGCTTCAACGTTCATAGAGTCATTCTGCAGACATGTTTGCGAATCTGAGCCAACGGCACAGTCGAAGATATTTCCTGGAGGGCAAGGATAAACTGAGAAATATTTTAACCATGGCAATGCGTTCCATGAATGGTTAAATAACCGTATGTTGACGATACGTCATAGGTACATGACATGCATTTAGGTTCACACCTCATAGAATACATCAATAATCCCCCAGGCATCTGAACCTGTTAGGATGTGGTCCATGTTAGGAGAAAAGATGGATCTTTTACATGCCTGACACTGTTGCCAGTGCCCAACATGGGTTCCGAGAACCGGGAAATAGATTCGCCATTTCCAATCGCGGCATGTTGCTGGCGAGCGCGCGGCTAGGTCGAGAGGTTGAGGAGACCCATCCCAACTTCGGCCCCACCGACCCGCCCCCAGCTCCGCCGTTCACCCCCGGACCTCCAACAGAGCCAGCCCCCTCTGAGGGATCTGAGTAGCACCGCCACGGAACCATACCTCTCACATCCCTGGGACCCCTCTGTCACCCAGTTGCTCGTGATCCAGCCGAGGCCTATCCAACCTCTACTAACTCAGCAGGCCAGTAGCTCAACACTTCCACTCGTCAGCAGGGTGGAGACCCCTCGGAATGTTCTCCAAGCATAGGAGGACCACTACCACCACGTTTACTACTCCAATCCTGATCCTGAGCCATTTGAGGAAACCTCAGCAGTAAAGGGTCAGTCATTCAGTCAGTCAACAAATGTTAATAAATTAAAAGCAAACAGAAGGCCATATGCACCTCTGCACTTTCTGCTGTCTCTGGTTATGTATATAGCGTGATCGATATTTAAGTACATTTTGATATTTTTTTAATACTGTCTTAAAATAAATGCAAAAAATAATTCAAATTTTATTTTTTACATTCATGTTTTTTTTTTAATTTTAAAATAATTTTTATTTATTAAGCAAGGCTCTGCCAATTACTGGTATGTAATATGGTTTTCAAAACAAATTCTCTCAAAATAACATATTTAAATCCCTACCATTTTGTGTATTGGGTGTTTAGCTACGAGGAATGCTTCAATTAACTTCTTTTGAACCTCGAAATCCAAATTCTTTCCTGGGAAGACCTCTGGCTTTATTTATGAGGTTTGTGTTCCTCAGTAATGAATTTAACTACATCGATAAATTACTTGTTTTGAAGTGCAATCTCCCTCTCCCTTACAATTGTCAAACCAAAAATGAAATTTAGCGTTCGCACCTGACTGTTTTTTGTGAAATATAGGTCATTTATATTGCCTTTGCAACTGAATATATATTGAATTTTCCGGAAAAGTAAAAACGAAGTTATCTTTTACAACTACCTGTCTGTTACGAATTATTCACAGGTAGGAATCTCCTTCCTGGATTCAGAGTTGGATGCTCTCCTTTATACCCAAGAAAACAACAGGAAACTACTGCAAATTCAACTTCGAAAATTGAAGCATACAACTCGAAATAATACTACAAAGATACAAAATATACTCTCAAGATACAAGTACACAGTCATTTTAAAGTGTAAAGCCACCGTTTTTGAAGTTAAAACTTCTATAGGAAGGTTTGGATAGGGAGTAAATTCATGTAAGTCGTCATCGACATGGTCACGTGACGTTAGCTGTGAATATGTGTGTATATATATACCTGTATATATACAGTCATTGGTGCGCGCGCAGCCACTACACATAACACAGGTCGACTAGTAATGCTCACGACATATACCAATACATATACCCATAGGCGTGCGCAGGACTTCAGTATTGGTGGTGCCAGATTACATAACAGCTCTGTCATTCACAGACCCCGAGCCTAAAGCGGGGGACCGGGGGTCCTCCCCCGGAAAAATTTGGATTTGAAAGCGCAAAATGGTGCTAAATATGGTGTTTCCGAACAAAAACATTAAATACACAGATGTAAAAATTTTAACATTTTTTATGACAAATTATGGCTTTGAACGTTATAATCACCAGGAAAACTACTTAACTATTTACAGTTTTAAGCTTTGTTGAGCCATAAAGTAAATTGCACAAATTGTTTGCACGGAATTCATGCTGGTGGCTTTGAAAAACCGTACTTATATGTTTTCTGAAGACGCCAAATAAATGCTAGGTAAAACATTCTCAAATGTTAAGTTTTAAAATCAACAAATGAAGGGAGTTTTTGTAGCATACCTAAAATATGTAAAATATTAAAATAATAAAAATACACAAATAAGAGTGGGCAAAAGTTTTAACTTTTGGAATACAACAAAAATTTTTTGTCGGCGACTGCATATAAGTCATCGAGTAAGCCTATCCTTTTAACTAACTAAACTCTCTCTCTTTTTTCAAATAAACCCTGGCGAACGGCGGCTATTATTCCGTGCGCCTGCCGAGTGGAGTGAACAGTGGACACCGAGCGCACATTCTATGTAATTCGAGGAGAACTAGGAGACGTATTTACATTTCAGAAGTTTCGTAGCCGCGGCTCGCGTGTACAACACAAGTAATTGCAACTGGCTTGTTTCCGTGTGTATAATAGTCGGTTTGATTAATAATTGATATACTGATAGTGTTATGAGCACATATCTGTAACCAGGGGCCCAACAACTAAATTTCCAAAGGGGGGCAATATACCTTTTTATAAAGAATCATCGATGCCCCCTATTGAAGTGGGGGGTCCGGGGTTCCTCCCCCGGGAAAAATTGTATTTCAAGGTGGAAAATGGTGCTATTTAAGCAGTTGTATTATCTAAAAATTGATTACACAGCACTTTCTTTGCCCCCGTTTGCCCCCACTTCAAGGTTTCAGAGGGGGGGGGGGCAAAATACCCTTGCCCCCCCCCCTGTTGTTGAGCCCCTGTCTGTAACTCGACACGATTGGAAAACATTTTTTTTTTTTTGGAAATAATACGGTTTTTTGTAAGTATGTATTATTTCTGCTTGTGAAAAATAAAATAACGTTAACCCTAATGGTGGTGCCAAGGCACCTGTGGCACCTACCGTGCGCACACCTATGCATATACCAATATATATCTTATTAATACGCGTCTTCAGTCCCTGTACATCAGTGATGTGCATATGTGAATCGAATGTGTGTATGCAGTATAAAGTTGCGTATAAAATATGTTAATGTTCTCATATAGATATATAGTTTGAATAACGAAGAAAACAGAGTCTTAGTAGTAATATAACCTAAAAATGAACAACATAATTATTTATTTTTTTAAATATCTACAATTATTATGCAATACGTATTTCATAGAAATTTAGGAGTTATTTTACTAACGTGATAAAACAAATTTGTTGTGTGATAATATTTTTTCGTAAAAATTGCGAAAAAGTATCTGATTTTTATCAAAAATTAATTTGGATATCCAAAATTAAAACTGTTTGTTTATAGTTTTAAGTTTTCACTTCTGTCGGCAGTCCTCATGACTGCTTTAATTTTTTTTCTTTTTTATTACAATTTGATTTTAAATCACTCCTAATCATATATAACATTTATTGCTAACTATATGCATAGTAAAATTTTAAAAAATATGCTCATTTAATTTTGCACTACTTTAATACTGTGCTAACATAAAGTATAAACCTAATACTTAAGAATTAATTGCCCTTCAATAACTAAAATTAATACGTAAATATTAGTTAAAACAATAAATTTACACCAGGCCACTATGAATAGGCTGAAAATAAACAGTGTTAGTTAATTTAAAATATAGAAATAAATTTAAACTCTTTAAATAAAAACAGAAAATAACTTCTTTATATAAAATTAAAAACACTTAATTAATAAAAATTACTAAATTTATTTTTTTAGAGATTTGTTTGAGATGTTAAAAAATCTGATGGTATTTTTTGATGAAATTAATTATTGTTAACTTTTCTTCAATCGATTTAAAGTCTTTTTTTTTCAAATCTTAAAATATTACACATGATATGCATCGTGAAATGTGTCTTTTATTTGGACTTACAGCTAAATTGTAAACGATTACTTGTATTTTTTTTATATTGATAAAAAATTACATCTCTTATTTTCTGCAGACATAGTTTATATTAATACATTTTATATTAATAATGTTGCATTATTTTACTTACATTAATATTAGGTGTATTTATATTATTCCACTCACGTTTCCTTTGTCAGCATAGCCCAGCCTAGTAACTTTATTTCATAGCCAACATTTGAATATTTGTGTCAAAACTAGGTACTTTTACTAATTTTACATTCTTATTCAAACGGTAAATTTAAGGCATTTCTTTTAGAAGTATATCAACTGCAAAACAGCGCGGAAATACCACTTAAAAAATTTACCCTTCCACGAAATAAATATTTCAGATAATTCCAAAAAAATAAATATCTACAATAATAAATTTGAACATTCACAAAAATTATCCCACCTACTTACATACTTTTAGTTTTGTAATATGTATAACCGGCTACGAACAGTTAGTTTCAAGTCGAAGATTGAGAATGGGCCATATTGATTTGACACTGTTATTCTGATGAAAGTTAAAAAATAATCGCTTTAGAAAAAGCACCATTATTTCCGATTGTCGGATGAAATGGAAGGTTTAAGTGTTTGTTTGTTCTAAAATAATTAGCTTCCCAAATTTCAGGACTGTTGGTCGATAAAATTCGGTGCACGTTTTAAATCGTGTGTGCTCTCGCAGGGTAACCCATTATTTCCGAGTCCATGACGCATTTGAATTACCTCTTAAGTGGACACTTTTGGCTGAGTAATATCACCTGCCAGCTACACCTATTCAGCTACTCGTCACAATTTTTCAAAATTCTGTCTGTATTTTTTGACGTGACAACGTCTAATAAATCAATGAACGCCGGTTGCACGCACGAAACAGTGTCCCATTACGCACATTGTCCCGTTACGCTGTGTCCCGTTACGCTCATTGTACGCTTGCGCTGCATCTATCTCTCTTCCACTCGATTGGAACAACCATCGATTTGACTTTTTGGAGGCACATTAAACTTGAGACACTCCCATTCGTTTCCTACTTTTCCTTTTATCGTCCTATCCTTAACAGAATAACACAGATTGGAAGAAGTTTAATAGCAAGCATGTATAAAAGTTATAGTTAAAATAATCTCTTCGTTAAATTAATAAACATATTTGAATTAATGAGTGCAAATAAAAGTAAATTCATCAATTAAATTTTAGATTTCATTTCAATCCTTTTTTGTATCCATACGAAATAGTGATAGTTCAATAAAAATAATTCAATTTTATTCATAAAAGTATGCTTTGTTATAACGTTGTCACGTTAAACTATCGTCCGTAAACCGACTTTACAGACAACAAATTTTTTTTAAGTTAAATTTTTTTCGTTCTTGATGTGTTTATATTGTGTCCTCGTTAAATCTGCAATCTAAGGCTTAAACACAGGTCCGAGGATGCCGAAACGTTGTTGAATAGCCACCGAAGTTCTTCATTAATAGTCATGTGCTCTAGCTTGGGCTCACTGTTTTGTCTTGGCGGTACTGGTTCACTTTTATTGCGGCGAAGGAAAAAAAATCGATGACTCGCACCCGTCCCGAATATGACTGGGGTTTGCACGCAATTAGAGATATTTTAAGGAATTTCTTGAAAGATCCTCATAACAGAATATTTCGCTGCCTTGACCCCCTAACAATTTGGAAAAAAAACCTGGATTCTAAACATACTTTGGACATTTGTAGAGTCGTGTTTACGAATCTCAACTAACTGCACAAACAATGGCCCTTCCTCGCAGGTACCTAATGCAGTGAAACGGTAAAGGACAACTAACATTTCAACTACGTTGTTACGTTGCGTGAATGGGCACATAATCTTGACCCTAACACCTACATAACGGTGCGCTATGCTGGTGGTCTGTGTTTAGCCACCCGACGCTACATAAAGACCCAAGTGAGACACTTCCAAGATCACGATCATCCAAGGCTCTGAGAGTAACTTTAGAGCAACTCATTGGTGTTGATGTTCTTATGTGAGAAACCTTTCTCTCATGGAGCGTTACTTATTTCCCCATTATTTATTTAGGATTCGATGTTTACTACAATCATTTACATTGTTGTAGATAAAAAATCTCAATTCCTCTAATTTTGCACAAAAAATTTAATTTTTATATACAATAAACGAAACTTACAATTATATAAAGAGCCTTGTGATAAAAAATTTACAGATAAAATATTGTTACATAAAACGTAATATTTACAATGACAAAATAGTTTAGCTTGTGTACAGCTAATCTTAGAGTATATGAACTTTGTATATTAATAAACACATTTTTCGAGTTAAAAAGTCTACACATAGATTATAATTTTGAAAGTCACTATTGAAAACGTCTATTTGCATTATTAAAGTCTCAGCAATATAGTTTTAAACTGTTTGTTCATTTGTCTGACTCTTTGTTTCGGCATCACCCAAAAACTATTTGACGGGTCTTGATTTTTTATTAGTAAGGTTTTCGGCTAACTTAAACACTAGGCTATTACTAAATTAAATAATATCATTTTTAAAGGGTTTAAAAAGGGTAAATATGTTTTAAGATGATAAATTATATCTCCGAAATTAATAATTATAATCCTACTGGGTACCAATAGTAAACATACCAAAACAACTAACCTCAATTTTACCATCTTGCAACATTCAACTCGTAAGGGGTGATCAAGGGGTAATGTGATTTTAAGATACATAATTAAATATTCGAAGCTAATAATGCATTAGAAATTATTTTTGGTATTAATAATAAACATACGAAAATAACAATTTGACCTTTTTAAAAAATTCTACCCCTAAGGGGTAAATAAGTAGTATGCTAATGTATTTTGTACGCAAGGCTGCAGGCTGAGCAGCCAGGAGCCGACTAGTTCGTCCGAGTGTCCGCAATCTTGGATGAACTTGACCTTTGACCTTGACTGTTTACTTTGACCTTGACCCTGGCAGCTATCTTGTGTCTACCATTTTGTTTTATATAACTTTCCGCCCTCTAGTAATAGAAGGCCCCAATCCCTAATTTCGTAATTTTTGTCACGGCCGCCACCTTGGAAATCCTAAATTTCAATGATAAAAAAAATCGAAAAAATTTTCAATTTATAAAAAATTAATTGATCAAATTGTAATAAAAATATTATTTAACAAACGTGCTACATCCTTGGTTCAAACCCGGTGTGGAAAAAAATTAAATAAAAGGCGACGGATACAGCCCACATTAATTTAGAGAATATTCCGTAGCATTTTTTCAAATGTATTCGATATTCGGAATAGCTGCACGTGGACATGTCGAGTTTTGCACAAAAACCCTGATAACAGCAAAAAAAAACACATGAAAAAAGAGAGTACTGGTCGCCTTATATCAAGAGCATTTAAGCGCGAGGGACAAGGTACGGGGGTGACATCTGGCGGTCCTGTGTGAAGAACAACCGCAAAAATTCAAATTACCCCGTTACAAACATAACAAACAGACATTGGTAAAAAGTATAATTTCTTTGACGCATGGTCGAAATTTGTCGGAAGCTAATAAATAAGGGCAAAATTTTGTTATTCCTGTAAAATGAAATATATATATATATATTTAATTCCATGGTAAACTGATTGATTTAGTAAATGATGGTATTTTAATCTGTCCTGTCCCAGCTTAACCTAACACTCATTACAAGTTTAACTCTAGTTACAAAAGTTCACTCAACACTCAAGGTAAAACTTGCTTACACAGATGTGGCATAACCTGCACATAAATACTTAAACCGAAAGAAAAAAAACTCTTACTCCAAAAACTCTGATGGGTGCAGAACATCAACAAGATAAAGTAATTAAGCTCATTTGCATTTGATTTTATATCTTTCTTTTGTGAAACTATCAAAGTTACCAAAATGTAATTCTCTATAAAAAAATTACCATTTATCGCTTCTTAACAAATTTAATGTATGTACATAAGTTTATTTCATAACTATAAATCTAAAGGTGTATTTTAATTAACAAGACAACAATAATTAAAGTTTGTGTGTACATGGAGAAAGTACTAGTCAGTATATTAAAGATGTCTGATTGGTTTAATATTTGCGCTCTACGACGCATAATGTACAGCCAACCAAGGTTGTGAGCGACTACCAGCAACTGTAATGATTCAATAAGTTATTTAAAGATATTCTAGGGTTTCTAGTTTCATTTTGCTGATTACTTTAAAAATTTATCCCACATCTTACATATTTGTTAACTTTCTTTTGGCTGGGTGAATCGCGAACTTTACCACAAGAGGTGGAGATTATCGTGGTTAGCAATGCGGGTAGCATGCACTTAGCCAAGAGTCGTTTGAACGATATTTCTGATAAACGATTTTCGGTCATTGTGTCTTTCAGTCTAGTGGTTGTTCGGTCTAGTGCCTTTTGGTCAAGTGCCATTCGGTCTAGTGCCTTTTGGTCAAGTGTCTTACGGTCTAATACCTTTTGGTCTAGTGCATTTCGGTCTAGTGACTTTCGGTCTAGTGACTTTCGGTGTAGTATACATTTCGGTGTAGTACATATTGGTCTAGTACATATCGGTCTAGTGCCTTTCGGTCAAGTACATATCGGTCAAGTACATATCGGTCTAGTTCATATCGGTCTAGTACATATCGGTCTAGTGCCTTTCGGTCAAGTGCCTTTTGGTCTAGTGACTTTCGGTCTAGTGACTTTCGGTGTAGTATACATTTCGGTGTAGTACATATTGGTCTAGTACATATCGGTCTAGTGCCTTTCGGTCAAGTACATATCGGTCAAGTACATATCGGTCTAGTACATATCGGTCTAGTGCCTTTCGGTCAAGTGCCTTTTGGTCTAGTGACTTCCGGTCTAGTGCCTTTCGGTCTAGTGCCTTTTGGTCTATTTCATTTAGTCAAATTCCTATCGTTCTAGTACATTTCGGTTTAGTGCTTTAGGCTAAATGACTTTCTGTTTTGTGCTTTTCGTTCTATTGATATTAGGCCTACTGCCACGTCCTCATCAATTCATGGGTTTCGATAATTTGTTAGGTCGGTGTTTGGAATTAATTTTTCCTCCCGTCAAAATGGATGGATGCTGTGCCTCTCCAGGACGATTAGGTATTGCGCATTTGTTAACTATGTGTTCACGCATGTATTTAAGATTGCAATAAAATGTTGTCATAAGTGGCAAACATTTTTAGCAAAGCAATAGAGACCTATGCAGTATTTTTTTTCAAACTATAGAAAGCTTCATTAATTGCAAAACTAGTCAGACATAGAATTTCGAAAGTAGTAATTTATAAAACTCTTTTTTAAAGTTCAACTGAAGTGTCCGTTTAGTTGTATTCAGATATATTTTAACCTTTATATAGTAACTTTCACATTTCTACTCCATTACCATGCATACGTACACATTGCCTTTAAGTAGGCTATTTTGAAGCAGAGTTATAGGTTTTTGATCTAAAATAATTACTGGTTTCGTGTTCGTCAACATGTAATTCTTTTCTATATATGTTAACTGCGTGAATTATTCTGTCCAGTTAGTATAGTTTCGGACACAAATTGTTTTTTTAAAAAATTAAGCATAACATGGATTTTACCTATGGCCGTCAAAAAAAACATATGAAGCATTAGAGTTACGCTATTATATATATTTTTTGAAAATTCTTCTTAATGCTTCATGGAAACTATTTTATAATTTATTATCAGTATCTTGTTTTATAAACTGAGATATTGCAATAAAATAGAGCCTAAATTAATTTCGGGGTTACCTACTATTTAGAACATGTGTAAATTTATATTCAATAGTGGAAAGAATTTTGCTTGTAAAATCTTTTCGTTTGGACGAACAATACTTTTTATAACCTTAGATTGGATTAAGATGTCCAATGTTTTTTTACAGAAAAAATACTATACTGTAATAAGAAAATCGCAAGCAGGCACTCAATATTATTGTATTTATATATTCATTTGAACAATACATTTTATAAGATTAACCTATGCCATAGAATTATTTGTATATTAACTGTAATACAAAATATGTGATAATTCTTGATTTAAAGACATTCTTACATCTTAAACATAAAAATCTTAATACTCTTGCTTACACAATCAACTAAAGTCAAATTATATCAAAGAATTAGAGGCGTGGTTTTTCCTTTTGTATATGCTGAGCATCGAGCTGTTGCGAATTGAAATGTTTTTGACGTGACAACGTCTAATAAATCGATGAACGCCGGCTGCATGCACGAAAAAGGAGGAATTATTGTTCCGTTACGCATATTGTCCCGTTACCTTTTGTCCCGTTACGCTCATTGTACGCTTGCGCCTCATGTATCTCTCTTCCACTCGATTGGAACAACCATCGATTTGACTTTTTCGAGGCACATTAAACTTGAAACACTCATATTCGTTTCCTACTTTTCCTATCATCGTCCTATCCTAAACAGAATAACACACATTGGAAGAAGTTAAATAGCAAACATGTATAAAAGTTATAGTTAAAATAATCTCTTCGTTAAAGTAATAAACATATTTGAATTAATGAGTGCAAATAAAAGTAAATTTTATCAATTAAATTGTAGATTTCATTTCACTCCTTCTTTGTATCCATACAAAATAGTGATAATTCAATAAAAATGATTCAATTTTATTCATAAAATTATGCAATAATTTCATCAATGTTTTGTTATGACGTTGTCACGTTAAACTATCGTCCGTAAACCGACTTTACAGACAACCAATTTTTTTTTAGAAGAGGACGGAAATGAAATCTTTATATTATTATTGAACTCCCATCAAAACCAATTTTTGAAGATTCAGGGATAGATAGCAGAACCATCAGGCGAAATGTAAGGTGTGTCAACTCGAATGTTGGCACTTGATAATGTTTTAATTTGTTCTATTAGAGGTCATTTCGATTCGGTGAAAGGCTTTGGAGCCTGCATACTATCGCGGTTTCAGTGACAAGGAGATTTGTTTACCGTTTTCTTTTGAGGTAATTACCTACCACTCAAATTAATTTACTTTAAGTGGACAACGTTGGCTATGCAATTTACGCATGGTATCACGTCTTTGAAAACAGAATAATGTACCACGCCCCGCCTATCAGTAGCAATTTTGCTGGTGGTTCCCTTTTACATGATCCAGTCTGAAATTTTGTTCTTTCACAAACAATATTTACATATTTTTGAAGTAGGTATTCATTGTCCTGCACATGGATTGAGAGCAGCGATTTCTCTAGCGCTAACTGTGTTAAAATGTTTAAAACTACATTTCTTAATTCAATAAATGACTCGTGTTTTAAATACTTAACCAGAATTTATTATAATATATTTTTTTCGTATATTTAAATATTATTTAAAACTTTGCTGCGAAAAAATTTCGTTAGCTATTCTTTCAGATCTCGCCAGTGACGTATAAACATCTAAACTCGGTAAGGAGTTGAAAATAAACTTATAATGCGAAACTCGGACACGAAATTAAATTATAATTCTTTAAAAAAATCCAAGCGTGATAATTATACGAAAAGTATTCATTTTATGGAAAAACGGTAAAATGTTATCCACTTTTAAAACATAATTCTGTTTTACAAGATGGTAATAACCTAACCTTAACCGAACCAAACCCAAACCAACCCATGTTAAATTAGGCTAATTTTTATTTATTTCCCACAATTTTTTCAATGTCGGTGCATTTGACGCGCTTTGGGTAGTTTCGGAATATTTATGATGCATTTCGTGCGCTGGTGTAAGTAGGGCGTCATTAGAATAACAAAATGTAAAGTTAGTGCACTTTATGCGCTTAAGAAACGTTATAATGCAGTTGGTGCTTAAGTTCAAGGTCATATCTATATTTAGTTTATAACTATATATTAAACAATTTTTTTTAATTTTTAATGTATTTTTTTGGATGAGTTATTTTTTATGGTATGGATTAAGGTGAAAATGTTAAACGTACACCTATACGATATAATCATACATATATTTAAGTTTTATTTTATAAATAAATTATTATTAATAACATAAGTTGTTATATATGGTACAAACGCAAGGGTATAGGGTACAGGACTTAACTTCGTCATAATATCTGCAATAGTCTTATAAAGAGTAAGTGTTTGTATGTAGGGGGTAATCTCTGCAACCACTGATCAGATTCTGACAATTCTGTAGGATTCGCAAATGGGCGTGGGTGCAGAAATCAGGTGGGGGGGGGGGGGGGCAGACCAAGAGTTCTGCGCGTGAGTTTTCACTGACACAAGTAATCTGAGGAAAAATTGCTCTTGCATGCTGTTGCATTCTACTGCCCATATTTTGGCCCAAGTTCATTCAATTAGCAGGAAACTTTAAAATGTACCGAACGTTTTCCACAAAACATATATTTGACATTTACTTGCATCAAAAGCCTGTTCCACTTTCACGCATTTGCAAGCACAAGTGGGGCCCGACATTCAGTGGGTTTGGGGAGGGGGTGGTTGGGGGGGCTGACTCCCACCGGGTTACACGCCCATTATGTTATTTTAAAAGGTAATTTAAGGATACTGCCCTCTTAATGCTTGTTCTCACATCCCTGTGAAGAGATCTTATCCCTGTGAAGAGAACGTATCTCTGTGATCAGATCGTATCCCTGTGAAGAGAATGTATATCTGTGATGAGATCGTATCCCTGTGAAGAGAACGTATCTCTGTGATCAGATCGCATCCCTGTGAAGAGAACGTATCTCTGTGATCAGATCGCATCCCTGTGAAGAGAACGTATCTCTGTGATCAGATCGCATCCCTGTGAAGGGAACGTATCTCTGTGATCAGATCGCATCCCTGTGAAGAGAACGTATATCTGTGATCAGATCGCATCCCTGTGAAGAGAACGTATCTCTGTGATCAGATCGTATCCCTGTGAAGAGAACGTATATCTGTGATCAGATCGTATCCCTGTGAAGAGAACGTATCTCTGTGATCAGATCGCATCCCTGTGAAGAGAATGTATCTCTGTGATCAGATCGCATCCCTGTGAAGAGAACGTATCTCTGTGATCAGATCGCATCCCTGTGAAGAGAACGTATCTCTGTGATCAGATCGCATCCCTGTGAAGAGAACGTATCTCTGTGATCAGATCGCATCCCTGTGAAGAGAACGTATCTCTGTGATCAGATCGCATCCCTGTGAAGGGAACGTATCTCTGTGATCAGATCGCATCCCTGTGAAGAGAACGTATATCTGTGATCAGATCGCATCCCTGTGAAGAGTACATATCTCTGTGATCAGATCGCATCCCTGTGAAGAGATCTTATCCCTGTGAAGAGAACGTATCTGTGTGATGAGATCGTATCCTTCTGATGAAACAAAGCGAATGGTATGTAAAGATGAGCCAATGAGACGGTTCTTGGATGTGAAGGTACACTACTCGTGGCTGTTTTCGGGGCTTATTCAGAGGTCTGGACCCACGGTGTTCTTCTCCTGACGCTGGCGGTGGTTATCTGCCACGGTCTCCACTTCGAAGCCCGGCGGGGTGCCGCTTCTCCTCATTCCTGATGGGAATAGTCCCGCCTGCCGCATCTTCCACAGCAGCCCCGCTGTCTTTTTCTTTCTTTTCGGGACAGAAATGTTCATGTTGAACCACAGATATTTGTAAACTGGTACATCCACGTGATAACAACAGTATCACCACAGAATCGCATATGCAGTAATACTGGGTTCGGATTCTTACCCGACCGTTTATGCTTAATGTTGTCCCAGTACCTCTAATAGTTAAAAATGATTTCACTTCCCTGAAATAGGTAAGCATGATACAACGAAATAAATTAATTTTTTTAATGTTTGACCATCTTTTAAGTGGTTAAAAAATAGATAGGTATAGGCATAAATGAAATACCAATCAAAATATTAAATTACGCGCCAATTTTCGAACAAAAAAAACTCTGTATTTTCACGCAAAACTGTATTTTATACTTTCACCGTCACACCGTTGACGAGGTTTCTGCTGGAAACTGTGGTTGTTTCTCCAAGCCTCGATAGCAAATCACGCATCAGATGGTTGTTACAACTTTATTCCTGCCCTCTCTTCAAGATGATGAGAGCCATTTTCGAAGCGGGGCAGAGGTGGTTGGATGAAACATTTGAGTTGCATCCTGCGGTATGTCACTCATCGACGGAAACTCTGGTTGTTGCTGGTGTCTTTCAGGACCTCGACGCTCCGCGTCTGAAGTTGGATGCTGCGCGTGAGCTGGACCAGTGCCAGAGACAGCATTCTGAGCTCCTTCAGGATGATGTGCCTGGTGCTTCGTTTTGGAGCATCGATCCTGTCCTCCGGGTTTCCCTGGGAGTTGAACACCTCTTGCGTTAAAGTCTCATTCATGCCCGGAGAAACCTTTCGTGTACTTTTACAAACGATTCCTTTGGAAACCATTTACCAATAAATACATAGCTATGTGTTGTGCATGGCTGTGGTTATTTTCGCATAGTTGAAATACTTTTTTTTTTCGAGTTAATACTAAGTTTATTTTTTACGAAAATTGGCACATGTTTTAACTGATTTTTCGCTCAAGCATGTCTTTATAAACCATGGAAAACATAATCATATATTTAATAATGGGACTTTATTTGGTTTTTTATGTTTATTTATTTGCACAGTTAAAACTGTAAAGCTATTTAGGAAACGGTTTACAAATAATTTTATTTATTTGAAGGTACTGGGTAAGAATCCGAGCCCAGTATTACTGAGAACACTTTATTTATACATTTATTTTCATGTCAATGTACAAATTTACATATATCTGTAAGTTTACATTAATATTCCTGTTCCATTTACAAAACAAAATTTACAATGTGTTCACAATATTATTGGCACTCTACACAGAAACAGTGTCGTATTCGTAGATACTAACCGTCACTTATGGCATGGCTTGTTTTTGCAAGATATATTGTTGATTAGGAAGGGAAAGGAGTGTTTAATGAAGAGTTGTCCGTATTTTTATTTCCTAAAATAATTTTATGACCTATATATAATTTCAAGTTTTTAATAGATTATTTTACTGTAGAAATTTGTGCCCTAAGTTTCTTAATTATAAAAGCTAATTTTCCTCGGTTTGTAAAATTTTTCTTGCGTTCCAAAATTCCCATATGCAATATAAATAATAGTTTATAAATGTTACTTTTTGAATCGATTGTAAAAAACGACTCACAACAATACTAATTAGAGTAAACACGTGTGTATACGTGTGTGTGTGTGCTTATGTCTCATTTTGAGAGGCGGTGTTTTTAAACAGAAATTTTTCGACATTATTTTCCTGTGTTTCCTATTTTAAAAAAGACACACCTGTTCACACACACACAATGCTTATCTCTGACGGACAGAGAGATGAAGAGAGAGAGAGAGGTCAAGGTTGTAGAGAAAGTAAACAAAACAAATATAAAGTAGAAACACAAACTCATTTTATTCAGTAATTACTAGAGACCGGAAAAATTCGTGGTTTCATTTCGTGATAGGCTAAAATCAAAATGATTTAATCTTTTGCTGCTTCAATGATTGTACCACAGGTTGTCTGAAGGAATCAGAGCCAATGAATAATCCTCAACGAAAGAAGTATCGAATCAAAAGCATTCTAGTTAGTAGTTGTCACGAGTCAGTAGCCAATGAGCAGATGTAATTTTCCCGAGTGCATAGAGGATCTTGGAGTCTATCCTGTAAGTCATTGAATTCGCGAATTTTTCCGGTCCCTAGTAATTACAAACACATCTCAGATGCAACAACGTCAACAAAACTTGATTTCACAGAATTATGTATCTTTATTTTGTTTTTCGAAAACCAGAGAAAGCTATTATTTCTGATACAAAAGCAAACAGGCTGGAAAACAAGCCCAGAGAAAGTAAAGCGAACGGTATGGAAAGTTGATCCAGTGAGACGGTTCTTGGGTTTGACGTCACCCCGCTCGTGGCTGTTACCTTACGGGAGTCCTCCAAGTAGTCCTGCATTACCTTGGTGATGACACCTGCTTCCTTCAGCCTCACCATGATGGTGTTGATCCTCTGCAGGAACGGGTAGGACGAGCTCTCGGCACAGAAGGCGACCGGGAACCTGAAGTAGCAGCCGTCTATCAGGTGCAGCAGAGGGTATCCCCCCTTGTAGTACTCCGGCCGGGACATCACGTGCAAGGCCGAGAACCTGTCGTACACCCTGCTGACGTTCCTGTGCCTGACCATCATTCCGAAAGCTTCGGCGTCGTCGAGTATGCTGACGGCCCTGCCGATCAGCCTCATCGTTTGGTCGTCGACCTCGAGGTCTTCGAACAAGGACTCTGAGCCCTTGTCCGACAGGGCCACCGAGATGGGCAGGTCCGTGGCGAACAGCTCGTCGAAGGTCGTGATGTCGGGTTGGAAGTAGGACCTGGTGAGGCTGCTGCTGAGGAAACCCTGGTAGAGGCCAGTCATGACCAGGTTGCACACCAGGCACCACAGGACGAACAGCCTCTGGACCAGAGATTTGGGATCGCGGTTGGTCATGCCCAGCACCATCAGCTGAACGGCGTCTGTGAAAGTCCCAAAGTTCCGTGCCGCCTCCTCCAGGTCGTAGCGGGAGATCAGCTTCCAAGTGGCGCCGAAGACGGCGCAACTGGACCAGTACAGGATCCACGTGCCGGGCGAAAACGGCATGACGATGTTCATGTACCTGGGCATCATTTTGGCTTTCGGCACGATGCACGTGATGCACGTCTGCTCGTGCGGGTAGATGCAGTTTTTCATGAAAGATCTCATCATGAAACGCTCGTTAGCGAGGAGAGAATTCGTGCGTGTAACCCTGTCCCTGAAAATCTCTTCAGTTGTGTGACTAATCTTACGTGTGCCGTTTAATTTTTCAATGACAGCGTTCATGACGTTCCCATTCGGGCCACCCATGTGTAGCTTCCCATTCGAGTCGTGATGAACCTGCACCAGTGGATGATGGGTTGTTATGGAAACATCGAAAATGTAGTTATTTGTGTTGTACAGTTTCTTTTGAAAAATATCGAAACTTCTACGTACGCTTAGTGTTCCCAATTTTTCTTCTATTATGATGTCACTCTCGAACGGATTGTATGTGTGAACACGAAAGCTTTGATTCGCATTGGGTTGCAAAGTTCTGTTGAATGATATACTTCGACATATTACAGCCACGTTTAAGATATTATATGACTTCCAGCAATCATGCAACATCGCAGATATTTTTCCTCGTGTAACCGAAAGAGGGGATGTAACTATTAACATGAATAAGGTTCTCGTATTCAATGGATAATTTGTCGTTACAGACTCCAAAAAGCACATTTCACTTATTGTTTCAACAATAAAAACATAAGCTACACTGTTTTCAAATGTATCGCTTCTATCAATGTACACTGAAAATTTTTCAATATAATACGACCTGTTAGTTTTTAAAATAGGGATGCCCATTGTGTACATGTTTTTTAAATGAATATCTATAATTTCATTTTGTTCAGAACCATTCATGTTGATTATAAGAGTGTTTATATTTGTTAAGTTATTTCCACTCAGTAATATAAAAATATTTTCGCGTGTAAGAAAATCACGATTATTGTATGTGTCCGTCTCAATTATTGCTGTTGATACATGTATACACTTTACGTAAAGCATAATAGCAGTCCACAAGTTATTCATTATTTGTGATTTACCTGAAAGAAAAAGAACAACTATTTGAAAATAAAACTGTTAATATCAATTCAAACAAAGCACATGTTATATAAACTGTTGTCTATTAAATGTTTTTATTCTTTTGTATTATTTAATGGTAATTCAATTATTCTTTTACGTGCATACATTCATACTTAAGTCCAGTTTGTACAGCCCTATTGATGTGGCTTTTGAGGAAAAAAAGTAAAGGATATTTCAGGACAATTAGGAAACGGCCTTATGGGGTTAGGCCCACCGTTTTGATTTTTTTTTTAGCTACAGAGCCTAAACAAAAAAAATCAAAATAAATTTTTCAAAAATTTATTTTGAATCCAGATGCAAAGAAATTGTTTGTAATAAAATAAAGTATATCAAATTTGTTAAACACATGGCTGTGGTTATTTTTTGCATTTATGAAATACGTTTTTCGAGATAATACTGAGTATTTTTTACAAATGGCACAAAATTTTTATATTTTGATTTTTCATTCATGCATATTTTGTTAGCCATGGAAAAGATAATCAGACATTTAAAAATTGGTCTTTATTTGGTTTTACAGGGCTTAATAATGTGCGCAGTTTTAATACTGGAAAGCTATTCAGGAAACGGTTTACAAATAACTTGAGCTATTGAAGTGTACTGGGACAACACAAAGCATAAATGCCCGCGAAAGAGCCTAAACCCAGTATTACTGCTAACACAATTTTGTAGTGATTTAGTTGTTTTAATGTAAATATACAAATTTACAAATGTCTGTAATTTTACTTTAATTTTTCATTTGAAAAAACAATTATAGTGTAACCTCGTGGTACAGCATATGTATTGTCATTTACGGCTTGATATTGCATAGAACCTAGTTTTGGGTACTAGTGCCTGCGTCCATAGATAGGCGGAGTATTTATGACTTTGTGATCGCTCTGTGAAATCACTTCTCTCACTCTGTGAAATCATTTCGCCCAGAGGTTCGAACAAAAACTAATCAATGATTTGTAGGCTGTCACAAAGTATAAAAACTTGAAAACAATTTTTGCCATTTTATGCATTACTTTGGGATAAATAAACAAAACTAAAATTTTAAGTAAAAGTACGTATATATATAACTAACTTAAGGGAGCTTTCACTTACGAACTTTAAAAACTCCAATGCTTCAGAGAAATATAGGTAATGGTACACGTTAAAAGTAATAAAGCTTTTACATGCAAATACAGCAAAACGAAATACTTACCTGCCTTAATACACTTAAACCTATTAGAATATATTTTTTGCTTAGAAATATATATTTTGCTTAGATCACATAAATGTTTTTCCAGCAGCTCGGCTTATTTGTCAGTCCCGAACATGAGCGATGACGAAGTGAAATGTTTTGGTAGCGGGACGTTGCAGCTTTGAAAATCAACTGACTGAAATTTAAAAATAAATAAATAAAATAAAAATCACTGACGATTAAGGTTCCGATAGCAAGACCAGCTTGCGTGTAGCCAGTCTGGAACGCAAACTGTCCTGCTCGTTTTATTGGTTGCTATTAGGGGATAATTTTGTCCCATTTAACGTTTTCAAGCCTGCGCGCGGTCACCGTGTGTCCAAACGGAGGCAACTTGTTCCCCACTTACTCCCGAGCAATCACGTACCACTCGCATTTACTTTCTCCTAACTGGGGCGCGTCGGCAGCGTAGCTGAGAGCAAAGTGCCGTTAGTTTAGACACATCGCTTGTGCCGCCAGTCGAAAACTGTTCCGAAATTGACTTCAACTATCAAAATAAAATTTCTAGTTCGTTTACACCGTTGATTTTTTTTCGTGAATACGTCTTTAACATTGCTTCCATAGTGGGAGGCAATTAAAAAAAAAACGAATGATAACGAAATCGGGGGGTACAGTTTGGTGTTGCAGCTACATATCTATCGTTTCCATCCAAAATTTAATTACACCACTGGATAGCTAAATGCTAAGTGAGGACTGTGTCGCATCGCGCGCGGTGGAGGGGGAAGCGCCGCCATTTTGAGGTCATTTTTGCTGCGTTTAGAGATTTCCATTTAGTATTACTTTCGACTCGGATAAGCTACGTTCGTTTGAGTTTCAATCGTCCGCTCTCGTCAAAGTCTATCGATCACATATATAAAACTTTAATGTAAAACATTTTCAGTGAATATATATGGTGTTCAAATTAAAAATAACGTATTTTATATTTTGTATAAAAAATATTTATATATATACATCCCTCACCCTATCTCTATATCTCTGTTTATATCTGCACATCTCCCTTTATCCCTCTATTCCTCTCTTTATATAACTATCTCTCTATGACTGTATCTTTATCTTTACAAAACAGAATACGAACGCACATTCATTTATATATATATTTTTTTTTTGTATTTTTACTTGTCACATTTGCGACATAGACATATAAAACACGCGCGTTATCGTACGCAAAGTTTTGTCAAAATTTCAAAGCAATCTATGAAGAACTTTCAGAGATTTAAGATTTTGAACGAACGAACATTTATTTTTATAATTCTTGCATGACTGCAATAATTGTGTCTGTTATGTTCTTACTATAACAAACAAATAAAACATGTGGCATGTTACAAAGATAAGATAGTATTTACAAAAAAAAAGTCCCAAAAATATAAAAATATTATCAATGAAAAATTATCATAGATTACAAGAAAATAAATAATATTTTTAAGTATTTCTGTGGACACTGTTTTCTGACAACTGTATTCAATTTATATGTACCCAGAGGTAAGGAACAGCATGACCATTTTTTTATGAAATATAGTTGGATCCAAGTCCATGATGTACTTTTCTTGTTCTCTATGTTGGTATTAAAGCTCTCATATATTATTTCTGAAGAGCAATTTTTTATAGAAAGGCCTACAACACTATGCCCAAAAAAAATTAAACCTTAATTAATCTAACGAAGTTCTGTGCCTACTACCAAGGTTTTCCGTGACTTCTACCAAGGTTTCTCTGTGCCTACTACCAGTTTTCAAAACCGTACTTAGGCATATGACAAATGACAAATAAATAAAAATAAATTAAACAAAGATATAAGGGTAGTTATACTATTCCTACCGAAGACAAATGCAGTAAATTCGAGTTTAAAAAAAAAGTGGGACTAAACTACACATAGCCTATTCCCACAGTGTGCAAAAATAATTCTTAAATTTGATTCCAAGTGTGAATATTAATTTGTTAGACGTCTTGTGTGGAATTGTTAAACCTACAAAAATAATTTAAATATCGCTGAAGACATTTTAAAACAGTTTTAAAAAAATTTCGTGAATCTAACTGGCAAAAACTTAAGCTCTCTAGCACCTTTTTTTTTTTGCAGTAGTTTTTAGTCTCGTATTGTTTTAAGTGTGCTATGTGGACACTCTCGGCATATCGGGGTACCCAGTATTTCAAGCAGGTTTCACGGAACCAGAAATTCAAGCCAAATCCGAGCAGGATGAAGGTTTTTTTTTATTTCCTTGGAGAAATTTACTCGGTAACTTTCGTGAATTCCACCTGCCAGGCGCTACCTTACACCAGATCAGGAGATAGGACATGTCCCGTTATCTGCAGTACGGCTTACCGCGGAGGATTATTTCCAGTCCGGTGGCCGATAACAGATCTTTCACTCATTTTATTCATTCTCCTTTCGCGAGATGCGATACTATACCTACTACGTTTCAGTTTCGTTGGGTGAAAACTAAGATGATGAAGTTTTTGCAGCGTTGGTGTGGCACAAGTTAATTTAAATTCGGGTGGACGTAGGTGTAATTGTGGTGGGAAACATTTCATTCTTCTCGTGCCCGATCGGTGAAGTGATTTGTGATTGAAACTTGCACCGTCAGAAGCGCTATCTGTAGGCTTTCAAGTTAACCCGAGAAACAGCTAGCATGTTGACAGCGCTAACCTTAAGAGTATTCTACACGCTACTTCGAGAGCAATGCCACGCTGTACTCATTCCACGGAGTGCATAAGAAAATATGGCAAAATTCCGCCACGTCCTTTCTAACTTATGGCAATTTTTCCGTTATGGTACTTTTCCGCCTTTTTTCGAAGAGGCCAGCTGGAATTCTATCATTATGGTAGTTTTCCAGTATGGTAGTCTTCCGCGCCCCCTTTTTGTGCTATGAAAGGCCCACGGCACAGTTCAAGAGCCGAGGAGCATACGACATGCAGGGAGTATTGCAGTTACAAGGCCAAGTCAGCCGCAAAAGTCCCTACCTACAGTTTCATCACATACACCATTTGTAATTTTTTTTTCATTTATTCGTAATTCCTTTTTTTTTTTACGTGAATTCGATGAACGTCTTATGTTTCGTTGAAAGAAGCAAAAAGGGGGGGGGGGGGGGGGGGGTTCCATGACGGAATCTTGGTGACACGAAAATAGGATACATTGAAAGGCCAACCACGGCCAAACACAATACTCTCCTCGAGGCTAATGATAACTATGTCATCTTAAAGACCGCTCTGATGGCGACACAACCCCCCCCCCCCCCTTTCTGGGCGACCCCTACAATGACGTCACCGCGCGGCTAGCGTTCAGTCGCCAGCGAGCTTACGTTAGGGTGTGATCTACTTTTTTGTACAATAATAATTAAAAATTAAATAAATACTCTGATATTTCGTGCACAATATGTATGTTTTTTTTTTTGACCGCCACATGCAAGGAATAACGCGCAACGCCGAAAGTGAAGACATCGGAGAAGCAGCGAGTAGTAACCGTCTCTTATCGGCCACCTGGACTCTCCGACGCAAACAGATGTCGGCTCTGATCGGCCACCTGGACTCTCAACGCTGAGAGATGTCGGCTCTGATCGGCCACCTGGACTCTCTGACGCTGAGAGATGTCGGCTCTGATCGGCCACCTGGACTCCCCGACGCTGAGAGATGTCGGCTCTGATCGGCCACCTGGACTCTCCAACACTGAGAGATGTCGGCTCTGATCGGCCACCTGGACTCTCCGACGCTGAGGGATGTCGGCTTTGATCCGCCACCTGGACTCTCCGACGCTGAGAGATGTCGGCTCTGATCGGCCACCTGGACTCTCCGACGCAGACAGATGTCGGTTCTGATCGGCCACCTGGACTCTCCGACGCTGAGGGATGTCGGCTCTGATCGGCCACCTGGACTCTCCGACGCAGACAGATGTCGGCTCTTATCGGCCACCTGGACTCTCCGACGCAGACAGATGTCGGCTCTGATCGGCCACCTGGACTCCCCGACGCTGAGAGATGTCGGCTCTGATCGGCCACCTGGACTCTCCGACGCTGAGGGATGTCGGTTCTGATCGGCCACCTGGACTCCCCGACGCTGAGAGATGTGGGCTCTGATCGGCCACCTGGACTCCCCGACGCTGAGAGATGTCGGCTCTGATCGGCCACCTGGACTCTCCGACGCAAACAGATGTCGGCTCTGATCGGCCACCTGGACTCTCCGACGCTGAGAGATGTCGGCTCTGATCGGCCACCTGGACTCCCCGACGCTGAGAGATGTTGGCTCTGATCGGTCACCTGGACTCTCCGACGCTGAGAGATGTCGGCTCTGATCGGCCACCTGGACTCTCCAACGCTGAGAGATGTCGGCTCTGATCGGCCACCTGGACTCCCCGACGCTGAGATATGTCGGCTCTGATCGGCCACCTGGACTCTCCGACGCTGAGGGATGTCGGCACTGATCGGCCACCTGGACTCTCCGACGCTGAGAGATGTCGGCTCTGATCGGCCACCTGGACTCTCCGACGCTGAGAGATGACGGCTCTGATCGGCCACCTGGACTCTCCAACGCTGAGAGATGTCGGCTCTGATCGGCCACCTGGACTCTCCGACGCTGAGAGATGTCGGCTCTGATCGGTCACCTGGACTCCCCGACGCTGAGAGATGTCGGCTCTGATCGGCCACCTGGACTCTCCGACGCAGACAGATGTCGGCTCTGATCGGCCACCTGGACTCTCCGACGCTGAGAGATGTCGGCTCTGATCGGCCACCTGGACTCTCCAACGCTGAGAGATGTCGGCTCTGATCGGCCACCTGGACTCCCCGACGCTGAGAGATGTCGGTTCTGATCGGCCACCTGGACTCTCCGACGCAGACAGATGTAGGCTCTGATCGGCCACCTGGACTCTCCGACGCTGAGAGATGTCGGCTCTGATCGGCCACCTGGACTCTCCGACGCTGAGGGATGTCGGCTCTGATCGGCCACCTGGACTCCCCGACGATGAGAGATGTCGGCTCTGATCGGTCACCTGGACTCCCCGACGCTGAGAGATGTCGGCTCTGATCGGCCACCTGGACTCTCCGACGCTGAGAGATGTCGGCTCTGATCGGCCACCTGGACTCTCCGACGCTGAGAGATGTCGGCTCTGATCGGCCACCTGGACTCTCCGACGCTGAGAGATGTCGGCTCTGATCGGCCACCTGGACTCTCCGACGCTGAGAGATGTCGGCTCTGATCGGCCACCTGGACTCCCCGACGATGAGAGATGTCGGCTCTGATCGGTCACCTGGACTCTCCGACGCTGAGAGATGTCGGCTCTGATCGGCCACCTGGACTCCCCGACGATGAGAGATGTCGGCTCTGATCGGCCACCTGGACTCCCCGACGATGAGAGATGTCGGCTCTGATCGGCCACCTGGACTCCCCGACGATGAGAGATGTCGGCTCTGATCGGCCACCTGGACTCCCCGACGCTGAGAGATGTCGGCCCTGATCGGCCACCTGGACTCTCCGACGCAGACAGATGTCGGCTCTGATCGGCCACCTGGACTCCCCGACGCAGACAGATGTCGGCTCTGATCGGCCACCTGGACTCCCCGACGATGAGAGATGTCGGCTCTGACGGGCTCGACCCGGGCGGCTCAGAGCAGCGAGCACGACGTCTCGAGAACTGCAGAAGTCTCCATCGTCCCGGCCCAGCGACGACGCATCCAACGTAGAACCAGTGGACGTGGACGGGGACGCACCACAACGCCGAAATACCACAACGCCGAAATACCACAACGCCGAAATACATTAACCCCGAAAAATTCATTGCAGGACTGCCACAAAGGTTAGGTTGGGTTAGGTAAGGCGAGGTTATGTTAGGTTAGGCTAGGCTAGGTTAGGTTGTGGTACATTTTTCGGCGTTACTGTATTTCGGCGTTGTGGTACACAGCAGTTTTCTAGCTGTCGGCGTTGCGGTCAATTTGGCATTCGGGGTTATGGTATTCTGCGTTATTGTTAGAGACCGGTAAAAATTGCGGTTTCATTTCGCGATAGGCTAGAATCCAAATGTTTTTAATCTTTTGCTGCTTCAGTGATTGGACCACAGGTTGTCTGAAGGAATCAGAGCCAATGAATAATGATAAACGAAAGAAGTATCGAATCAAAAGCATTCTAGTTAGTAGTTTTCACGATTCAGTAGCCAATGAGCATATGTAATTTGCCCGAGTGCATAGAGGATCTTGGAGTCTATCCTGTAGGTCATTGAATTCGCGCATTTTTCCGGTTCCTAGTTATTGTACGTTTGGCGTTGTGGTATTTCGGCGTTGTGGTAACAACCCGACGTGGGCAACCCAGTAAAATCTGATAATCACAACAATAACAACAAAAATAAACATAGCTGTAATCGCCCCGGTCTCTACCCTCCTCAAATGTTTGACGTGAATGCGTCTTTCAAAATTGCTTCCATATTGGGAGGTAATTAAAAAAAAAGGAATGATAACCAAATCGGCGGGATACAGTTTGGTGTTGCAGCTACATATCTATAATCTCCATTTAAAAATTTAATAACACCGCTGGATAGCTGAAGGGTCAAATAATTCGTTACGCTAAGCGAAGACTTGTGACGCATCGCGCGTGGTGGAGAGGGTAGCGCCGCCATTTTGAGGTCATTTTGCCGCGTTTCGAGATTTCCATTTAGTACAACTTTTGACTCGGAGAAGCTACGACGTTCGTTTGGGTTTCAATCGTCAGCTCTCGTCAAAATCTATCGATAGCATATTAGTAGAGACCTGTAAAATTCGCGGATTCATTTCGCGATAGGATAGAGTCCAAATACTTTTGACATTATTTTGCTTCAGTGATTGGGCCACAGTTTATCTGAAGGACTCTGGGCCAATGGAAAATCTTTAACAGAAGAATTAGCGAATCACGATCATTCCAGTCAACAGGTGTTACGAGTCGGTAACCAATCAGCAGATGTTATTTGCACGAGTGCATAGAGGATCATGGAGTCTATCCTTTAGGGATTTGAAATCGCGAATTTTACAGGTCTCTACACATTAGTGTAAAATGTTACAATGAATGTATTCTGTGTTAAAATTTAAAAAAAATTGCGTATTTTTATATTTTGTATAGGAAATATTACCTGTTACCTACACGTATTCTCGTGAAACACACGGCCGTGTCCGTGACACAGACACGCCCCATTTCCCCCCCCCCCCCCCTCCTGTGTGTGCAGTCGTGACCACGCCCCCAGACCGGAGGCGCTCTCGCACGTCCGAAACACTATTTATCGCGGGATTAAAAAGCACTGACCGGTCCAGCGGCCGGGACCCCGAAACAGCGGTGGCCTCGGCGAGGCAGGAACGGCCAGAGAAAAAGAAGAACGGCGAAGGGGGAAAGAGGGGTGTGTTTCATCACGTAACCTTTCCCAGCAGCTACACACGCGCGCGGAGGTGTATTTTATTGCCTCGGACTGGAGAGTCACCGACGACTTGGCGTAAATAACGTTTTACTTTTTTTCTTTTTTTTTTTTCGGAGCCAGGATGCCTTTCGCCAGCCGTGTTCTCGTGTCGGATTAGTGCGGCGAGAGTTCGGCTGGTCACGCGTTATCGCGAAAAACCATTTCGCGCGCCTCTTCCGGGTTAATCGCCCTGAATTCGGAGAGAGAGAAAAAGAGAGAGAGTGAGAGAGAGTTTTCCTTCCTTGGGATGGACTACACTGTAAAAAAAACAACTGAGCGAGTCTTTCAGTACTCGCCAGAGATGTGTTAAATCTATAACCTCGGTTGCAGATACACTTATCATTATGGACCGGAAAAATTCGCGGGTTCAATGACCTGCAGGATGAAATCCATGGTTCTGCGTACACTCGGTCAAATGTCACCCACTCATTGGCTGCTGTCTTGTGAGACGTCCCAACGTAGCATCCTGTGATTCGATAAAGCATTGGTTGGGTGTTTCTCATTGGCCCAGAGTCATTCAGGTGAGTTGTGAGCCAATAGCAGAGGCAGCACTGAGGTATAACTATTTGGAATTTAGCCTATCGCGAAATGAATTCGCGAATTTTTGCGGTCTCTACTTATCATTCGAAAGCAAAATTTAACAAGTTCTTTTTAAAAAAAAATGCCGAGCGTGATAAAAATATATACGCAAATCATGTTTTCAGTTACATTTCTGGACGCGAATCACACGTAGTTTCCGCACCCGCCGCTAGAATTCGCTGCCAGGTTAGCTACGTCGGCTGTCGAATCATTCGTTTTGCAAAGAGAAAGGTTAAACTGTATATTGAAAATGCTCCGGTAAAAACGAAAAAAGACTTGTAAAAATACTAAACCCCGATTTAGGACCTCATTTTTGACAAGGAATTTTATTGAAATACTGCCCCACCATGTTAATCTTCATAAAATAGTTATTAGCTATATATTTTTATTGCGTCTCAATGAAGTGTTATTCTTGCTATCCGCCGCAGATGGCATCAGCAATGTTTACGCATTTCTAGGGACCGGAAAAATTCGCGATTTCAATGACCTACAGGATAGACTCCAAGATCCTCTATGCACTCGGGCAAATTACATATGCTCATTGGCTACTGACTCGTGACAACTACTAACTAGAATGCTTTTGATTCGATACTTCTTTCGTTTATCATTATTCATTGGCTCTGATTCCTTCAGACAACCTGTGGTCCAATCACTGAAGCAAGCAGAAAAAGATTAAACACATTTTGATTCTAGCCTATCACGAAATGAAACCGAGAATTTCTCCGGTCTCTACACATTTCTGTTCCAATCGACTTCCGTTACATGTGACCTCCGTTCCATTCACGAAATTACTCCTTCCAAATGCCGTATATTCATGAGCTAAACATGTTTTAACACATAAAAAATTCTGCAATTTCACATCCAGTTAGGACGTGTATTTTTCGTGAAACGATTTCTAGAGACCGGAAAAATTCACGGATTCATTCGGTGATAGGCTAGAATTCAAATACATATAACTCTTAGATGATTTTGCTATTGGCTTACTGTTCATCTGGACGCATCTCAACCAATTATAAACCCTCAACCAAAGAAGGATCGAATCACAGACGAACCAGCCGAGACGACTCACAAGTCGGCAGCCAATGAACTTGCGTTATTTTCCCGAGTGTACAGGGGAATGTGCAGTCTATCCTGAAGGCCATCCGGTCTCTAACGATTTCGAGACCATCTGAGGGTGAAAACTCTGTGGCGTCGTCTGTGTTTCGTGATTGGTCGAGTTTCTATTTCAGGCATATGGCTGCTGTCCGCACACCAATCACAATAATTCAGAGCGGGAGCTAGCGCTTTTTGAAAGGCTCGGTCAAACGAGGTGCGGCATCTCTTGCAGACAAAGAATCAAGGAATAAACAGTAGTCAAATGGGCCTTCAGATGTTACAGCGAAACATGCCTGCCCCTACACATAATACAGCATGTCAGTCAAAGCAGTATCGAATCACGAGTCTCCCAAATGAGACGCCTCACAAATCAGCAGCCAATGAACAGGCGACGTTTGCCCGAGTGTGCACAGGATCGTGGAGTCTAGCCTGGAGGTCATTGATAGAGATCCGTGAATTTCGCGGATTCAATGACCTTCAGGATAGACACCAATATCCTCTGCACACTCGGGCAAATGCCAACTGTTCATTGGCTGTTGACTTGTGAGTCGTCTCGACTGGGTGGCCTGTGATTCGACACTTCTATGAGTGAGGGTCTCTAATTGGCCCTCAGTCCTCCAGATTAACAGAGAACCAATGACAGAAGCAGCACTAAGGTATAATTATTTGAATTTTAGAATAACACGAAATGAATCCGCGAAATTCACGGGTCTCTAGTCATTGATATCGCGAATTTTTCCAGTCCCTACCAATCACAAAGGAAGAACCAGCTGTTGAGTATATACCTTGTTGCAGTCTGATATGCGTTCCGATTCATTCGCGAAAAATTGTTATAAATTGTTATAAATTTACAATTTTAAATTGCTCGCGCCAACTTTATCTCGGACCCTGGAGAACATCAGATACACAGATGGGACTTCGGAAAAGAAACAGCTTTCAAGCTACTTAAAGCTGTTAACGAATTATACGGAATATTACGTCGCCGAGTGTAGTTAAATTTTCGGCGCAAATGTTGGCGATTTACCGAGTAAAACCTTTAGTGTAGACCTGCTGATAGTAACTTCCCCATTAGACTGGAGAAACGTTTTCATGGCGAGTGACTACGACTTAAGCATGCTTAAAAAAACTGGTTCGCTCACTGAAGAGTTCCTAGTGGACCATTTTTGCGTTATGAATAAGTAGGACCATGCATATTTCGCGAAAATATTTCGAGACTAGCTGAAAGTTAAGACACTGTAGCATCGTCTGTGTTTCGTCATTGGATGAGTTTCTTTCAGGTGCATGACAATTGTTAAAACACCAATCACAGTAATTCGTTGCGGAAGCAAATGCGTCCTGAGTGGCTCAGCCAAACAAGGCAACTACTTCTCTCGCAGACGGCCGCCAATCACAAGGAAGAAACCGCTGGATGCGCGTATACCTTGTTGCAGTCTAATATGCGTTCAGCTTTATTCGCGAAAAATGCCTGCCCCTACAATAAGTTGGGTAGGTACCCACATTGGCGAAATTTCTGATTACCAAAAAACTTTACTAAACTGTTAGGTAAGGAATTTTTTTGGAACATTAAATAGCTTATAAACTCTCTTTTTTATATAGGTACTTACTATAGGGGTATTAAATTGTAAACGTCATGATATTTTTTAATTCATATTTATTTTATAATTTTTAACCGGTTAGTCTAAATCTGTCCGCCTTTTTTTTTTTGAAGCCAGTAAGTATAAAAGTAAATATTGTAATATTTATCTCACATTAATTTGTTATATTTGAGTTGTAGACTTTTATATAAGTTTGTTAAATGGCGCTTACAATTATTATTTTTAATAGCATTATAGGGTGATTTGCAACAGCCATTTTTCACGGAGATTGGTTCCGAGTTAGCTGGTCAATAGATTTGTGCAATTTTTTAACTGAAGTTAATGAATATTATTGAGTTAGTAATGTTTACTTTTTGAGTTGTTTCCACGCGTGTTTCTGCTGTTTTTGGTGATTGAATGATTGTAGATTCATTCAGGATCTTCGATCAGGAGAACCGGGAATGTTTGGATTGTGCTTCAAGGTCACGCTCTTAGTGCTAGAATCGCTTAAGTTTGGATACCCCTGACAAGAGTGTGACTTAAGTTGTGCTCACCTGGGGGTCAAACACTGGCTTAACAAGCAGGCGGAGGCCACAATTCAAACGGAATAATTCAGAGTATTTACAACAGATCGTACATCAAATAGAAAGTAAACTATTCTGTTTTTTTTTTTTTTTTACAAATGTTCAACATGTGCACCATTATTGATATGTAGGGGCAGGCATTTTTCGCGAATAAAGCTAAACGCCTATTAGACTCAACAAGGTATACGCGCACCAGCTGTTTCTTCCTTGTGATTGGCGGCCGTCTGAGACAGAAGTAGTTGCCTTGTTCGGCCGAGCCACTCAGGACGCATTTGCTTCACTGTGATTGGTGTTTTAACAATCGTCATGTACCTGGAAAAAACTCATCCAATCACGAAACACAGACGATGCTACAGTGTCTTAACTTTCAGCTAGTCTCAAAATCTTTTCGCGAAATATGCATGGCCCTACTGATATGGCACACATCCGACCTAAAGCCAAATTCTTCCCGCACTTTGGTCAACATGTCCGGAGTAATGGAAGCAGTAGCCTCTTCAATTCTGTGGCTCAACTATGGCAGATCATTAGGTCGCGGCGGAACGTAGATAATATCTTTTATAAAGCCCCAAAGGGAAAATTGCATGGCGTTATGTCAGGTGAACGTGGAGGCCAGCGAAAAGAGCTCTGTCATTTCGACCAATCCAACTGTAAGTGACTTTGACGTTCAACCACTCTCGTACAAGGATATTCCAATGGGGAGGGACTCCCGTCCTGTTGCCAAATAGAGTTAACGGGTTCACTTTCTACTGATTGTGAGCGAGAAAAGCAACGAAGCAGTACTCACGCATGTGCTTAACTAAAACTGTTCGAGTTACTCTTTAATTGTGACCTTGAACCAACACTCTACAACGCTTGCGGTTTGATACTATTACAATTTATAATTGGGACATGCTTTCATGGACATACTGTAGGTATATCTCCAATGACTAGACTAGCAATTATTATTTCGTATATATTAATTCCACTCTAGGATGGACTTGATTTGCCAGTGCACAGACAAGCAATTTTACAGTGTCCATAGGTCGATAACCTGGTCGCAAATTATACATTTTAACACATTTTTTCTTAATGTTCGCAGACTTTCACGGCCATTGTCTGAAGTAGCTTGGCTTCTGTGGTGGTGGTCGCGTCCTTGGCGAATAGTTCACCGACGTTCTGGTCGACATTGCAGTCATCAGGGAGCTGTTACCTGTAAGAACTTGTAAGAACCTCAGTAGGTAACTGCTCCCTGATGATGGCGACTGCGATGTCGGCCGAAACGTCGGTGATTTATTCGCCAAGGACGCGGCTACAACCCAGAAGCCAAGCTACTTCGCATTTTTTCTTAGTTTACTTTACTATAAGAAAATAATATTCAAGCTGTAATAGTTTGATGTTTTAGTTGTGCTAACTCTATTCAATGGAAAAAATATACGGTTATGTTACATTTAACTCCACGGGCAACGAAGTTACAAACTGAGAATGTAGTATAGAAAAGTATTTCTGGTGCCTGGTTTCTGGCTGTGGTGACAGTGATGCCCACTGCCATCTTGAATTATGGCGTCACGGCGGCCATCTTGGATGTCCTTTACCCTTGGCCTTGCTTTCCATCCTCTTGGCAACGAATACTCCAATTCCTAATGTTGCAATTTTCGTTACGGTAGCCATCTTAAAAATCCCTTATTTTTATGTTATAAATAAGGGGAAATTTTTAAAATTTATAAAAAATTAAAAATTAAGATTTTAATTAAAATAATACTAACGATAAGGGAAATAAAAAAAATTCAAACAAATTCTGACTTGTACTAGACATACAACCTTGCTCAACAAAAGAGAAGTATTATTTTTATTTTTTTATAATTTAGGAGTTTTTATCTTTATTTTTTTATTATTTAATTTTTTTCTGTGATTTGCGGATATTAAGGAAAACCTGTGTTGGTTTTCTCCGTGTGCTCCTGATTATTCCTGCCAATATTTTGATGGTATTCTTTGTGTGCTCCTTATTATTCCTGTCGAGACTTCTTCTGATGTTCTCCAAGTGCTTCTGGTTATTTCTGAGAAATCGGTCTATTTGTGTAAATTTTTTTTTACTTAATGAGCCATTGCATTTTATTCAGAGTTTAATTTAATTGGTGAATTTCTGTTACTAAATTATCATTAAAAATATTTTTTTCTAGTGGAATTTAAATAAAACCATTACTCTGTCAAAAAATATGCCCAGAGACAGTTTAAAAGCACTATCGTGCAAGATAAACTTCCTTCTATTTGGTAACTAGTGAAGCCCTCCTTCTCTTGTGACCGTGAGTGAGCATCCTGCATCCCGCATGAAAAATATTTACCTCAAACACAACACGTGATGCTATCTGTTTGCGAGAATAGGAACTACCTGAAACAAGTTTCTTGTATGAGATAAATTAATTCTCATTGATGAAAAATTAAAAAAAAATATATCTATTTAATTAATGGTTACAATTTAAAACTCTCAGTAAACATCTGCTATTAGTATCAGTAACTAATATGGATCCCTCTTTGATGTCTGCCGCTGTATCTAAAAGACACAGGAGTAAATTTTGCAGCAATAAATTTATCTTGAGAAAGAATGGAAGACAACACGAGAAGAATGACTGTGGTAAAAACCCGCTACGTAAAATGATAAGTTGTGTTCGATGTAGCAAGTCGTTTACGCGAAGAGAGAGCTTGAAAAGACATGATATAACTTGTAATGTCAAGCCTGCGTACAAGCTAGAGGTCAACGATGGATCTACTAGTCTAAAGAAGAGTGATCTGTATTACGTCAATTTTCCTTGTCTGGAACGAGAGTATGTTCATAGCTCTTCCGATCTCTGCAAATAACTTAAATCGAAGGACGTTGATGATTTGTGAAAAAAGAATAATGACAATGGAAGTATCCCTAACATGAAAAGTGAGAATACATTCAAGCACAATTCAGGTAGATCCTCCATACTTTGTAAAAATTATGGACTCTTAAAAAAGGAAACTTGAAGACAATGAAGAAGCTTAGACATCAACGATTTAGAATTCTTACAGTAATCTGGGTGAAGACGATGACTTCTACGATGATAGTGACAGTGGCTCTGAGGCTGCGGACATAAGCAAGGTCTGTGATGAAGCACCTAAACCTTTCAAGATCGAAAGCTGTGATGAAGCCCTGAGACCGAAACGATGGAAACATCGTGATAAAATAAATTATTCTGATCCAGCTTACGATGAACACTGGGAAGATAGTGATCTTAAAAAATATTAACATCAGATGTTCCAGGAAGATGGTGATAGCAGAAGAGATTGATTATATGTCATGGGAAGATCCTAAAATATTACTTGATCGCCTGAGACTGTTGGTGGCATCTTTTCGTAAAGGAAACTACTCGCACACTGACGAAGTATCCTCTATACTTCAAGAACTGAGGGAGGCTGGCTACATACAATAATCACTTGTTTAACTTGCATGTGTATAATAAATTAAATTAACCCATTATTTAGATTACAAAAATATAATGTTTTATTTCTTGTAATATCGTTGATCATTACTAACTTAGACTGAGTGCTCGTAATACAGCTTCCTGTTTTGATTGTGCTTCCAAATATGCTTCCTTTTCGTTGATTGTGCTTCAAATTGTGCTTCCAAATTAGCTTCCTTTTTGTTGATTTTGCTTCATTTAGTTGATTGAGCATTCAATTGTGCTTCATTTCGTTGATTGTGCTTCCTCTTTGTTAATTGAGTTTCGGTTGTACTTCCTTTATTTCTAGATTGTGCTTCCTTTCCGTTGATTGTGCTTCCAAGTGTACTTTCTTTTCGTTTATTGTGCTTTGTTTTTGTTGATTGTGCCTCCAATTGTGTTCACTTTTCGTTGATTGTGCTTTCTTTTTGTCGAATATTCTTCCAGTTGTGCTTCCTTTTCGTTGATTGTGTTTCCTTTTCGATGATTGTGATTCCTCTTTGTCGATAATGTTTTCGATTGTGCCTCTTGTTTTGTTTGTGCTTATAATTGTGCTTCCTTTTCGTTGATTGTGCTTCCTCTTTGTCAAATATGCTTCCGATTGTGCTTCCTTTTTGTTTTTTTTGTTTTTTGCTTCTTTTCGTTGATTGTACTTTCTTTTTGTTAATTATGCTTCCTTTTCGTTGATTCTGCTTCATTTTATTTGATTATGCTTCCAATTGTGCTCCCTTCTCGTGGATTGTGAATTTTTAAGTTTGTACTCAGGGCACGATTTTTCTCATGGTTTGCAGATGTCTGGTCTAAACTCCTGTCACTGGCCATTGTCTTTTTAAAAACATTTGTTCGAGTATCATCGAAAAATATCTCTTGGTTCGGAGATGCTTGGACTATACACCTAACATTGAACAATGCCAGATTGGAAATTGTTCCAAGTATCGAAAAACATTAGACTTCCGTTTTAGGCATCGCGTGTACATATTTAATTCGTTGGACAGGTTTCTTGTCCAGAGTTTTTTTTTGTAGAGTAAATGATTAATAAACACCACGTAAGGTAAAAGGGAACAGAATAAAAAATTTATTTTAATCTTTAGTTACCCTTATCACGGGTTGAGTATCGAACCAAGGACAGAAATCTATCGCATCAGACATGATTTTAATAGAGGATTTTTTTTGATGAATTTTGGAAATTTTTTTTATATTTAGGTCAAAAAATACAATGTCCAAGATGGCGGTGTATCGGCTTAATGGATGCTAATGTACGAGGAACTTAAGCTGCTTTTAGGATTTTGAACATGAGTCATTAAATAAGTATTTTTGGTCTAAAATAATTCGTTTTGCATTGATCAAGTATCGAACCAAGGATGGATGTTGATCGAATCAATCATTATATTAATAAGTGATTTTTTTTAGTGAATTTTGGAATTTTTCCCGGATTTATATCTAAATAATTACGAATTTCAAAGATGACAGTAAATATGTCATCTCATCATCGACTTATTAGAGGCTGGTAATGGTAGAATTTAAGCTTCTGTTAGTACTTTCCACCATATTTATTGAAATTAATATTTTTTACATAAAAATTTTTTTCGTTGACCAAGGATCTAAGCAATATTAGGAAACCATCGCATCGATTTAATCAATTTATAATGAGTGATTTTTGATGATTTTTGGAATTCTTTCCGAATTTCTTGGTTTTTATTGCAAATTTTCAAGATGGCGGTCAATATGTCATCATCGGCTTTATAGAGGCTGGTAGTAGAGGAATTTAAAATACTTTTATAACTTCCCACCATATTTATTTAAATTATTATTTTTACATAAAATTAAAGTTTTTTGTATCGGTCAAGTATCGAACAAAGTACAGGAATCGGTCGAATAACCAGTATATTAATTAATAATTTTTTTATGGATTTTGGAATTTTTCTCGAATTTATAGCTAAAGAACTACGAATTCCACGATGGCGGGTGCTACAGTAATAATAAATTATAACTGCACTCTAGCAGGTAAAAATTACACTTACATGGTGGCAGTACACTATAGCAGACGAAATAAGATGGCGGACATGACATCATACTAGCTGTCGATATATTTATATATATATATATATATATATATATATATATATATATATACATAAATACACCTTGGCATTAGTGGTTGGGAGGTCAGTCTGATGGCGTCCAACATGAAGGAATGATCGGTCGCCATTTTTTTTATTTTTCCCTCACCGGGTTCGAACCGAGGAGTCCATGACGTAAGTGCGTTTTTAAATAATATTTCATTAACATTTTATTGATTAATTTTTTTAATTTTAAAATTTATTGCGAATTTTTTGGATAATAATTAAGGATTTTCAAGATGGCAACCGTAATGATACTATGTTTTTTAAATAATTTATTTTAAATTTTGATTACATAATTTTTTTATAATTGTTAAAATTTTTCCCGAATTTCTATCATAAAAATTACGGATTTTCAAAATAACTACCGTAATGAAAATTGCAACATTAGGGAGTGTGGGATTCGATTCCAAGAGGCCGGAAAGATCTAGAAAACAAAATGGCGGAATTCAAAAGCAGAAATTTTCTAGAAAACATAATGGCGGATCCAAAATGACAGATCCTAGATGGCCGCCGGGGTCTATGTCAAAGGTTAAGTCCAAAGGTCAAGGTCAAATGCCAAAGGTCAAGGTCATCCAAGAAGGCCGCAGTGACGTTACAATCCAATATGGCGGTCGGCACCACTGTCACCACAGCCAGAAGCCAGGCGCCGGAAATACTTTCCTATACTACTTGAGATATATTTAAACATCTGTTATCTTGTTTGATTTCAATTCATACAGAGTGTCTGAATTCGACCGACAATTTTCGGCTGCTTGTTCATAACGACACAATACGAATTATAGTCTAAAGTGCTTCCCGAAGCTGGTATACTTATTTGAAATTGGCTAAACAACATTTTTACTGTAAATAATAGAAAAAAAATATTATATTGAACAGTAAGCATCTGTATTATGTTTAATTGAATAAAGTTTTAAAATCACTACGAATTTTACCACTGCATCAAAATTATTTCAATGAAATAATCAGGGGTAGCCAAGCCACCACTTTTTGTTTTCCATACTTGCACCTAGGAGCGCTAGTGTTGCATAGTGCAAACTCTTCTGCTAGATTTCGCTGCCTCCAACTTTGTTTATATTTTACCTGTTAGAGTAGTGTTAATCACCAGATAGTTGTATAATCCGACCTTTTTGTCAGCCATCTTGGCTGCCATATTGAAAATTTGTAATTATAAATCTAGAAAAAAAAAATTCAAAACGTATAATTTTGATAAAAATATTTTCTCTTGCGATCATAAAACCAAATCAAAATTTGTATTGTCGTTTAACCATGAATGCAAGAAGGACGGGATTGGGTATGTGCCAAATTTGCCATGTTCATATTTAATGTCAGATGATAACAATCCCACTCTCTTTACTTAATGCATAGGAAGACCCTTTTTCTGGGGGGGGGGGGGGGGTTATAACAATTTTGACGCTAATTCCTTTCTGATGTGTTGTTAACATCTTAGTTTAGAAATACTAACTTCATGATATCATTTTAACAGTTATTCCTAGCGAGTGCTATTTTTTAGCTATAAAACAATACTTTTCATATTAAACTTTATACGCCAAACGTTTGTTTAGCTAACCAATTGATTCATTTCCAGAACGGACAACCACTCCATACTGTTGTACACTGACGCCACTGACACTTAATTAAGCCTACCCGGGCACACACACGGTGTGCAGAGCTTCAGGAAAAACAACAGCGATTTGAAAACTACTCAAGATATCCGAGTGGGGTCTGCTTACGAGAGGCATTTAAGTGTTCACTGAGGGCCGAAAAGTACTTTTGATTTCCGATTAAGTTTTTAAACTGTATTTTTTAGAAGAGTTAAAATGACTCAAAACGCGTGTTTTCAGAGTAATTTTTAGACGCAAAACAACCGGTAGAGATTCTTGAAAGCACTTAAGGGACTTTCATTTCACCTTTATCTTCATTTCTTCATCATGTAATGTTACGGTCACCGCTCAGATCTCACAGTTATCCTGTGTCGACGAGAAGACTGTGCGCCAGTCCAGAGGAGATACCGCGCTAGAAGCACCAGCGAGCGTCGCGCTTATCATCCCGCCTCGCTGACACACTACACCCCTGACGAATTCCGACACGTCTTGCGCTCGCAGTTACGGACGAGATACTTCAGACTGTAGTTTCCCGAGCACGGCTAGACCTTCGTCCCCGCATATTCCTTATTGGCCGATGACCCGGCGACCAGAAGCCAGCTATGCGGAAGACGGGAGTAGGACCCAGCCACCCCCTGGCAAGTCTTTCGAAGCCACACGGGCTGGCTTCCTTTTTTGACGTGACAACGTCTAATAAATCGATGAACGCCGGCTGCACGCACGAAAAATTGTGTCTCGTTTCGCTGTGTCCCGTTACGCTCATTTTATATTGCTCATTGCTAACCTGAACCTCCTAGCATTGCAACCGAGTCCGTGGCGTAATTCTGTTTTCATGCATTTCAATGTAACATTTTCATTGCTGTAGAATCCGTGGCGCAAAAATATTATTTTTGACTGCATCTTGGTGTTGGGTAAGCCATTTTCCTTCACATAATCCTTGAAACACTCTCATTCGTTTCCTACTTTTCCTATCATCGCCCTATCCTTAACAGAATAACACAAATTGGAAGAAGTTAAATAGCACACATGTATAAAAGTTATAGTTAAAATAATCTCTTCGTTAAAGTAATAAACATATTTGAATTAATGAGTGCAAATAAAAGTAAATTTATCAATTAAATTGTAGATTTCATTTCACTCCATCTTTGTATCCATACAAAATAGTGATAATTCAATAAAAATTATTCAATTTTATTCATAAAAATATGCAATCATTTCATGGATGTTTTGTTATGACGTTGTCCCGTTAAACTATCGTCCGTAAACCTACTTTACAGACAACCAATTTTTTTATCACCATAATGTCGCTCACGACAACTCCATAAACTATCGCATCGCGCTTCGCTGCGCAGGATTTTTTTTTTGTGCCACCGGTTCCTAACTAGAAAAATTTATATTTAAAATTTATTTATTTATTGACGTTATAACGTCTTATGAATCGATGAACGCCGGCAGCACGCACGAAAAATTGTCACGTTCCGCCTGAGCCGAGCGTGCAAGAACCAGCCAACCACCGTGCGAGAAAATCTTCTATAATATCAAACAGGTTAAGGCGGGCTTTTTAACTAATTGTTCGTGATTATATTTAAACAAAAGTATTTAAATAAAAATTTGGCAAAAACTGTAAATAATATTTGAAAATTAAAAAAGTATGCAAATTTTTCATCAATGTTTTCTTATGACGTTATCACGTAAAATTATCGTCTGTAAACCGACTTTGCAGAAACCTCCCCCCCCCCCCCTTTTTATTTTTTTTTATTTACGAGACCGGAATGAGTCCACAGCAAGATATTCGCTCGTCGCACGATTTTGCGTAACGCCTCACAGGGCAATGACTTGTGAAGGAGCGAGTCCGGTGTGACCATTATATAGTTTTTTTAATTAGTAAACTTTCTTCGTTGTAAAATTATGGGAAAAAAAAATTACTGTAACACCAAAAATCCCTAGGAAAAGGAATAGAAGACTGACAGAAAGAACTCCAACGTTTACACATAGTACTTTTAAGTAATGATTTTGCTTGGAAACAAGAAAACTAGCAAAAAAATTTGTTTTTGGGATTTTTTATTAGTAAATTTATACCTGGATTTTAAGTCAATAGTTTTATGATTAAAAAATAATGACTATTTCTTACTTTCAAACCTTGTTATTTCCACCTCTTGCAGTAGCTAACGTTTTGATAAGAATTTATTTTAAAAATTTTTTTAGACGATAATTAAAAAAAATAAGAATGCATCAATAGTGTACATGGAAGGAAATTTTTATTTATTTTTTTATTCCAAGCCCAGGTTTTTTCCAACCAATTGTATACATGGTTTGTATTATCTATAATTATTTCAGAAAAAAAATTTAAATAAAATTTATAAGATTTACAAACAATTTGAACGGATTTGGTAAGCTGCTTATTAAGGGATTACAGAATATTTTTATTATTTAATTACTGTTTATTCCACCCATTGCAGTCATGGTAGGTCGTCAAAAAGTATTTAATACAAGTGTTTTAGATAATAATTCAAGGCTTTACATTAAATTATAACGAATTTGATAGTGTAAATGGTACGGAAATAATGAATTTTTTAATATTCGACCTTAATTTTTTTCAACCACATGCAGCAATGGCTGATATTATCAAAAATGGTTTCAGACAAAAGTTTATGACAAAAAATATATAAGATAGACAAAACATTTGAACGTATTCGATTGTGTCCTTACCAATGGAGTTACGAATTTTTTTTGTCTTGCAACCATTTGTTTTTTCATTCCTTGCAGTTATGGTTGGTCCTGTAATAAATTATTTCGGACAAAAGTTTTGGATAATATTTATATAGGTTACACAAAATTTGAATGAATTTAATAGTGTGTGTATTAAGGGCATTATTAATTTTTTGTCATTCAACCCCTGTTATTTTCCTGTTGTAGATAATATTTTTTTAGGTTTTACAATAAAAAATGGATTTAATAGTGTATAATGTACGGATTAATTGGATTTTTTTAAATTATACAAACTTTTTTTAACCCCTTGCAGCAATATTTAATCTAATCAAAAATTGTTTCCGACAAAATTTTTAGATAAAAATTATATGATTTACAAAATATCTGAACGAAGATGTGCCTACGAAGGGAGTGTTGATTGTTTTCCCTCCAACCCTTGTTTATTATAGGGTAGAGTGGGGGAATTCCGATCACTTAAGCAAGATTGTCCATATTAAAACAATTTGTTACGGAAAGGAGGTGTAAAACAGAATATATATTCTCTTATATTATGACTTGACTTGTGGGTATTAGAAATAAAGAAATTGTTATTTTTTGGGTAAACAAAAAAATTTAATAAGTCATATGTTTGGTCGGAATCACCCCGACATTTGTGTAATTCCGATCATTTATATTCACCAATATATTTAAATTATTTTGGACATATGGATGTCACTTAACTAATACTAAAAGCACAAATAAATGCATAGCACACTACAAGCAAATGAATTAAAATATTTTGTGTGAAAATAAATTTTTGAGACAAAATAAAAATTATGTAAATTAGGTATAGCTGATAAAATCAACTCTTAAGTGATTGGTGTTTATAACTGACAATAGTCACAAATATAATTGTCTGGTGTATCAAAACCAGTGCACTCTGCATGAGCCCACTCTGAACACGAAGTGTAACTATACCAAAGTTCATTGTCATGTCCTTCATCTCCAAAAAGAATGCAAAAGTCTTTGACATTGCTTATTGTTGGTTCTATGTCATCACAAGGATCAGCAAATGCATCATCTTCTGAGGAACTAACTGTAAGTATCTTCTTACGACATTGTTTCTTTTTTGGCCGGGAATCTGGGACGAAGTCTCCATGAAGTCCTTTCTTCTTTCTTATTCTAACTTCTTCATTTTTTTTTGCAACAGCCCTTTTTACCCTAGCATCTTCAAGACATTTATTTTGCGGAGTTGAAGTTAGGATCTGAGAATGCATTTTTCTTCTAGGCCTTGTCTTTGACTCTATTGCGACCCGAGAAATAATTTTTGGCACTGGAGCCACATCCTGGAAAGAACACGAAGGACCAGCACAACTGGAATGTGTAACATCCATATTGGGCGAGACAATTCTGTTCCCAGTAGTTGAACTTGAAATAACAGGAGAAGTGACAGTGGTAACATTTTCAATTCCTCCTTCTATGATAGACCTATCTACCTCTTGCAGGTTACTGGGAAAGAATTCCTCTTCAGAAAAAATATCTGGATCTAGAGGGCAAATTCCAGTTTTCCGAAAACCATTGACTGCCTTCTCAATTGTTGCTACCTTCATAAACGCAATGTTAAAGAGTCCTGAAAGTTCATCTGGACTGAGTTTTTCGTGGGGATGATTTACCATCGATCTTCTGCATGCTTCGTGATAGGCATTCTTCAGCAGTGCATTGAAAGCAACATCCAAAGGCTGCATTCTATGGGATGTGTGTGGAGGCAGAGACAGCATGATTATTCCATTGTGACGACAAAATTCATATGACTCGAGAGATATGTGGCTGGAATGGTTGTTCAGAACAAGCAAAACTGGATTGTTAGTATCTGGTTTACAAAAGGCACTGAAATGTTGTAGCCGTGCTAAAAATATTTCCTCATTTATACAGCCTGACTTGGAACACTGATACAAAGAACCTGGGGGACCATCTGTCTTCACAATCTTGCTCAGCCTTTGACGTGGGTAGATAAACATTGGTGGTGCTAAAGAACCGCTGGCACTCATTGCACACACAACCGTCACATTTCATCCCCTTTCACAGCTGACTGCTGTTCCAACTCTCTTCTCCCCCTTTTTGGCGAGTATCTTGCCTGGATTTTGGACAGTACTTATGCCAGTCTCGTCTACGTTGAAGATCCTGTCATGTGAAAATTTGTGCTTCAACATTATGCCTTCCAAATTATCATAAAACAATTTGACTTCAACTTTATTGAACGCTCTAATCCTATTGATGCTTGTTGCTTGTGTTTGTCGGAGTGATATGCTGGGATGTCACCTCATGAAAACTTTCAGCCAATCCCTTCCAGCCAATTTACTTTCCATTCAGAAATTGTGTGGAATCTGAAGTTTCTCAGCAAAAGAAAAAGCTTGCTTTCTGAGGTCTGTCATTGTGATCCCATAAAATAATTTTGACAGAAGAATTACATAATCTGCAATATCATTTTCCTGTGCAGTGTTAAATATTGGTGGTCGTTCTAAATTAACTTTTGAAACATTATCTGATTTCAGTCGGTCATGAACTGTTGCATGTGGAATTCCATATAATTTAGCTGCTTGCCGGATTGATTTACTTTTTTCCTCTATGGCTGTAACAGCTGCAGTCAGTGATTCAGCATTCCATGATGCTTTTTGTGTTGTTCGTACTCTACATCGAGTCATCTGTGAACAGTGTATTACATAATTGTTATTAAAATATTTTATATCATTAAAATGTATTGATTAAAATGCTATATGGGGTAATTCCGATCATTCGGGGGAATTCCGATCAGCACTGATCGGAATTACCCCGAATTACCATGTGTAAACAAACTCGCATCTTCTGTAACTTTTACGGTAAGTTAAAACAATTTGTAAGTTCATTATTATTCATATTAATCCTGTTTACTTGTGTACAAATAATTGCAGATTTTACTTATGGCTATTTTATTACCTACCTTACATAATATTATGATCCAAATTTCTTACACGAATTATCGACGAAATAAACAAAATACTCTTGCGGCTGTCTCCACGCAGGCAGAATCGCACCAACTATCTTAACGTGCTTCATTTATCCTCCGCAAGAGCGTAGCATCGTACAACCGACTCAAATAAATCGATATTTCAGAGATCGATAGTGGTCGGAATTACCCCGATGATCGGAATTCCCCCACTCTACCTACCCCTTGCAGTAGGTAATAGTTGATATTATAAAGATATATTCCAGATGAAAGTTGTAGATAATAATATAAGGTTTTACAATAAAAAAAGAACGAATTTAACAGTGTACATGATATATAATTTTTTTAAATTCTATCCCCTTTATGTTTTCAACACTTTAAAATAATGGTTCGTCTTATGAAAAATGGTTTCATACATAAGTTTTGGATAAAAATTATAAGATTTAAAAAAAACGGATTTGATACTGTACATACAAAGGTAATTTTTTTTATTCTACCCGTAATTTATTTAACCCCTTGTAGCAATGTTTCTCTAATCAAAATTGTTTCAGACAAAAGTTTTAGATACAAATTATAATGTTAATACATAATTTTTACAAATATGATATTGTGCCTATGAATGGAGTTATGATTTTTTTTGTCCTCTAAACCTTGTTTCTTCAAACCCTTCAGACAAAATGTTTTGGATTTACTTCTACGAGTTATAATACGTTCCATCGGATGTGATATTTTCCATAATTGTTTCTGTGTTTCATAAAATTATTGAAGTAATACTTCTTTAGGCGCGTTATGAATAAAATAATGAGAGAGTTTTTGTAAGATGCGCGCGCATATTGAAACGAAATTTTCTCGGCATTGAAAAAGACTACATACATAATTTTAAAAAATGCTACATACAAATAAAAATTATATATGTGCTTTTAAATCATACCTATACTTTAGTGATTGATAATGAATACTGTTCCATATAATTAAAAAATAAATTTTTGTGAATATTAATAATAGAAATGATGTACATAAACTTTTTCAACTGTTTTCAAGTATATTTATATAAGCGAGTTTATGTGCGTGTATAAACAATTTAATTGCATTATAAATTATAATATCTCACATTATTGAATAAATAAATTAAAATTAATAGTTTAGAATAAACATTCAGTAAATTTATTGATTTTCATAATTAATAAAAATGTATCTCTTTTATTTTACCAAATTAAATAATTTATTAATTTTAACTCATTTATATTAGTAGTGAATACTGAGTATTTAATTTTTTTTAATTTCATTGGATTTATACTTTACCAACTGTATTTATAATATCATTCTCGTCATTTTATTAATTTATTTCTATTAATTATTTACATGTAAAAGTATGTTAGTTATTTATTAAAGGTATCTTATAACGCACGTACATAAGAACACGTACACACTTTTTTTAAAATAAAAACGTATATTTACTTTTTTAAGCAGTGAACTCCTGGTTTAGGATAATTTACAAAGTGTTATAGCTGGTAACATTTACAAATAATTATTTGATAGATTCTGTAAATTAAACAATGCACTCCTTGTCAAATACACAAGTATTTAGCGTTTGAATTTCTTGATTTCCCTTCCTCTGATATTTTGCTTCGGATCGTTTTCCTCCAATGTCAAATCTTCCGAATACAGGTACTAAATAATTGTCGGCATTTGAGAATCTGAGGATTTTATTGGTCCACCGTTAGGTAAAAAAAGACATCAAGGGCTTTAAACCAGTGTTTGAACCTACATAATCACCTAAGTTTGACATATGCAAAACAACTACTCTCCAAGTCGTATATCGAGTGAGTCAATGTTATTTTTTAAAGTCTCCTTTGCTTTCCGCTTGGTTGTACATAAATGCACACGTCACGAAAACTTTAGATTGTTGGACCGTTATGTCTTCCCAATTCAAACACTAGAAGCTTCGTCCATTGTGCTTTGGCATTTACAAGGAGCTAACTTCTTTTTATTGTATTCTCTGTCACTGCCTAGCACTTCACTCAGCCTTTCCGCTGAAGAGTGTTTACAGTTGACTTTGTGCCGTTCTGGACTTATGCAAGAAGGTGGAAAAGGGGGGGGGGGGGCTATTTTTACAACTACGAAAAAAAATTATCAAAAAGACGTAGAAAATTGTAGCTCTGGTCTGCCAGTCAAAAAAAATGAGAGGTATCTCTTGGCCTGTACGGATTATGCAACGTTGTGATAATACTCAAAATTACTGATTGTGTTCAAATACCACATGCTTCAGACCTAATCTCTTTAATAGAGTTGAATAGACATGTCAACAAATGATCGAAGACGTTCTGGCTTGAAATTTCGCGTAAAATGAGTAAATAAGCTGAAAGTAGATGTTTGTTTCAAATCGTAGGACACACTCTCCACATCATCGAGTTATCGAGTTCCTTAGGAACATATTAAAATATACATTTATTTTCATTTCATAAGTGCATCTTTGTAAATGATGAAGTGAAAATGGTTTCATAAGATTTTTAAATGCTATCGAGCTCAGATCATTAAAACGTACAAAACGATTTTCAAAATGGGTACGTTTCTTCACATGCAAGATCGCGGTAAGTAGGTACACACATTCGTTTAATCATACACTCGCAAACTTCACTTCAGATTCTGACAGATTCTGATGTCACTTCCAGGGTCAAGTACGTATAAGTGTGTACTTTAGGCGAATACGGGTACGGCCTTGGTTTTATTTTAAAAAATTCAAAGCAGTCATGAGGACTGCCGACAGAAGTGAAAACTTAAAACTATAAACAAACAGTTGTTATTTTTGGATATCCAAATAAATGTTTGATAAAAATAAGAGACTTTTTCGAAATTTTTACGAAAAAATATTACCATACAACAAATTTGTTTTATCACATTAGTAAAATAACTCCTAAATTACTATAAAATACGCATTGCATAGTAATTGTTAGGTATTAAAAAAATAAAATAATGATGTTCTTAATTTTTAGGTTATATTGCTACAAAAACTCCGTTTTCTTCGTTATTTAAACTATATATCTACATGAGAATATTAATATATTTTATACTCACTTTTTACTGCATACACACATTCAATTCGCATATGCACAGCACTGATGTACAGGGACTGAAGACGCGTATTAATAAGATATGTATTTGTATAATGTATGTCATGTGCATTACTTGTCGACCTGTGTTATGTCGTAGGGACACCTGTATTTCGCGATTTCATTTCATGTCAAGGTATTTCACAAAACACTGTAGCTTTTTCTAAGAGTCATGGCAAATGGTGAGGGTGCAGCAGTACGGTGACCACATTCTCATTGGCCCCGTCAAGTGCGGGACGACACCTCTCACCGACCTCAGCCAATAACCACAGGAGAAACGCTACAGTATTTTGTCAAATACATTGACACGAAATGTATTCGCGAAATACAGGTGTTCTTAGTTATGTGTACTGGCTGCGCGCGCAGCACTGTGTGTGTGTGTATATATATACACAGCTGACGTCACGTGACCATGTCGATGACGACTTACATGAATTGACTCCTACTCCCTATCCAGACCTTCCCATAGAAGTTTTCACTTCAAAAAAGTCTACCAGACTTGGTGCAGGTGAAGTAGATCTCTTTCACCCGTGCCTGAAGATAAATGTCAACGGGTGTTTACGCTCCGATGAACCTGGTTAATTTGTTGCCGTGAAAGTTGGATCCAGGGTTAGCAACCAGCCTTAATTTCCGAGACCGCGTCACTTCCAGTTGCGCTCAGAAGTCGTGTACAAAAAAAAGAGAGGCGGGAGTCCGCGCTTTTTGAGGTTATGTTACACATTAAACCTGTCCCCTGCCTTTTTTTTTAACAACTCCCTGCCACTTTTCCCAGTTTCCACTTCGCAAAACAACTTGAACCTCTCTTCATTTGAACCACACTCACCTCCTGTGTGTGTTTGTCGTGACGTCAGCGCAGAGTGCGGAACATCTCTTTCTCTTCTCGTGCTGACCTTGGGCGAGTTCACCACAGTGGAAAGGTTTTTTTTTTTTTTTTTAATTTAGGCGTTCTGTGGTTCGGCACATTATGTAGTCCGTTACCAATAGGGCCAATCTCGTTTAGAATTTTTACAATGTTATGTTTCTGTAGGCAGGGGCGCAACAACTAAATTTCCAAAGGGGGGAGGGGGCAATATACATATTTATAAAGAATCATCGATCCCCCCCTATTGAAGCGGGGTGTCCCGGGAAAATATGTATTTCAAGGTGGAAAATGGTGCTATTTAAGCAGTTTTATTATCTAAAAATTGATTACACAGCACTTTCTTTGCCCCCGTTTGCCCCCACTTCAAGGTTTCAGAGAGGGGGCAAAATACCCTTGCCCCCCCTGTTGTTTCTCTATCCTTTAATATCAATAATTTATAGTCACCTAATGTGCGCGAAACCTAATATCGTATTAATTTTTTAATACATTTTAACAAGTTGGGCGGAATTTCGATAAAATTCTTGGTCAAAAATCAGGTCCAAGCCAGGGTTTAGTTTTTTTTTTTTTTTTAATCGTTTTCGTTTTATTGGATACGATCCATTACATAATTTAATCTTCCCCTCTACCAATCGAATAATTCGATAGTCGACGTAGCTCTTTCTGTGGCGAGTCCAAGCGGCGGGTTGGGAACTACTTGCAAGTCGCGTTCAGAAATGTAGTGATTGATATTGAATACTGGTCCATATGTTTAAAAGCATTTATTTTTTGTGAATATTAGTGATAGAAATAGTATTTATAAACATTTTCAAGTGTATTTATATAAGTACGGTTATGTTTCCGTATTATATAGTTTTGCATTATAAATTATTACATTATTTGCTAAATAATTAAAATTAATAAATTATAATAAATACATAGCATTTTAATTAATTTTAATTAAATTTTGTTATTTTAGAAATTAAATATGTATATAATTTTATACGCATTATAATATTTATTTCTAAGTATTTATTTAATTAATTAATTTTTGTTACATTAAATTTCAAAATAGTTCAGTGACTTAAATATAAAAGAAGTATAACTTCCAACACGCCTACATAAGTACACACAACGGTTTTTTTTTTCAGTTGGATACCAAAAGTAGACCTTGGTCACCACAGTGCCGTAGCCAGAATTTAGTGAAGGAGGGGGTTTAGTATAATTGTTATACTTGTCATTTTTATGGGTATGTTTTCTTTATAATTTTTTTTTTAAATATTCACACTAAATTTTCAGGGATCAGTAGACATTTATAAGTGCAAAGTTTAGACACAGAAATTTAAGCAATGATTGTGCTTGAGAAAAATAAAACTGTACGTTTTAATTTTTAACTTTTGTTTAATTGGTTTGTATACGTTTTTTTCTTTGGTCAGTTATTTGATGCTTTTGTTAACACAAGTCACAAATGAATATATATATATATTAATGATTTTTAATAAATGAAACACACCTGTCAAATCAGAAATAATGGCATGCTTAACAGTAACATGTGTGCAAACATAATTCTTTATGCTTCTGTGTACGAGGCATGTTGGGCTATATGTGGGGAATGAAATGCATTTATTGTAATCCACTGTAAGGATTACAATAATCTTTACAAATTAAGCTCTGTGTAATCTTATGTAGCTAAGATGCAGTGATTTTCTTAGTCTGTCTTCATTTTTTTTTTTTTCATTTAAATCCTTTTGGAGGGTCCGGACGCCACAGACATACAAACCCCCCCCCCCCCTTTTTTTTTTTCACCAACGGGTAAGTTCAGGCCACCAGGTAGCAGGACTGGACGGCTGGTGGATTTATTTCGCTTAGAGTTTGTCGTTAATGTCTGTTTTTTTTTTTTTTATCACAGCGCGGTGTTTCCTGTTTTCTAGCTGGTTTAAAATTTCACATTATAAATTTCCGGGTGTGGTATTTCCGGGGACTGTAATATTCGCAGTTTAAATTACCCTTAGGATAGACTACACAATCACCCACATATTCGGGCAAATGCCACATGCTTATTGGCTACTGACCTGTGATACATGTCAACTGGGATGCTTGCGATTCGATACTTCTCTGGTTGAATTTTTCTGGTTGTCACAAAATTCCTTCATATATGTATACTGTGAACCAATCACAGAAGCAGAATGAACGTACGTGTATTTAGATTCCAGCGAAAATCAAAATTTTTCCGCAAATTTTTGATCCCTAGCGTAATACCTTTAAAATTATATTGACGTTCGATAATCCGGCAAATTCGCTAATACGTCATGGACATGGTCCGAAAAATGCTGAATTAAGAAACCACTCACATTAGCTATAAGCCTATAAATTTACTCTCCAAACGTCAAATTCGTGCCAGGTTTAGGGAAAGTAAACATAGTAGGTTTTTTTTTAATTTCGAGTTTTTTACCCATGCTTTTAATTAGATTCATAGCACAACAGCAAGTGGATTTTTATGAATAATTTTTTCAATGCAGTTATTTTTTTTATGGTTTTAATGTTAGTATGAACTGCGATCATATATTAATATGGTATAAAATTTTAATTAAACATTTGTGTGTAGCTATTGGCGTAGAACTTTATATTATTTATTAGTTTTATTCGACGGCGTTAAAATTTGATTATCCAATATTATATAAAAAAGTTATTTTTATAAAAAAAAGTATAATTTAAAGATGTAGTAAACATTTCCTAAAAGAAAACGTTTTCTGATAAAGGCTGCATACAAACTGTTTACCGTTAAAGTAGATACATCTCAGTTCGTGCTAAAGTTAAAATATATTTTTTCTTATAAAGTTAAAAAATTATTTTAATTATTTTTAAGTTATACAATTTTAATTATTATATTTTGGAATTATTTATCATATATAAGCAATGAACAGATTATATATTAAGAAATCAATTTAAATCACTAGCATAACAAAAAATATAGAAGCAAAATATTTAAAGAAATTATTCATGAATAGTTAACTCAAGAGTAAAATCGAAGACAGGCCTACTTTTTACATTACTCATTGGTAATTGAAAAGTCGCTAAACAGTTGAAATGCAAAAAACAGAGAAAGGCATTACAAGTGTTTCTTATAAATACGTTATTCTATATCAATCTATTTAATACAATGGCTACACAGAGTAGTATAATGGTAACAGAATGGATGAGTCACAAGTTTTTCGCGTGATCGCATCGTGAATAATTTGTAACAATTATGCGCATGCGTCTACACTGGTACGATGAAACGTTTCTGGGTGTGACGTAAACAATTTTTTTATTTTTTTGAATTTTTTCGGAAAATTTTGGTCAAAAATTAAAGATTTCTTGTTTATGGTCAAGGTCAATGTTGCTTAGGGCGCGTTTCTTTTAGTAGTCTTAAGCATATTTTAGGAATTTGGGTTCATTCAAATGCAAAAATAATTTAATGCATTCCGAATTTCGAAGTTTATTTTTTTTAATTTTTTGAGGAATAAACAGGAAATTTCCCCTCAAAATGAGAAATTTTTCCCTCAAAATTGGGAAATTTCTACAAATTTTGAGGAATTTTTTAGGAATTTTGAAGGAAAAGGTCATCCAAGATGGCCGCCGTGACGTCAGAGGTCGGTCTTTAACCCATCCTCACTTTCCTCCTTACGGACCTTGTACCAGTACCGGCTATCCGATACTACTATTATTTATTCCTCGTCTTCCTATTTCTTATGACAGGTATGTCATAATAAAAAGTACAACATTATTAGGCCAAATCCAAGATGACGGTCTCACACCATGATTTTTTTTTTATTTTGTAAATGCATTATATTTGCAAATAAATACTAGTAGTTTGTCTATTACATGGAAAAATATTTGGTTTAATTTATTTTTTTACATAAAACGTAGGAAAGTTTTTGATGTGTAACTTCATAGCTTTCGGGATACGGCATTGGGTAGGAGTACATCATTTCGTGAATGGAACGGAAGACGCGTGTAACGGGAATGTGTAAACCACGGGTGCGTCCATCTGTATCTGTGGCGAATAGCGCGAACCGAAGTTCACAAAGCCAAAGGGAAACTTTAGGTATAGTATAAACTGTCGAAAATCATATCCAAAGCAAGGGTTTAGAATTGTTTTGACGTGACAACGTCTAATAAATCGATGAACGCCGACTGCACGCACGAAAAAGTGTCCCGTTACGCACATTGTTCCGTTACGCTGAGTCCCGTTACGCTGTGTCCCGTTACGCTCATTGTTCCGTTACGCCGTGTTCCGTTACGCTGTCGGCGAGTGCAGTAATAATAGGTTATGTTACAATTGACTAAAAAATTATGGTGATTCATATAATAGATGATAGATATTTGATAACAGTTTATTTATATGAAAACTTGTTCATAATTATATTTAAACTTTATAGCTAAACGCCAGTTTTTAAAATTAATTACAAGTCATCTACACGTGAACTGTTTCGTCGACTGTTTATAAAGTGAAGTGAAAAGCTAATGTGGTTTTCATTGCTTATTACAACAACAATTTTGGCGATAAAGGTTAATTTATTATTCTTGAATTTTAAAAATCTGATTACTAGTATAATTTCAAGTATTTATTATTTTGTTATAAAAATAAAAATGATTCGATTGTATTCATAAAGTATGCAATCATTTCATCAATGTTTTGTTATGACGTTGTTACGTTAAACTATGGTACCTAAACCGACGTTACAGACAACCAATTTTTTTTCTTAAGGTTTTTTTTTTCCGCTTTTATCGGAGCCGTTGTATTATATAGTTTAAAATTTAGTCCCGCAACGAATACTAACGGCGGTTGCAGAAACTACGTATGATTCGCGTCAGGAAATTTTGTTGAAAAGATGACTTGCATGTATATTCATACGCTCTGGCGTTATTTCAACGAATTCTATGTTAAAATGTCGTGTCCGGGTTTCGTACTGTAAGTATATTTAAACGTGAGAACGTTCTAGAGACACGTTTTTCGCCCGCGGGGGCAGCGAACCACGAGGCAACAACCCGTACCGGAGGTACGTTAACGACCCGAGGACGTACCGCTCCGTGGGTTTTTTAACGGCCTGGTGAGCGAGGGGTCGCTGGTTCGATCCCCGCGCGGCTGCGCGATTAAAAAGCCTCTGCCGGCCCGTGGGACAACCCTCATTGGTCGGTGGGGCAGTGATTTGAGTGTGGGGGGGAGGGGGGTGGTGTGTTCTGTCGGCGAAACCCGAGTCGTAAACTGAGTTACTGCGGCCGTTTGAGGCAGGTAAGTGGCGCTGTTTCGCCTGAGGCCTGGTCAGCACATCACACCAGCCTGGGAACCTCACGGCCGCGGACATCGAGCAACAGTTTACCGTCAAATAAATGGCTACACACTTTTTTTAAAAAAAAAATTAACATGTTATATCATCGACTAGCTAATGCCCGACATACGTTTGCTATGCCTCCTTTTTTTTTCTTTTTTTTCTTTTTTGTAATTTGTTTGAAGTACACATATACGAATCATATACATACATATATAGCCATATCACTCTATCTCTATATTCTCAATGAATCTATATTTATATCTACTTCTCAATCTACCTCCCTATCTATATCTCGCTAAATTTATTTATATATATATACACCTAACTTTGTCTCTCTGTATATCTCTATCTGTTTATCTCTATCTGTTTATCTCACTCTATATACCTCTCTACACCTATATATATATAGCTCTCTATGTCTGTATCTTCCTATTTATATATTTATCTTTACAAAACCGAAAAAAACCACTAACATCCAGGTTTTTAACTGTCACAGGTGTGACATAAGGTGTATTAAAACACGCGCGTATTCGAGTGCAACGTTGTGTAAAAACATTTCAGAGCAATCGGTTGAAGAACGTTCCGAGATTTAAGATTTTGAACGAACATTTAACAATTTCGTTTATACATATTTGTGGTGGTGTCTGGTCGGGCCGCAATACATCGTGCAGAGCTCCGGGTGTCACACGCCATTCATAGGGGCAGGAAAAATTTTCGGATAAATTTAACGAAATGTTAAAATTGAAATAATTATATCTATGCAATCCTTCTACAGCATGTCCATAAAATCATGTCCCAGGTAGAAAATTTAATAGTATTAACTGTCAGTAAACTTTATTTGTCAAAAAGAATCTCTTTGTAAGAGAGTGGTTGAACGTCGAAGTCCCTGACCGTTGGATTGGTCGTAATGGTCGAGACGACAGAGCTCTTTTTCGCTGCCCTCCACGTTAACCTGACGTAACGCACATGTCTTAATAGAAGATCGTGTCTACGTTTCGCCGCTGCCTAATGATTTTCCAGAGTTCAGACACATATTTGAAGAAACCATTGATTCCATTACTCCGGACGTGTTAATCATGGTGTGGGAAGGATTGGACTTTTAAGTTGGATGTGTTACGTAGAACTGAAGGTGCACACATTGGACTTTTGTTAAATGAAACCAGGTTAGTTGACCTTCAATTGTATGTATGTTTTGTTGAAAATAGTCTAAATTACACTGTTATGATATACCAATGAACTGGAACATTCTCTTATGGACACCTCGGTTTATCTGGAGGACTCTGAGCCAACGAGAGATCCTCAGCCAAAGGAGTGTCGAGAATCATAGGAAATCCATTTGAGACGTCTCACACGTCAACAGCCTGTAAATCGGGTGTATTTGCTCAAGTATCACTAGGAATGAGTATAACCTCATTGAAACCGCATAACTCCCCGGTCCCTAACCATTTAAAAAAAAAACAGCTCAACATTTCTTGAGAATGTCTGATTACAAATATCATTTAAGAGTCATTGAAATCACCAAAGAAAAAAACGAAAAGGCAGTCATGGGACTGTCGACAGAAGTGAAAACTTGGAAAAAATATTTTTTAATGTTTTATATGACATCGTTTCTACGTCAAATATAAGTAAGAAAATTATTTCGGTATTACATCACTAGCATGTCGGTGACGCGAACCCCATAAATTTTGCCCCTACCAAAAATCGTTAAACGTGGCTAAAGAAGTTTTCACTTCAAAAAACGATTTTTCGTGGTATGTCTTCATTTTTTTACTGTGGATAACAGGATAAAACGGGTGTATTCACTGACATTTTTTGTTGAGAATAATTCTAACCAAAGAATCAAAAATGGCATAAAGTAATAGGGTCAAGCATTGAAGTCTCCTCAGGGACTTAGCCAGATGTGTGGTCCGGATCCCTCACTTCACAGGATAAAAAACCTAACAAGCGAAGACACGATTAAGACAATAACAGCAACTTAGCTACGTAAGGTTACAGAGAGATAACTTTACAAGGATTGCAGTGGGCCACTATAGTGCATTTCCTCCCCACTATAGCAGGACATGCGGCAGGAGTTGTATTTCCAAGTAGTCTGTATTCAATGCTGATTTGCACACAAGTTGCTATAGCATTACAGGCAGGAATTTTTCGCGAAAAGATCTGCACACCTATTAGAATGCAACAAGGTATACCCGCACTAGTGGTTTCTTCCTTGTGATTGGCGGCCATCTAGCGAGAGAAGTCGTTGCCTTATTAGGTACAAGCCATTCAAGACGCGTTTGTTTCCGCACTGAATTACTGTGATTGGTATTGTTACAATCGATATCTGTCTGGGAGAAACTCACCCAATTATGAAACACAGACTATGCTACAGTGTTTTAACTTTCAGCTGGTTTCAAAATCTTTTCGCGAAATCTGCATGGCCCTACATATAACTTAAATACAAACTTGATATGTGTAATCCAGTTTTTAAAGAACATTAATATGTACAAATTGTTTGAAAGAAATCATCAAACAATTAGCTTAATAAATAAATTTTTGTAGTAGTTATTCCTCTGACTCAGCTCAACCAACAAGGGAACAGAAAACTAGAAGCTCATCAACTTTCAAGAAGGGACTAGGAACATCAGACGAGTTAGAATTAAGTTTATTGCTAAATTATTCTCTTTTAGTAATTCATATTTGAATGAAACATCAATTATAATATAAAATCATGAGTCAATTTTCGTAAGAAATCTAGGAAAAAAAACGAATTTAATTTATGAATAATTATCATAGCCTAGCGTTGTACGAAGTTTCTGGTAGTATTACAAATAATTTACCTTGGCAAATGGTTTCCAAAGTAATCTTTTGTAAAAGTACGGTAAAAAAAAATTTTTCTGTGCTCGAAACATGTGGTACAGATTCTCAAAAAACACTCAAATAAACCTGCATTACACTTTTATCTTCATTTCCCCGCCACATATGATGGGGTCGCTACCACAACGCCGAAATACCACAACGCTGAACGTACAATAACGCCGAATACCATAACGCCGAATGCCAAATTGACCGCAACGCCGACAGCTAGAAAACTGCTGTGTGCCACAACGCCGAAATACAGTAACGCCGAAAAATGTACCACAACCTAACCTAACCTAGGCTAGCCTAACCTAGCTTAACCTAACCTAACCTTACCTTACCTAACCTTTGTGGCAGTCCTGCAATTACATTTTTCGGCGTTAAAATATTTCGACGTTGTGGTAATTCGGCGTTGTGGTACACAGCAGTTTTCTAGCTGTCGGCGTTGTAGTCAATTTGGCATTCGGCGTTGTGGTTTTCGGCGTTATTGTACGTTTGGCGTTGTGGTGCGTCCCCCATATGATGTTAAGGTCGCCGCCCAAATGTCACAGTTCCCAGTTCGGATGGAGTCTTGCGCCTGGGGGTTATACCATCCCGCCTGTCCTACCAGGCACGAGGCGTCCGGACAAAGAGATCGCCAGTGCGAGGAAGATATTCCTCTCGCACGACCTGTCGTTAGCACTTTGCCGCCCCCCCCCCCCCCCCCCACGTTTTTTACAAATCCCTTCTGGTGTCGTCACGACGGTTAGCGGGTGGAGGAACAAGACGTCCCATTCAGCGACGTCGTCGAAGAAAACAAAACAACACAAAAAAAATAAGTACGTGTGGTCTGCGGGGAGGGAATGTGAAAGAAAAGAATTCCTGAGGCGTTCCTAACCAGAGCCGGGCACCATAGAGGCGCCGTCGACCCATTAGTGCGCCCCCGTCAAGAGTTTGGGTCTTCTCGAACGCGCTAATTGGCCTTCGGGCCCGTCGTTTTAGTCGCTGGTCCTCCCGGCTCTCCGCCAATCAGCGCGCACCGCGGGAGATCACGCCGGAACTAACCGACGTTTCGATGAAAATAACTAGGGACCGGAAAAAATTCGCGAATTCAATGACCTACAGGATTAGACTCCAAGATCCTCTACATGCACTCGGGCAAATTACATCTGCCCATTGGCTACTGACTCGTGACAACTACTTACTAACTGGAATGGCTTCTGATTCGATACTTCTTTCGTTGAGGATCATCCATTGGCTCTTGATTCCTTCAGACAACCTTTTGGTCCAATCACTGAAGCAGCAAAAGATTAAACACATTTGGATTCTAGCCTGCCTATCGCGAAATGAAACCGTGAATTTCTCCGGTCTCTAAAAATAACGCATCAAAATTTGTCTTCTTCTGTTCCGGATCCTGCAACTTCACAGAATTCACCCGACACCCTGGTACTTGTGTTTAAATGTTGAGGGCCCCGTAAACTCAAAGGTTTGATTTACAACTTTTTGAAGTGAAACTTCTTCGGGCGCGATGAGAGTAAAATTTCAAGGCAGAATTTCAATGCATCGTTTCTGACGCGAAAATTGACAGAGAATAGGTGCTCGGCCAAAGAGATTCAAAGAGAGCACTATGCTATATAAGGTCCTGGGCTCGTTTTCGTTGTCTTTGTGTGATGATTCATCACTCGTCTAAAAAAAAAATAACCGAGAGAGCTGGATGAATGAAATAATAATGCAGTGTGTGTGCGTGTTCGCTTGCTTTAGAAAATATATATAAATATCCTGTGCAGTTCAGCAGTGAATGCCTTGAATTTTTTTGTTTTCTACCAGCGCGCTCGCGTTTCTCCTTGTTCAACCAGCAGCGTAGAGAGCGCTGTTGAGACAGTCCCTGCATTTACCGCATAGATAGCGCTACCTGTTATGAATTTCATATTTCGTTCAGATATCTGGCGTGTTCCAAATGGGTGAATTGTTTGAAGAAACAGTAACGGACAGTTTTTTCTTTACTGTGTGAGTATTTCAACAGTGATTAACTTTTTTTTTAATTAATCATAATTGATCGATCAATACTTGTTTGTATCCTAGGCACTTATTTTGATGTGAGTAATATTTTTGTTAGTTCATGTTTATTAATTTTAAATTTATTCATATTTCTATTAAATATAACAGAGATTACGATTCTTAACTACTTGATTTCTTTCTTTTTTTTTTCAGTTATCAGTTTACTTGGTCAAACATAATGGCTAGTCTTTCGTTTCTCTGTCAATGAAATTACAAAAGCACATTATGATAATTTGTTGTTTTTTTTATTATAATAAGCAATTGCCAGAAGACATCCATAAACCGTGTAATACAACGTTCCAAGTTATAATTTGCATTCCCATATTAAGATACAGTATTCTTACAACTGTACTGTGTTATTTTTTATAAAATTGTCTTCTTTCTCTCTTTTTCTGCCATTTTAACCCATACGATATACGACTCGAGGTTTGAATTGCAAAAGTAGTTTTGCTTCTATCACGTGTACTAAGTTACACACGCTCTATTTTCTTAAACTCGGTTTCTTGTCTGTTTGCTTGTCTTCTCAGTACAAATTTTGAAATATGTTTTAAATTAACTTTCCGATTAGCTACAGACTTGAAACTTTGAATATAGCTCATAACTCTAAGACAATTAAATATTAACTTGCTTTCTTGTTTGTACGCTTGTTTGTTTGTTTGTTTGTTTGTTTGTTTGTTTGTTTGTTTGTTTGTTTGTTTGACTGTTCGGTACATTTTTTTTTTGTTTAGCAGTGCCTCCGGATTCATGGCGTTAGGCTACAACCCGAACAGTACCGTGTTGCGGGATGTATAACTCAGCACTACACAGGCGGTGCTCAGATCACTAACTGCCCCAGGCTTTGGTTTTTCAATAGGATGGGGTTCTGAATAACATCATAAACATTTAACGCAACCTCAGATGAAAGGTTGGTTAGTTTCTGTACGTCTAAAACATTATAAAACATCTTGAAAGTTCAGTCACATTGATTGTAATATTTTTCACTTGATGTAAGCTTTTGGACATACGCCATTGCTAAGCACATGTATGTCTGTAGAAGAAAACTACAAAAAAACCCAAAAGATGTAGTGTTTATATTCTCTTGACAACAGCAATTTTTTGCTTAATGTGTGTTTTTGTCTTTTGGGTTTTTTGTAGTTTTTCTTCTACAGACATACATGTGCTAGCAATGGCGTATGTCCAAAAGGTTACAACATGTCATGCACTCCTATTGCACAAATCTTTCAAAGATAATGAAATATTTTTCCAAGTACAATAAATAAATAGAAGGGTTTGCAATAAAATTTATCTATATAAATTTTCGAAGGTTTTAGGGAATCAAATATGTTGTCTTATCGCGTAATGGTATTTAAGTCCGGTATGGTCTAGTGGCAGTCCGCCCCGTGCTCGCGTGGTGAGCGGACGTGTGCGACGCGACGTGTCTCGTGCGCTGTTACTCTCCTGGTTTAGTGCGAGAGCGAGTTAAGTGTCGTGCGGCTTACACGTAACGTATTCTAAAGGCTTCTTACTGACTTTCGCAGGACCATCATGGCGACTTGCCAACCGACCCCACGAGTGAATACCCTTCGCGTGAAGTGTCAAACCAAACCGCTCGCGTTGGACTTACTCCGATGGCTCGACGAGACCCTTGGGCTGCAGGATGACGAAGTGATTGCTGTACAGGTCGACGGACGCCAACGGTGCGTCTTTGTGAAGTTGACATCGTTACTACACTGCGAGAGGATCATCCGAGAGACCGGCGGAACGTCTCAGATACACGCAGCGAGCGGTGAGTCACTACAAGTAGACATAGAACTGGCGCTAGACAACCTGAAAACCGTCAGGGTCGTAAACATTCCCGTGGAAGTACCAAATGAACGGATTGTTTACTCGCTCACTCCGTACGGAAAGATACACACGTGCGTGGACGAAATGTGGGGGGTGTATCGCAAGTTCAAAGCCAAGACAGGGGTACGAATAGTGAAAATGGAACTCAATCAAAATATTCCCTCACAGCTGGTAGTCGATGGGCATCACGGGTTCGTAGTGTATGACGGACAACTCCAGACCTGCAGTCACTGCTCGCAGGCGGGACACCACCGCGCGGCCTGCCCCACTCTTCCGCGCGAGCGGTCGGGCGCGCCGCGCACGTGGGCGCAGACACTGCAGAGTGGCGCGCAGAGCAGTCGCTCGACAGAACCGCACGAAGTGCGGGACCGGCCCACCACCTCTGGGGCGAGCTTACATCCGCCGGCACAAACTCTGACGTCAGAAGACAGGGAGGAGAGGCCTTATGAGGCGGTCCCACTCAAAACTCTGCTGTCCACCATTACCGCATCACCTCTTGCTCCGACTCAACAGGACATGCCCGCCCCGGATATACGACTCGATACGCCCATTGACATGGAGGATGACGGAATGTCCGAATGCTCACAGGAGGCGCACTCCACCAACCCCCGCTCAGGCAAAAAGTCCGGTGGGCGTGAACGGCCCCCGAGCGGGCGCAAGGACAAAAAGGCCCGTCATGCGAGTCGCAGTCCAAGTCGCGACACCGCCCTACCGGACAGCCCGCGTTCACAGCGTAAATATTCACTCCGCATTGCCCAGCATGCGATCGAGCAAATCAAGGGGGGCGCGATCAGCATAACGGAACAGAGTGGGGGAGGGAATGACGTAGCTAGTAGCAAAGACGTAGCGGATGACTAGCGTTTTAACAATTGCCACTGTCAACATTCGTGCAATTGAAGCTCCTTTCAAATTTCATGCTTTACACAGCATTGTACGTGCGCACGCTATCGACGTACTATTTTTACAAGAGTGTGCGCTAGAGCGGCTACCATATTTTGACCAATATAATGTGTACCCCAACATCGGCCCTCAAGGGAGAGGAACCATTGTTGTCACAAAGAACCATCTTGAACTCACGCACATCAGAGCGCACGCATCTGGGAGAATAATCTCTGGCACACTCATAGCGCTCAATCCCTCCAGCGCTACTGGCAGGAGCATCATCGGACAATGTGTGAATGTCTATGCCCCCTCTGGCTCTCAGCGTCGAACAGAACGCCAGGAATTTTTTCGCCAGGAAATCCTTCCATTTATAAGGAATGATGGCACGGGTCTTATTCTAGGTGGAGATTTCAATTGTATAATTACACCCAGTGATCACGTTGGTGGACACTACCCCATTAACACGGCACTGCATGAGCTCGTTACTGCCATTGATGTGGAGGACATGGTCGACATTCTTCAAGTACCCACACCACATTACACCTTTCATGCCTATTCATCTAGTTCGCGCCTAGACAGGTTTTATATGTCCCGCACGCATCGACACAACGCGCGATCATATGATGTGGTGCCAGTGGCTGTCACAGATCATTACATGGTCGTTTGTACTGTGGCTGCTCCGGAGGTTTCACCCACACCTGGGCGTAACTACTGGAGACTACAAACACGCTTGTTGGGTCAAACTGAAGTGGACAATGATTTTCATCGGCGCTGGTCTCATTGGTTGCGATGTAAACAGAGGTACGCGGACACAGCGGATTGGTGGGATGGCTGCGTCAAACCAGGTCTGGCCAAATTATTTAAGCACCATGGCGGGCGTTGTAGACGGGAGCAGGACTCCCTTCTCTATTTGCACGAGAGGGCCCTGCGGGAATTAAGTACGCATCCAACCGCAGTTACCAATCCGAGGGATCAAGCCCGTCGCCTTAAGGAACGGATCATCGCCATACACCGAGCGAACATGGAAAGTCGCATTGTATTCAATAACACCAAGAGTGCGCTACAGCAAGAAAGGCTTAGCATTCACTCCCTCATGCGAGATCGGAAGAGGCGTACACGAAGGCACATCAGCTCGGTTGTGGACGCGAATGGCACGGTCGTAAGGGATTCCACAACCATCCTCGCAGCATTTACAAGTAGTTACGAGGAACTCTATGCGGACCACGACATTGACTATGATGAAGGGACGTCATTCCTCGATGTGTATGACAGCAGCCTTGACGACATAGCACAGCACCATCTGGAGGCCGACCCAACTGACGAAGAGATCACACACATCGTTCGGAGGGCCCCAAAAACCAAATCCCCTGGTGTGGACGGTATCCCCTACGAATTCTACCAGCACTATTGGCCAACGATTCGAGAGGAATTTTGCGAAATGGCGCGCACGGTCATTCGACGAGGGCGTCTGTGCAGCACGCAAACAGAGGGAATCATTGTGCTCATACCCAAGGTACCACAGCCACGTGAAGTAGCCCACTATAGGCCTATCACGCTTCTGTGTGCTGACTACAAAATCATCGCACGGGTGTATGCCAATCGTATTAAATCAGCGCTGTCTGATGTCATCGGGCCGGACCAACATTGTATTGTGCAGGGGACGTCCATCACACATGGCACTTCTGCGCTCCGCGATGTGCAGCTCCTGGCGCGCACAACGCCGGGCGCTGTCGCCCTCCTGAACATTGACCTTGAGAAGGCCTTTGACCGGGTGCAATGGAGCTTCCTCGACAGGGTGCTCGAGCACCTTTGCTTCCCTCCGACAGTTCGAGCTGTCCTACGCACGTTCCGTGAGAACCTAACCTCGAAGATGTCCATCAATGGTTGTTTTGGTGACAAATTTCCGATTCGCTCCTCTGTCCGACAAGGGTGCCCGCTCTCGATGGTACTTTTCGTCCTTTATATTGAGCCCCTTATAAGGAAATTTAACTCTACTCTCTCAGGACTGAGTATTCAAGGGAATCCTTTAACGTGCATTGGGTATGCAGATGATGTTACGGTCATTGTGCGTAGTGACCATGAACTCACGGCCGCTCATGCTATTCTTGAGGCCTTCCACAAGGCAACGCATGCAAAATGCAACTTCGCGAAAACCAAAGTGTTGAATCTGAAAGCAGCGCCAGATGTGATTGTGCCACAGCATTCATTCGTGTCTACGGATGCGATCAGGACACTTGGAATACTTTTCACGGGTGACATCGGTCCTACCATTCAAGAGAACTGGGACGGAGTGGTGCGGAATGTTCGTGGTAGCCTGCTTGAGTCACACCTTAGAAACCTCAACATCATCCAACGTGTATATATCGTTAACATGTACTCCCTTTCACAACTCTGGTACATGGCACAGGTGTTCCCCATGCCAGCTGCGATTGCAGCTCAAATCAGGCAATACATTGGATGGTTTATCTGGAAAGGATTCCTCTTCAAGGTCAGCCGCGATCAGCTGACGATGCCTGTCAGTAAAGGTGGTCTCGGACTCATTGAGCATGAGCAAAAAGCACGAGCCTTGTTCCAGAAATGCGTCATACAACGTGTCTTACAGGGTGGTCGCTCCTCGGCTTTGTACACAGCCGCATGGGGCGCCAGGGAGCGCCTACCCCGACACTACAAGTCCGCCGCCGATCACCTTCGCACGACGATTTCCGAACTTCCCGAAGGTACGCATGTCTCCACAAGACAACTGTATGGTTTCCAGCGACGAGCAACACCCTCTGTGCCGAATATTCAGAATAAGATCCTTTCTTTGCGTTGGCTGAACATATGGAAAAACGTTTCTGATCCTGAATTACCTACTCATCTCCGTGCCGAAGCTTTCACATTTGTCAACGACCTGACACCCACCCTTTATCGCAAGAAACGCATTGCGTTATCCCAGGATGACCACTGCGAACTCTGTGGCTACCGTGACACCGCCCTCCATCGCATATGTGCTTGCTCATTCTCGCGCCCCTTGTGGGAGTGGTGTAAAACCAAACTTTCCAGACTGCTCTGCCTACCTCCACGGGACGTGTGCGCGGACCGCATGTGCTACCTCGACATCACGGCCTTCCCTACCGTGAAGAGGCGGGCGGCTGTGTGGCTGATGGCGAATTTGATAGCTTTTGTGCTCAAAACTCAAGTGCCATACTTCTTGCGGGACTTCATATCCCAGCTACGACGTGACAGATGGTCTATGGTAAAAAACAATACGTTAAGAAGGAGGTTTGGACATTACCTTTTCATGTTTTGAAATTTGTACAGATGGTGTGGGACTGTGTTAATCCGCAGGGGCGAGGTATCAGTATCGTGTAACCCATTTGTGCTGACTGTAATCTGATGTGAGCTGTAATGTTATGTACATGCACATGATATCACAATAAACTAATAAACTAAAAAAAAAAAAAAAAAAAGTGGCTAGGATACCTGGCTCTCACCCAGGAGGTTCGGGTTCGATTCCCGGTACCGGAAGTTAGTGTTTTATAACTCCCGGATTTGTTTGATTTTGTTTAAAGAGTTGCATTGAAGATCCGATAAATGATAAATGTAAAATAAAAGTATTGACAACTTTTTTACATTTATATATGATATTCTATTTTTTCGTACATTATCCTTGGTAGCATAGTGGTCAGTATCCGCCTGTGAAGCGAGGGACCAAGGCCCCCGCCCACCTGGACGCACATGCGGCGTGGAAAGCTTCAGGGGAAAAACCAAGCGATTTGAAAAAGGTTCGACACGTCCGAGTGGTGTGTGTTTAACGAAAAGCTCTCAATAATGTGCTGAGGGGGGATGTGTAGTTATAATAATAATAATAATAATTTATTTCCCATTTTTTTACACTTTGTTAAAAATAATCACTTTATTATCAGGAAATTTAGCACTCACGAAAGCAAGCTTGTATGTGAGTGCTTCTAGTCACTTCAAATTACATGCGCTATTTTGACGATTGTTAACTTTTGTAAATGTATAATAACTGAGAAATAAATCTATATAAAATATAAACTAAGAAACCACATATTTCGTTTTAAAGCAGTATTTTTAGAAGAGTAAAAATAGGTTAAAAATTTCAGAATAATTTTTAAGACTTGAAACTCCCGGTAGATATTTTTTTGAAAGCACCCTAGTACCTGGCATTACAGTTTTACCTTTACTGCTCCTTCATCTACTACGGTCGCCGCTCAAATTTCGCAGTTGTCCTACGGATGACGAGAAGACTGCGCGCCAGTTCAGAGCCTTGCGCTTAAAGGCGATACCGTGATAGAACCACCAGTGAGTGTCGCACTTATCATCCCGCCTCACTAACAAAAATTGCTTCTAGCGCGGTATAGCCTCTAAGCGCAAGGCTCTGAACTGGTGCGCAGTCTTCTCGTCGTACACAGGACAACTGTGACTTGCAAGAATCTGTACTGGTTTTTGACGTGACAGCGTCTAATAAATCGATGAACGCCGGCTGCACGCACGAAAAAGTGTCCCGTTACGCACATTGTTCCGTTACGCTGTGTTCCATTACGCTGTCGGCGAGTGCAGTAATAATAGGTTATGTTACAATTGACTAAAAAATTATGGTGATTCATATAATTGATGATAGATATTTTATACAGTTTATTTATATGAAAACTTGTTCATAATTATATTTAAACTTTATAGCTAAACGCCAGTTTTTAAAATTAATTACAAGTCATCTACACGTGAACTGTTTCGTCGACTGTTTATAAAGTGAAGTGAAAAGTTAATGTGGTTTTAATTGCTTATAACAACAACAATTTTGGCAATATAGGTTAATTATTCTTGCATTTTAAAAATCTGATTACCAGAATAATTTCTAGTATTTATTCTTTTAATATTAAAATAAAAATGATTCAATTTTATTCATAAAAGTATGCAATCATTTCATCAATGTTTTGTTATTACGTTACCACGTTAAACTATCGTCCGTAAACCGACTTTACAAACAACCATTTTTTTTTTTCACATTAAATTTTGTGACAATTCTTTTACATTAAGTTAATGTTCACGTTCTATAAAGTTGAACCAACTCTGATGCAACATAGAGGTAACACAGTGACAACAAATTAAAACAAAGTTACAACTCAATTAATTGTGTTTACTTAAGTTCGCTGCCGTCAGTAACGATGTAATTTGAATGTTATGGGTCAGTACGTAAGCAGGAATATTTTCATGCTACACGATATCAACATTTTAAAATAGAAAAATACGATAAGAAACTAGCAATTATGGCTACTAAATAGGGACAAAACTATAAGTAACCAGTTTACGATATGGATTTATTTCGCAATCTTGTATTTGATACACACTAGTAGTATGTGTGACCTTCACATTTTAATATCGCTTCGAGTATTTGATAATTTTCGTAAACGTTCCATAACGACCACAATGACAACATTGTGAACTTCACTATACATAATTGACATTAATGATTTTATTCAATAAAAGGACGTAAATTTATCTCAAAATTGAATATAATATGTGGATCCAATTTTAATTTCAACGTGCATCGCTCGATGATTTCTGTGAATATTTTGAAATACGAGTACAAATATTGCATCAGAGGAGAGAAGTTAGTGGCTGGCGATAATTAAGTAAACTAGTTGTGCGCTGTTAAAAACTTTAGAACTAAACGGGCCACTATTTACATATCAATGTGCTGTTATGTTTGTTTACATTACTATTAACTAAGGTATTTTCTCGTGAATTTGTTCTGATAGCTATATTGTACTGGATGCTGTGTAACCTATCATTAGAGACCGGGAAAATTGGCCGATTCTTTCAGCAATAGACTAAAATTCAAATAAATATACCTTTTAGATGATTTTTCTATTGGTTTTCTGTTCATCTGGACGAATCTCAACCAATTATAAACCCTCAACCAAAGAAGGATCGAATCACAGACAAACCAGCTGAGACGACTTACAAGTCAGCAGCCAATGAACTTGCGTTATTTGCCCGAGCGTACAGGGGAATGTGCAGTCTATCCTGAAGGCCATCGAAACCCCGAATATTTCCTGTCCCTACCTATCATCATATACATATATACATATAGGTAAACACATATATATATATATATATATATATATTTACTAGACTAAATGTATGTGTTTAAAGAACTCATAAGGGTAATACTAATTTTTAACACTTGCGTGATATTTCATTGCTTTTATATAAAATTTAGTAAATACATGTTGACAAAATGGGGAACGAAACATTAAATACAATAAACCTATCGTAATGAATCACAGGAAAAGCCCTCACCTAATAGTAATGACAAGAAAATTTAAAAAAATAACCAATATTGTGTGTGAGATCGTGCCTTTATTGTTTTTGTTTGTTTATATTTATATGTTGTTGGCAAGTATCAACCAATATCCCTTTGTTTACCGTAAATTTTAATCATATTCTATGTTGTCTGTGGAAATGCTGCATGGCTCATTACAATGAAGGATGTGTAAAATCTTAGCTCTTTGTACCTATACGGCGTTTTGGTGGAGCAATTTCGTGAATGCTACGGGAGTCAAGGAAAGGAAATGTGCTACCATCTGCAGCGGTTGACGCGAACGAAATTTCAAAAAAAGACGAAGGGGAACTTTATAGTATTAACGTTTTAGTGAATTTTAATAATTTTGCAATCTTAATATATATAAATCCAGTGTCCTGATGTTTGTTTCCAGTGAACTCTTCACCAAGTCAACCGATTTCGATGAAAATTGGCATTTATGTGTAATTTTTTCCAACTTGAGAGATAGTATAGTTTTTATTTCGATTAATGGTCTTAATAATTTATAATTAATATTAAATAATAAATAACCGATCGCCATGGGTAGAGACCTGCAAAATTCGCGGATTCATTCGGTAATACGCTAGAATTCCAACACATATACCTCTTAGATAATTTTGCTATTGGCTTACTCTTAATCTGGACGAATCTCAACCAGTTTTAAACCCTCAACCAAAGAAGGATCGAATCACAGACAAACCATCTGAGACGACTTACAAGTCGGCAGCCAATCAACTTGCGTTATTTGCCCGAGTGTACAGGGGTATGTGCAGTCTATCCTGAAGGCCATCGAAACCGCAAATTTTTCAGGTCTCTATGGGTAAACAAAAAATCATAGGTCATAAACATACAAACAGTAATTGTGTGACATTTCTCTATGTCCAACACACTGCCATATAGCGCTATCCAGTTTGCTTTAAGTCGCAGACAATAAAGCTCCATGTGTTTAGCCCGGGCAACGCCGGGTACTGCAGCTAGTATTTTAATAAAATTCCCGGTCGAAAATTCGTTCCAAAGCTGGGGTTTAGTAATTTTTTTTTTGCTCAAGTCTTATATCAGCTTTTATCGGAGCGGTTACATTATAAAGTTTAAATTTCCGTCTGCTAATCAAAAAGTTCTATAATCGAAGTAGCTGCTCTGGCAGTTAATTACAATGGCGGGTGTGGAAACTGCGTTGTGATTCGCGTTCCGAAATGTAGTTTAAAACAAAACTGACGTATATTTTTTTCCGCTTGGCATTATTTTAAAGGATCCGACGTTAAATTTCGTGTCCGAGTTTCGTATGCAACATGAGAACAATTTAATTTGCTCATCACAAAGTTTTCAAAGTTACACATCCCTGGCCAGTACTGAAAGACTCAAATTTGTTCCCTTTTGCACACTAGGTCCTTTGTTCAAAGAGCACAAGCATAAAGAAAAAAAATGTCCATGAAGTTCAACACCCTCGAGGTTTTCTCGGTAAAGTTCGGTCAGCAGAATTGGAGGACTATCGGTCGAATGCACACAGAAAGCAACTGGGGATTCCCAGCTTCAGTTACAGGATTTCGTAGCCCGCAAAACCGGGTCGCTTTCACGGAACCGAATTTCCCAGACGGGAAAAACCCTTCCTTGGAGTTAAAAACTGTCAAGAAACCGCATGCCTTGACGAAGTTTAAGTCAGTTTTTTTACCTCGTCTTCACTGTATTATTCCTCCCAAAAAATTGTGGAAATTGTTCTTGAATACGCCAGACGATTGTTAGTGAGTATGAATCAAAATATCCGTCGTTAAAAAAAAAGAACACTTCCATAAAAACAAATGTCATTTAACTTGCAAACCCTAAAACTCCGACCGATGTTTTGTGCGTCCAAAAATTATGGCGCAATAATTAGCTGAAGGGGGAGAAAAAAACATTTGACCCATTTACTACGTCATCATGAATACGTCATCACGTCCTAGGAAAACCCTTCACAGTTTCCGTTCAGTTCACCCACACTGTAGAAAATATCCGTAACCTAGATGATAACACTAGCTGAAAATGTACAGTAGGTTTACGGGAAAGTAGCACGTATTTGTGCTGTGTGTCCCCCTCCAGGACATTATTATAATTTTTTTTTACTTTTAACCCGGTAAAACTTGAAGACTGTATGGCCTTATGTGCACCATCATCGAAAGTTAAAGGTAACACGATTAATTTCTCATACTTGAGCCTGGAGTGCACATCGAAAGTTAAAGGTAACACGATTAATTTTTCGTATATGGTTACAAATATCTTGGTATAATGTGTAGAAGCCTAAACTTGCTCTACAGAATAAGTCTGAATTATACTGAAACTTTTCGGCGGCAGGTCCAAAAAAAAAACAAAAAAAAAAAAAATTGGTTGTCTGTAAAGTCGGTTTACGGACGATAGTTTAACGTGACAACGTCATAACAAAACATCGATGATATGATTGAATTCTTTTATGAATAAATTTGAATCATTTTTATTGAATTATCACTATTTTGTATGGATACAAAGGAGTGAAATTAAATCTACAATTTCATTGATAAATTTACTTTTATTTGCACTAATTAATTCAAATATTTTTATTACTTTAACGAACAGATTAGTTTAACTTTAAAGTTTATACATGTTTGCTATTTAACTTCTTCCAATCTGTGTTATTCTGTAAAGGATAGGACGATGATAGGAAAAGTAGGAAACAAATTGGAGTGTTTCAAGTTAAATTTGCCTCGAAAAAGTCAAATCGATGGTTGTTCCAATCGAGTGGAAGAGAGATAGATGCGGCGCAAACGTACAATGAGTGTAACGGGACACCGAGTAACGGGACAATGTGTGTAACGGGACACTTTTTCGTGCGTTCAGCCGGCGTTCATCGATATATTAGACGTTGTCACGTCAATAAACATATTGTTACGACGCTGCTACGGTATACAGGCCGGCTGGGATTCCTGGGCCACCCCCTTCCCCTACCCCTACATGCTGGAAGGGCGCCATGCAGGTAGCGCCTGTTTCTACCTCTCTCCCTTGCCACCACCGACCATGTGTCTGCAACACTAGGTACTATCTCATCGCTGTTTTACTTTTCCCGCACTCAACCACCTACTGCACATATTTTTATGAATCTAGAAATGAACTACCGTCATCATGGTATATTATTAATAACAATAAACGCCTAAAAACTTGTATATTGTCTTAATGCTAGATACAATTTCCGAACTCTGAAAGGATTTTTTGTTTGTTTGTTTGTAAATACTGTTATTCTTTACATAAAGGACTATATCGTACCTACCAATTTAATTTTCTTCGTGTATTTTAGAAGCTTTAGGTGGTACCACATTTAACAAAAAATATTTTCTTTAATTATTTCTATTTATTATTTAGTTCATACATTTAAACCATTGTAAATATTTCAATTATTATTTATAAGTTGTAATATGCTATATGAATTTTTTAAAAAATAATTACTAGCTAGCAATAGTACCTCTGTCCAACGTGTCGATTGTAAACAATACTTGGATGCGTATCGGGATATTTGATTTTCTACCCGCTGTTTGCGCCACTACAAGACCTTTGCATTACGGGCGGTGTTCTGACAACCACTCCCCCTACCCCTCTCCCAAGCACTCTATCGTTGAGTCCGGGAGCTTCTCCGTGTCTCTAGAAGGCTCGGCAAGTCCCCAGTGCCCCGTCTGCGGAAAAGTGACGTGACTAGGACACCGTCGTTCTGGTATCTTCGAGTGTTGAAGACGTCTTTTTTAATGACGCGACACTTTGAAGGAGGGATGCGAGACTATTTACGGGGGCGGGCCTTGAGAGGGATACACAAGGGGAGGCCAAACCTGCAAGCAGGGTCAAGTGAAGAGTGTTAGTGACGCCTTGGCAAGCGATAGTGGGCGCCGAGTGAGAGAAGTGCGAGGCAGTGTTTTTGTACTGTGCGCATAGAATAAAAGTATTTTCGGATTTTTAACATTTTTTTTTCGCAAATACCGCTTCACTACATATTTACCTTTCCAAGTAAAATAAATAAATTGAAGATTTTGCAATACAATTGATCTATATAAATTTTCGAAGGTTTAGGAAAACTCTTATCGCGTATTGGCTTGTAAGTCCGGTATGGTCTAGTGGCTAGGATACCTGGCTCTCACCCAGGAGGCTCGGGTTCGATTCCCGGTACCGGAAGCTAGTGTTTTATAACTCCCGGATTTGTTTGGTTTTGTTTAAAGAGTTGCATTGAAGATCCGATAAATGATAAATGTAAAATAAAAGTATTGACAATTTTTTTTACATTTTAATTTGTATTTATATATGATATTATATTTTTTCGTACATTATCCTCGGTAGCATAGTGGTCAGTATCCGCCTGTGAAGCGAGGGACCAAGGCCCCCGCCCACATGGGCACACATGCGGCGTGGAAAGCTTCAGGGGAAAAAATTGGTTTTCTGTAAAGTCGGTTTACGGACGATAGTTTAACGTGACGTCATAACAAAACATTGATGAAATGATTGCATACTACTATGAATAAAATTGAATCATTTTTATTGAATTATCACTATTTTGTATGGATACAAAGAAGGAGTGAAATGAAATCTACAATTTAATTGATAAATTTACTTTTATTTGCACTCATTAATTCAAATATGTTTATTACTTTAACGAAGAGATTATTTTAACTATAACTTTTATACATGTTTGCTATTTCACTTCAAGATCGTCGAGAATGTTTTACGCTTTTTCGCAATTACACTTTTAACGACGAAGTTTGTTCGTCGTGAAATTAAACGTAGAATTTAATAAAAATGCCCTTGCAGTTAATAAAATAAGTATTAGTAAGTTTAAGAAAGAATTTCAGCTTTAATCTCCAAACCCAGACGCTAGTGGTGCGCTGGGGCCGAAATTAAAATTCGTTGAAAATATTTTACGTTTTTTTGTCTTCCAGTGCTCAAAATTATATGCAATTGTGGCCCCGGGCATGAAATTTTATTTATAATTTATTAATAATAACGCCCTTCGCGATAAATAAAGGAAAATATGTATTAACGAATGCCTGGTTACCGCGGAAGCGGATATATAGCACGATTCGTTCGGTTCGCGTCCGTCACCGTAGATGACAGCACCATAGGGGAATAATATTATTTCGTTTTATAATACGATTTTATAACAAATACGCATCCCAAACACACCAAACTTATTTATAATGAGTTACAATATTTTTTAAAACACTGTGCAAAAGATCCCGGGTGTAATTTTAATTATTATGTGTAACTGTAAAACACCATTGTTAGTACAAAAATGTATTTGAAAATTCAACATTACTTTTAAATAACCTTACCGATTGTGCTGAAAATCGGTGGATGATCGTTAAATTACATAATATTAATAATTCAAACGACGAAAACCTGACTGAAAAGTCAAATCGATGGTTATGCCAATCGAGTGGAAGAGAGATAGATGCGGCGCAAGCGTACAATGAGTGTAAAGGGACACATCGTAGTGGGACAATGTGCGTTACAGGACACTTTTTCGTGCATGCAGCCGGCGTTCATTGATTTATTAGACGTCACGTCAAAAGGTTACTCTATATGCTCATTGTTTATTCTTAATTTCTAACCCTTAGAGATACGTAAATATGGATTTTTTTTCTTTTAACCAAACTTAACTCCTTTTTCAAACCCTTTAGGGATAAATCTTGCAAATAAGTAAAATAATAATTTTAGTTAATTTTTTCACCGTTTAGTTTACGTCTTACGTATTAGTTTCGGATATACGAATTTTTTTAAAATAAAAGAAAACTTCCCCCTTATTCACTCCCGTTAAAAGACGAATTTTAATAAACTCCTAATAAATATAAGCAATACTTAACTCTATATGCAATTTTTATTTCTTATTGATTAGTTTAATTGAATTGGAAGTGTTGTTGACGCACGTGAAGACAATTTCCGCGAGTGTTCGCCTGGCAGCCGGACGACGCAACCCGCCCGGCATGCTAGCTTCGGAGCCGCTCGTGTACATTCGGCCATCTTCGGAAATACGCGCTCCGGACGGGAAATAAAAAAAAACTAATATAGTTCAACGTTCTTAAAATCTTAAAATATATTCTGCTAATTCAAAATGGTCCGAAGCACGCAGGTGTAGGTTTTGGCTCCCGGGAGATTCACTGCCTGTGTTGTTAGGGCTGACTCCCTATGTCTGAAGGGCGAGACCCGCCTGGCAGGCTTCACCTCCAGTGCCGGTTGTGTTTCTGAAAGACATGGGATTTTGAATTGCAAGCTTGCAACAAATACCAAAATGCGAATAGGTCTTTACTTAATTCACCTGTATCTTTATACGCCGACAGTTCCTCTATATTTAACTAGTAGTATAGTAGTAGATATTAGAGATTTGTAAATGAGTAATAAGTCCTAGCTATTAAGTAATAGTAATCAAAAATATATATTTCTAAAATAATAATAAAAAAATTTAAAAACCAAAATGAAAAAATAATATTTATAGTTATTATTTTAGTTTTATCTTAAGCACTGCACGTCAATCCCTGAGTTAAGTGTTTGCATATTTCGTAACGAAATGCCTAGTTTGTAAGTAATTTATCTTTTTTCTGTCTTAGTTTCTTAGTTTTTTAGGTGCTGACTGGCGGCGGAGTGAGTGGTCAGTGTAACCACTCACCACCAGGGGCGCTTGCGTCCCTGGTCAAATATTCCAGATACAAATAAAATTCAAAGCGGACCACGAGTCCAAGTGCCCAACCCCCGCATTGTAGACTCTTTTCTACTCTGTCCAACACTTCATCCAGACCATCCTGTGTCTCCTGTAAATTCCTACACGTAATGCATGCCAATTTGCTTCCCGCATGAATGTGCCGAGGGTTTTTCCCTGTGTCTATGCAGGTTTTACCTGGGCCCAACCTATCTCTAGTTATAGTCTAGATTTAAGAGTGAGGGGAGTTAGTCATGGTGCCAATCGCTGCCATGAGTGGCCAATCCCCTCCTAGCACACTATGCATGCGACCCGCTCCCTGCATGGCTAATCTCAGCATGACTAGGCGTATAGGCTTCGGCCTGAGACGCACCTAGGTCCCTCCCTAACCCGGACCCCTCCAAAATACACTTAGTTTTAGTTAGGTTAGGGAAAAAAAATCGGGAAACTGCGCCAACAGAGTCACTTCTCGCGGGGACAGTTCAGTTTTTTTCCACCACCTTCTCGATGGACGATGATTAGAGACCCGTGAATTTTGCGGATTCATTTCGTGTTATGCTAAAATTCAAATAATTATACCTTAGTGCTGCTTCTACCACTGGTTCACTGTTAATCTGGAGGACTGAGGGCCAATTAGAGACCCTCACTCATAGAAGTGTCGAATCACAGGCCACCCAGTCGAGACGACCCACAAGTCAGCAGCCAATGAACAGTTGGCATTTGCCCGAGTGTGTAGAGGATATTGGAGTCTATCCTGGAGGTCACTGAACCCGCGAAATTCACGGGTCTCTAACGATGATACAGTATAGATTATCCCCCCCCCCACCCTCTTTCATGAGGCGAAGGAAGAGGAAGATTTTGTTGCATTCTTGGCGTGCATCGTAAAAATTCATTCTCATCATTTTTTTTTTCATAACGCGCCTAAAGAAGTATGACCAAAATTCAATTATATAATTACGCTGGAAAACGTTTATACACACCATTGATATACTAATATTCTCAATAAATAAATGTTTGCAACGATATGGACTAGTATTCAATATCACTCACTGAAGTATAAGATTTAAAAATGCATATAGCATTTTTTTATATGAAGCCTTTATTTTTCATCTGGTGAAAATTTCGTTGCACGGTGCGCATACATCCTAAAAATTAAAAATAAAATAAAAAATACAAATTCTTGAGGAAAAAAAATGACAAGAAACAAATTACTTAGCTGTTCGATTTGGACCTCGAACGTCAGTGCTGTTTGTCTGCAGCTACTTTTATGTAACTTACGCTATAGTAAATCTGTTCTTTCATGGTTTTTTATTGGTCGTCGAGAACTCTACGAGGAAAGAAAACCTTATCCTCAAAGGTAGCCACACGCAGTTGCGGTAATCATTTATTTTCCGCAAATTAAAAAAAAAATTTTAAAAAAACACCGCGCGCGTCCACACAAAAGAGGAAGAGTTCGAACCGTGAACCATAACTTCCTGCCCACAAGAGCGCGGTTCGCTTTGCGTCCAAGCTCAGCTCGGAGAAGCGTGACCTTCCTTCGCCGCGGCTGTTGCGAGGATTTTTCACGGCGGTTTGTCTACGTCTGCCCGACTCTTTGGCGCGAGGATTGTTCACGGCGGTGTGTCTACGTCTGCCCGACTCTGTGGTGCGAGGATTGTTCACGGCGGTGTGTCTACGTCTGCCCGACTCAGTGACGCGAGGATTGTTTATGGTGGTGTGTCTACGTCTGCCCGACTCTGTGGCGCGAGGATTGTTCACGGCGGTGTGTCTACGTCTGCCCGACTCAGTGACGCGAGGATTGTTCACGGCGTTGTGTCTACGTCTGCCCGACTCTGTGGCGCGAGGATTGTTCATGGCGGTGTGTCTACGTCTGCCCGACTCTGTGGCGCGAGGATTGTTCACGGCGGTGTGTCTACGTCTGCCCGACTCTGTGGCGCGAGGATTGTTCACGGTGGTGTGTCTACGTCTGCCCGACTCTGTGACGCGAGGATTGTTCACGGCGGTGTGTCTACGTCTGCCCGACTCTGTGGCGCGAGGATTGTTCACGGCGGTGTGTCTACGTCTGCCCGACTCTGTGGCGCGAGGATTGTTCACGGCGGTGTGTCTACGTCCACCCGACTCTGTGGCGCGAAGATTGTTCACGGCGGTGTGTCTACGTCTGCCCGACTCTGTGGCGCGAGGATTGTTCACGGCGGTGTGTCTACGTCTGCCCGACTCTGTGGCGCGAGGATTGTTCACGGCGGTGTGTCTACGTCTGCCCGACTCTGTGGCGCGAGGATTGTTCACGGCGGTGTGTCTACGTCCACCCGACTCTGTGGCGCGAGGTTTGTTCACGGCGGTGTGTCTACGTCTGCCCGACTCTGTGGCGCGAGGATTGTTCACGGCGGTGTGTCTACGTCTGCCCGACTCTGTGGCGCGAGGATTGTTCACGGTGGTGTGTCTACGTCTGCCCGACTCTGTGGCGCGAGGATTGTTCACGGCGGCGTGTCTACGTCCACCCGACTCTGTGGCGCGAGGATTGTTCACGGCGGTGTGTCTACGTCTACCCGACTCTGTGGCGCGAGGATTGTTCACGGCGGTGTGTCTACGTCCGCCCGACTCTTTGGCGCGAGGATTGTTCACGGCGGTGTGTCTACGTCTGCCCGACTCTGTGGCGCGAGGATTGTTCACGGCAGTTTGTCTACGTCTGCCCGACTCTTTGGCGCGTGGATTGTTCACGGCGGTGTGTCTACGTCTTCCTGACTCTGTGGCGCGAGGATTGTTCACGGCGGTGTGTCTACGTCTGCCCGACTCTGTGGCGCGAGGATTGTTCACGGCGGTGTGTCTACGTCCGCCCGACTCTTTGGCGCGAGGATTGTTCACGGCGGTGTGTCTATGTCTGCCCGACTCTTTGGCGCCAGGATTGTTCACGGTTGTGTGTCTACGTCCGCCCGACTCTTTGGCCGCGCCTCTCGCCCGGCCGATTTGTTCTGAAACTTCGGTTTTCACTGCAGCGTCACCATCTGCCGGTGTGGCGTGTAACTAAGTAGCTTACTTGTGTCCAGCTCTTCCGTTTACGTGTTTGTTTACGTGTTAATAATTAAAAAAAAAAAAATCTTTCAATACAATAATAAATAGTGTTCTATCATTACTTTGTGGTTTATCCCTACTAATATTATAAATGAGTAAGTTTGTTTGTCTGTTTGCCCTTCTTTCCTGCAGCATCGAAGCAACCGATCGACGCGACTCTCTGCGTATAAGTAGTGTGTATTAGCCGTTTCTGGCACTGGAGTCGGAGTGTGGAATGTGGATGGGGTCAATAATCCACCACCCTGACGTCATGACGAAAATCTTGGATGACCTTGACCTTCAAAATTTCTCATAATTCCTAAAATGTTTTATATTTCGAGGGAAAAATTCCCGTTTTTAAGTTAAATTTCCCGTTTTATTCCTCAGAAAATTTATAAATTGGAATGCCTCTAAAGACTTTTTTTTGTCTTTGAAAGAAACCAAATTCCTAGAAAAAAATTGCTTAAGACTCCTCAGGCCTGGCCGAATTACAAGGGTCGTCGATACCCCTCACCTCCCTCCGCCCCCCACGCATCGTCATTCCTGTTATCGATCGCTGAGCGGCCTTTGGAATATTGCAGGCCACCGCGCGGAGTGGCGTGAATGGACGCCGCCTTTCTGGACTTTTCGGGCGTCGGGTCGGCCCGGGATGACGCGACACGTCACAGCCGCTCTCGTAGGTTCGAGAAGGGCGCCGCAGGTACTCGAGCATAATATTTATTACTGGCATATGTAATTTTGGAATACATATAAAAAAAATTTACTCTTCAATAGTGTAGCCTATATTGTGTAAACTTTTTGCATCAACATTTTGTAAGGATTTTTCCTAAAAATAATATGTTATTACTTAATGCAAACGTAATTAATTACTCGAAATAAAATCGATTCACAAAATATTACATGATTTGCATTTCCGCTGCAAGAATACATAACATATTTACGCCGACATACCTAATGACTGGCCGAGTTAACTCGGGATAAAACTGTGGTAATATTATCGTCCTTCATATTTCATAAACAAACAAATTTTTTAAAAAAAGGCCAACTGTTGTTCGTTACATTTCTAACCTACTTTTCTATTTAGTAATGAAAAAAGGTGATTTTTTTCGGAACAGCTTTTGAAAATAATATTGGAATGTTAAGTGGTAACCGTAAATTCTTAGCTCTAGACACTAAATTAAAAAGAAAAGATTATTTGTATCTTTTATTTTTATATCTATAAGTTTATTGTCGACTAAGGAACATTACAGAAAAATATTGAATGTTTCAGTCGCAGTCTCCTCCATTTACGTAGTATTGTTTTAAGTGGGGGCAGAGCCGGGCAAAGTGGCTACAGGTGCTGCTATCTCTCGGTAAACGCTCGAACTCGCTCCTCCCAATGCTGTTGGTCTCTTCGAGAGGGCCTATCCTGTAAACGAGTCGTTTCTCCAAGTTAATGTAATTTTTTTGTGGTTTCTAATCATACTGATGTAAGGCAAGTGCTCAGGGTGTGTATTTCTTAATGTGAAACCAAGTCACATACCGTTTCTCAAGGAAGTTACTTTGAAGGTTGTTAAGGGGGTGCCTCCCATTTCAGGTCATGATTTTATATTTGTATTAATAACTGATCAACTTTTAGACTTTTTCAATTGTTTAACTTTCACAAAATTAAAAATATATACAGCGTATACTTTTTGCATAATTAGCTGCCAAAGTTACATTTGAACATTTTTGGGTTGTACAAAGAAGGAGAATTTAATTTATTGCAGAACTGAAACTTTATTAGGTGTTTAACTGCAATGTCACTGGCCACTTCGTGACATGGTTTACATTTCTATCACAAAATAAAACTCATTTCAAGTTTCTTGGCTGTAAAAATTCGTAACAAATTTGAGAATTTTTAAATGCCAGCTAAAATTAATTAATCTTTTCTGAAAGAAATTCAAACCATTTCTTGAAGTAGCCAGTGAGTGGCATTGCAGTTAAACCTAAAAAGTTTCAGTTCTGCAATAAATTTAATTCTCCTTATTTCTACAACCCAAAAACGTTAAAAATGTAATTATGGCAGCTAATTATGCAAAAAAAAAAAAGGATGTGCTGTATATATTTTTCATTTCGTGAAAGTTAAACAATTGAAAACGTCTACAAGTTTATCTGTAATTACTGTAAATATAAAATCATGACCTGAAATGGGAGGCACACCCTTAAAGCCGGACTTCAACCAAATTCAGTCCGGCCGTGGGATAGGCATTTACATGCAAAACAAATTCTCGCGCGATTTCCACAATTTGTGTGATAACAGCGTCAAAAAAAAACCGTGTTGTAGATTTCGAAGACCTTAGTAATGCTATTATAGCTTCAAAAGTTTTATTTATTATTTTTTTACTTCAAGATGGTGATGTAAAATCATATAATATTCGAAGTATCATAGATTTCAGGCTATTCATTTAATCGCTTAAACGGCTATACTGCCGCCTTGACTGAGTTGATTTTTTTTTTTTTTTTTTTTTTTTTTTTTTTTGGTTGTCTGTAAAGTCGGTTTACGGACGATAGTTTAACGTGACAACATCATAACAAAACATTGATGAAATTATTGCATACTTTTATGAATAAAATTGAATCGTTTTTTATTGAATTATCACTATTTCGTATGGATACAAAGAAGGAGTGAAATGAAATCTACAATTTTATTGATAAATTTACTTTTATTTGCACTCATTAATTCAAATATGTTTATTACTTTAACGGACAGATTATTTTAACTATAACTTTTACACATGTTTGCTATTTAACTTCTTCCAATCTGTGTTATTCTGTTAAGGATGGGACGATGATAGGAGAAGCAGGAAACGAATGGGAGTGTTTCAAGTTAAATGTGCCTCGAAAAAGTCAAATCGATGGTTGTTCCAATCAAGTGGAAGAGAGATAGATGCGGTGCAAGCGTACAATGAGCGTAACGGGACAATGAGCGTAACGGGACAATGAGTCATCCTTTTTCGTGCGTGCAGCCGGCGTTCATCGATTTATTAGACGTTTTCACGTCAAAAAAGGTCAGCGGCGCTGATACTCTGTCTATAAAAACAAAAAGACAGCGGCGTTATTTGTAGTGAAAACATTGAGGACACGAGGCTCCACACATGTTTGTTGATCCGGGTGGTGAGGGGGGGGGGGGGGGGGTAGCATAACAACTGTTGAGTGATGGCGTCACTCCGTTGCCAATCCGGACAAAGTGGCCGAGCGGGTGTTGGCTGTTGGCCACTTTTATCGCCGAACACCTATTGTTTTTTTTCTTCTGTAGGCCTGCTATTACCACTCTCGATTTCAAAAACAACTTTGAAGTAATATTTTAATATAATTTGATGAATAATTGACAATATAAATAGTAATACCTATTCATAATCAATTAAAGTACAATTCAAATTGTACTTTGAGCCATTTGGCACAGACATGTTCAAAAAATATTTTATTGCTGTTACTTGAAGATGATGACGATGATGAACGAGAAGAAGTAGAGCGCCTCCACTGAAACGAAAGATTTTTAAGCTTCAAGATCACAAAAAATAATTGATCCATTTTCAAATGTGTTTCTTTTGGGCCCACGAACTGTGCGCTGGAATTGAATAATAGGTCTTTTTTTTTCCGTTTGCAAAAATTGCAAGTAGGCTGATTTTTTATTTGAAGGATAGCGCTTTTTCTAAGTTTTATAACGTTCATAATACGTTAGTAATTTTGTATTTTTTTTTTCATTTAGGCTGCCTTAATTATAAGCACCTTTAGTTATACAGCACACATCGAACCTAAAGTCCAATTCTTCCCACACTTTGGTTAACACGTCCGGAGTAATGGAAGCAATAGCTTCTTCAATTCTGTGTCTCAACTCTGGCAGATCATTAGGTAGCGGCGGAACGTAGACACGATCTTTTATAAACCCTTAAAGGAAAAAAATTGGTTGTCTGTAAGGTCGGTTTACGGACGATAGTTTAACGTGACAACGTCATAACAAAATATTGATGAAATGATTGCCTACTTTTATGAATAAAATTTAATCATTTTTATTGAATTATCACTATTTTGTATGGATACAAAGAAGGAGTGAAATGAAAGCTACAATTTAAATGATAAATTTACTTTTATTAACTATAACTGTTATACATGTTTTCTATTTAACTTCTTCCAATCTGTGTTATTCTGTTAAGGATAGGACGATGATAGGAAAGGTAGGAAGCGAATGGGAGTGTTTCAAGTTTAATGTGCCTCGAAAAAGTCAAATCGATGGTTGTTCCAATCGAGTGGAAGAGAGATAGATGCGGCGCAAGCGTAAAACGAGCGTAACGGGACTCAGTATAACGGGACAATGTGCGTAACGGGACAATATGCGTAACGGGACAATAAGTTATCTTTTTTCGTGCGTGCAGCCGGCATTCATCGATTTATTAGACGTTGTCACGTCAAAAAACAAATCGCATGGCGTTACGTCAGGTGAACGTGGAGGCCAACTGAAGAGCTCTGTCGTCTCGACCATTACGAACGATCCAACGGTCAGGGACTTGTTACGTTCATCCACGCTCGTACAAAGAGACTCCAAATGGGGAATCCAGTTGCCAAATAAAGTTTTTTTACAGGGTTCACCTTCTACTGATTGCGAGCGGGAAAAAAAATCAAGAAAGAAGTATTCGCGCATGCGCTTATCTAAAACTGGTTTGAGTTGCTCTTTCGTTGTGACTTTGAACTAAAACTCGACAATGCCATTACTGCGACATTCTTTTATAAACGGCTGGTTGAGACCGGTCCATGGGGGAAAAACTCCAATTGCCGAGACTTAAGACCTAGTTTTTTTTTTTAAATAGTTTTTTCGAGCCCGCCCAATAGACAGCAGGCTTTCAAAATACATTGCTAACACAGCTACATTGATTGTGAGAAGTTATGCATAAGCTGTTATCGGGCAAACAAAACTAATGAATATTAATTCACTCAATTTTGGCAGCCGCGTATTTTGTGATGTGGCATACCAGATATTTTTGCATCTCCTACTCGTTTATATATAACATGACCTTTTTTTTTATTACAAAACAGCATTAAGTGTTTTTTTTTAATCACTTTCACTAAACAATTAATCGTTGAGTAGATTAATTGACATTTATTAACCTAAAACTTTGTATTAGAACCACTATCCCGAGTTTTCTTTGCTGGTAGTTACGGGCCCACCCAACAGATAGCGTCTCATGTCGCGCGAAACATGGTTTCAGTTTCCACTGCAAGAGTAGCACTTCTGTGTCTCCTTCCTTGTTCTGTGATTAGAACCTCTATCCCGAGTTGCTTTGCTGGTAGTTACGGGCCCACCCAACAGATAGCGTCTCATGTCGCGCGAAACACGTTTTCAGTTTCCACTGCAAGAGTAGCACTTCTGTGTCTCCTTCCTTGTTCTGTGATTAGAACCTCTATCCCGAGTTTCTTTGCAAGTAGTTACGGGCCCATCCAACAAGTGTCGCGCGAAACATGGGTTTCAGTTTCCACTGCAAGAGTCGCACCACCTTGTTCTGTGGACCAGTCCATGGGGGAGAAACTCTAATTACCGAGACTGAGACCTAGTTTTTTGAAGTAGTTATGGGCCCGTCCGCTAGATAGTAGTTTTCATAATATATTGCTGCCATAACTACATTAATTTATTAGGAGAAGTAATGTATAAGCTATTATCAGGCAAACAAACCAGTGAAAATTCATTCTATTTAGGTAGCCACTAATTTTGTGGTGTGTAATAAAATGAGTTTTTGCACCTCCTACTCCTTTATTTATTACATGACGGTTTATTACAAAACAGCATTAAGTATTTTCGCATCGATTAAATTAGTTTTGCGCCGCCAAGGAAATAACTTAACATAACAAAAAAAACGTATTACCTAAAAAAAACTTCGTATGAGAACCTCTATTCCGATTTTTTATTTGCTGGTAGTTACGGGCCCGCCCGACAGATAGCGACACATGGTTTCAGTTCCCACTGTAAGAGTCGCACTTGTTTATTTCCCTCCTTGTTCTGTGGACCGGTCCGGGCGGGGAAATGCCGGGCAGGAGGGGTTGGCGCACCTGGGCGGCGGGTATTGATCGGCGGGAAGCCTTCTTTTCACAGACGGGAGAGACAAACGTCCGATCGTGCATCTTCGGTTTTTTTTTTGGTTCATTGTAAATAAATATACAACTCATGATAACTAATGGTCAATTAGGTTAGGTTAGATACATTATAACTACTTTAAAACATTGTGGGCGGTTAGGATGGCTAAATTAAAGATACTGTGAAATCATGTAAACGGTTTTCCCCCAAATAAATAAACCTGTTGTGGTACGGGGGAAAAAAAAAAAGCGAGCATGAACTTCGGGGAACTTCGGGTGTGGCTATCTCGTCTGTGAAATGAAGGCTTCCCGTCGATCGCGTGGGGGGGGGGGGGGGGGGGGAAGCCTAAGATGTACATCAAGTTCTGTCCCTGCGCGAACACGCCCGAATATTCACCTTCGGCCAACCTCGGGTTCATTTATATACATATTTATATTTCTCTGTTTATTTTAAAGTAGCTATACTAACCTAACTAACCGTCCATGGCGTTTTAAAAGCGTTTTAATGTAGAGCTAACCTTAACCCTTTGAGACACACAGAAATATATTAAAATTAATTAGAATCTATTGTGTGACTTTTAGCAGACGTGGCGGAAGGAAAAATTAAAGCAGCCAATGTTGCTTGTTCTTGTCAGGATCGCCAGATAGCAGCACGATGCTTACTCACGCGAGGTATTTCGGCAATACCACTGGAACATTGCGAATAGTAACATTTTCCAAAGTGGTATCATGGCAATACCACTGTAAAACAAAGGGTTTTTTAACCGACCACTTTTATTATTTGAATTTTTTTTTTCCTGCGCAAAAATAAAAAAAAAATCCCGAGGTCGGCCGAAGTGTACGGATGTTCGGGCGCGTTCGGGCAGGGACGGAACCTGATCGATCGCGCGCCGGACCCCGCGCGCGGGGCGGCGGGGAATGGCGGCTGCTGGGGTCGCCGCCTGCCCGGGGGTGGAACCGCCTCCGGGGGCGGACGCTGACGCCGCCCCCGGCGCCTGCCAGGCGCTCGTCGCGGCGCTGCTGGTCGCGCTGGTGCTGGCGACCCTGGTGCACGCCTGCAAGGTGAGCCACCGCCCCCTTTCACCCGCCCCCCGGAACCCGTCGTGAGTCCTCGGCAGCCCGACATCTGGCACGAAGCTACTCCTTCTCCAAGTGACTCCCTGCGATACTCTGTCCAACACTTCATCCAGACCATCCTCTGTCTCCTGTAAATTCCTACACGTAATGCATGCCAATTTGCATCCCGCATGAATGTTTTACCTGGGCCCAACCTATCTCTGGTTATAGTCTAGATTTAAGAGTGAGGGGAGTTAGTCATGGTGCCAATCGCTGCCATGGCTGGCCAATCCCCTCCTAGCACATGATGCATGCGACCCTCTCCTTGCATGGCTAATCCCAGCATGACTAGGCGTATAGGCTTCGGCCTGAGACACACCTAGGTCCCTCCCTAACCCGGACCCCTCCAAAATACACTTAGTTTTAGTTAGGTTAGGAAAACAAAACAAAAAAATCCCTGCGATATACATCCCACACCGAGAATAATAGGGCCACATCTAAAAAAAAAAAATTTTTTTTTTTTTTACATTTTTGTATATTTGTAATGTCTATGGCTATATATATATATATTCGGTATAACAAGGCCATATATCGTCGGCGTCCTTCTAAAACCTCGTAACTCCATTTCAGTCAATTTTACAGGAGAACTTATGAGCTTTTGAAGCACGGTTTCGACTGACAAAGATACGAGGTTTTATAATTTGTGAATAGAAAAGGGACTAAGTAGAGTTGACTTACGAGGTTTAATCAGCATATGCACTATAAAAAAAATGAAAAAAAAAAATACACCGAACACATCATGAATATAAAACTGGGAAAATCTGGACTTACGAGGTTTTATAAGTAAGCTGACGATATGTAGTACAAAAAATATTCACCTGAGATGAGATATGTCCTTATTACATTTTAAATTTGTGAAACAGAAATCAGAATAATACAGCCACACGTTGACATGCGGCCTTATTATTCGTACAGCTGTAGGGTGGGGTTGGAATACACCGTGGCCATATTTTTACTTGTGCCATAGAAACAGTGCCGACATTATGCACTTCTTGATTGCTGAGGCTAAGAACTAAACTTTCAATTATTCACTCTCCTGTAAAATGTAGTTTTTTTTTGTTTTTTTTTTGAGATGTGGCCCTATTATTCTCGGTTTGCGATATATACACAGGGGTGCAACAACTAAATTTTCAAAGAGGGGGGGCAATATACCTTTTTATAAAGATTCATCGATCCTCCCCTATTGAAGACCCCCCCCCCCCACCACCACCCCTCCCCCCCCCCCGGGAAAATTTGTATTTCAAGGTGGAAAATGGTGCTGTTTAAGCAGTTTTATCATCTAAAAATTGATTGCATAGCTAGTAGAAATAACATATTCGACCTGTACAGTACTTTCTTCGCCCCCGTTTTGCCCCCACTTCAAGGTTTCAGAAGGGGGGGGGGGGCAAAATACCCTTGCCTCCCCCCCTGTTGTTGTGCCCCTGTAATATACATACATGCATACATACATACACACACATACATACATACATACATACAAACACCATTGCAGTTTAGCACTGTTTGTCGCGGAAAAAAATTCCGAAAATATTTTATTTATTTATTTTGTATTTTTTTTCAGTTGATCCCACACGGAGTCAAGGCTCCGGGATATAGAACATGTCACGTGATACAATGTAGTTCCCCTTACATACAAATATGTACCTAAGTGCAGACATTAATATTTACATGATGCAAGTTACAAAAAAAAATACAGAACATATTACACAAATTTAACTATGTAGTGATACTTGATACTTTATATAAAATATGACGATGAAAAAATTTTCACGGAAAACAAGACCGAATCGGCCGATTTCGGACAAACGGAACCAACGATCAAACTCAACAAGTATAATACCTTGTTTTCCGTGAATTTTTATCGTCATATTTTTTTTATTATTATTTAGTTTGATCTTCGGAGATTTTTTGGTTGACAAACGGTGCAAAACTGCAATGGCGTACGTCCAAAAAAAAATCTGCATTGAATTATTAAGCTACCCCGCTTGATAACAATACAGGGCTTGTGCTAATGCTTATCGCAGCGTACGATTGAGATACGTGGAGTTCAACTGCTGTGTATGATGATGTGCTGTTTTTGTGGAAAGCTTATGTTAATTATTGTAGCCGGTCCTTTGGACGCCGTACGGATTAGCTCGTGAATTCTGAGTCCTTACGTTTACTTCTCTTGGTTAGACCAATAGCAGCCGAGTACCTAATTGCGGTACTTAACTTCTAAATACGATAGAAAATGGTTTCAAGTACAAGGATATCTGGTGATCTATTATAACTTTGTCTTATTTTTTTTATGGAAATTCTGCCGTCCAGTAATATCAAACAATATTTTTTTTTGACGTGACAACGTCTAATAAATCGATGAACGCCGGCTGCACGCACGAAAAAGTGTCCCTTTACGCACATTGTCCCGTTACGCTGTGTCCCGTTACGCTCATTGTACGCTTGCACCGCATCTATCTCTCTTCCACTCGACTGGAACAACCATCGATTTGACTTTTTCGAGGCACATTATACTTGAAACACTCCCATTCGTTTCCTACTTTTCCTATCATCGTCCTATCATTTACATAATAACACAGATTGGAAGAAGTTAAATAGCAAACATGTATAAAAGTTATAGTTAAAATAATCTGTTCGTTAAAGTAATAAACATATTTGAATTAATGAGTGTAAATAAAAGTAAATTTATCAATTAAATTGTAGATTTAATTTCACTCCTTTGTATCCATACAAAATAGTGATAATTCAATAAAAATGATTCAATTTTATTCATAAAAGTATGCAATCATTTCATCAATGTTTTGTTATGACGTTGTCACGTTAAACTATCGTCCGTAAGCCGACTTTACAGACAACCAATTTTTTTTAGGGGGTACATTTATTTAAGGGGATTTTTTAGCGGGTACATTATTAAAGAAATTTTTTGAGGGCGTGTAATTAAAGAGTATATTTTAAAACTAGAAACTGAAGAAAGAATAGCCACTCCAGTGGCGCTGATAGCTGAATTTCGCACTACGGATTCCGTTTTCACTTTTACCGTTTTTATGGTTCGACGTTTTTCACTTTGTCACGTTGAGATTCTGTCCTTTAGTTTGTTATCTACTTGCGTATTTTATTTCGAAATTTATTTCGAATTTCGAATTACGACCAACATCTTGCTGATCAAGAGAATACAGTTTTTGCTTTTACCGTTCAACGTTAAAAAAAACTAAGTTAAGGAAAGAAAAGTTAAGAAATAACAATAAAAATGGTTTTATTTCATTGTTATTATGATTAATATTATTAATTAATAAATTAATGTATGTAAATGTGTAAAATACACCCACATAAATGCAACCGCTATTTTATACTACTTGAGTGTATTTTAATTTTATATTTGAAATTACCTCTCAAACAGGGTGTACAACGAAAACTTTAGTGATTTTTAATCGAAATCTAGAGGGATTTTACTTTGGTCCTAAATGGGAAAACTCTGCAGGAGTTGGCATCACTGGATGAGATTTTAGTTGTGTGCCATATTGGTGGGACTTGAGAACAGTTTATACTTTTATCAGTCACATTGTGGTATGTAATTGTTGAGATATTACAATTTTCAGGCAATTCCTACTTTAAAAATTAATTACTTATTGCAATTAACTTATAAAATGTCACAAGCGATAAATGTAAATAGTAAAACTTAAAAAAGTGTGTAAAAGTGTGTGAAAAAAGGTATATGAATGTATACAAAAGTGTGTGCAAAAGTGTGTATGAGTGTGTATAAAAGTATGTGCAAATGTGTGTAAATATGTGTATGAATGAGTGTGTACAATAGTGTATATGAGTGTGTGCAAACGTATGTGCAAAAGTGTGTGCAAACATGTGTATGAGTGTGTACAATAGTGTGTATGAGTGTGTGCAAGTGTTTGCAAGTGTGTGCAAACGTTTGTGCCATCTGTTGCCTCTCCCGGTTCACCCATCACATACCCAGTAACTTCCCCTCATACGATCGGAATTTTCGTAACGCTCGAAAAATTGTTACCCCCTCAGCAAAGATGTTCCACTTCAGAAAGTTTTCATGGTTAGAATTATTATGTTATATTATTTTACGAAACCCAATTAATTAATACGTTGAAAAACTCATGTTCACAGTGTTGGCCATATGTCACGAAATATTCATTTGGTAGTCAACACAGTTGGTTACTAACACTACCAACAGATTTCGGTACACATCACGAAAATTTCACTGGCTGAAATTAACGGTACGATTTCAATTGTGAACCGATTTCGCACAAGTCGTGTAGCATGTCCTGCTGTGCACTCGCTTGTGATTATTTTTTTGAAGTGAATCTTCTAATGCGACTTCCAACCAGATTGCGTTGAACTTTAACGCTACCATGGAGGGGGTATGAAAGCAACGCTCCTGGGGAGGGGGAATAGAAAGAGACAGAGCGAGAGTGAATGCGTGGCACTCGAACGCATGCGCGTAGTATACCTGTTACAGGCCAGCGCGAGCGTTAGCAACGAGTAGCGTCCAATATTCCAAGCACATGCGCGTGGTATTCTTGCTATGCAGCAAAGTAAACAGTGTGAGCTTCGTGAAATTAGCTGAAATACGTACTTGTTGTTCTATTTTATTGTTCTATTTTAATTTATAATATTCATTATTTCATTTACTTGTTTCTTTAGTTTGATTTGATACGATATGATTTCACTAAAAATCAATTTCTACTCCTTCCTTTTTTCATTTCCACATTACGAAGTTTCACTTCTTCCTCACGGAGGGACTCCACGTACTTTTTTTTTAATAATGCACACGGCTTATTACGTGCAGGAGGAAGATCGTAGACGTATTGTAATCTACTTCCTTGCATTTCGGCACGTCACTGCGTGCAGGAGTCGTTCTAACTTGGTCTTCACGGTCTACAATGGCACGTAACCGGAGGCGGATCAACCGGAACATTTCGCAATCGCGTGTGCAGCTTCCACGATGCCCCTGAAGCGTAGCAGACTTCAAGCCATGAGATTGCATTTCAAGGTTACTAAATGTTAATTTAATTTATATCTGTACTAATAATTGAACTGTTCGAGACAAAAAGGCCGTACATTGGATGAAATGATTAGGAAAAAAATATTGGAAATTGCTATTTTCATTATTGAGAACTCAAAATTATAGTTTTAAAAAAAATTTCGATAAAATTATAATCCGTTCTTTAATGGGGGTGAAAACGGTGTAAGTCTTGATTAGTTAAAAATAAGTATCTCCGAATCTAGTTAAGTAAGGTGTGAATTTTTGAAAAAATAATAAACTATAAAATATTATTATTTAACTTATTTGCAGGTGAAGGGAAGTAGTATAAATTGGCAGATTCTGGTCTCATGTTATTGTTATGGGACTATGGCTTGGTGGCTTACCAATCGTGAGGACTCGGGCATGTTCGGACGTTTCCGCCGCTCGTTGACTATGATTTAATCCAGACCATCCTCTGTCTCCTGTAAATTCCTACACGTAATGCATGCCAATTTGCATCCCACATGAATTTGCCCAGGTTTTTTTTTTCCCCTGTGTCTATGCAGGTTTTACCTGGGCCCAACATATCTCTAGTTATAGTCTAGATTTAAGAGTGAGGGGAGTTAGTCATGGCGCCAATCGCTGCCATGGCTGGCCAATCCCCTCCTAGCACATGATGCATGCAACCCTCTTCCTGCATGGTTAATCCCAGCATGACTAGGCGTATAGGCTTCGGCCTGAGACGCACCTAGGTCCCTCCCTAACCCGGACCCAAACACACTTAGTTTTAGTTAGGTTAGAAAAAAAAATTAAAATAATCAGGACCTCGATGCTTATTGTTGACGACGCCACATCCGCCATATTGGAATCCACAAATTTTGAAAATTTGAAATGATTAAGCTAGAAATTCGGGAAAAAAAAGTTTCAAAAATCATTTTAAAAATTCGCTTATTAAAATAATTATTTATTCTATTGATTTCTATGCTTGTTGCGATCCTTGCTCGATGCAAAAAAAATTGTAATATCAGGTAAAAGTATATTTATTATTTAATGAAATATGGTGAAAAAATCCTAAAAGAGGTATACATTTCTCACCTACCAGCCTCCAACTAGTTCGATCGATTCGTGTTCTTGGTTCGATCCTTGCTTGATAAAAAAAATTCTAAAAAAAAACTTAATCAAAAAAATCGTGAAAACTCCTAAAAGCGACTTAAATTCCTCATCCACCAGCCGCCAGTAAGCTATCGATGCATCTTGGCCACCATCTTGGAAATTCGTAATTTTTTAGCTAGAAATTCGGAGAAAAATGTAAAAATCCTCAAAAAAAATCAACTGATTTAGCTACTGTTTTTTTTTTCTCGATGTATCCCTGTCCTATATTTTATCCGTGCTCATTGCAAAAAATATAAAATAAGGTAAATAATTTGAATTTTACATTGAGGTGACAGGTTCGAGAAATAAAATAACAAACCTACAAATAAAAATATATTATGTAATTTCTACAAGAACAAAAAAAAAACACAAGCGAATTACTACCGTTCCTCGATTTCTGAAATCTTCTTAGAGTACGAAGCAAGACCTTTACAGGCCTTGACGTGTGTTTTCAGGGCAGATCACGTCCAAACGGTGGCCAGTTGGTTTTCTAGAAACGTCAGATAGATTGGACAGACACAGACACACAGATGCGGTAGGAATTGTGTTTCCAAGTACCTAGTCTATATTTATTGCTGCTTTGCATGTATACTTTTGACTTGTTTCAGCAAAATCATCAAATAATTTACAAGAGAACAAAGTATGAAAGACAACTGAATGAAAACCGAAATACCTATATTAATGTTCAGTTTTGTTTTATCAAACACAATCATTTAATAGGTAGTAGGGGGTCTGCGAGTACTCGAAAATTTAGAATTTGAATCGATTAATTGTGTATTCTATTTGACTTTTGGAATCAAATAATTTTTTTTAAATTATTCCTTACTCTTAGATACACTAAAATAATCTATGTAAGTTCTATGAAAGTTTAGTTTCGTTAGCTGTCACACCTGTACAAAGATCGCATCATAAATCCTGGCCTTGCATGAAGTGAAAAGCCAAAAATAACTTTACTATAACTTTATTATAATATTTTTCACTTTTCTCTATGTCAAGGTCATATTATTGCGATCAATAATACCGGAAGTCTTGTTCACTAACGTCTGTCAGCCATCTTTCAATACAAGCAGTTTTACGAGAGATAAAAAGCATTTACACAACTGAAACTTTTAACATGCTACTTAATGTTTTTCCTTTACCAAAGTAGTACCTACCTACTACTCCTGTTTCAATTTATTTGTGCACTTAACCTCGTTTATCATTACATCTTCCAATATTTGACGTACATTGTAGGAATATAATTTTTTTAAAGTATAATTACATAAATATTTACTCAGCAACGCTTCTCTGCAAGGATTGTGATTGTTTCATGGTAAACGGACAGTAAACTTTTAACTCTGTGTGTCCTCAAACTCAACGATGGCGATTTGTACAAACACAAGTCAAAAGCTTTCATTCGTGTGCGGTTATATTACAACAATCAATATCTCGACCATATATCGACTAACTATATCTCGAGCCTCGGCATGAAACGACTGTTAATATCTCGGCGTTCTGCTTAGGGATGCAACATCGCTCTTAAAAACATCGATATCATGAACATCGATGTTCAAACGAAAAAGCATCGATGTCAAAAAACATCGTTCTGACAACCGATACATCGATGTTTTAACCGATGTTTTTAAATATCAGGAAAAACATGCCAAAATGATTTAAATTATAGTATGTAGCCAAAACCATACCTTCTGCAGGTTCCTGACCTCAATATCCACAAGATAGATGTGAAAGTTGAGCGGTGACCGTAACATTATATAGCGGAGAAATGAAGATAAAGGTGTACTGCACTGCCCTTAAGTGGTTTCAAGATTCAGTATCATGCCTAAAAATTACTCCGAAAACACGCCTTTTAGCCATTTTCACTCTACTAAAAACACAGTTTAAAAACTTATTCCGAATTTAAAAGTAACTTTCGGCATTCCGCGAAAAATTAATGCTTTTCGTAAACAGACCCCACTCTGATATCCTGAAGTTCTGTGCACCGTATGTGAGCCCGGGCATACTGCAGCCTTAAGACACAGGCTTACTTAAAATAAAATTACTTGTTTTTTATGTTTTTAGTTATTTCATGAATATATTGTAAATAGTACAGATCATGAGAGATCTATCTATCTAAAAACCATTGCGATACGACATTTAGTTTTCAAGAAACTTTTTATTTTATTTTCGATACTTATAAAACTTACATTTTTAAGTATAAATAAATGTTGTAAATGCTAAACCATTTTGATTGGTAACCTTATAATTTTTTCCCCAGTATTTTAAGAAGTCTATAATAATCATTAAAAAATAACTAGGTATTTTTTTACACAATTTATTTTTAATTGAAAAAAATAAGGAGAAAGCATGAAGTGTATGTGCAGGTTTAAAATGTAACATTAATTTTCTTGATAGAGCTAGCGAGAACGTAACGGTACCAATCAATAGCTTGTATGTACAACAAGCTAAGAAATTGTTCGTAAAGTCTCGCTGCTTTTCCCCTATATTTTTCAAAATTTAAAAGAAAATTCTTTTATAAACAAATTTTTTTAACGGTATTTATTTTTTCCAAATGATTTTACACATCTTAAAGTACAGGAAAAAATTTGATACTGAAATCAACCAAATAGTTCAGTATTTACAACATTTTGTATACCTACTTAAAAATGTAGGTTTTTATAGTAAGTACTAGCTGACCCGGCAAACGTTGTTTTGCCATATAAATTATTTCTAAGAAATTTCTAGTGTAGAAAAAAAACTTATTGTAAGTGTGTAAGGATGTGGTATATGAGGATGTGGTGAAAGAGGCATGGAGCGCTATGAACGATGAGGGAATATAAAAATAATAAAACACCAAAAAATAATTTTTATAACTTATTTCAATTTACTATTTAAAATCATATATAATTAATTAATTACGATAGTAACAGTAACAATCAATATCAATCTTTTAATACTATAGCATGAACAATATTTTTTGCTAGCCCATCTTTAGCTAACAAACAAACTGGATGGTTTACCCACTCGAGAGCATGCACGTATAATTGTCCGTGAGTAAAACATGTTGTGCTCAAACCTAAGCCAATAAATATAGTTTAAAAAATAAAGAAACATGCTTTTAAAGATTATCAAACTAAAAAGTAAAAAATAATTTTAAAATTAAATTTATGACAATAGTATATAAGCAATACTAGTAATGAGAAAAAAGCTTGAGGCGCTTTGTGCCATATTTTTTGAATATTAAGCGCCCCATGCTTTTTTCTCATTTATACTAGTATTGCTTATATACTATTGTCATAAATTTAATTTTAAAATTATTTTTTACTTTTTAGTTTGATAATCTTTAAAAGCATGTTTCTTTAGTTTTTTAAACTATATTTATTTTTAACTTTTTAGTTTGATATTCTTTAAAAGCATGTTTTTTAGTTTTTTAAACTATATTTATGTATAATTATCATAGGGAAATGAGTTACCGACACTACCTATTACCATCTGAGATAACTATTTGGAGTTGCAACGTCACAAAGAAATGGTAAAGTCTCTACGAATCATTTGCAGTTAGATGTATGGATATAATATTAGAATTTACCGGGGAAAAAAAAAAACATTTTTGTTTTTCGGCGTGGCCGGGAGTAGAACCCACGATCGCTGAATCCGAAAGCTGACATCACAAAAGTCGCGCGCCTTAGACCGCTCGGCTAACAAACGTAATGGGTGAGACATTTTACATTGATGAGTCACTCACTCTTAGTCGAAAGAGTTACAGACGGACAGACAGAGTTACAGACGGACAGACAAACATACAGGTGAAGCTAATATAAAGCATGTAAAAATAGACATCGTTTGGCCTTGGGACTTATTGATAGTCATTTCAAATGCAAATCTAATCAGAAACTGAACACTTTAAATTTAATTCGCACATCTGTAGGTATAATAGGGATTTGTGGTATTAATATATTTTCACCTCGGAACTTGCCATTTAAAATGCTGGCTTCGATAACGTTTTTCATTAATATTTTAATGTCTAATCGTGTACCGTTGCACAGCCGTGGTGGGTTCAAGTTACGAAGTAAAATAATCGGAGATCCGACCTTCAATTGTAAATTATAGGTGGCATTCCTGGCAAATCCGGTGAGTTCAAAAACTCTGTTGGAAAATTTACAGCTTCATTGGTATCGCAAACTGTATCAATAGATTTGTATGATACCAAGTTACCTGGCAACAACTGTTGTATCTTTAGATTTAAATCGTCAACGTCCACATTTTTTGTCGCTAAAATTGCTCTTTCTGCAGGCCACTCATGATTTATGTACTGTGTGTGTACATCAGGAAATATTTGTTCAATGAGAGCATCTTGAGAATCAATAATTGTGCAAAATCGGTCGGTAATTTTACGCATCCAGTAACTTTTCCATCGCCGATATCTAAGAGTTGTTTTGAGAAAGTTTCAGCGGATGGATCTTGAAGCATTTGAACGCCCATATTTACTTTCAGCTGTAGTTTTTCAACATTACGCCACAATGGTGATGATTTTAAGCAAGCGTTGATCTCATCAGCGAATGTTGAACGTGGAATGACGGGAAGTGTTTGTCTGAAATCACCTGAAAGGACTAACAGAGTGCCGCCAAATAGTTTGTCGTTTTTAATATCTTTCAATGTCCTGTTCAACGCCTCAAGCGAATGTTTGTGTGCCATAGTACATTCATCCCAGATGATAATTTTACACTGTTTCAGCACTGTAGCCATGGACGATTGTTTTTTTTTTATGTTGCACACTGCGTCAGGGTAATTTTGAATATTTAGTGGCAGCTTAAATACTGAATGAGCTGTTCTGCCTCCATCCAATAAAATAGGAATAAATAATTATAGTCCAGCAAATTAATAATAAATTTACTTGAGAATATAGTTAATATGAGAGTTACACTGAGATAGTAAAATTATAATTGTAAACATTACTACTACGCTTGATGCATAAACAATAATAATGGCCGAAAACTGTGGAGGGAGTGAGAGAAAGCTTATTGTGTGAGAGAAACAGGAGACCGGCTTCGGTCTCATCCCTACTCCGTGCTGTTTACGGGGTGAGAAGTGACATGGGTAGACCCCTGGCGGGGAATGTTGATCAAGTGTTAATTGATCAGCTATCGACCGGGGTTGAAAAATATAAAATTCTGTTAAAAATAGGGGTTGGTAATGAAGGGTGAAAAATTAGTGTTGTATGTATTTTTTAATGCTACATTATAAAAAAATTAAAATAAAAATTTTTCCAAAAAATTAGAAGTGGACAACCCTTATCACTTAGGGGTATAAAAATTAGATAGTAGCCGATTCTCAGACCTACTGAATATGCATACAAAATTTCATAAAAATCGGTCAAGCCGTTTCGGAGGAGTATGGTAAAACATCGATGTTTTGAAAACATCGATGTTTTGAAAACATCGATGTATCGTTTGCATCCCTAGTTCTGCTTCATTGAACATAGAGGTGGGTTGGGACAGTAATTTTCGGTATCAGTCCCAACCTGACACTGATACAGTAATGTACCTAGGTACAAGTCTCTGATACTTCTGTATCAGACGGTCCCAGGAGGCAACAAAGCTCCGCGTACGCAGACCGTGCGACCAGAAGGAGAATCTGATACATTATTTATCACGCCCGGTAATTCTCTACCTCTGATACTCTCATGACCGCCTGATACAACCAGTATCAATCAGTTCAACATTCACTGCAGTTCGTCCTGGCCGTGTATCACCATGTTGCGGGCTGTCATGCTTTGTAGTTAGTATCATTATAGTGAAATAAGGAATTGATAAGTGCACGAAAAAGACTTCATTTGTGTGGAATTTTTTCACGGAAAATAATGAGTTTGCTAATTGTAATTTGTGTAAACAAAAACTGAGTTATAAATCATCGACTAATCTGAAGAAACATTTGAAACGTAAACATTGATATAGTATGCTCACTAATATACCTATCTGTTTTTTATTTTTTATTTTTGATAAAATCGTGCATTTTTAATGTATAAAAACACTAGTTACTAATTGTTTTCGAAAAAAGAAAGTCCATATGTTGATTACATCTGTTATTAGTGTCAACTGAGAATTTATTTGCATTTTCATAGCTGTTAGGTGCACAAATATAAATATTATATCTTGTATTAATGTACTTTTTAATATTAAATTTTCATTAGTTTTATTATTGAACGAGACGGTGCACGCACTGCGCACTGAGCGTACTTTGAAGTAGGAGAATAAACAAAACGACTTGTAACGAGGGCTGCCACTCTGATATTCATGAAAAACCTAGATAACCTACAAAAAAACCCAGACACATGGGTAAAAAACCCAGATGCGTCTAAAATGCTATCGTTGAAAATGTTTGCGTACTAATTCAAAAATATAAACATAACTGGTTTTAATATAAAACAATTAATTACCTTACAAGACTGAAAACGGTTAAATACAACCAATACAAGAAAATTACACTGCAGCAAAATGGCTGTATAAGTAATTCTTGGACCAGTACATATCATAAAAAAACCTACAAATATATACATGACAAAACAAACACCATCACTGCATCCTTTAAACGTTTAAACCGGTAATTGTTTTTATAAAACTGCATCATGTACGTTAGTCTTTATTCAGAGTCTGATTCTACAAGATTGGTTTGAAGGTTAATTGTTGCATTGGTTTTGTGTTCTGCAAGCCTCTTTGAAGAATGTGTCTAATTTAATATTCGACTTAGCTTCTTGAAAACTAGTTTTGTGTTTATATGTATTTTTGTGTGTGAAACACATAGACTTGTTTGCATTTATCAAACAGATATTGCAACAGATACAGTAGCTACTACCTTTATTATTGTTTTAGGTATAAAAATAATTAAAATTATAAAAAACCTAGAATTGTTGGAATTCATTATTTAAAAACCCAGAAACCCAAACACCATTGTAAAAACCCAGATCTGGGTGGAAAAACCCATGAGTGGCAGCCCTGCTTGTAACAATATCGCTTTGCGCCTCTCCTTCAAGGCTTCAACGCCTTCCCCTGCGCTTCCTCCCCTACATTCTTTCCCTTCTTTATCCCTTATTCGTCGTTCCTGCTCCCTCCCCTTTCACAAGCTCCGCCCAAGTGACCGTCATCTGCGATCGGGTACTGTATTCATTGGCCGTGGTGTTGTTCCAGCTGAATTCTGAACTGATACTAAAGTCTCTGATACTTTTCAAGTGTACTCGTTTGCCGTTCCTGATACAGGCGCGTATCAGTGACAAAGTATCAGGTTGATACTTTTCGACCCACCTCTAATTGAACACGTTTTCATAATTGTTTACATGGTATCAGAGACCAAATAATTTGTATATCGTTATCATGGAAAGCGTTTTCAATTGAATGGCCTAAAGTATTATTATTATGACGGAATCAAAAACGTTAAAGAGAGAGCGCAGTTTGTTGTGGCAAGATTACGAAGAAGGCGATGGTTATGCAAAATGTTTGTATTGTCCACAGAAACTAAAAACACCAACAGGTTAGATAACTTAACCTCAAATTATGACTTATTTACGTTAATTCCGTTAGGGCTCTGTATATTTAATAAAAAATTTAATTGCTATTTAAATAAAAATTAACTCATTCGGTCCGCATAAAAAATAACGAATTTTATGTAATTTTACAAGGTGTGCTATGGGCGAGGTTAGTTACTACAGAATGCTTTTATACCATTTAGGCTCACCTTTGTGTTTTATTATACCAAATAATTAGGCTTAAGAGAGTATTTTTATTTTTATAGGCTCACCCATATTATTGAAACTCAAGTTGCTAAAAGATTTCTTTGATTTAGGGGTAACCACATCTCTGAAAAAACATATTTTCCATAACTACTTCACCCAGTACCAGGAGTTTTTGAAACAGACACAATGTTTCAGCCACCCCATCAACTTCAAATGCTGGAAAGCAACAAACTGTATCAACCTTCATGGAATTACCATGACAAGGTAAAGAAGCCAAAATCATAAATACAAAAATTGCCAAAATGATTGCAACGTGCCATCTCTCATACAGTTTTTGTAGAAGAAAAATGTTTTGTATAATTAGTAAATAACTTGAAAATAAGTTAATCAAATACCAGTAAGTCTGAAAGGCAAAAGTTATAGTTGGTACTCAAACACATGATGTGATAGAGGTAGCATCAGAGCATAACCCCATGAATGATTGCTCTCACAACTGATAACTAGTCATCAAGAGCAGGTGATGGTTACATTTTCACTACCCTGCCGTTATCTACATCACTTTGAGTACAAGGAAATTACTGTGCATGAATCTCACACAGGAGAGAATCTCCAGCGAGTGTTAGCTGACATGAGTATGTAAAGCCTAGCTAGCTTTGGAGCATTGGGATGGATGGCCAGAACCTGGCAAGGACTGGGGTTTACGTGAATGGAGCAGTTTAGGTAAGTAAGGTAAAAGGTATCAGGTACACAGACATTTTATTCAAACAACAAATCATAACATAAGGTTACTGATGAAGTTAAGTCAATACAAATTTAGGCAAGGTTAAATACAATAATCAAAAACAATGATTCTAGACAAAACGGGCTTCAAGGGTAAGCCGGCTACACCGTGTAAGCGTTCCCATTATACAACGCGCCGTTAAATCGAGTTAAAAGCAGTGCCAAGTATGCATTACAGTTCAAACTTATTTACTTTTACAAACTGCTGCAAGGTGCAGTTACAATTACGGAAAAGCGTTACATTGACAAAACTACTGCAAAGTGCAGTTACATTTAAAGAAAATGTTACATTATAAAGAAAAGATCAAATACGTGCGACGACGTCTCAGGGGAAGATAGTTACCAATAAAAATACTAAGTTTCCAGTTAAGTTACGTTAAAACATTAATCCAAACAGAATGATTTTCAAGGTTACGGCCGAAAGGGAATTTAGACAAACCAATTTACAAATATATGACTCTACATTAAGACAAGGGCTACCGCCTCACAGACAACTCAAACCAACTTACATTTTTCCCCTGAGGTCGCACACACACATGTAGTTCTAAGTGAACCTAATCGACTACATGCTCGTAGATTACAACGCTGACAACCGAGCCTGACAAAAATCAAGAAAGAACGAGGCTCCTGACCAATTTACAACTCTTTATATAACATCGCGCCGCAGCGCGTGCATGCGCCAATCCACGAGGGAGGGGTGAACGAGTAGACATAGAACCACTAGGAGGGGAGGGGAGGGAGGGAGGAGGATGCGGCGCGCGCAGTTCAAATCGCTACAAGTAGAAGCTAGTGCTTACCAGCATCTACTGAGCCAAGTCCTATAAAAATATTCATAGTTACAGACAATGCCACCAGCATGAAAGCTACCATTAATGGGACAAATTATAATCACGGGTTCTGTTTTGCCCACACGTTACAGCTTGCAATCTCTGATGCTAAGGCTTCAACAACCAACATAGTACAGCTTGTATTGAAAGCACGTAAAATAGTGGGTCATTTATAACAGGAGTTCAGCAGTCAGACCTAGGTTGCACAAAGTTCAGGAAAACATGCAACTTCCTGATTTGAAACTTATTCAGGATGTTGAAACCAGAGTAAGCCTTGTTCGAGCAGTTATTAGTTTTGAGAGAAGCTATTGCTATAGATCTTAGCTCGTCAGATACAAACATTGAGTCTCTATCATCAACGGAATGAAGACTGTATGAAGGCATGGTAAACGTTTTAAGACCTTTCACAGAAACGACTAACGAGTCCAGTGGTAACCATTACCCGACAGTGTCAATGGTGATACCTAGATGATTCACTGTCTTAAAGCAGCAGCAGAAAATTATGTCAAGAGAAATATTTGTGAACATGGTACAGTTTGTCCCTATTGCAAGAAATCTTTTGAAGGCACTCAGTGGTAGGTTTCCACTATTCAAGGTGGATGATGCAAATTGTCCATCGAAGAAGTTGCAGTCAATTAATTATCTTGCTCTGCCTTCAACGCAGGTAGCGAGTAGGTTTTTTCAACAGCCAGAAACATAGTTACCTGTCAAAGAGAGCTATTCTTACCTCTCACCATATAGATGAACTTACCTTCCTTCACGATAGTTCTGGGTGGGAATTATTTGAAGAAGTTCCGGATTGTGTTATTTAAAGTTTATAATTGTATATCAAACAAATAATTTTGTTGCCATCCTAATTTGTAATTATTTTAAAATTATTTTTACTGATAGTAAGTGTTTAATGTAGTTCATGTTTTGGTAAGTAATTTTCATTGTTATTTTGAAGAACATCAAGTGGGACTCATAAAGAGTTAATTTAAAAACTGTAACATATATTAAGCAAAGAAAATTAATTTACATTTTGATTTGTTTTACATATACATAGCTATGTAAGTTTTCATGGTTAATAACCAGTTTTATAACTTAAAATTGTATTTGTTCAGGTATTTAATTTTATTGTATTTTACACCACACTATTATGGTTCATATAAATATAAGATTTTTCCAGTTTTTCAGTACAAATCTAGCTTTCTTTTAATTGTGTTTGCTATCAATTTTTTTTGGACTCCTTAGATTTGCAAAAAAAAAAAAAATTGTGAATTTGATTCGAAAAATATTTGTTATTTGTGAATAATTTGATATTCGATTCACTAGCCACTATCAAGGGCGTCGCCAGCCGATGGCCTGGGGGGGGGGGGGGGGGGCAAGTTGTGGGAAATGTATTTTTTTTTTTGCATTATTTTACATTTTTTTGAATCTCTAGGGCTCTAGGGAGAGGGGGCAACTGCCCCTCTACCCCCCCAGGGGACGCCCTTGGCCACTAACCTGTTTTGATAACAAAACTGCCGAGTGGAGAAGAACCAGGCCGTACAATGGACTGCATGAGCAAGACCACAAAGTCCTGGACATGGCCCGATGAAAAGGATCTTCTTGTTTACGAATGGACTGACTGACATCAAGGGATAAAATCAACCCTCCCAAGCTAATGAAACTAGGACACTTGCCGAGATGGTTGGTTATTATTTAGATTGAATATTTAAGCATTGACCAAGTGGTAAGAACTAAGGACATGCTTTGAGGAATTTTTTTTATTACTACAGTTGGTTTATCATGTTTCAATATGATAATAAAAACTTATTTTTTTTAGCTAATTTGCAGTTTTAATTCATTAGCAGATCCTTAAGGTAGGGGTTACAACCATCCAACATATGAAAACAAGTGAAGCAGGGGCTATTTCGGTCCAAAACTTAAAAATGGTAAATAATTTAATAAAAGGGAAAAAATATATATATTTTAAAAATACAGATTACTTCTTTATATTATTTTTTTAATAACAATAATGTTAGTGAACACATGAAAAAGTGGCCCAAAGTAGCAGTCGCTGACAGAAGTTCTAAGCTGTGTGTTTCAAAAGTTATAAGTTTCTAAGCATAATGATCACACCCCATATACACTGTAAGTCTGGCAAATACTCAACGTTGCAGTAGAAATCGCGTGGTTGTGTAGTTCTAAGCGGTGTGTCTGGAAGTTACAAGATCCTAAGCACATGACCACACCCCCTATACACTGTAAGTCTGATAAATACTAAACGTTTGCAGTCGAAGTCGCGTGGTTGTGTAGTTCTGAGCGGTGTGTCTGGAAGTTACAAGTTCCTAAGCGTATGACCACACCCCCTATACACTCTAAGTCTGACAAATACTCAACGTTTTCAGTCGAAGTCAGGTGGTTGTGTAGTTCTGAGCTGTGTGTCTGGAAGTTACAAGTTCCTAAGCATACGACCACACCCATGTACAGTGAGTCTGGCAACTACTCGACGTGGTGTGTGTCTGGAAGCACATGACCTCACCCCCTGGCGCCGCGTGTCCCAGGTGTGTCTGCGCGAGGGCTGGTCGGGCGCGCCCGGGGGGCAGTCGGCGGCGGAGGGGCCGGCCCCCAGGAGACGCTGCTCGCTGGTCGAGCTGACGGTCAGCCGGCACGCGCGCCGCGAGTCGGCGCTGCGCCACGCCAGCTCCTTCGACCACGCCGGCGGGCCCCGCCCCACGGGCGCACAGGGTGAGTCCCGTTCCCCGCGCCCCCCCGCTTCAGCTCGGGGTGCGAGCGTGTGTTGGAGCGTGAACAATCGATGCTTACTTAAGGGCCGAATTCAGAGAGATCTTTCGATGGTCATCCACACACCGAAAGGCTTTTCCATTGAAGCTGCTCGGCAGAGACGTTTTTCAGTGGTTGGTTGACTGCTGGATAAGGAGAGCCAACCACTTGAAAGTGAATGTGGTCTGAAGCTCATTCGAATGCCTGTTCAGTTGAAAATCGGCGGAGCAGTTGATGGTTTTAATATATAATTCCCACATAAAAATGTGTTCATGTATGTTTGTAATTGTTTAAAACATTTTTGTCATATGGCAGATATGTAAAATATGTTCTGATTAAATATGCGTTTTTAAAGAAATCGTTTCGCCCGCAAAGTGTGCATCAGACACGTGTTTTGTAGCGATAGAAGATTTGGATGAATTTCCAAATCACATTGACGAGGTTTTTGAATTTTTTGATGATCTTAAAAATGAAAATCCAGTTCCGTGAAGGTATATAAGAAATTTAGCAGACCCGTTTGATTTTTGTTGGGATCAAGAGTTCGAAACACAAATTTTTTTTCTCTGTAAGAAACTGCGTCTGTTTTTTTTTTGTTTTGTTTTCGATTACGGTTTTGTGCTTTCTCACGAGATCAAAAATAATCGCCTTTTCATCTCGAGAAAACACTATAATTTTAGGCAACGTATCCATCTTAAGAAAATTTCTCAACCTCGTGTAGGGTTACCAGACGTCCGGCAAAAGGAGGACATGTCCTCCTTTTTATGTATTTTTTTGCGTCCGGCCGGATTTTCCTTAATGCTCCAAAATGTCCGGCTTTTTTATAAAGTGAGATAATTCCTGCAGTTACACTCTGGGCAAAGCGCGCGCTGTCCGCAGAGTCATCCCACTAGTAAGTAGTACTATGACAGCTTGACAGGTAGCAGCACATGCAGAAGCACGTGTTTTTAATATGCTGTATATGCGTAGTTTGTTTGATTCTTTATACTGAAACTGTATTAAATGCCAAAACATTGTAAAATATCGTACTCCATTGTAATTAATTCATGGCTTTTTTAAAAAAATATATATTGTCCTCCTTTTTAGTGAAATGTCCTCCTTTTGCGAGATGAATGTCGTCCTTTTTTATTATCAGTGTCTGGTAACTCTAACCTCATGTCCAATCCAAACAAAATATTATTTTCAGCGGGAGAGCAAACAAAAGACATTCAAAATGAAATAGGGCGCTTTTCCACACACACTCCAAGTACTTGATCTAAGAAAATTTTTGTGCCAGATTGCCAGATCTTCACTGAAAGTGGATGGGAACAAGCTTTCAGCTGGCAGTCATTCGAAAGGCGTTTTTGAAGTATGAGAGGTGGAGAGTCTGCCAGATGAATGAGAGTTGGATGCGCTTTCGAAGGTCAACTCTGAATTCGGGCCTAAATCATCTCGAGTGAAAACTGGTCACCCAAAAAAAAAAAAAAATGCGAAGGAACATCGGATTATAGGTACCTATAAGTACGGTAAAACTCCTGTATTAATATGGACTGTCTCCGGGTAAAAGGTAACGCGTCTCATTTTGGTGATTTTTTGTTTATTTCAGCAATATATATATACTATACTGTATACTTAGAATATGTTATGCATTTTTAATCATTGGCAACTATGTTGGTAAATATATTGGTAAATAAAAGAATAATGCAAGAAAAATTTAAGTATTTAAATTCAATTTTTATCTAAATGTTTTTTTTTTTTTGTTTCTCCTGCAAAAAGTGAATTCTAGCTTGTTGGAAGCTGCCTGTTGTTCGCGCGCAGAGCACTGCTCACCCAGTTAATCTTCGTCATCGGCCGAGACTGTTACCTTTTACCCGGAGACCGTCCATATTATTCAGTGTCTTTTACTTATATATTCCGTTGAGCCTTTCATTATGGCAGGTGCCATAAAGCTGTGGAACATTTCAATTCTATGTGAATCATTGTAGTATTTACAGTTTATATACATATCCAAAAGCACATTAAAATCGAAGTGAGGCGTTGATGGCGTTGATAAACTGAATTGTACGTTAGTAACAAAATAAATATGTACATGTCTTTTAGAGATAACACGTTTAGAAATTTTTTTACATTTGGTTTGTAAAAAAATTGAACAATTGAACTACCCTCCGGCTGACATGTCAAGTTGGTTATTTTATATTCTTGTCGTTCCATAGCACAGTTAAACCTCGTATATCCGGACTTACTGAGACCAAAGTCAATCTGGACAAACAAAAATCCAGATAATCCGGGTAATATGGGTAGGGGCATGCAGATTTCGCGAAAAGATTTCGAGACTAGCTGAAAGTTAAAACACTGTAGCATCGTCTGTATTTTGTGATTGGGTGGGTTTCTCCCAGATACATATTGATTGTAACAACACCAATCACAGTAATTCAGTGTGAAAGTAACCGCGTCCTCAGTGGCTCGGTCAAATAAGGCAACGACTTCTCTGGCAGATGGCCGCCAATCACATGGAAGAAACCACAGGTTCGGGTATACCTTGTTGCAGTCTATTAAGCGTTCAGATATTTTCGCGAAAAACGCCTGCCCCTAAATATGGGTAATGAGCAAAACAAAATCCTTAAATAATCAAATTATTACGATAAAAAAACTAAAGTTTTGTTACAAAAATATATATAGTTTACCTACCCTATATTGTTTACAGGACATTAAAAAATATATAAAAATAACTTTCCACGTCATTTCTTATATCTTAACAACGAATGCATCCACTTTCTTCTGTTTTGAACATGCACGGCAGTTGAACAAAGCACGATCACGTAAATGCTGGAGTGGTGTCGGGCTGATACCCCAGTAGGTACGCCATGAGGTGTGTCATCTGGTGAGTGTTCTTAAACTCAACAAAAAGCATTGTGAGACCATAAGTCTACCATCCATGCAGAAACTGTACATTGAATCAAACTAAAAAGTGAATATTTGGCGTATGTATAGTTACGATCTTGCTAACGTAGTTAAATATTTTTATGTGAACATTAAATAAAATGTCTACAAATCTCATCCAGATTCAATGAGGGCTGGATAAAAAAGTTTTACTGTATATATTTAAATAGTACTTATATTATAGTGTTTTAAGTCCATGTTTAGCATGCATAATATAAAACAGACAAGAGTGTCCTAATAAAATAATTTTTAAATATGTAGGCCTGCAATCTAAATGTAAAAAGTTCTGAAACCAGTTGTCTCTTTATGAAATTATGTTTTATTTTATCAATGCCTCACTATGATTTTAGTGTGCTTTTGGATAAGTAAACTTTAAATATTTACAAGGATTCATGTACAAATGTCATGTTTCATAACTTCATGGTACCTACCATATTTAATAAACATTATTTTCAAGCTATAAAATGTCACGCAAATATCATACATGTATAAAGAAACACTTGCGTGACTTTTTATCGCTAGTATATAATATTTAGTAAATATGTAATTAGAAAATTTGACACAGAATATAAAAGTGAAAGAGAGCTATAGTGAATAATTAACAGCAAGAGCCCTCAATAATTGCAATGATGAAAAAATGAAATAACCTATGTGGTGGGTGAAGTGTATCGACATCGGAATCATTAGTGATGAGGGGTTACGAGATTGGAGCACTGACTGGAATGAATGAAAACCAAACAATTCACGGAAACATACTCCACGTTTCTTACACGCGAAAAATCTGTGCCGAGAATTGAACTGGGATCTCCATGGTAGGAAGCGATCAGACCATTCAACCACTGTGGTCGAAGCAGACGCCGAGGTCTTTAGAGACGGTAACACTAACACACACCAGGAAAATTGGTGAAGCGATCTGCAATGGGTTGAACTAAGAAACCAAACAAAAATACAGTAGTGTCTCCATTAACCGAGTTAATAAGGATCACAGCAACCTTGATAAGCAATACGTCGGCTAACACGGATAGAATAAGAAAATTGTCTTGGTTTAAAGTCAGCCCAAAGGTATCCTATTTCGAGTTGATGTTTTTCCAGCTTTTCTTCAGTGTAGATGTTTTCAAGTCACTCCATGATTCTCCCAACAAGTAAATGTCATCTCTGACGATAATTTGCTATAGGCTTTCGACAAGTGAAAGTTTCAACAGTTTTTGCAGATAACTGCGATTCACATTGACTCGGACAGTACGGAAACTTTTTTAATCGAAGCTAGGTTGATAGACACACTACTGTAGAATGAAATATTATTTAATAAAATTTATGAACACATCATTGTATGCAAATGAAAGTAAGGGATATTGTTTTAACTTTAAATAAATGTTCCAAGTATTGATTCACCTTGTAAGACAACAGCATTGCCCCACCACAACCCCCCTCCCCCTGCCCATGCCTAGAGCACTGCTGTTATCCCCAGCACGGCGACCGGGATGAAAGGTTCGCAGACAGTGCTAGTCAGTTAAACCTCGTTTGTCAGGACTAACTGGGACCAAAAGCAACCCTGGACAATTAAAAATCTGGCTAATCCAGGTAATATGGGTAATAAGCAAAATAAAAATTTATTTTAAGTAAGCGGACTTAACGTTTACTATGACAAAAACAAAAACCATGTTTTGCATACATTGCTTTTATTTGTTGCTTTTTAGTATACATTGCTTTTATTGTTTACAAGTTAATTAAAAACTATAATTCTAACTTTTCACATTGTTTCTTAGCTAAGTATTTGTCGACTTTCTTCTGTTTTAAACATGTATGGTGTTTGAATAAAGCACTTTCAGGTACATTATTGCGTTGTTTGCATAGATGTAGAATACCATTGTCATGTTTATGGGAACACAAGCTGGAGTACCTGGCATTGCCCAGGTTTTAAACACATCGTAATATAAGGAACATAACTACCAAGTCTCAAGTCTGTAGGGCGTACACTTGAAAAACGGGAAATTTTGATTTGAAAGCCCCATTGATTGCACAATTTCAGTTCACCAAGGCTATGCACGAGCAAATCTTCAGATTCATTTTGGGAAGCAAGGTAATCCCCAAGGCAAGACGTGATGGATGCACAAAACGATAGCGCGTTACAAATTTAAGGCCTTCAGTTCGTTACTTTGAATATATATACTGTATAGAAGTCGCGAGTGGATAGGATTTACTCTACGTTTTTCAGAAGCGTATGATGAGAAGCTTGGGAACTTCACCGCTGCAGTGCGATGCTGTAACGCCCTGTATCGTCTTAGTTGTTATTTACACGTTAGAGCGAAGCACTGTCGCCCGCTGTCATTCCCCGCACCCCCCACCAATCATTAACTGCAGATCAAGGTCGTTCAACGGGAGGGGGAAGGGGTGTTTGAAGAGTTCGACACTTGTCCGCTAGGGACCACCACAAGTCGATGCCCTAGAGATGGTGGCAATTGCGGCGGTGAATTAACCAACTACCTCAAAACCGTATTAGAAATTTTAACCTGGGCTGGCGACTTCTATACAGTAAATATATTCAAAGGTTCGTTAGCAGCCGCGAGCTTAACTAAGCTGAAGGGGTTTTCGCCAAGGAGAAGGGATAGGAGGTTGCCAGACCTTAATATTATGACTGTGTGGCGGACATGAGAGAAATGACACACACTAACATCCCATGCTTTTCTATTATGAAAGTGAATTTATCCTCTTTTTCTTTTGCTTCTTTGGGGATGGAATTTCACCCACCGGCCCATAAACAATCTTGTCGATCCATCGCTCCGTTCCTGCAGGAAAGTAGGACCGACGGACAGACACGCTTTCACCGTTGTAGTGTTAAGGACCGCGTGAAGGGGTGTGTGTATGCGTGTGGTCCGGACCGAGGTACTGCCGCAGGTCCCCGGCCCGTGCCGCTGCTGAGACGCAGCTCCTTCCCCGCGCACCAGTCGGCGCGGCCCGAGACGCCTGCGTCGCGCCGCACGTCCGTGGACGCCAGCGAGGGGGACTCCTCCCCCGACACGGCGCGCCGGCGCGTGCGCATCATCCGCAGGCACTGACGGTAATCCCGTGCGAGGGCAAGCCAGGGGCCCCCGCGTGGCCGGTGCTACCGTCGCTACGGCAACGGGGCCCGCGAGTCCGGGGGGCCCCGCGAAGGGAAAGTAGAAACAAATCGAAACTAAAAAAAAAGTAGATAATTTTAAAATAAATCATAGAAAACAATAAAAACAATCAGGCCTGATTTCAGTTACCGACGAAACATCACACCAGAGAGTAATATGATTCGGAATATGCTGTGGCGTACGGAACGTGTCTGAATAATCTACAACTGTAACAAAACCGTCCAACATCCGACGTGACACCATGTTACACTCGTTTACTTGCTGTTATTCAACATAAATTTACGTTGACAATCTAAACACTTGACTTAAAGCTAGTTTCAATGTGTGTTTGAAAAATAATTGTGATTAAGGTTGAGAATTTATGCAACTTAAACAATACACATAGAAGCCAAAAAAATTTTAAAATCTTTTTAGTATAAAAAAATGGGGGGGGGGGGGGGGGGATCATCATGACCTCTAGCAACGGGGCCCACAAACTGATGTGGGGGGCCTGGGGCAAGCACATCCACCTTCCACTGCTTCCAAGTTACCATCGCGGGAACATTGGGACGTGTGGAAAGCTGGAATCGCAGTGACGCGAAAATGGCTATGCCGCAGCAAAATAATTGCGTCGTTGTGAACGTACGGTTTTCACCCACGCAATAAAACAAAAAAAAAGTTTAATTATGTTTGCAGGCTCTCACGGCCATTGTCTGAAACAGCTTGGCTTCTGGGTTGTAGCCCTGTCCTTGGCGAATAATTCACCAACGTTTCGGTTGACATTGCAGTCACCATCATCAGGGAGCAGTAGGTAACTGCTCCCTGATGATGGCGACTGCAATGTCGACCGAAATGTCGGTGAATTAGGTAACTGCTCCCTGATGATGGCGACTCAATGTCGACCGAAACGTCGGTGAATTATTTGCCAAGGACACTGCTACAACCCAGAAGCCAAGTTATGAAAAAAAAATAAACGATTGTATTTAAAAATCTTCTGGCTGTCACATACGCATCGAACATACGTGATAGCAGGTGTTTGAGAGAGTAATTTTTTTTTTAATTCATATTTAAAACTCAATTGTAAACATCATTTCGGAGACTTCAAAATAAAATTAGTATACAAAAAATTGACTGCACCAGTCAAACCATCTTTCGAAAGCAAAATTCTGACACACCTTACAGTAACGCCATGCTAGCGACATGGCGGAAATAGAAAATATTTATAATCAGGAATTCTGTTGCATCTGCCATTTTTGTCGCACTGACATAAGATGTGTCGAAAGTGATTGGCTAGAAACGTTCTCGTCACCGCAACTGCAACAGTCCATCGCCAAAAAATTTAATTTGTCCGCCTGTCAAAACTTTGGTCACTTAAAATTTTTTAAGGACGGATGGGTAAAATTATAACCTCAAAAAGTCTGCAACGTATTTATGCACGTCAAATCTTATTACATAAGGAACGTTTTTAAGTTTGTAAAAATTGTTAAGCGCTGGCATGATTCTTTTTAACATATGTTTGAAAACTTTTGAAAGGAAATTTTTTTTTAATTTTCATATTCATAGAAGTGATATTATTTACACATGGTAACACAGGACATGTTTAAAATACATACTGGAGTATGAAAAAAAATTGATTTTAATGAGTAATAAATTAATAATTTGCATGAATGTCAAACTATCTAATTATATAAAATAAATAACATACAATATTTAAGTTTTCTCAACAGTTGGCAACGTTAAAACTGAATGAATATAATGGCGGAGGAGCCAAGTGTTGTAAATCGCCTGGTGGCTGGAGGACGTACGAACACTCGAACTGGTGACAGGCTGTTGTAGTCCCAGCCTAGATCTCAAATAGGAGTTATCCTGTCTACATTTGCTTTTACGAACAAATCATGGATAAATGTTATGCAGGCATCTGTGTCATTTGAGGCAACAGGGCAGTCAGTGGTACTGACTGACATTGCGGCCCTAAGTTACTTTAAAAATTGGTGCAAGTCAACTGGAAGCCAAAGTAAACCAATTTTTTTTCCCTATTCATAAATATAGATACCTATGCACATACACATACTACATATACACACACACATACATAATAAACATTTATGCTTTTCGTTCCCAAAAAAAAAGTTGTGTTATGAGGCTTTTTCAAACACATAAATTTGACAAAGTTATAAATTGCTTGATCACTTGGGACTTCAAACAATTAGGGTAGTACCATTTTGAATGTGCACACACTTGATTAGGCCGATTTAGACTTGCGTCAGAAAATAATCTGTGTCGGCAAAATATGGGCCAGTGTTAATTTCCTACCATTATAATACCAACCACTCACCCAGATGTTGGGAACAAAAATTAAAATAAAACACAATATTCAGCACATTCACTGCTTAATAAGTTTAAAAAAGTTAAAAATTATTTTCTCTGAACATTTTTTTCAGGTTCTAATTTTTTTACATGTATTTGCTAACTGATGTAAATAGTATTCAGTCGCATTAAAGAAATTAAACAATAGCTACCTGCATCCCTACTTAAGAGTAATGAAAATTAACTATAAAATTTCCTCACTCATCGTAACAATTAAAAACTTTTATGGTTTCTTCCTAACCACATAATGCCAGTTATAATGTAAGAAGTTAAGCCACTTAAAACTTTTTCATATTTTTTTTAATGAATATGCGTCTGCAAACACAAGCATAAGTATGCATAACTACTAGGGACAACATTATATGGTGAATTGCAACAACACTGAAAATTGTGAAACGTGTCACTACACCATATAACACCACAATTCAAGTTAGTGCACCACAAACCACCAAAATGTTATGAAAATCGTGAAACTAATCCGAATTTTCAATCGAAAATTAACTCTAATGACAAATACATAATCTTTTAAATATTAAATTCACTAAAAGTAATTTATTCAGCAAGACGTTTGTAACACAATTTAATAAAAAGCAGACTGGGAAAAGTTTACTCCACCATTAAAGAACTAAAAGCCACTATGTGTAACATCTAACCACAGTTAACGAGTACATTCACCCGTTCTGATGTTGCATATACACTTACACTTTCACAGACTTACAGACAAGCGGATGGGAGGTTGTTTACACATATGTGGGGAATACAATTTGTGATAATCAGTGGAAACCTGGAAACTAATGACAAAAAGAGCTATTCACAGTTATAAACCGTTCGTGACTTTTGGCCCATTATGTATAATACGAAACTCAAACAAAATATAACGTAGAATTCTCTTTATAATAATAATAAATAAAGGGATTGTGCACTAATAATGTAAATGTTAGAAGTTATACATTTATGGCATTTAGGAAGAAATCATACTCTTTTAATTGTTACAATGTGTGAGGAAATTTTATAGTTAATTTTCATTTCTCCTAAGTAGGGATGCAGGTGCATATTATTTAATTTCTTTAATGCGACTGAATATTTACATCAGTTGGCAAATTCGTGTAAAACAAATTAGAACCTGAAAAAAATATATTTAGTTTGTATAGTTTTTGCTTAAAACAACTGAAATCAGTCTGTAAATACTTCCCTACAAACAAACCGTAACCTTAGTGAGCCGATTTAAGATGTATCAGTAACATTACCATCAAAAAATTCTTACATTTTTCATTGGCATTGAATATAAGTTGGATAACAATTTGTTGTGTGTCTGCAGTACGATGAAAAGTTAACTAAGGGTTGTCAGAATTGTAAGCGTATTTTATTATTTCTTCTTATGACTAGGTATAAATTATAACCTAAAGTGTTAAAAGTATTGTTGTACTATTAAAATGTTTTATTATTTAGCGCACATGCACGGAGTAAATTCTGCGATGGTCAGGAAAGCAATGAATGTGGATGAAACATGTGGGTCCGCCATCTTTTCAAGATTTCTGAGACTTCCACAGATGACAGAACCAGTGGCGTAGCCAGGATTTGTGTATAGGGGGTATTAGGAAGCATGCCCCCCTCCCCCCCCCCCCCCTGTATTAAAGCAGGGGGTCCGGGGGTCCTACCCCGGGAAAATTTGGATTTTAAGGTGTAAAATAGTGCTATTTTAGCAGTTTTCGGTACTTAAATTTAAATATTGGAATGGTAAAAATTTTATTAATTTTTAATATGAAATTGTTTGAGTGATGAATAAGAAATTTAATTAAAGATTTGGTGCTGGGGGGGGGGGGGGGGGAGGTTTCCAACCCCTAACCCCACCTACGCCCCTGGACAGGAACCATTGTGACACACTTCCGTTCCATTCATGAAGTTGCTCCTGCCAAGAGCTAAGATGTTAAACATCAGTGACTGGGTATCTTCAGTGAAGGGCCAACTGCCTAGGATCGGGTGACCGACCAAGAGAACCACTGGCTTGTCGCAGGTCCGGCCATCACTGCACGGGAGGGAAACGAGAGGTCACCATTGGCCAGCCACTTGACGAGCACCTGCTGTCAGAACCCGACTCTTCCGAGAAGGAGTCTCTCCTCTCATCCCCCGCGCCCTGGCGGAGACCGGGAACCCAGTTGATGAGTGTCACGTGAGATGCGTCTGTGCCTGGATATTGTTCACGTCACAGTAGCTTCATTTTAAAATTGACGATTGGCTGTGATTAGGGACAAGATTTTATGGTTTTATTGTTTAGGCCAATTGCCTTTCTGAAACACGAAATTTCGATGTTTTTTTTTTTATGAATCTTTTTTATTCATAAATATAGCATATTATTACATAAATATGACACGTAAATGTTTCTTGATGCTTATTTCACCAGACAGTGTCATTTTGACTGGTGCATTATGAACTTTTACATTAATTTTTAATAAGCATGTCTAACTTAATGGAATAGAAAGTATTTGTGTTCGTTTCGAAAAATGTACCAACGCAATGGGAAAATGAGTTAGTAATGTAATAACAGCTGCAAATTGAAAAAAAATATATACAATCAATCAATTTAGTTAATACATTCTGGTACAAACTTCATGCTAAATGAATTTCATTCATTGAGTTTCATACGTTAATAATTTTGTTGTGGTTTCATTTAAAATGCTACTAGTGTTTTATGATTTTAGTTGCGTGTCGGTGCTTTGCGGTGAATTAACTTACATTGACATTCTTTTCTATGTTATTTTGATTTTATCGCAATTCACCATACAATCTTGTCCCTAGCTACGATGTAAAGTTTCTGTGGCCAATTTTGGCTTTATTGTAATGTGTCCAAGCTAATATGAACAGTTTGAAATACTTTCTATGACCAGTGGTGGATGGTAGGTGAAGTGATATCAATGTTGTGAAGTGCTAAGGAAAAGGGGGAATAGTTGGTATTTCTATTAATATAGCAGGGGTTCCTTCCCCCGAGAAAATTTAGTATTTACAACTTTTAATTTATTGAAAGTTTGAGTAAAATAAACATAATCATTGAAAGCCTAGAAATTGTTTTTTTTTTTTTCCTCTACAGTTATACAACCAATTATCTTTATTTGATGGTCAAAACATTGCTTGATTTCTGTTGAATTTCAAATCCTTACTATTCGGCTTCAAAATAGTGTCGGTGAAACATCAAAATGTAAATGTTTAAACTAAAATTGGCAAACAATCGAGCTCTGGCCAATACAGGTTAAAAAAAATTCACTACAAATACTGTTAGAATAACAGCTAAAGTATTATCAGAGGATACACTGCATAACTAAATAGTCGCAATTGTGCATTTAACTTTAATAGACTCTAAAACTGACTATCATGAATGCCTAAATTTTAAATCGGTAACGTGTTGATTGCTTACCACATAATCCTACCAAAATGGGGCATTAAATTCAGTTTGCACATGGCTGATACGGTGATAAACCGCATGTCACTGTCACGTGACAGTCACTCAGGCACTTGTAAACTACTGCGGGAGTTATTTCGAGTGACCTGCGTCAAAAGGGACAGGAAGCCAACAAACGGCGAACAACATGCATCCTGCCCAGAAAGTGCAGTACTGCACAGCATAAGGATGTGAGAATAAGGCATGGTGGGGACGCCTATAAGGGCCACTTTCCTGCATCACCCCGCTGCTGCTGGCAAACCTAACAGACAGAGCACCGAGGCGTGCTACAGAGGAGCGAGGAAATTCTCTAGGGAGGCGGAAACCACTTCTAACGAACGCTAGTTCCATTCATGTGTAGAAACAGTGTACTCTTGATACAACAGCTGGGGTAATGTTTGACTTAGTACAGATAATAATCAAGGAGATAAAACTTACACAGTGCTCCCAACTGCCCGGCACACCCATCCGTAATCACATTCATTCACACAACATAATGGGTGTAAAACGAAAGCGATGAAGTTGACGCCAAATATTAGACTCTCAAAATAACACTATTTATTACACAGTAACTAGCAAAGTAATCCACTCAATAGTTTAAAAAAAAATCATACACTTTTACAAACTATTTAATGTTAAAAATGCTATTATAAGTTTCAGATTTGAATAATTTAAAAATACAGGTTTGCAAACCGCTAAAATAAGTTCCAGGATTTCAATTTATGTTTATTACTCAACAAAAAATTTACCTTCCTGTTACAGGAGCCAGATTTATTGTACGATACGCTGATATACACAGCATTTCAGGCGTATCGTTAGTTTTTTTTTTTTCTGTTTCAATGATAAATAAATAATACTCCGTAATTTCGTCACTGGGTGACAAAATCAGTAAAGATTACGTATAAAAAAAAATTTAAAACTTGGCAGCACTGCATGGAAATCAAGCACGAGAGCACAGCATTACGCATCACCACTGATGACTGGAGATAAAGACTTCTCGTTCGAATGCAGGCATATGTTGCACTGCAGACGTGTCTGTGAGCTTGATCGCTAAAAGAATAATACACTTTGTCACCTTTGTCAATGTTTCATGTGGCAGTACTTTATCAGCTCAGTTACCACCCTTGAAGGCCAAATCAACCTCACAGTCAGTCAATCGTCACTTGCACGACTCTTTCTTGCAAGCAAATGTCTGGAGTGCGGACATTTGGATGTTTTGCTGTGTGCAGGTGTGATTGTCAGAAGCGGATTTACAAACTGTTCAGTTTAGCTGAAGGCACAACACAAATTAAGCAGTAGTGATAAGTATCATGACTTCTTGCAAATCAGAAATGAAAGATGATTCAAAAAAGGAAGCAAATTAATCTGAATGGGTCAGTCAGTGTCTTTATGTGATGTGTTAATCAAAAATAAAAAATTATATTTGTGCCAGTTGTAAATATACTAGATAAATTCCAGGTAAATATGTTTATAATGACTTATCTCATTATGGAATAAATTTCAACTAATTAAGGATGTAGATTGAGTGTTTTATGGGGTTTTTCCCCTATGCTACTATCTGTACCTAGAAAATTGGCTCGTCAAAATATTTTGTATCCTTTGGGAGCCATTAATTTTTTACTCAGGAATTATTTAATACAATACTTTGCCCAATACACTTGCAAATTATATAAACCCACCTTCCCCCCCCCCCCCTTTTTTTTTTGCTATCTTCTAATAGTGTAGTTATTATCCTGTGGTATTGAAACTTCTGTATCACTTCCGACAAAAACACATTCACTAAGTTATTTTTGGTGATAACTATATATTCTGGCCTAAACTACTAAGCTCTGCAGTATGTCTCTAACTTATTTGAGTCAATTAGCCCCATGTTTATTCCACTTTTACAACTGAATTTGTTTTTTTGCATTGTGTAAAATCAAACATGTTAACGGCATAAATATTTAATTAATGTATTAAATTAGGTGGTTCTCAACTTTTTGTATTAGTGGCTGATAGTTAATATTGCCAACATAATTCTAACACATGAGGTGCTGTATTTGTGATCACTTGATATAGTTCATGTGTATAAGTTTTTATTACTGATCTTGGCATGTTGGTACTCCATGACTTTTAGAATTAAAAAAGGACAAAGAAAATCAAGTAACAGTTTCAATGTTTCTTGGTTGCCGTGTTTAAAAATTTGGCTTTGCATTACACAGTAATTGGATGTGCACAACATATTGGCATACCGACTAATACATTGATGAATATGTGAGTTTCATCAGAACAAATCTCAATGGATTTTCTCTGCAGAGAGTAAATAAGACTAAATGATCATTTAGTGATGTGTAATGTAAAAATAAATAGAATAATTTACAAAAAGGGTATTGTTATAGTAACCGCTTTAAAAAAAAAAACTACTACTACTACTACTACTACTACTACTACACTAGTTGAAGAACTACAAAGTTTCTGCTATTTAATTAAAAATGAAACATTGATGTGTATATAAAAGTTTCTAAATATAGATGTATGGTTTTATAATCCTATATTTCCATGCAAATTATATGAAAGACTTTGTATTTATTATAAGAAGATTTAAAGTATTGAATGGATGTTACAAACTTTCATCTCAGTGATAATCTTTGTACATAATACGTACTTTTTTAATCATCTTTGTTATGTACTTTTATTCCAACCGAAATAGTCCTGCTTGGAAATATTTTGCTTCTTAGAATTTTTAAAATATATATTTATGTATCTTGATAATCAAATCAAAGTGTTACCTTTTAAAAATTTGTGATAGCATAAGATTGAGCAGACAGTGTGTTGGAGTAACATGCCATGACATAGCAAAAACTACAAACAAGATAATAGTCAAATATTTATTATGCCTTTATTCTATATACATAACTTTTAAAATTGGGAGTCATATTTTGTCTGGCATTGATAACATTAACCAATTCATGACTAATTTGTCATTACATTACTAATTTGCATTTACATAGTAAATAAATTATTTGAATGCTTTCAGTATTAAGTTCCACAAATAGAAAATAGGTTGAGTGAGTTTTGAATTTGTAAATCTTTGCGAGTTTTCTAGAATTAAGTGATGTGAACGTGATTTTGAAAATCTTCCCTTGTACCCAACGTAGTAAAGATTTTGAGCTCAAAAAAGACTTTGAAGCATGTAAAAGAAAGCCAAATAAATTTTCATGCAAGTATTTTTATCACTTATGTGTGTGCTGGAAAATGTCAATATTAAAAATATCTCTAATCTATATCTTTATCTGTGATGTTAAAGGCATAAATTAAACTGTGTTATTTATTGATGTAAATATTGATATGGACCAATATTGTACATACTTTATACATAACATTACTGTAGTTAACTTTTAAAGATGTTTATCAATGTTCTCAAGTCCACAATAAATTATTGATATATGACTGTCATTTGTACATTAAATGTTGTAATATATTTTTATATGTTAAATGTATTCAAATAAATATTTTAATATATTTAATTACTTTGGGTGGTTGGTCGGTCGGTCTATAGCAGTTTGTCACACAGCAACAGTACACAGGATGCAAATGTTAACGAAAACCTTGTAAAGTTTATTATAAATATATATATGTGTGTGTGTGTATGTATTATAAAATTAAATTAAACTGTAATCACTCCAGCATTTAAACATGTGTCTATATATAAATAAATATTAAATACAGTAAGTCCTCTATTTACGTCGTACCGATTTACGTCGTTTCGGATTAACGTCGCTAATGTTTGAGTACTCATGTTTCAATTTAAGTTGTCGCCGATTCACAATAACGTCGTTTACAATGACCGTAAATCTTTATTTTAACCAAAAAACCGTATATAATTCGTTTATAATTCTTTGTTTCCTTCGGTAGTTAATTTATGCTATGTAGCGTAAGCTACACGTTCACCGCTTTATCTTATCATACATCATGAGGGACGCTTCCTGCTCTCCGCTGCTCTCCGCGCGGTGATGCAATACTACCAGCCCGCCCGCTACCACTTTTCGTCCAACTCCTTGGCACTTCAGTAGAGGTGTAAAAGTAACTAAAAAAAGTGTACCCGTATGTATTCGTTACTATAACAATTAGTACTCATTACTTTCGTATCGTTACTCGTTACTTCTGATACCGCATAACATGCTATGTTATGTAACAGCAACGAATCGAGTCGTATTTCGTACGCGTACAGTATGACGTCGCGTAAATAATAATAAATCGAATATAAACAATTAAAAGTATTTGATAATTAACAGCTTTTGTTAACCAAGAAACAATAAAATCTCATTAGAGCAGCTTTATTATAATATCTCTTTTAAGATAAGAACAAAAAACGTGAAAATACGCGATAATAAAAAACAAAAACATACATATTTATAATTTGTAAAAAATACTTTCTTGCGTTGTTTCTGTTCCAATCTCAAACTTTGTCTACACACACAATACCTTTAATAAACAGTAAAAAACTTGGACGACGAATTTCCAAATTATACTTTTCTTAATAAACAAACATCGTTCTTTGTAACGAATCAGCGCGCGCATGCGTAAAACATACGAAAAATGCGAGTAACGAAATGCATTCGTGTGTAACGTTTCGTTACTCGTTACTAGATGCCGCACCCGTTACTCAGTAACGAATACATACGGTTTGCTACAGCTCTACACTTCAGTCGCTATGATATCATTGAGTTGGCCGGAGTTTTAAACGTGCCGTTGTTAACTTTATCGTGATTAAATGCGTTTGTAGTAGGCCTACAGTATCAGCTCACTGCAATTTATGATTTTTTCTTCATAAGATGTCTTCCAAACGACTATATATCTGCTTTTATATTTCAATCAATAAAGGTAATAAAGCAGCTGGTTAAATAACCATTCTATAAAGCTGAGAAGTACTAGTTGGACTTGTTTCCCACGCTGTCGGTTGTAAATTGCTGATAAAATTGCCCGTTGTCACGTCTGTATTAGTGATGCACCGATAAGGCTTTACCGATTACCGAAACGATACAGATAACCAACATAAACATCGGCCGATACCGATTCAAACCGATTACCGATTATTTTATCACATTTTCATTTTCCAACAGCTAAATTAAACAAATAATAATATATCAAGCAATACTAAGAATTAAAATATCTTCACAGGCGCCATTGTTTAAAACAGTCTCGTTTTAATAAATACGCATTCGCAATAATAAACATTTACGTTTAAAAACACAACACCTTCGGAATACTTCCATAGATTATATGATGTCAACAAAGACGCCAATAACAGGAAAGTTAGCCAACACTGAAGTTCGCAAACATTTGGTGCTAAAGCAACCGCTCTCTCCTTCCGGACGTTTTCATTATTTCTCACTATGATTGCTAGCGCTGCTAAACCTGATCGTAATCGTAACCACTTTAATGCTGTCTTATTCTAAAGTTGGCAGTACAACTTTGATCTGTATGCAGGTATCTATGGTTCTTAGTTGCGTGTTTACAAAATAAATAGCGGCGGGAATGAATACTAAATTAAAATAGTGAGTGTGCGCCTAATTTTTTTTATTTAAAATCTGGCGTAAGATATGCGGCGAAATATGTCTACGAAATCTGACGAGAAAATAAAGGATGCGTAAAATACAACTTACATCGGTATCGGTATTTAAATAATCGGTGATAACGATTAATCGGTAAAATGTAATTATCGGCGATTATCGTTAATCGGTATCGGAATCGGTGCATCACTAGTCTGTATGCCAGCGCTTCCGGCCGACCTTGGGCCGTGGTCGGCCGGTGGCATGAAACATGGCTCATTTTGCGTCGTTTCTATTTACGTCGCGGTTTTCAGGAACGTAACCCCGACGTAAACCGAGGACTTACTGTAATACACTGCTTTCAGATAACCAAACACAAGAAAAAAAATTACAAAATAACTTATGTGTGTGAGTATATATATATAAAATAGGAAGATCTTGGTTAAATTACATTTTATTACTTTATTCAGTGAAAATACAGTGTTCATTAAAACTGATTAAAAGTACAATCTAAAAAATAAAAACCAATATTTATTCAATTTATTTTTGGAAGTGAAACTGTATTTGTGCACTTAAGAACATAACAGTCGACTAATAATTTGAATTGGCACCAACACAGTTAGAAAAAGTGTTTATTATCGGGCCTAAAAAAATGTATATCATCATTATAAAATGCAGAGAATTTTAAATAGGTATAGCAGAAGAAGCAATTCATGTTAATGACCAACAAAATAGCCTAATCTTGTTATAAATTGCTAGCTAACATGCTATACTTTCAAACACAAACAGAGATATCGTATTTTCCCGCAAATACCTGGCGCCCTGAAAACAAAGTGTGTGTCCTACATACCGAAATTTTGGAAAGAAAATAGGTCCCACAGGATAATGTTGTTATATGAGTGTAATTTTTTTTTTATTTCCTGCATGAGTCAACACTATTCTGCATAAAATAATAGTCACATACAAATTGAAAGTGCACATTATCAGGGTGTTTACAAATACCAGATGAACAAATTTCACACATTTTAATAAAATTTTCTTTATACTATTTTTCAATAACGGGGTAATTTTATGTATATATATAATAAGAATAAGACTCTCAAACACAAATCGAAACAGGCCAACTATTTGCAGGAACGTGCAGATTTTTTTTTTAGGTAGAAAACCAAAACCTTTTCAGGAATAGTTTGCACATGATTTAAACGGACGGAGTCCAAATATTTTTATTTAATGTGCGACTATAAACTAAAATGTGACCCAAAAAAATGCATCCAAGCTAGCAAAGTGCTGCTGGAAATGGAAGTTTACCGACTTCCAGCACAGTCACTGTTTATTTCAGGTCCTTTTTGGTTAGTTTTCGCGACTTTCCTGATTTGGAGTCACCGTTACTCCAAGTCAGAAAGAATAAAGACAAGATCATAGCTTCATTACAGTTGAAGCTTTATAAACGGATTCTAAGCAAATGTGCAATGTGACACAGGTGCATGATGTGCATTCACAATTTATTTGGCAATAGCAATGAGGGTCATAATGCCAAAGAATATGTAACTTCTAAGATACATATACACATTATGTCCCAGTTTCAATCGTATAACAGTTGATTCAGACTATTAAAAAAAAAAAAAAAAAAAAAAAAAACATACATCAAATTGAAGGTAAACTAACCTAGTTTTTCTTACAAGTTATACAGCACACAATCCAACCTCAAGTTCAATTTTCCCACACTTTGGTTACCACGTCCGGAGTAATGGAAGCAATAGCCTCTTCAATTCTGTGTCTCAACTCTGGCAAATCATTAGGTAATGGCAGAACGTAGACACAATCTTTTACAAAGCCCCAAAGGAAAAAAAAATTGCAGGGTGCTACGTCAGTTGAACATGGAGGCCAGAAAATAAAGAGGTCAGTTGTCTCGAATGGCCTATACCATCGGCGGATAGAGGATCACCATTAAACTTTAAACGAAAAGCACACTGAACTGAAATAACAGAATTCACTCTTAGAAAATTGCAGAACACAAAACGCTTTATGCTCAGGTGTTGCCATTTTGCGTGGGTGGTGCTACAAGCGAGGAAACAACAAAGCAGTACTCGCGCATGCGCTTATGTAAAACTGTTTGAGTTACTCTTTAATTGTTACCTCGTACCAAGACTACAATACTTACAGTCATTGCTATTGAAATTTATAACTGGGACTTTCTTTTATCTACTGTAGAAATTCACTATAAAATATTTCACTTTGAAGTACCGTATTTACTCGTGTATAGCGCGCCCTCGTGTATAGCGCGCACCACGATTTTTGCAACAAATTCCAAAGAAAAAATTTTTTTTCCCCATAAATAAATTTTACTAACATTTTGTGGTACCTGTACGTGTGAAACAAATGATAATTTAAATTGATGTGTGGTGATGCGTCAGGAAAATACTTAAACTCTGCTGTGTAGACGGAAGATAATGAAGCGCTGTATCGTCACAACTGGTACTTGGGCGGAGGGAGGGAGGCAGGCAGTAACAGAGACGCGCGGAGGATTAGATGACTCACCGGTAGCAGCTGGGACGAGGAAGCGAAGGAAGTGGGAGGGGGAATGGCGACAACATTCTTTCTCTCTCTTTTATTTTACTAGCTGCGTTGGCTTTGTGTAGAGGGGGAGGTCTAAAAATAAACAAGAGACGTGCGAGCTTGCGCGCGCACGTGTGTACGTGTGTGTGTGTGTGTGTGTGTGTGTGTGTGTGCGTGTGTGTGTACGTGTGTGTGTACGTGTGTGTGTACGTGTGTGTGTACGTGTGTGTGTGTGTGTGTGTGTGTGTGTGTGTGTGTGTGTGTGTGTGTGTGTGAAAGAGAGGCCTTGTTGCTTGTGCGTATGTGTGGGGGGCTGGCCAGAAACGTCAACAATCACCTGGCAGTTAACGACTTCCACTCCTCCCTTCCCCACCCCCCTTTTTTTTTTCCGTGTATAGCGCGCATCCTTATTTTTTTCCCTTACTTGAGGGGAAAAAAGGGCGCGCTATACACGAGTATATACGGTATTTATTTTTTCAGATCCTACAAGATGTAAATTATAAGATTCTTTCATTATTAAGTATCAAAATTCTGGGTTTTTCTCAAGTACGTTGCAAAACTGTAATGAGATTTCATGGCCGTTGTATGATGGTAGAAAAACTTTATTTTCATTGCAATTTAAGGTCAAGTTCAAAGTACTAATTTTACAATCCTAAACATTCAGTTCCTTTGTACAAACTATTAAAATATTTTATAAGGTTTCTTAAAAAAAAATCTATGTGCAATTAGCTTCAGTATGACACATACTCAAATTCCTAGTTGACTACACATTAGAGTTAAGGGCTATGTGACGTACACTTGTAGCATCAACACAAAGATACAGTATTCCAAAAGTTACTTGGCGGCAATAAATTTCATGTACATGTTTTTTATTGTTTTAAAATTGATTATTTTATGACGAGTGGTGATACAGAAATTAAATGATATGTAATTTGTGCAGTGTTTAGTTTGACTATGGATGTTAACAGAGTGTTAAGTGAATTTTCATGTTTATGCTGATCTAAAGCAATTTTAATATGCTAAAATAAAACCCAAATAACTAACAGTAAGTTTCATGGTAGTTATTTTACCAATGTCTTTCCAACTATCTGCTATGTCCCCAGAATTTGTTTGTGCATTTGTAATTGCTACCAAAAACTCACTACAGTGTTTTAAAATGTGTTTCTGTATGATGAATTTGATTTATTAATAGTAAAAACTATTTATTAAAAAAACCTGTACTAAATGTCTGTACGCATTTCGTAAAGACATTTGTTTTGCATTATTTTAAATATCTACAATTTAAAATCAACTAGTTGTTAAAATATGCTAAATATTAAAAAAAACTGTATTTCATGTGTAGTTTTACCACGGCCTTCATTAATTCTAAACAGCCATTGTTGCTTGTGATAAGTTTCAGGCTTGTTCGAAGCAGATTACCCAACTAACACACTCGTCCTCAAAATTTTTTCATTAAATTTTTTAGGAAAATTACATTGAAGCGTGATGGTAATATGCTGTTTGTACACAATTTTTCGCTATACTTCATCTGCACACATTAGCGTTGTGTTTACAACAGCATGAACATGACCCCAAAAATGTTAATATATGGCAAAATTCTGGCCTAATGAATACACAAAAATTAGCATTCTCCAAAATGAAACTTCCATAAATATTAAGACAAGCCAGAAGGCTGGCTAACTATTGTAAATATTTTACATGTAAAATGTGTTAAGGTGTAATGAAAACTTGTCGTTCTTAAGAAAAATTCACATACAGTTGTGTACTTGTTGTAAATGGCTATTGACGTGATTTTAATGACTTTACCGTGTTATATTTCCTGTACTGGAACATTCGAAATTGTCCTTACTACAACTACTGTTGAAATAAAATATGTGCATGAAATGAAACCGACTTATTTATTTATTTATTTATTAAATTTGTGGCATGCCCACCAACAGTTTTGCAACTTTTGAGGTGGGGTCGAACATACACAAATACACAAAGAAAGCAGTCCTTGCCCTTGTCAAGGCACCGCAAGCATGTCTGCACCACGCAAGGTGGGCTCCGCCCGCAAGGAGAACAATCCGTGCGGGCAGCCACCACACTCGCAGGTAGATGCGACATAACCCACCAGCACCGCACACATGAAGGCGCCACAACACAACGAAAGACAGAAGAATACAAACACACAAACAAGGATGTTAAAACTCACACTCTGAACGAGACAGTAAGAACAAAACACAAATACCAAATTACAAACAGATAAGCAAAACATAGCTCTGCGCAAAATTAAAAAGCCAATAAAGCTATTTCTGAATGCGTGACGCCCCGCTGACCTGGACAACTGTCCCCTGGGACCGAGACGTGAAGAATCCAAACAGAGGATTGGAACTGGCGAGCGGCCAAAGTCAAGTCTCCTGTATTCGACAAAGCGACGACGAGGGTGTGTGCACGCACTCACGTCGCAGTCACGGCAGGTAGCGACCGAACCTACCGGAAGAGCCACTGCGTGGTGGGCGAGTGACTACTAGAGACAAGAGTTTATGGTTTTATTTCCAGGCCAATTTCTTTTTTGAAATAGGTAGGGATGGGTTGAATCCTGATTTCCTCGAATCCGAACCCTAACTCAAATTCTAGACTGGAATTGCCGAATCTCGAACCCAAACCCGAATCTTTTTAAACAGATGATGTCCACATGTCTAATGTAAGTGAGATGTATTCTGCTTGCACTAAAAGTCCCTTGACTTTATCACATGTAGTTTGGTACATTTCTGGTATAAGTGTATATAAAGACAAAAAATTTTTCTTGAGAAATTTCAGGTTTAGTACAGATTAGCGGTTACGATTTTTTCTATAAATAACTAGAGGTCTGCGAGCCTAAGAATTTTACTTCGAGCCGAGCTCGAGCTTTTGTGGTACAGTTACACTTTTGGGAAATTATATTTATTTTAAACTTAGTACGTATAATGTTTGAATAAAGTATTCAAATGAAGTGGGCTTATTAATTTTGGGTAACTATTTACAGAGTGTGTTTACATTTTGCACTGCTAGAAAAAAAATAACATTTTTTTCCATTGAATCTTACCTGTTTCCATTGGTTCATTATTATCCAACTAACATAACCAAGTATATGTTTGTGTAAATGTAACATATCTTTGGAAAAATTTCATCCTTGTCAATTTTTCTGGAGTCCTTACTGAGCTTCAACAAACTTAGCACCAAAAATCATGTTGTTTGAAAAGTACATTCACATTGTTTCAACATTTCCACTTTCCCTCACAATAATTCTGAGAGAGATTGTCACAGAGTATTAAATTCTGTTCTTTAATCTATCATGCAGAACAATAATTTGTTCTGCACGTTCAGGAGTTAAATTAGCTCTACGATTGGAGATAGTGTTTCCAGCAGAAAAGCATCTCTCACTGGCAACCTGCGTGGCTGGAATGCTTTAGTAAAATTGCTTAACCTGTAATGCTGTATTGCTTATCTGTAACTGGTCATTAAAGTTTAATCAATTGAAAGTAATAAAAATAAAATCAATTTACTTAATTCAATTTACACTTGCAAAAAAAACATACAATAAACCTACATGGAAATTAAAGTCTTTTTCAATATCCTGAAATCTGAAATATGTTTACTCATGTCATCAAATGTAGAGCTGTACTGAAGAAGCCGATTTTGCCAATATTTAGTTGAATCTGCATTTCTGCCGACTTCCGATACAGTACGCTTGTTACTTTTCGGCCGATATTACTGAAAAACAAAAGAGACTGCCATAACCTAAAAATCCATGAGTACCATTTTCACTTTTCGTAGTGGTACTGCATTCTTTCAGATCACATTATTTCTTAGAAACATGTGCCAACCGTACATATCAAAGTTTAACATCCTTTTTTTTCCAACAATGTTCTTTAATTTAATATGTCATAAATAAATAATACATTACTATCACGGGAAATATACATCTCCATTGTTACGGTAACTATAGTGCAAATAAGGTAGCTATCATGCTTCTGTAGTAATTATGGTATTCTACAAAGAATCTTGTTCTTTTTATGGTAATTATCTTAAAATAACTATTGGGTTTGTACTGTAGTTATGGTACATCATCCATATTTCTTCGTATGCTGTTGTTCATTTGTCTTTTCTTCATATTTACGTGTGCCATTATTTGAGACAGGAAGTTTCAGAAAAAATTTTAACGGACTTTATATCACATTTTTAATGGCGTAAATGATGAGACCTCGGGCAATTTAAACGCTTTATACAGAAAAACCTACCATGCGGGACCTCGTAGGCGAGTTTTACTGTATTTTTTTTCCGTAAATAGTAAAAAACCGAATCCTTTGACGAATCCTATATCAGACCTGCCGAAGCTTCGAATCCCCAGGATTCGGCGGATATTGGATTTGGTCGCCCCATCCCTAGAAATAGGAGACTTTGTCGACTTTGGTTTTTTTTTATGAAATCTGTTTATAAAAATGAATAGCATATTCCTTGATACTATAATTTTTCATAAATAGTTTTATTTTGACTACACGATGCACTTTTACAATATAATTATTTGTAATAAATAAGCTCTTCTAACTATTCAGAACAAATAAAATAAATCTGTTAAGTATTTTTTGTGTTTGAAATATCTACACATACTAACATCGTAATGTAATAATGAATAACTAATTAAAAAGCAGTAAAATCTTTCCAATTTTTTTTGTGCAAAATGTGGTACAAACTTCATGCTTAATAAATTACTGTCACTGAATTTAATATTTAAAAGATTACGTATTTTGATTAAATTTCATGTTTTTAATTTCATTCTGTGCTTTTTTTGGTGTATTAGGGATCGTCTATTAATCACGTGAGGCTCGAAAAGGGGAGGGGGGGGGGGGTTTCGGGAAAAATCACGAAATATCACAAGGGGTGGGGGGGTGTAGAGAGATATCACGTGTATTAATTTTTTCGCGCGATTTTTACTAAACCGAAAAGCGACGCGTGACCTTGACTCGCCGTAGCCAGGCAACAATATCCCAGCCCGCCGCAACATGAACCACCCGGCTCGGCTTGCCGGTTCCAGTAAGACTGTGATTTTGGCACCGAATACATGCGTAAATCACATATAAGCCTTTCCTTTATTATTTTTATGCCAATGAGAATAAAATAAACCCGCAACCTTAATGTGTGTCTGGACATTTTTATCACTGTGCTTAATTTTCCAGAATTAAATTAGATAATACCTATATTTAAAGATAATATTCGGAAATATTTAAAAATATTTTGTACCAAAAAAAATACACGTGATTTATTTGGTGTTGGGGGGGGGGGGGGGGGGGGGTAGTCTGAAACCTCACCACAAATCACTAGGGGGGAGGGGGGTTAAAAATTTGCTAAAAAAAAACATCACGTGATTAATGGACGACCCCTTAACTTCAATTTCTGTGTTACATGGTGTACTCACTTGCTTTTCTGAGCTATTTCCATTTCACCGCAATTCACCAAATAATCTTGTCCCTAGTAATCACCAATTAAAATCACACTTGCACATTATTTGCACAGCTGTAAATGTAAACAGATAAACAAATATCATTTTTTAAAAAATCATTACACAGATTTTTTTTAATATGGTTGCTTAGCAAAAAATTACATATAACTTAACATTTTCTGTAACTTTACAGCTAGGCCTATACTGGCCTAACTCTATCTAAAGTTACTAAAATGTTAGTTAGGTGGTATTGTTAGCTAAGCAACAATTTATACACACACTCAAAACCTCAATAATAATACAAACATGAAGGGACTATAATTGTCCCTTTTACAATAACGAGGTTTGTATTAATCAATATTATGAAAATTAATCAAAATTTTTATATAATTACTAAACCAAATTGACAATTTTATACAGCACAAAAAGTACTTTTTGTAAGGATAGTAAAATACAAATTAAGGCCGGCTACACATGTGGCTCAAAAATTATTGAAGTTATACTTCTAATGCGACTTCCAACAAGGTTGCGTTAAACGTTTAACGCAACCATGGAGAATTATTTGCATGCAATTAAAAATTATTTTTAATGATGCCAAAGAAGTATAACTTCTCATGCGCGTACCTAAGTACACGCACCCATTTTTTTCCACTGCATCACACTTAAAAGAACTTAAGAGAGAACAATGAAGTAAAGGTTTAGAAATTACTTCAAAATGACATAGTACTACCGTAATTTTGGGAAAAAATTATTTTCACCCTCTTTTCCCCAACCTACAATGAACCAAAGCTGACATCAGTATTATTTTAGTATAAAATTCACATTGTTTCTTTAATTTATTCTATTTGTACTAACCATCCTTTACTATGTGTAATTGTTTACCCTTGGAACAAAAACCACTTTGTATTGAATACTAACCATACATTTGTACCAAACAAATTACTTAATAATGTTATTTATAGGGACTATGAAAACACTTTGTATTAATAAGTGGTATTAACAGGTATTTTATTAACAAAGTTTCACTGTACTACATGTATGTGTACGGTATTTTTACCATCATTGTTTTAATGATTGAAATATTTTAAGTACCCATATTTATAACTGCAATAGTGCAAAAAAAATTGTTCTCGGAATTGTGAGTGGTGCTCTGAGTTTTTAAATTAGGTTGTGTTATTTAGTGCACATATCTGCAATTGTGGAGAACATTTGAATCACAATACATGTGAATAAAAAAAAATGGTTCACTATCTGATGGTGTCAGTATTCAATCAGAAGAGCTTATGTGAAATGGAATTAGAACAAAGGAAAATAAACCATCACCACTAAATGATAAAAGATTAGAAGTATTTTTTTATTTAATGATTAAATTAAACAGAAAAATTAATTTTTGATGATTAAATTAATTCATAATTTTTTTTAAATTGTTGATCTCAAATCTCATGACTGTACATATATATCTTTTTAAATTAATTATTAAATTAACTAGAACCTAAAGTAAATTTCTAATGATTAGGGACAAGATGATAAGGTGAATTGCGATAAAGTAGAAATAACACGGAAAAGCATGTAACATTAAAATCAAAGTTAATACAACATAATGCACCGAAATGCAAGAAAAAATCATGAAATTAATCAGCATATTTATCTCAGATTACAAATAATAATGTATGTACTATGTAAATACATTCAAAATAATTTTGCTTTTTAGGAAGATTTCGAAAAAAAATACTACCTATTGTAACCGTTACCATGTGCAACTTCTAGAAAATTTTTATATTGTTTTTTGTTTCATGGTCCATATATATATAAAATAATTTTGTGAACACGATAACTGTCACAATTTTTCACAAATCTCTTCCAAACTGATACATAAAATCTAATTGGTAGAAATAGGTTTTTTTAAAAAAAAAAACAGAAAAATCGCTGTAACAGCCATAGTATGGAAAATATCACATCAGTTTGTCTAAAACCATTTTTGATATGACCAGCCATAACTGCAAGGGGTGGGAAAAACAAGGATTGGAAGACAAAAAAAAAATTATTACTCCCTTAGTAAGGCCACAATGTAATCCGTTCAAATTGTTTGTAAATGTTATCATTTTTATCTAAAAATTTTGGCTGAATAAAATTTTTATAAGATGAACCATTGTTGCAAGGCATTCAAAAAAAAGGGTAGAATTTTAAAAAATTCATAATTTCCATACCATGCACACTATCAAATTCGTTCTAATTTATTGTAAAACCTTGAATTATTATCTACAACTTTTGTCTGAAAAATTTTTTATACAACCTACAATGACTGCAAGGGGTGTAATAAACAGGATTTGAATGGAAAAAAATTTATAACTCCCTTATTAGGCACAGTATAAAATCTGTTTAAATTGTTTGTAAAATTATAATTTTGATCTAAAACTTTTGACTAACAATTAATGATAAAACAAACCATTATTACAAGGGATTGAAAAAACCTGGGTTTGGAATAAGAAAATAAATTGAACTTCCTTACCAAGTCATTTTCTATTATCTTAGATAGACATCTGCGTGGAGTGGTTTTTCAAGTTGCGTCAAGTTCAAATTGAGTAACAACCCGCAAGTTCAGAGTCGAGTCAAGCAAGTTGCATTTTTCATACATTCATTAAAAAACTTAGTAAACCAAAAAATATTAAATTTTTTTATAACAGTAAAATAAAACCCTTTCAAGAAAATCCTACTTAAGAATATTTCCTGCATAAGTATGAAGAAATTAGAACTGGCATTGTAAATGCATACCATTTGAGGACTTTACTCTTTTAATAAAATTTTCCTGCTAACGAGTCTAAATTTCTAATAACCGTAAGAATTTACTTAACATGGATTTACTGTATATTATAGTAATGCAACAAAACAATTTGTAAAACTGCATTAAATAATAAATAATGTACAAACTGTAGTCATAATAGTTTTTACAGAATAAAAAAATTCAAACCTGTTCATTATATAATAATGTAAAATATAGAAATATTTTATACAAAATTAGTTTAACAATTTTGGTTACGTAAAAGTCTCTCATGCAACTGCTGGGGGAAAAAAAATATTGATCTGGTAGTTAGTCATTGTAGAGATATTCCAAAGAAAGTTCCAAAAATTCTTTCAAAACGTTTTTCAAAATGTTTTTCAAAACGATTGTTTAAGTTTAAGAATTGTAAATGTTAAAAAACGCTTCCGGTGCAAGTTACAATGTTTGGACATTCAGTGCTGCCAACTATTTGTCTAAAATATTTCTAATGTGGTAAAACTAGTATCACCAAACATACAGAAAAAAACCATATTTATTTATTTTAATTAAGGCCCAGTAATCCACTGTTTATTAATGTAAAAACTATATATACAACCTATTCCATTCATATAGATAAAAGTTTAAAGGGCGAACTTCATTTTGGGGTTCATGCCACCAATATTTTGGTTCATGGATGTACGGTTTACTGTGGCACGTCACATAAAAAAAGTAGATTGTTTACAATGGCAAGCGAAGATGCCGTGACAACAGATAGTAACGTATAATAAACACACTATTCACTTTCAACTTTCATTGTTCAGTCTAAAGTTTTCTGATGGTTTTCTATTCAATGTAGTGCTGTTGCAATGTAAACTACGGAAAATGCTTTTACATAAAGCGGGAAAATAATGCATTAATACTATAGGGAAATGACTAAGCATATAAAAAACGTTAATCACGGGAATACGTAAATCCCATAATGTAAAACTGAAGTTCTACTGTATTTATGTACATATTTAGATCATGTTATGTTTTAAAGTAAAGGATACTAGGGTTGTGACTTTTATTCTGAATTAATGAAAGAGTCGTAAATTTTCTAAAGGTACGGAACAAGAAATGAAGCTCACTCAAATTTTAGGTTTCTGAAAAGCAACAAGCTCGAATAATTCAAGTAATACAAAAAAAAAAAACTGGACTCAAATTTTGAGTACGCGCAGTTATCAAATCTTAGAATATTTCTTCCTGCACACAAACAAATCAGCAGCAAGTCTAAGGATGGAATCAACAACCAGCTTCGGGTGCTTGTAGAATCCCTACAAAAAAAAAACTATATATATTTAAGAACACCTTCACCATAAAACCTTCTGAGCAAAATAAAAATTAAACCTCAAACTGTTTCTACAACACATTCAGGGGTGACTACAATATTAATTTCGGGGGCGGGAATTTATTGGATCATGTTACCCACTCAAAAGTGTGTAACTTTTTTTTTTGTGAAACATAATATAGCAGAAAATAATTATACATAGTTCTAATAGCCAACATATTATTTAAAAAATATATAACTATGTATAATTCTTTTTTGCTATATCATGTTACCCACTCAAACGTGTGCAACATTAATTTTGTTTAATATACGTAATATAGCAGAGAAGAATTATACATAGTTCTAATAGCCAACAATTTATTTTATACATATGTATATAACTTTATATAATTCTTTTTTTGCTATACATTAACCACTCAAAAGTGTGTAACATTTTTCTCTGAAACATAATATAGCAGAAAGGAATTATACATAGTTCTAACAGCCAAAATTTTATTCTAAATACAGTGGAACCTCGATGCATGAATCCCGCATCTAACATTTTCGTTTGTTTATAATGGTCCCTTCAATAAGCCCATATAAACAACATTAAATAATTCAGTTTGTGTCGTTTTTGAATGTTTGTTTTTCTCGTATTGATCGCTCAAAATGTTGGAACGGGCCCTTTGTTTTTCTTGTATCGATCGTTGAACAACTAAGATGGCGGCTAATGTACTTCTACAATCGATAGTTGCGCTTTTACCTCATCGCTCGGGCGGTCTTTTTGTCTTGTTGGTAAAACTACGCACTTTTTTTTTTATGTATCTCGTGATCTTTGGTCTAATTCATTTCTGTTTTGTTTTATGTATGTACCTGTAAACATTTTTTGGCACGTGGTCACGTGAAAATACGGTGCATTTGAAAGTATTCAGCAGCTACATTAAATATATTTTAACATTTTTATTGTGACCCTGGTGATGGCCCGACCGAAAAAAGTAAGAACACTAGACGAGAGGTTAAAGATCGAAGAAGTGGAGAAGAATCCTGGCGAGAAGAGAGTGGATGTTGCTAAATGTCTCGAGATTCCCCCTTCTACACAAAATTCTGTCTTCAACAAATGTGAAGAAATACGTGCGCAGTTCAGCAAATACGGCCTATCAAGTAAAAAAAGAAAGACTGGTAGGGAATCTAATTTCAGTGAAGTTGAAGACGTACTGTTTAAGTGGTACCAGCAAGCAAGGGCTTCGCATATTCCCGTTGATGGAACAATAATAAAAGAGAAAGCGATGCAAATCGCACTGCGATTAGGCATCAAAAATTTTTCCGCATCAAATGGATGGTCTACAAGGTTTAAGGAACGTCATGGCCTAGTCTCCAAGAAGGTCTGCGGGGAAAGTGCATCAGTAGATGAACAGGTCAGTGGTCGTTGGTTTGACGATCTTCCGAAGATACTTGAAGGTTATGAACCTCGCGATATATATAACGCTGATGAAACAGGCCTGTTCTATAACTGTTTGCCTGAGAGAACACTTGCAGTGAAAGGAGAAAATTGTTATGGGGTAAGCATTCTAAAGACAGACTAACAGTGTTGTTGTGTACCAACAGTGACGGTTCCAATAAGTTACAGCCAGTTGTAATTGGGAAATCGAAAAATCCTAGGTGTTTTAAGAATGTGAAAAAGCTTCCAGTAAAGTATGAATCAATGGATGGATGGATGCATGGATGACTGCAGATACATTCACTTCATTTTTGAGGGCTTTGGATTGCAAAATGGGTTCTCGTTGCAGGAAGATTCTGCTCTTTATTGATAACTGTGCTGCACATCCACTAGACGTTAGTTTTTTGAGAAATGTGATGGTTGTCTTCTACCCTCCAAATTGCACTAGTATTTGCCTGCCACTGGACATGGGTGTTATAAAATGTTTTAAACACCATCATAGGAGAATGCTAGTCCAGAAAGTTGTGTGCCTGCTGGACATGGCCACTGAAGGCAGCACTGTGGGACTCAAGTAGAATGTGCTGCAAGCTATCCACTATATTGCTGCAGCATGGAAGAAGGTGACCCCCACAACTACCACAAACTGCTTTGCCAAGTGTGGTGTTGCATGTGGTGCTCTAGCTTCCTCAAGTGATGTTCAGGAAGAAAATGGTGAAGATTTTCATGGTGATGTCGAGAAACTGGACACACAGAATGTTGGCTTCGACACATATGCAAGAATTGACGAAGAAGTTGCTACATGTGGTCCTATTCGAAGTGTACAGGCCTTGTGTGAAACAACTCGAGCTCTCCAGGACAGCAGTAGTGAGGACTCTGACACTGAACCAACACAGACTGAGGTGGTCCCGTCATTTGCTCAAGCACATGCTGCTTTTGAAACAGTGAAAGCATTCTGCTATTCTTGCAAAGTTAGTGACACGGATCAGGACACTATTTTGCGAATGGAATCAGTGATGTTCCATTTGAAAAAAAAAAATACCAACACCAAACAAACTTCAATAAAGTATTTTTTAAAGAAACATTAATACATATCTACATATACACTATTTGCAGAGCAAAACATTTTTCTGTGAATGTGCATTTTTTAGGTGGTGACTTTCTGGGCTAGGATTAGTACTATGCAATATTTTTGTGCTTTAATATATGTACATAGCTACATACATACATTTGAGATATGTAAAGTAAACTGTAATATATATTATGGAACTTGCAAGACGTATACATAAAGTGAAATATCAGAAATTCTTAATTTTTTAAAATCTGTTTGTTGTTACTATTTTGTTCTGTTCAATTTGTGAATTGTGTTAATTGATGTACATATGTATTTTAAAATTAGTGATCTGCTTAATTTAAAGTAAAACTGATTTAACAAATGATTACTATTATTTAAATTTTTTATAATGAATTTATTTATAATAAGCTCGGAAACCATTGCTTATGCATACATTTACCGAGGTCTGTAAACAAATCCCACATCTATTGTTTTCCTGCATGCATTGTTTTTTTCTGCTGGTCCTTTGTAAAACGATGGATAGAGGTTTCACTGTATAGATAACTACTTACGTAGACCAGGGCGAGACACCGCTACCTTTCCCGATGCATTTCTCTGGCATCTGCACCGCAGTCGCATGTGACAGTTCGTGTGAGCAGCGCGCCACGAACCACCGCAATGGGACGGAATAGTAGCAGTGCCTCATTCCCGTAATTTTAAAAACTGTACATGATATTGTAAACCTTTTCTTTTTCCGGTCCCAAGTGTTTTGTGTTTCAGCTGGCTAACGTAGAGAGACAAGTTTAATTGATTTAAGTGAATTAGGTAACCTGAAACAGAGACGGAGCAGAGCCGTCCCGAAGCAGACCTGAACAAGGCCTAAGCAGTCACTACTTTTGAATATTAAATTACTTTTTTTCTTTGAGTTCTGAAGGTGTCAGAGGATGCGCCTCAATTGTCAAAGTGCATTGTGTGTTTTTCCACTAATAACTCGCTTTCGTTTTCATTCTCGGGGCTTTCCTTGGTCGGCAGTCTGTTTAACTAAATAATATTCACCCCACTCTAGGGTTATTTCAAACTGACTACAGTGAAACCTCATTATTAAACACCCTGTTAATACAAAACTCTTATTAATACAAAGTGTTTTCACAATCTCTTCAAATTACCTACTTAGGAGTTTTTGTGCTAAGTAATTTTCTTAAATACAAAAGTATGATAATTATGTATTACAAAGATATTATGCAGTTACTTGTAGTAAAGGATGGTTAATATAAATTCCCCAGAATAATATAAAGAATCAATGTGAAGTTTCATTTATAATAATACTGATACCATTGCTTTTTTGGCTCATTGTAGGTTATGCAAAAATGATTGGAAATTTTATTCTTCAAAAATTTTGGAGGTAATTTGTAAACCTTTGCTTTATTCTTATTTCAAACATCCTTTTAAGTTTGATAACAGTAGAAAATCTTTTCTTTGAGCCACAGGTGTAGTCACTCTAAAATCCCAAAATTTATTTTACAATCCCTAAAAAAAAAAAAAAAAAAAAAAATTGTTTCGTATAAAATGTGAGCAAGGGTCATTCACTCTTTCCGCATGAAATCAACAAACTAAAATAAAAAAATATACTTGAACACCTCAGAATTTGATGAAATTTGGTATGAAGGTAATCCTCATAGAAATTTAAAAATATTTTTTTTTTTTTTTTTAATATTTTAAACTGTTTCAAAATCACGGTCATGTAAAGTTTCCCCAAACTCCGCCAAAAAAACGTAACCAACATATTTTGAAATCACCATACCTTTTCTCCTAATTCAGCTAGAGATGGGAGGGTGTCATTATACTCATTTTTAAATGCTCTTTCTTTTGATTGATGCACAGCACAACATACTTTCTTATAAAAAGGGTCTTTAAGAAATCAAATTCAAAAATTTTATTTTGATTTTCTCAAGAAGAGAATTTTTTCAAAATTTTCACAAAATTCCTACAAATAGTTTATACTTTTGGTAAGAGATTCTCAACCAGAGATAACCCAAAATTTCCCAACTTCGTGCATGTACCCGTTTTATACACAAAAACACTTAACGGCATTATCGGGAGTAAGGATAATACTACTCAGCCCCAATAGGAGTTTATGGCCCAATGTTCTAAGTACAGTTCCACATGCACCGTGGCACAAAACAGTAAAATGTCAAACTCCACAACTCTGGCAGTATTTCCTCATACAAGGCAAATTAATTATTAATATCACGGTGAAGTTTATTTACTGGCTTTACTACCCAAAAGTTTTCTAGGGTAAAGTGCCTCGAGCAAAACAGGTGAACTCAACCTAGTAAAAACTCGGCCTGAGGAACATTAGATAAGCCACAGCTCCGTAATACGAGTCGAAAGGGGGCGAAACAACTAGGCCTTGCCTCTCGTGCCTAAATGGGCTGTAAGGTGTTGGGTGCCTATAGCAACAGTACTTCTAGAACGGTTATATTGCACTCACTAAATTCCTTGGGGCCCACACTCGTGAAAGTTAGTTTCAAACGAAAGCACAGCCAGGTGCGATGCTACGCCTAGAGCAGACGCTGCCAATGACTTACTTTCATTTGCGGCGCTGAGGAAATCGTGTTGGCCCGCACTCCGACAGTGTGGACCTCGGCAGATATCTCAGTTGCAGCCCAAGTCCACCTCGCTGTCCTGGGAGGCCGAAAACCTCGGTGCTCGACACCTCATTGCAGGCGACCTCTCCACTCCAGTCAAGATTTTCAAGTCCCTCTTCCGAGGCACATCACGGCCGTCCATCTTGCCGCGACGCCAGCGCTCCCGCGGACGTCTCAGCCGACACAAAAAGCAGACGTGCCAACATACTGCACCAAAATTGTCCGCGGCCAGTTGCCACCAGCGTCGCCAGACGTGCCTTTGTAAAACTTAAATAAAAAAGGCTAAAACAATAGAAGGTATCGAAACAGTAAAATAAACCAGTAACAAAATAAGCGAGCAAATATAATGATATTAACCTTTAACTAGCTTTAAACTAAGTCTGGGCCAAATAACTAACATTACAAGTATAATTACAGAATGGAAAATAACAAGTTATTAAAAATTAACCAAAACAAACATTATCAACAAGTTACGGACTAAATTCTTGTGGCACCAAATTAACACAGCGTGACGCCATACACTATCATTCGTAACGAAAACCAAATTCTCAGGCTTACAACACTATGTATGATTCTTTTTTGCTATATTGTGTGCAACTACACATCTTAAAATTCTACCCTATGGTACCCATAGGTACCTTTGATAGTGAGTGAATACTTCCCCATACGTTGAACTGCTACAGAGAATTTCCATGGCGAGATTATGTCATTAGTAGTAATAACACAGAAATAACCCCAAACTGGAAGTACAATACAACACATGATAAAATTAAAAACATAACACGAAATGCAAGAAAATTAATCTGAATGACCTAGTACAATATGGAAAACTTCAGAACATACAAAAATGTTTTTGACATGGGCTTAAATTCTAGGAAGGGGAGGGGGGCTGGAATTAATAAGCCCCTCACTGAGGAAGTCGCTTGCACTTGTAAAAGCACGGCTATGAAATGGGACTGACTGATAAACGTAAACTTCTAAACCATGTTTTATGGAAACTTTCTGTATATTTTAAGTTTTCTGCTTATTGCATGCATATAAGCCAAAAGAAGGGAAGTATACAACATACAAGCAACCTATTCAGAGATTATTTGTGTCTGTTAAGCCCTCCCCTACTCAGTGAATTTTTGCGGGCCCACGTACAAACCCTACACACATGCACCCCTCGTTTTTAAGGTAATTTATTTCCCCCTAAAAAATACCGAAATATTTGAAGGTAAATTGCTTTTGTTCGCATTTTAAAAGTTTAATAAAATTTAGGTATAAATAAAAGTATTAACTTCACAAATGCTAAATACAGTAATTTTAAAATTTATTTGTCAATTAACAGATTGTATACATTAAAAAGGAATATTTTTATCATTTTTATCATAGTCAAAAATTGTTTGTAATGTGTATATATCAGATATTTATTATGTTGCAGGAAAAAAATCTTAATTTCTCATTCTTTTTGGCTTCATACATGTAACACTCTTACATTTCAAATTTTTTTTGTCAATGAGTCCCACTTGTTGAATCTATTGGTAAAAAAATTAATAAGAAATATTATTCAATTTGAAAATCTGAGTCAAACATCAAATTATCCATTAATACAAAATATTTTTTTGGAATAATTGCAGACCCCTAGCATGTATGATGGCACAGAAGCAATACTACAGACCAGTTAAACAAATAGTGACGTCTTCTTAAAACCATGCTGGCTCACGATACAACACTACTTTCCTGTATGCTCGTAAGCGGAACAGTGAGTGTACAAGTATTTTTCTTTATAAAGAAATATTATACTTGAACGTTATGTAGGTACTAGGCTTCACCCATGATTGCTCTTATTGACGCCAACCTAAATTTAAAAAAGTTTTTTTTTTTAAATATAAAAAATGTATTTTCAAAGCATGCATGACATTCTGATATATCACAATGTTGTTACAATTGCACATCTGATATTTATTTAATCTTATTTTCTAATTTGGTATGCCTTAGGTAGGTTTGCATTAACTAGTAGAACTATTTTCTCGTTTCCCAACTAAAAAAAAAAAAAAAACATTTAGGGAAACATTTACAGAAGTAATCATGGGTCGAGTAGAACGTTTCTTCAAATTTGAATCTTGAATTTGGTTCTTGAAAGAGTGTCTCGAATTTGAATCTAGATGCAAGTTCCTGCAGCATTTGGCCGGGTGGTCGCCACGGCAATTGCGGCAGGCCGCAGGCTGGGACGCAGGCCGAAGGCATTGCAGCGAACACAACGTGGAGACTCGTCGCAGTTGTGGGAGGCGTGCCCGAACTCCTGGCAGCGGAAACACCGAACCAGCTCCCCACCACCCAGGAACGGCTCAGCCACAACAACCGACATCGCACAGGTTGGTCAGCTGAAGGGCCGAGTGGAGAGAAGAAGTACCCTGAAGCACCACAAGAAAGAGGGGCAGCGGCTCTGGAGACTCCTGACGAGACTGCAAGCGGACAACAGAAGAATGGAGTATGCCGTGCTCCGTGAGGGCCTCAGCAATATCCTCAGTGGGGGTGTCGATATGCAGGCGCCCAAGGACGATCCTCAGCGCACGTCCAGGAGAGGAACCACACACACGAAGATGCTGGACCACGCGGAAGTGGTCCTCGCGATTCGCCGCCTGGTAAGTGGAAGTGCGGATGTAGTGCGTCGCCTTGAGGTCGGCCGTGAACAGTGTGCGCAGCGCAGCCATGTCCTTAATTGGCGACGGAGAGAGCCCCCCTTTGCACACTATCAGTGGCGGTTTCCTCGGCTGAGCCTGCGTGAGCGGCGTAGCCGCAGACGGCTGAGGTGGTGCGGCAGGCGGCGTGTGTGAGGGCCAGCAGACTGGGGAGCGACGGCCACCGCGCCGCGGGACAGAACCCACGAGACCGGGACGACGCAGAGCGAGCGGGAGAAGCAGATTCATCACCAGACCGCAACGACGAGGACTGAGAGGCCCCAGAGGACTTCACACGCTGGTGTCTGGGATGCGCGCCATCCGTCCAGTCATCAGAGTCATCGCACCACGCGGTGGCCACCGCACGCTTGCCGACACGTCCCTCGGTGGCCTCCATAAGATCAGCAGAACCGTCCGCCACGCCACCGGGGGCGGAGCCATGGCAGCCGCAGACGAAGCAGACGGCACCACCACGGGAGCTGGAGCCGCGGCGACAGCAGCAGGGCAGGCAGCCGGGCGAGGAGGCGACAGGCACGGCAACGGCGCCACAGACAAGGCAGGAGAGGCGCCAGTCGGGGTCAACAAGGACAGACTAGGACCAGACGAGGCGAGGGGCACGGCCGGCAGGTGAGGCGAGGCGGGGGCAGCACCGAGCAGCGACGGACCGGGCCCAGAAGCAGCAGCAGAGGCCGACATGCGCGACGAGCACACAGTCGTGGTGGCAGCGCAGGTCGTCAGCGTGATGGTCGGCGAGGAGGCGGGAAGAGCGACCACGGCAGGCGGATCCCCCAGCACGGAGCACGAGGCACCCGCAGACTCGTCCAGGGAGGAAGAGGAGCCACCAAAGGCATGGTCCGGAGAGCCGCCAGAAGCACGACTGGCCGTCGAACGAGGCAGCGGCGGCCCTGGCTAGCTGCGGCGAAAGAGTCCAGATCAGAGCGCACCTCTTGCGAGCGCGACAGCCCGCGGCCTCGGCGAGCAGCGCGCGAGCGCCGCGAGTTGGGCCGCGACAGTGAATCGTCGTCAGAAAGCCCCGCAAACCTGGTAGGCAGCAAAAACGAGGCATCAGAGTCGGGAATCGACTCAGGCACACGAACAGCAGGAGAAAAGGTGCGGCGGCGTTCAGCCATAACGAAGCAGCAAAAAGGTCAGGCGAACAGCACACAGTAACAAGCGCGAAAACAGAGCAGCAACAAACAAGGCAAAAAAGGGACGAAAATCACAAGCAAAAACAGCAATCATGAAAATCGCACAAAGCCAGGCACGAAAAACCAGAAACAGACAGCAAAGACAGTCCAAAGCACCGGAATAACAGCACAAAGAATGAGACCAGAAAATCCGCAGCAAAAAACCAAAACAGCTAACGACAGAGACAGCAAAAACATCAGAAATACAGCAAAAGAAGCAGCAAAACCGACCGACGAGAAAACTCGCAGACAGCAGGCGAAACAGCGCTCAGGCAGGCCAGCACAGTCGGCGGGCAGTGTGATGGAGGAGGTCATTGGTGAGGATCGTGGTCACCGCAAGTTCACGCAGCCGGGGTGAGGCAGGGACTGACTGACGATCCACTGGAGGGGGCCGTATTTACAGTCCTTTGGGCCCCGACCGATCACACCGAAGAACAGTCCGGAAGCCCGCTGCGTAAGTTCGGCTCGTCTGTAGTTCCAGCGCCGAGCCCGCGAAGCCGATCTGAGTCGAAAGGACCCGAGCGGGCCCGATGGCTTGCTGCCAGGCATGCAGAATTCGAACAGTGCGCGCCCCTGTGCTGCGGTTGGTATCCAGGTGACAGGCAGGGGAGCAGTCTTGAAATTCATCAAAGTTACGCAGTGCGAAACTGCGTAACAGCTGAACTTATTCAACACCATCTGAAGAAAAAAAATTCAAAGTCTGGGTAATGACATACTGGTGCATGACACATTTCCCCTCAAATTACTATCACTGAGGATTGTCCATGACTTTACCATGTTTTGAAGTAAGTTCCCTGACTTTTCCTGACCAATTTCAACTTTCCTGGCTTTCCCCTGATAGTCCCTGACTTCCCAGTATGCAGGCATCCTGTGAACAAATAAACCCCGAGCATTGTACCTGGTGGCAAATACTAAATAATTTCTTAATAGCTTCTTTAGAGATGATAATGTAGTATTATCAACCAAATAGCTGCTAGTTAATGATTTGATGAACTTCACTTCCTAAAATATTTCTCATTGAATCTTTTTCCTCAAATAACAAAGCTTTCAGATATTAAATAATGTTATTTTAATATTTAAGGATTTGGTTGACCCATCCCTTTAAACAAGACATTAAGAAAGAAAGTTTATTTTTCAAATGTACCAAAATGTACTAAAGTACCCTGACAGTTAAAAGGCCCAGAGTCCAACTTATTTGAAAATGGTTTTTTGTACCGTTTCCCGATTGGTCTAAAAAAAAAAACACACATTTTATGACATAATGAAGTCTTAAATCCAATACAGCGATGAGTTATACTGAAATTTATATTGACCCAAACTCCAGTTTGAAATTGTTTTCCTTATTTCCTATAAAATATAGTTTTTTTGGAGATAGGGCTTTCTATGTTATGGGGTACACTAGTAAATTATAACAAACTATGAATATCAAGTTAAGAGGTCAGGATAAATCTGCCGTGCTTCATAAGTTCCAAGTGTGATATCTGGCCAAGTAGTGAATTTTCCATGCGTTAAGAAATTGCCTCATGCTGGAATTATGATAGCATGACGGATGCGATGCATTGAGGGTAAACATTTTTCTAACCAATCCCGTTTTGCCGCATCCATGACATTAGTGGATATGATAGACTTCCCGAATATTAATATTTTCAATTTCCATCGCGTCGCGGCCGCCACGTTATTGCAGAAATCATCAGAACTTTGTTCCGAAAGAAGGTAAGGCTGGTGAATTGGTAATACAATTATTATTTGCGTATTGTTTAAGTTTTGTTTAGTACATATATCTGTGAAAACTCTGAAATTTGTTCACGCGCACTGATTTCTTTCCAACACAATATTAAAAGTACTTCTCTCAAACATGTTGATTTAATAAAAAAACCTGCTAGCACTGATGGTTGTTGTATGTTTGGTAATTACTTGAGGACAAAAAAAAAATTTTTTATTGGAAGGTTTATCTTTGTTGGTAAAAAAAACCACACGTTCACATTACTTAACGTGATATTCATCTTTCACGTCGGGTCCTTATTGCACCCGTCGTATTATCGTGATTCCAGCATCACTTGGTTTGAAGATGAAGTGTCCTACCTCACGCCAACTCTAAGGACATGCTTCGTGGACCACAGGAGGGAACGGCAAACCATCGCAGGATCATCTGACCAAGCCCGCCGCGTGCTCAATGCAGAAACCTCGGAGAAGGATGAGGGGCGACTCGTAACAAACCTGTAACAAACCTGAAACTTACCCTTTTGCACATTAACCACCGCACACATATTACATGTATCTGCTGTTGTGTGCTTTCGGGCAAGACTTAATTTTAAAAAAAACCTTAGAATCATTCACACAAGTAGGGTTTCGTGCCTAGCTTTCCTTACAAGACCTGCAAAAATAGGTATATCTTTTTTAAACACCTTTCCAAAAAAAAATTGTTTATGTCTAAGTTCTGATCCCGCTGGGCCGTTCCAAATTTTTTATTCCAGTGACGTATCAGGAATCCAAACATCATCTCAACCATACACTTGTTTTACAATTTTTAAAGTTTTTAAAAAAAAAATTACGCCTTTTTTTATGTAAATGGTTTATAAAATGTAATCAGATTAAGTACATTCAGGTAATTTATCAATGAATGTTATTTAATATACTAAGCAAGTCTTTTCATGTTCTTAAAACTTGCAAAACTTACCTAACTATATTGTACTTAATAAAAAAAAGTTTCTGCGATATTTTGTGCAAAAACATTTTTGTTCGATCTTCATTAATTTGAACATTAAGTATAGGAACAAACCTATTTGTCAGTATATTAAATAATAAATAATAAAAAAGATAACCTTAATATGTAAGAGAACTTTTTGCATTAACTTCCATGGGCCTACTAGCTGGCCAAATTAATCAATAATGAATTTATGTGTTTTTGTTAAGCCCATACATTAAAAAAAATATATCCTGCCTGGAGTAAGCTTTCTATGACAGAATCAACATAAAAAGCTTGTTCTGTGATAAACCCTGAGGGCTAAGATATCAGCGGATAACGCATATACATGTATCAAAAACCCAATCTGACAGATTCACTCAACTTTCCGTTTAACACCAACTAAAGAATTTTCCATTCGTTTTTTTTATTCAAATGGAGGCAGTTTAAAACAAAACCCGAACTAAATGTTTGACTACATTTGTTGAAAGAAAGAAAAAATTGTCAGTTTAGTTTTAACAGTTTTCTGCAAATAAAGGCTGTAGATTATATGCAAAGATGTACATTATTGATAACTAATAATTCACATTAAAAATCTAAATGTCGTAAATTGCTAAGTTACAAACTGGTAGGTACGTTAAGTAACTGACTGATATTCTTCACTCAAAAGATTTAACACTTCCCACCACATTGTCAAACATCATAATATACATATTACAATGAAGCATGACTAAATCTAAGAGAACACACGAGTGAGTGAAACCAATAAGAAGTTAGATCATGGATGAACCACTTTGGATGTTATTTCTGAACAAGTAAGGTTCAAATTTCACTGACAATTCTATAGCAGAATAACATTTAGGTAAAAAAATATATACAGGCTGTATCAAAATTCATGTTACAACGCTTGAGGGTAGAAAGCTCTTATTATTTGCAACCATTTTTACCAATAAACATGTTGCCGGAAATGCGTAGTTAAGCCCCTGTAGCCCCAGAAAGAGTCAGCGTAGGCAACCCGTTGGGCTTTGTGCGAGACAGACGATGCTGTGGTGTATTACGTGTTTACGACGCCGGGCAGCGCTCGAGAGGACTGTACGATGTCGAATGCTGACCCCTGCCCCTTTTTACTTGCATTGGTGGCGCCCTCACATCTTTTCTTCCGTTCGTGCCGTGCCATAGCACTGCGCAGCGTGACATCGCAGTGTCGCAGTGTGTTTTGATATCACTGGTGGTCTGTCGTTGACTGTTCTGTCGTACAAGCAAACTCGTGGTGTCATTTCTTTCGCTGTGGTTCTGAAAAGGGCAACGTTTTAGTGGAGCTCAATGGAGTACACGTTTAGTGAGTACACGGACATGCTGCTAGTTTATGGGGAAGCTAGACAAAATGAATGAGCCGCCCGTCGTCTGTACGTAGAACGATATCCGGGTCGTAGGATTCCAGCTCACACCATGTTTGCAAGACTTCCTCAGCGAATGCATGATACTGGTGCATGTGCCGTCACAAGACTAAATGCTGGTGCTCCACGCATGGTTCGTACTCCCAGTTTTGAAGAAGATGTACTTCAGAGATTTGAGGAGAGTCCGGATACAAGCAAGGGTAGAAGGTTCCGATATGGACGCTGACAAAATGGCTGTTTGGCGAGTTCTTCATGAGCAACTCTTGTACCCGTACCACCTTCAAAAGATGCAACACATGGGTCCGGCGGACTATCCTCTTCGCATGATCTTTTCTCGTTGGTACATTCGAAGAGTATTGAGGAACCCCGAGTTAGCGGTTTTATTCAGCGATGAAGCCAAGTTCACTCAAAACGCTATTCTCAATTCGCACAACAGTCATGTTTGGAATGATGTCAATCCGCATGCAACGTGTGTTACAGCTCGCCAGGAACGTTTTTCAGTTAATGTGTGGGCCGGTATTGTTGACGGCGTACTCATCGGGCCTTTTTTTCTTCCACCACGACTTACCGTCGCCGGATACCTCCACTTCCTTCAGAACGAACTACCAGGTCTTCTTGAAGAGGTTCCATTGCATGTCCGACGTGTGATGTGGTACGAACATGACGGGGCACCACCTAATTTTTCCCTGCAAGTGCGAGAGTACTTAAACCAAACATTTCCAAACCGATGGATTGGACGAGCGGGCCCTGTCACATGGCCGCCAAGGTCACCGGACCTAACCCCGTTAGATTTCTTTCTGTGGGGTTACGTAAAAGGGCTTATCTACGCTACGCCAGTAGAAACGGTAGAAGAGCTTACACAGCGAATCATTGAAGCGTTCGAAATCATAAGGTCGACTCCACACATGCTCCAGCATATCCGTGAAAACATGATTCGCCGTTGCCACCTCTGTGTCGCTCAAGGTGGGCGTGTTTTTAGCCGTTGCTTTAGGCTGTCACGTTGTTAAAACGTATGCAACAATTTCAATGTTGTGAAACAAACCCGAAGCTGTGATTGATTTCAGAGTGAAATTAAAATCTCTGCCACGATTAAAAAGGTTATTTCTCTACTCGAACGCCCGCACATCCACAACATAAAACTCTACAACGGGTTGCCTACACTGACTCTTTCTGGGGATACAGGGGCAACATGTTTATTGGCAAAAATGGTTGCAAATAATAAGAGCTTTCTACTCTCAAGCATTGTAACATGAATTTTGATACATCCTGTATATATCAATTTTCTTTTTTTCCTGGCATGTATTTAATTTATTCATTAAGAAGGCCTTCAAGATTATTCAAGTAGTTTACAATTACCTTAATATTTTACAAGAAGTTATGTTAGCTATATTAAAAAGTGTTAATGGTTGTTTAGGTTAGATTGGCTACAATTAATGTACTGTAACACTGGGTTGACAGTGGGTTAGATTTTGTTAGCAAAAATAATTATAAAAGCTTACATAACCTAACCAACAATTCACACCATGTTACAATGTGTGGTATGTATTCTGTATCATGTATTCAAGTTTATCCCTTCATTCTGAAGGCATGATTATGTATACGTTGATACTGTAGTACATATGCTTGCTGTTTTAATTCAGTATGCTAAAAGATATTGGACGTAACAATAAAACTTGAATCTCACAATACAAACAAATTAATTCAGGTTTTGTGAAAATATTTTCTTTTGTATACATTTTATGGTCACAATTCCTCGTTATATCACAAGTTTTTGTTATTTATAGGATCTTTCTATATGCTTCATTAAAACAGCAACGCATCACGTTCCACAGGATCAATGTATAAAGGATCAAGAGATTAACTAGGATAAGTGATATGGAACTTTTACCCAGTGTTTTAAGTAAATGTTGCTAAAATAACCTAACCAACCGTCCACACATGTTTTATAGTAGGCTAGTATCACTATACCCTTCTACAGAATGATTGGAAAACATGAACGGTATTATGTAAATGAATGATTGCATTATCTTTTTTTTTTTTTTTTTTTTTTTTTTTTAAAAAAAAGTAGTTACTCTGCTACAGAATTACCGTTCAAACTTTAATAACATTTCTGTAAGCACCTTAGGTTTCATAGCTCTCATCCCAGAAACTAAAATTTAATTTCATGTAGAGTCTTGATCTCTGAGCATTTTTAACCAATTCTGATTGTTTAAAATTAGATATTTTTTGAACATCTCAACAAATTTTCCTTTTTTATTTCGTTGCCATTCAAAATAACTAATTTTAACGAGATTAAAACCATCGTCAAAGTAGTTAAACATTATAACTTTCACATTTCCAACTTACAAAAGTGTTACTTAAAGCTACTTATTATTGCATACCGTTTTCTCTTCGCATGTTTCTTTAAAAAATTTAAGAAAATAAAAACCACAATTTACAAATAAAACTATTCAAATTCGTGATAACAAACAATCTCACAAACCATATACAAAACGTTAGCATTTTTGTTGGCAACACTTGTAGGTCCTTGTTTGCATTGCTATCTAGCGAGTTCTTTTGTACTACGATTGTAGTATAAAATTATTTATTATGTTACACATTTTGGCCGTATATTTTAATATTTCTTCATATTGAGAACAGATATTTTATAATAAAGTGTAAAGTAAATTAAGATATATACATTTTTATGGTAATAAATTTATTATACTTCTTTTAAAGCAAATTTAACAGTATTTTAAATTTTTATACACGGATGTTTTATCTTAAATATTTTACATATATATACATTAATTTCATCACTTATATACAACGGAGGTCCGGAGTCCCAGACGGCAATCCTCAGTTATAAGCTCTATGGTACCGAAACAATTTGCTATGCATCTACGTTTCCTGAAGGGGCGAATTTGACTTCCGTTTTGTTTCTGTAACTTTTATTATTAATTTATTACAGGCTTTTTTTTTTACCGCTATATCACCTGCACTGAAAAACTCAGATTACTTTAGACTTTCATAACACTTGTTAAAAAAATTTGTAATTTTCAATAAGGATCGTCTAAATTTGTTTAGTGGTAAACGTAAAAGTTTGACCATAAAGAGTGGTGTGTCCACAGCAGACGTTAGACACGTAAAGCTAACCAGTCATACACTAATTGCAAAGTAAATGGAAAATTACTCAAAATGTCAATACACATTTATGAAGTTACTGAGTTTACATTCAAACAAATTTTTGGTCGTTTTTCTGATTTATTATTTTAACTTTTAGCAGAGGAGAAAAAGTTACAACATGCAATTGTTTTTTTTAGTAGGGGAAAAAAAAATAGTTCTACTAGTTAATGCAAACCAACCTAAGGCACACCAAATTAGAAAATGAGATTAAATAAATATCACATGCGCAATTGTAACAACATTCTGGTAGATCAGAATGTGATACATGCTTTTAAAATGCATTTTTATATTTAAAAAAAAAGCAATCATGGGCGAAGCCTAGTACATAACTTTCAAGTATAATATTTCTTTATAAAGGAAAAGAGCAACCAATCAATTATTTATTTATTTCAGATGGATTTCAAAGACATTTTAGCCGTTACCATGGTGCGGCCCTCAGAAACGTTTTGACGTGACGTCTAATAAATCGATGAACGCCGGCTGCACGCACGAAAAAGTGTCCAGTAACGCACATTGTCCCGTTACGCTCATTGTACGCTTGCGCTGTATCTATCTCTCTTCCACTCAATTGGAACAACCATCGATTTGACTTTTTCGAGGCACATTAAACTTGAAACACTCCCATTCGTTTCCTACTTTTTCTATCATCGTCCTATCCTTAACAAAATAACACAGATTGGATTGGAAGAAGTTAAATAGCATACATGTATAAAAGTTATACATAGTTAAAATAATCTGTTCGTTAAAGTAATAAACATATTTGAATTAATGACTGCAAATAAAAGTAAATTTATCAATTAAATTGTAGATTTCATTTCACTCCTTTGTATCGATACAAAATAGTGATAATTTAATAAAAATGATTCAATTTTATTCATAAAAGTATGCAATCATGTCATCAATGTTTTGTTATGACGTCACGTTAAACTATCGTCCGTAAACCGACTTTACAGACTACCAATTTTTATTTAGTTTTTCGTTTCATGGTGCATAGACCCAAAAACCATCGTCAACTCAAAAGTTCATATATATATGTATGTATGTATGTATGTGTATGTGTGTATATGTATGTGTATATATATATATATATATATATATATATATATATATATATACCTTTTTTGGACACGATAACTTTCGCAATTTTTCACAAATCATTTTCAAAATGATACATAAAATCAAGTATTGGAAAATCTCGGTCGAGTTCGTTAAAGGGCAATTTCCGATCAAAGGGGTAGAAATGGGAATGGTTTTATTTTAAAAACAGAAAAACCGCTATAACTGTCATAATATGTAAAATACTACATCCGCTTGAACGTATTATAACTCGTACGAATAATATCAAAATGTTTTGTCTAAATAAGTTTTCGATACGACCAACCATAACTGCAAGGGGTTGAAATAACAAGGGTTGGAAGACAAAAAAATCATAACTCTCTTTGTAGGCACTATATTAAAACGTACAAATTAGATATTAATCTTGTAATTTTTATCTAAAACTTTTGTCTGAAACGATTTTTGATTAGACGAATCATTGTTGCAAGGGGTTGAAAACCTGAGGGATGAAAATCAGGAAAACAAATCATAGCTCCCTTCGTAGATACTTTATAAGCTCCGTTGAAATTGTCTGTAAGTCTTGTAAATTTTTTATCTAAAACTTTTACTGAAACAATTTTTGATAAGATGAACTATAGTTGCAGGGGGTTTCAAAAAATAAAGGGTTAGGATTTTTTAAAAAAAAATCATAATCTATGTACCATGTACACTATTAAATCCGTCCTGTTTGATTATAAAAACTTTAATTATTATCTACAACTTTCGTCTGAATGAATTTTTTATACGACCATCTATTACTGCAAGGGGTAAAATGAGTACAAAAAAATCATAACGCCCTTCGCGGAAACACCATCAATATAATAATGTTTGTCTAAAACTTTTTGATAAGGCGAGCCAATGCTGCAAGTAGTTGAAAAAATGAGGGGTAGAATATGAAAAAAAAAATTCAAAACACTTCATTATGTACACTATCAAATCGGTTCAAATTGTTTGAAATATTATAATTTTTACCTAAAACTATTGTCTCAACATTTTTTGAAAATAAAAACCATTACTGAAGGGGGTTGAAATAAGAAAATAAATAAAACTTCCCCACCGTGCACTCTATCGAATTATGGTGTATTTTTGTTTAATTTTTATCAATATTGTTGAAAACTTTTGTCTAATATTATTTTATGTCACAAATCATTGCTGCAGGTAGTGGAAATATTACTAGAGTAGAAACAAAATGTCATTAGGTACTTTTTTTATAGAAATACTATCGAAACCTTTGTAATTTATCGTAAAACTTTTAAACTTTATCTATTTATCTTTGGTTGAAACAATTTTCGATTATACAAACTATTACCTAAAAACAGGGATTGAAATTTAAAAAAAAATATTAAAACCTTCTTAGTATCAAATTCGTCTGAATATATTACCTTAAACCTTTGCAAAAAAAAAAAATTGTACGTATTAGTGCAAGGGATGAATAATAGTGTTTGGAGATCAAAAATAATTGCATTAACTACAATAGTACGCATAATATTAAATTCTTTAAAGAATTCAATGCTGGATCATCAAGTTAAAAACTTTCTCAATATTTACGCTACATGTAATATGAGAAAATGTTAAATCTATATTTTTCTAATATTGACGAACATGTAGGATGTTATGTAGGCCACGTTAATGTTCTGAAAATGTTCCAGGAGTTTATACAAGTTTCTAAAATATTTCCAGGGCCGAAAGGGATTTTTTTGACGTGACAACGTCTAATAAATCTATGAACGCCGGCTGCACGCACGAAAAGTGTCCCGTTACGCACATTATCCCGTTACGCTGTGTCCCGTTGCGCACATTGTCCCGATACGCTGTGTCCCGTTACGCACATTGTGCCGTTACGCTGTGTCGCTCTCATTGTACGCTTGCGCCGCATCTATCTCTCCTCCACTCGATTGGAACAGCCATCGATTTGACTTTTTCGAGGCACATTAAACTTGAAACACTCCCATTCGTTTCCTAGTTTTCCTATCATCGTCCTATCCTTAGCAGAATAACACAGATTGTAAGAAGTTAAATAGCAAACATGTACAAAAGTTAAAGTTAAAATAATCTGTTCGTTAAAGTATTAATTATATTTGAATTAATGAGTGCAAATAAAAGTAAATTTATCAATTAAATTGTAGATTTCATTTCACTCCTTCTTTGCATCCATACAAAATAGTGATAATTCAATAAAAATTAATCAATTTTATTCATAAAACTTTGCAATAATTTCATCAATGTTTTGTTATGACGTCACGTTTAACTATCGTCCGTAAACCGACTTTACAGACAACCTTTTTTTTTGATCTGGTTATATATTTCTCGACAACTGACCAGTCACGTGTGGCTTTGATGCATTAATATAGGTTTCAATAAGTTATTAGTTAACAGTTCTGACTTGAATAATCCTTTGATTTTTATTTATTTGGTCTACTTCTTTCGTTAGTAACTTCCATCAGAAAATTACATGACTTACTGACGAAGTAGACTGGCTTCTGGGTTGTAGCCGCGTCCTTGGCGAATAATTCACCAACGTTTCGGTTGACATTGCAGTCGCCATCATCAGGGAGCAGTAGCAGGTAAATGCTCCCTGATGATGGCGACTGCAATGTCGACCGAAACGTCGGTGAATTATGCGCCAAGGACGCAGCTACAACCCAGAAGCCAAGCTACTTCAGACAATGGCCGTGAAAGCCTGCGAACATTATTACTTACTGGCATGATTCATTTAAAAAGAAGGAATTGCGTGAGTAATATAATTTCGAGAGCATTTCTTTCCACTGTGATGGATAAATATTGATTTATTAACGGTTCCTGGCTCCCGTCGAAATGCCATCCTACAATGCTCTCATTGGCTGTCGCTCCACGCGTCCGCATTGGCCGGTCTACAACCTGTGGGCGGTCCGTGCCCTGTCCTAATGTGGATGACGTCACATGTCGCCCGGAAACCTGCCGTGTCTACAATTGCGACGTCCGATTCTCCTGATTTCCTAAAGTAGTCACCAGAACGCAATTAATATAGTGTAAAAATAAGTGTTTTTTGATTGTTTTTGTTTATCGTTTCCGTGCATTGTACACAGGGGCGTAACTAGACCAGTTTCCACCCGGGGTGAGAACTCATATCGACTCCCCTTTTCCTTCAAAACTAAATAAACTAAAATCTTTCCCGAAAACCCCTCATATCGCCATCGCAAATTAATTAAACTATTCCAGATATTACTGATTCAAGTTAGATTTATTTGCAGTAATTTCATTTTTAATACATCACAAGTTAGATCGTACGCGAAAAATACCAGGTTTTTTTTTACGTTATACATGTCTGTATCTTTCAATACAAGTAATTCAGTTCATCGAACCTGCATCTGTGTTCTAACAGGGTCTTCTTATCCTATATTTAAAAAAAATGTTTAAGCATTTTAAGTCAGAATTTAAGTTATAAAAATCTAAATATGCGATATTCAAGTAAATATCTATAGTAAGCATTACTCTGTCAGTACAAACACCCCCCCCCCCCCCCAACCCCCTCAGCGCAAACTTGTGGTTACGTCACTGATTGTAAACGAGTACATAGCTAATTTTTGAATGTCTACTTAACTTGTGAAAGTTGTGGGTGTTCAACAATATTTATGTGTTCGGTAAGGCTAAAAAGAATGCTACATACCTACTTAAATGAATTCTAGTCACACTGACGAAAATGAATTCATGTGTGCAGCCTTGTGGTTTTTTTTTTTTTTTTTTTTTGCTATATTTCTGTTTCTTCAGAAGCCAACGATACATAAGAACACGTTTTTTTAAAACCGGAAACTGGAAACCGCTAACATCAAGAGTATTATATTATTGACCGTCACACACAATTAGTGACATGCTATTTTAGAGGGCCTTAACAGGAATATAATAATGAATTCTCCCGTGCAGACGACCATGCTATGCGTAGTTGTGAATCAGGAGGTTAATAAATATGGCGGTTAAATTTTACACTCGACTCTGTGTTACTGTTGTGTCGCCGAGCGGGCTGATCCCCTTATTGGTTGTGTAGGTTCTTGGGCTAGCTCAGTTGGGGGTGGGTTTCGGGCCGCGTGGCAGTTAAGAGGATCTAGCCGGCTAATAATGAAACTACATAGGGTTTCGTGGCACTCACTCTTTTTATTGGCCACTATTTGCACTGGCACGGGGCTACCGCAGTTCCCGCCTACGACCGTTCTTAGGTGAGGCCTGACTACACGAGAATTTCCCCTTACACTGCCGCCTATGTGGGAAGTAGTAGGTGCCGGCGTCGCGGCGCTAACCGATGGCGTTTGTCCCAAACCGGCAAGGCTTTGATTTCCTGTGCTATAGCGACTTCAGGCAAGCACTACCTGCGGACACAGTTTCCGAATTGTCCCATTAATATGGCGAGGTCTCGTCCATGACACAAAGGTACTATTTTATCCTAGGCAATGCACGACTATACAAGCGAATAAAGATATATATATACATACATACGAGAGGAAAGGAAAAAAATTAAGAAACGCTAATAAAAAAAAAACTAAACTATCTACGATAAGGCGACCCCTTGGCAATAGTTGACATACTAATCTCCATAGTTCCGAACTGCCTGACACGACTCGAAGACTGTTGCTGATCTATTCCCCGCGTCACTCTGGTTAAGCCCGGAGGTCTCTATGCTCACCCGTTTCACTCGTCTTGGCGAGAGCTCGCGGCCTTCACGTCTCTCCCCCGCGGTTCTCCAGACACGACTAGTGATGGGTCGTTCGTTAACGATTCGTTCAAAAAGAACGAATCTTTGAGAGAACGAAATCTTGCGATTCGTTCGCGATGTAAAGAACCGGCTCTTTGAGAGCCGGTACCTTGAAAGATTCGGTAGAACGAAAATGCGGAGAGAACGAGAGAACCAACCGGCTTTTTGAGAGCCGGTACCTTGAAAGATTCGGAAGAACGAAAACGCGGAGAGAACGAGATGAGAGAACCGGCCACGCGCCAGGTCTGATTCGTTCGTGAAATGATTCATGACGTCAGGAGTCTGAAGAATTAGTAATCACAGCGTGAGCATGTTCATAAGAGCAAACGATAACTGATCAAATAAAATAGGGTAACATGAAAAGTATCTATACCTGAAAATGTCAACTGTTAAGTAGTGGTTTAAAATTGCGTTTTCACATTCACATACACAAATTTGGGGGAAAAAAAAAAAAAAAAAAACATGAATTAAAAATAACAGGGAAAGTAACTACAATTGTTCACACTTACCATTTAGGTGTTAATTAATGTACCTACTTCATTTTTCTCTCTTCATACTGAATCGCAGTACTTAGTAGTATTCAATTTTTGTCTTTTTTTCTCTAAATGTGTTGGTCTACATGTAAACACTTTACTCTCTCTAGAGTGTAAATAGCCTGTATATTAATATTTGTAACTTAAAAAGTAATACAATATACATAATCTTGTTTCATATACGCAACTGTGATTCACTGGCTACGAAAAGCAATGTTCAAGTACTAGCTATAATAGTGCGATTACAAATTAAAGTTAAGAAAGATCACTTTCGTACCTAACATTCTTAGATTTAATGCTCCCGTATTATATAGAATCACTGCATGAAGCATTTGCAGCGATCAACAGTCAATAATTTTATAACAGTCAGTATACAACTAGACGTTTGAAATTTCATTTACCCATGCAGAGTAGATAAAGATAACCACCCACGCGATCCAGCCTCCTCTCGTTATCGGGTCACGCGATAACGAGGGGAGGCTGGAAGCAAACACGTAGCCAATACTCTAAAGGATGAACGAGTTACGACACCTGATAAAAGAGCCAGATCCTATTCACAGAAAAGAACGAAATGACCGAGATGAACGAATCGTTCTGAACGAATCTTTCACGGAACTGATCCGAAAGTACCGGTTCGGTCAAAAGAACCGTTCTGCCCATCACTAGACACGACTGCCGACTCTCCTCGCGCCGACCCCCTCCCCGCGCGCGTCTCGCCCCGCCCCTCACGTCCTCGTGGACGGGAACCCGCGACTGGTTCACCCCGTGCAAAATAAAATACATGTTATTTACCCTTATAATTTAAATTATACATGATGGACGATATTATAGTTTTTACAATAAAAATTATGTCCTGCTGAAAGAAAAGAAAATATACATAAAAAACTACGTCGGAGGGACACTGGTTTATTGAAGGTGGCACCACTGGCTCCCGCACACGCCCGCGCACAGAAGAAGGCGGTGACGCGTCATAACGGCCTGCAGGAGCTAGGATGGCCTCTGGGTCGACGTCAATACATTAATAAAAACTTTAGTAAGCTCTAACACAAGAAACTCGTTTTTTATCGGGGAAAAATATTGTATTTTAAAGAAATAACTAAACAGTAAACATGTACTTACATAATATTTATTTTCGCATACGTGCAGTGAATATTATTTTGCAGTGATAAATTAATATTTTATTAACATGGCTAGATCTAAAAAAAGTTTATACAAAATTTTAAAAATATTTACTACCTATACTTTTCAGAAGTAAGGTTGGTTTGTAAATTCTCCTTCAGGAGCATTATACAACACAGTGCATTAAATTGCATTTCAAGTCACATAAAAAAAAAAATGGGTGGAAGTAAAATAAAAATACCACGAACAAATGATTATACGTACTATTTTATCATCTTTATAATTTCCAAATAATGAGGGCCCAGTAACTTTGAGTTAAGTTGGTGTATAAAACTAGCGAAAAACAGTTCTCTGTATTCTAGAGTTGTTTGAAGAGTTTATTTAACATGCACAAAATCTTTCAATGTAAAAAAAGCCACAATCATCCTACCATAGTATGTGACATTTTTGACAGTTCGTACAACGAAATTTGTGACTTTGACATATGCATTATGTGGAGCATTAAGAATTTGTGAAGCAATAAACAAAACTAACACATATTCATGTAGTGCAAGACTAGCTAATCATGTATTAATATTTTTTGTTTATTTTACAGTAAAATATTCAGCGGCCAAAGACTTTAAGCCGTTGCAATAAATGTAATCTAAAGCCATCTTAAGTGAAACAAACTGTGGCTAAATGAGACCCAGTAATTTTGAGCGAAATTGTAATCGTGCAAGTTCCCATGTACCACAGCTGTATTTACCTTATATTATATCTATGTATATGCATAATAAATTTAAATATTACTTAACAACTTTAAAAAAAAAAAAACAGAGTACAATATAAATTTCAAAGAATTATTTCATTCTAAATATCAGTATATAAAACTCTTCCATTGCGTATAAAAATTTTGTAACTTTTACTTCCGTACATTCATAACGATACGAAACATGCACAATGCCATCTAATGACATATAACAAAACTATTGTGTTATTGTCCCTAGGTATTTGTTACGTATACGTTTTATACGTTAAGTAGTAAAATAATCTCATTAGTAAGTACTATTTTTTTTACAACATTAACTAATGTAAAATATTTCATTGTCGAGCTTTAGCAAACGACTTACACACATGCCAAGGTAAGTAAAATAGGAGGTAGGCCATTCCGAGCTCGCGCGCTTTTATTTCCCCTCCGCCGCCGCACGCCGTGACGTCACTTGGGGGACACGAGACTCGCCGCTTTAGCGATCAACAATCAGCAATATAGCAGTTGTTAGTTCGTTATGACTTTTGGTCAGTGACGTAGACGTTATTGTGTTGTGAATAGTTTTCCATACTATTTTCTAAAACACTTAACGATATTTTATTTAATATCTTTCATCCTTTTCGTAAGCTTGTGTAGCTATTTATCCGTGAATATTTTGCATCGTTTTCGAACATGTTTGACGGTTCGTAAACGAAATTTGTGTGAGTGTTGGGAAATGTTTCCTGAACTTTTCACAGTATTTCCTAGAAATAATTTTATTTTTAGTTATCCTGTTCAACAATGAGTAAAAGCAATCACAACTGTGCAATAGCAAGCTGCAGTAACTATGGACGCAAGACTTCAGACATTATTTACCATCGTTTTCCTACAAATTTCGAACTTCAAAAGGTGTTGGTATCACGATGCAAGCGGGAAGATAAATTTAATATCAGCAATGCTCGCGTGTTTTCAGTCCACTTTCTTTCAGAAGACTATGAGCGAGACGTAAGGAACGAGCTTTTGGGCTTACCAGTAAGGAAGAAGTTGCAACCGAATGCAATTCCTTCCCAACAAATATCCAATTGGCATGCACAACAAACAGTGTCAACAAAGGACCCATCGGAAGAGCAGGTAGTTTACGTTATTGTTTAGTTAATTCTAACTTTATAATTTGGCGTTATTTGTTATAGTAAACTAGTCTTCAAAACCTTCTTCATTCTCTTGACCTTATGTATGACTTTAGCTCAATAATGTATGTAGATTTTTTATCAGGTACGCCATTCCCTCAAATGTTAGAAATTTTAACTACTAACTTTTTATTGAGAATTAAATAGAGAAATAATTATTTATTAAAAACTTATTTTAATATACCAATTAAAACTGCTATATGGTCTTTTTTTCATTATGACAGATGGCAGGTCAAGTTTATGTAGGGAGGAGGGTCGCAGGCTTTAAAATAAAACATAGTGACTTCAATTTATTAAGTGACACGTCGGTAAACAAGTGGTTGGAGTATTTTACAATATTCGAGTCTCGCCGCTGTAAACACGTTAAAGATTAATTTTTAAAATAATAGGATCAATTTTATGACCTAGATGCAGTTAAATAAGTAGCTGGATACATAGCATTCAAATGCCGATCTATTGACCCATGTTTAGGATTAACAAGTGAAAATTGTGCTATGACCAGTCCACCCCGAGATTGGCTTTCAATAATATCAAGAGGAAGACTCACGATACCTTCACCCGAGTGGTTGGATAAAGTAATGCAGTTCGAAGTCGTGTTTGCTGCTGTTCACAGCCAAGGGAAAACCATTCAGGTTAGATTTCAAGCTGTGTACCTGGCGGGGAACGCGGGGCCAGAGTACCCACGACCCAACATCAACGGCATAGCAGCCCGCTAGCCTGGCGTCCCTCTGGACAACAAGAGCATCGCGACGCCCGTAGCGCCCGTCAGGTACCCCCCGGACCTTTCACAGAGGTCGGGTGACGGCATCTTTGGAAAGGATGGACGCTGTATTTACAGCGGCACGAATATTGTAAATATTCTTTATTGATCTCATTTTATTGTACATATTTATTTTTTATCATTGAAGTGTTTATGTTTTGTACTGTTGCCATTATTCATTGGGCGACTACGTCACACTGGTCTGCGACACGTCAGGGTCTTCGCGGGACGCGGGGAGGGGGCAGGATGAGGAGCTGCGCGCCGGTCCGGAGCGCGAGGGAGTAAAGCTGGTTTTACGATTGATTTCCTTAAGAATTATAACGTAACATCGAGCACACGATTAAGTCAAAACTACATTTTCCAGTTTATGATTGACATAGAAGTCGTTAATTCTTACCAATCACAGCACAAAACACATGGTCGGCCATTGTTCGAAAAAGAAGCAGGTTTGAAATAGGTTATTGACAAATGGGATATATATTTTTCGAAATGGATGATTATTACAAATGACAAATATACGATTTCTAACCCAAAATACTGCCTCGCTCGGTCCAATAATAAGACATAAACTTCCGGTTGAAAGGTTCCGGTTTGTTGTGATTGGTCGCTTCCCTTAAGTCTTAACGAAAAATATAAAATATAACCATTTCTGTTAAGTCTTAAGTCATCATATGGTTCGCACACGACCCGTCAAAATTCACATACGACAATCATAAACCATTCCACTAGTTTACATAGAGTCATATGGTAAGTACACGACTATGTCTTAAGTCTTAATTCTTAATTTTCAATCGTAAACCCAGCTTTAGTCGTCGCCAGGCGGGCACGAGAAGCAGTCATGTGACGAGACGGTCGCCGAGCCGTGAGCCAACGAGTCAGTAAGTGGACGTCGGCGTCGCGACACGAGCATAGCGACAGCATACAGTCATAGCACGAGTCTCATCTTGTTCCTATATATGTGGCTAGGACTGGGGCATTTACGTTTGTGCATAGTAGCTTGTAGCATAGTATGTCAGTGTTGCGCCACACTTCCGGATGTTGCCGAACTATATGACATAGCGCTACAAGGCACCGGTAGCGCGAGCCCTGTTCAGTGTGTATGTGGGCGTATCGGATTGTAGTATCCGCATTTGTACATAGTGGTTTGCAACCTAGTTTGCGTATCGTGCCTCATCTCCGGACATTGCCGGGGCATGCGACGTAGAGTCACTGAAACCAGAGGGGCGTTAGGACATGTATTGCGCGCTGGGATCCCCCAACGTAACGCAGGCCTAAACTAGTATATAATATGGTGCAGACTATCCTGAAAGTAAACGCCAAGTATCCGGTCAGGAGAAGAACCCTTGTGTCGCTGTGCGTGAAACTGGACTGTCGCAGGCGGTGCTGGGACAGCCCCATGTACAGGGTCATGTATTAATAAACCGGGTGTTCGTCACAGACTGGTGGTGGATAATTCTTTGTCTTAGCTTGACCCTCCCTAGCCACACTGGCCGAACCCCACTCTACCCAGGACAACTGAGCAGCCAGGCATCGAACCACGAGGGAGGGCTAGCGGGACGACGACAATGTTAATGAAAAATTTAGGATTTTCAAAAATTTTATTAAAAATAAATGTCTTTTTGATTGTATTAAATTAAGAATGTTAAGTTAAACAAGCCATTTCACCATATGTAACCATCTTTAGCTGCCAAAATCGCGATTGTATTATACACGAATCCCATAAGATGCAAAGCTTTATCTGGCTTTATTTAAAGAGGTAGTTACATTTAAACACACAAAAATTAACATAAAAGTTGGTATTAAAAGAAACATTTATCGAGGTCAACCGATACCTTTACTCTACACATTATATTTAAAATCTATGCGTCTTATTAGTAGTTTTAAATACATCATACAGAAATTTGCAAAACAAACCATCTTTTGACGAGTGGGATTTGAAATAATCAAGAACTCCACCCTCGTGTATTAACATTTTTTAATGGGCACCTTTTTTTAAAAACATTTGTAAAATGGATTCCTCAAGTCTACAATGTTGTATGAGTCAAAATAATAATATTAAGAGTGTAAAGTAACTGTTTGTTCTCAAGTCACAAAAAAATATATATATTATTTAGCCTTGAATTTGAATGACATTCTGATTTTGGTACAGGAAAATTGTTTACGTACAAAGAGCACATCGTAGGCCCTATCTAGTGACAGCCCCATGGACTGAAAATTCTAGTGTATGGTGCAGGATAAAACTGCACACAACCACCCCAAGTTTAGAATGTCCTTGCCTAGCCATTTTACCCCAGCTAACTAGTCCTGGGGTATGGTCAGTGGATGGAGTGTGCACTTAACTTTCGCTATGAGCTAAACATGCATACAAACATGAATGCTACATAACTACACTCCAGTGGCCAGTAAGATCCATAAAGACTGAAAAGAGGACTGGACGAAAGCCTCGTAGGAAAAATGCCCCTCAGTGCCCATCCAGCATGCAACCAGGATGCAACACAGCTTCTTCAGGGAATGTCTCAGCCCCCGCTTGGTGTGGGCCAGCCACAGGCATTGGAATTGGTGCAAATAAAGATGGTCATGGTATACCTTGTGGTTGCAAAATCCTTCCAAGTGCTCAAAAACATGCTCGGCAGCTGCATGTCACTCGCCTGGAACACATACAACTCAACACATAACAATAACAAATAATAAAAAAACACATTTCATGCGCAGAAAAACACACTCATGGAATATCAAATGGCCCTTAAGGTCATCGTACAAACATTGGTCTACAGGCAATAATCAATAACTTGTCATCCATGGAGTACTCGCAAAAATCGTCCCAGATTTTCTCTGTTAGGAAATCCAAAAGGTGTGCATGCTAGTGACTGAAATGTTCTTCATTCTAAAAGTAAGCGGACCAAATCATTTATAAACAAGCTGGTTCTTGAGCTGATATGATTGGCCATGATATAATGCCCATTGCACATGCCTCTCCTTGTGGGTATGTCACTGTCGCACCTCGATCGAAAGAAAAAACTTATTCAAATATTTAAAATTAACTCATGGATCAAAAAAATCTTTAGAACAAATATAACCATGAATAAATATAAATAAATTATCCCATATTTGATTCAGATGTTTTCAAGGCTCTTAAATTCACATTTATTTAACCAACAACATTGTGTAAGTATGATGGCAAATATGATTAAAGAAAGACTGGGTGATGATCTGAAAGTGATTAAGACATCTACAATGCACTAGTCGTTGGCAGGAGACAAAAAAGCATCAACAATGCAGTAGCCATTTTCAGGTGATAAAGTCTCTTCAATGCAGTAACCATTGCCAAGACAAAGAAAGCATCAACAATGCAGTAGCCAATGTCGTCTAAATCATTGGGTGGTCGAAAATCACTACAAAATTAAAACCCCTTCCACTCCTGGCGAATCTCTATGCCAAATTCCATCGTTCCAGTCCTTGCCGTCTCTATATTAAATGAATTACAGCCTTACAAACTCCCTCTTAATTAATATATAAATTATATCCACCATTTTCCTTTAATTATTGGATGCTGGAGGTGCATGCAAACAACACCAGATGCCTTAATGTCGAGAGTGAAATACAAACCATTCTCTTTCTGAATGGGAATCTGCAATCAGTAACTCGGATCTATTGTTGTTATTGTAGAAAGCTGAAAATTTAAAATAAATATAGGGATGTATCCGTGAATGTCAGACAATTGTATGTCTGTTGTGGACATGATTCAGGACTCACTTGCGGTTGTTTGTAATGTCCGCCCTCGCATAATGTCCGCACCCTTTATTTATATATCCTTAAAAGAAAAAATTAAAAATTCGCATAATGTCCGCACCAGTCGTCTACGGCGGGCAACACAACTTTGGCCACCCCTAAAGGACGCAGTACGAATGGAAAGTTGACGGCTCTGTAAACAAAGCCGTGACCTTGAGCTGTCCTTTCTCTCCTGTTCTGAAAGGGTGGGGAAATTCGTTGAACTGAACAAAGCACGGTCAAAGGCCCCGCCCGCGTATAAGCCCCCCCCCCCTCCTTGTTTTGTAAACATTTTTGAGAAAAATTTAAAAACGTGTTTTTCTGGGTTTATCTGAGGGCAGGGCAGCTTGGCATGCATCAAACAACAAGCCATGTATTGTGAGCGGCGGGAGGTGATTTTGTAAGTGTCCGTTCTCAGTAGGACCGTCGTGAGGCATGCCAGACGTAAGCAGTTAGTCCTATCTCAAACGACATAAAGATAAAGAAAGCTGGTCTCGCGTGCCGCTGTGTTGATGTGGAGTGTTGTCGGTGAAGAAGAGGGGAAGTGAAGAAGAGGGGAATTGAAGGAGGAAGGGAACGTTTTTTTTTTCCTAACCTAAGTTAAAACTAAGTGTGTAAGGGAGGGGTCTCGGTAGGGAAGACTCTAAGTGCGTCTCAGGGCAAGCCCTATACGCTCTAAACATGCGGGTTTTTAACCATGCAGAAAAGGTCACGTGCATCATGTGCTAGGAGGGGATTGGCCAGCCATGGCAATGTCCGCACCCCATTTTTTTGGCCAAAAATGTGGTCAAATTACTGCGGACATTACGCGAGCGATTACGGTAATTTGACTTTCTCTTAAGAGCTATGTACTTGTATTTGAATTTTGATTGCTGCCTCACCTGGTTGATTAACTCAACAAACAACTTCCATTTCTTCAACTATATCTGCTTCACACACTTCAGGATCCACATGTTTCTTCATGTAATCTTTCACATTATAACATTTTGAAGAAACAGAAATAAAACTAAAGTTAGAGAGCTGAACAGGTCAAACACAAATGTGCAATATTATATTGTCATGCCGTGTTTTTCCGCGGTTGTTTTTATTTGTTATTTTAAGCCTTCGGTAGAATGTTTTGGCAGTAACTTGGTGTTTTTGGTTAAATTTTACATTAGGACAGTTGCGTTAAAGCGGTAGCTGTCCGGGAGTGGGGCGTGATGTGCATTCTTTGCCACGTTTCACTCTGCTATCACGTGATGGGGGCGTGCTGCTGTCTCAGCCCGGTTGGCGTTCGGCCATGAGTTGTTGCCGGGCGGCGCGCAGGTAGCCGGGCGGCGTTGGTTGCTGCACCAGTGGAGATGGTTGGTTGACGAGATGAGTGGGCGACAGCATGGTTTGCTGCCGCAGCGTGACCTCCTTGCGGTGGCTATGGCCTGGCCACACCACATCTCTCTCGGGCTTCTGGCTGAGACTCTCTGCCTGGACGGATGTGCCGGGCGGAGTGTCCTAAAGTGTAAATTAGGGTATTGAAGATAGTGAGGGTGGAGGGCCCCCAAGACGGCTTACAAGATGTTAAAAGACAATATGTTAAAAGACAAGTTGTTAAAAGACAATATGTTGAAAGATAAGTTGTTAAAAGACAAGTATCAGTCTCTTATAAAATGCAGTTTTAGGCTGTTTTAATATTAATTAATAAATAATTAATTAATGACCCGCCGTGACCCTAATTATTCAGCCGTTACAGTTCTGTAGCTTTGCACATTGTTAGGATTGCTGAGTAATGGCTATATGCTAGATGTACATATCAGTTTGATGATAAGTTTGTTAGAAATAAATTAACTGTAAAGTATTAGTCATCTAAAGTTAATTTGCTATCAGGCCATATTTATTTAATAATCAGTTTAAATAAGTAACAAATGTTTACCAGTTCTAGTTTGTAAAGCCTTTTTAAGAAAAGAAAGACAGCATACATCCACAAACATTTATGGTAAATAATATAATGATATTCCTCAACCTATTTTGACTCATTTTTATTAATGTGGCATTTCTCTTTCAGGTGCACTTCTGAGTTTTTCTTCACTAATTGCTTTATAATTTTTTAATTCATCTTTCACTTGGTGAGATGCTGTCCACAGTTCCGACAAGAGATCCTGGCTCACCTCGTACATACGCCCCAATGTTAGAAACACGTGTAGGCACCCTGGTTCCTGGTAAGGTGAGACTCATTAAATTCTGACGTGTCCCGGGCAGAGATCGACGGTCATGGAGTGTTTCAGGTGCGGCCGAAGAGCTTCTATAGTCGAGCGGCGAGTCGGGCCGAGGGTCTTGGGGCGAACCTCCCTCGAAGTAAGGCTCCGGGGGCCGGCGGTTGGGGAGGAATGTCGATGGAGATGAGGGAGTGTGTGTGGGGGGGCAATGGCAAAGGGGGGGGGAGAAGTTGCAGGCGAGCAAGAAGGAGCCTAGAGCGTAATCCCCGAGGGGCCGCTCCAGGGAGAGGAGGGAAGCTAGAGCGTAATCCTGGAAAAGCTGCTCCAGCAACTAGGGAAGGAGGAAGAAATAAAGAACAGTGAAGGAAAAATGAAATGTAGAGTTCAGATACCACTTGTACTATATATTATTCAGATTGCTCAAGGGTAAGAACTCTCTGTCTGGTCAAACATTGCTGGATGGTTATGTCCTCCATCTTTACAGATTGGTCAGTGAGAAACCATTATAATACACTGTTATACATATCACAGCACACTGCATATTATTAACAAAATATTTACAACCCTTTATATAATACATATCACTGATAATTAGTGCCAGAGATACATTGTGGCAAAGGTACAATAATTATTTAGTCTGTTTGTTCAGAAATCGGTTGTCGCCATCTATGGGCGCTTGCTGCACTAACGTCCCATAGAGGTGCCAGGTAGGAGATATGTATAATGTCTTTCAGACGGGGGTCTGTTCCTAAAGGGGGCGGGTTTACTGGCTGAGGTTCAGAATAAGGAATAAGACTATTCCAAGGTGGTCGAGGCGTTAATTTTGAATGAGTCCAGTATACTCATTGGTTACACAAGTGTTTTACTTTATTTTCATTTCATTATCATTCCACAATCCTTTCTGGTCCTGCGAAAATATTTTCTTTTCCATCACTATATTGTTTCATTAAATGGACAGGTGTGGTGACTAACATTTTGTATAAATGCCTGTGACGTCCCCAGGGCTCTCAACCCCTTCCCGGTCCCCGAATAAAGTCAGGAATGTGGATTAATGTAAATTGCCCGGCTAATCCAGCAAGTAGGGAGGGGTTCAACCCTGTTGTGGCCGGGACCGGAAATTGAGGAGAAGAGGTTCGGAATGATTGAGGAGGGTGGAAATCAGGTTGAAATTAGGTAAAGTTCGCTAACTGTACGTACACTGGTTTATTGTAGCTGGTCCGCCTTTGCTCTAACCGCACCTGTCCCGCGGTAACGGTAACGCTCGCCTCTCGTAGTACCGTGAAAACGTTAAACAACCGAAAAACTCCCGACCGTATACGTATTTTGACGAATACATAAGACAAACGAACGATACTGGTCGAAAACGCAAGTCCGCACATGGTCGCGGACGCTGAAACTCGCGGAGCGCGGAGACGCAGGTCCGCACTCCGTGGCTGCCAAGCGGCGTTGTTCGGGTTCACGGTCTAAGAAGGGGAGGTCTGGACACTCGCCAGATAAAAGTGACCACTTACTGTCTCCATAGTTCGTTCGACGTCCGCTATTCAACTCTAGCGCTAGGTGTCTTGCGGTGGAAATATATCATTAGGCGTTATGATGATTTTGTCAATTCTCGTGAAAAACAAACAAGAGGTAAATAATATACGATACAACGATAGTTTAAAATCATCGCCGGAGGACGCACAGTAACGTGATAATCGGGCATAGGGCCACATTTCCGCAACATAATTTGTTAATGTCTATAAAACTTTAAAAAATACACTCGTTTAAAAAGGTAATTTTTATGCAAATTACTGGAAATATCGCAATGCCGTTTTGCAGAATGATCAGGAATCATGTAAGGAAGTAAAATAAGTTTTGTTTTTACTTTTTTTATTTCCATGGTGGCCCTATACTCCATAATTACAAACGTAGAGAGTTACGACAGTATTTGATGCACTGCAATGAATTTTAATATAATTACACTATATTTTAACATTTAAAATTAAAGGCTGAATCAAATTACATAACTTGGCTGATTTACGTATTTGAATAACAATACCAAACCTGCATTTACAATACATTATTTGCTACACAAATAAGTGCCATCGTCAATGTTTCGTGTCTCATGTCAAGTGTTGACGCTTCAGCTTGGGTGCATAGTAGGGGCGTATTTTTTTAATTTTTTTTTATTTACATTGCCTTACAATATACAAATAAAAAATATATACGTTTTTATAAGTTGTCGAAAACAAACAAGACGCACATACACAGCAAGCAAAAATAATATTGATAGCCGCATGAATGCACAGGTATTGTAATGTAAATTACAAACTGCTATTACTCCTAAACGAGTTTGAATTCCGTATCTGCGCCTTTTAAGATAACAAAGGAAAGTTTAAAGCACTGAGTAAAAGTATTTTGGGATTTTTATAATTTTTTTAAGGAAGAGATCGCACTCGTTTTGCAAATTTTGTATTTTAATAAAAAATGGTGTATTGTCAAACTACTTACAACCAGGTATTATCAGGGTTGTGCTGGTCATTAATAAAATTCGACATCATACATTCCATTTTTAAAAAAGTTGGGCCTATACAAAAATAAGTAATCTTTAGACTACATTCATACAAATAATAAAAATTAACTTACTATTCCAATGACGTTTCCGAACTGATCTTTGTGTTCCTTTTTTTGTGAGAATGTCGTCTTCCACAAAATGTTTTTCGCATACGTAATGGGATCTTTTAAGTACAAACTTGTCTCATGGAATTGCTTTCTGCCACAATTGCCTAACATTGTCATCATTGGGAACTCGGAATATTGCAACTTTCTCGTCCGACTTTGCCTGATAATTTGTTTTGCACCCAGGTGCAACACAAAGGTTAGGCATTTTCACAATTAAAATAATATACGCTTATTCTCTTTACTAACAATCAATGCTCCTTGCTCACAATGAAGTTCCCGCCAATGCCAATGTGGAAACTATACTTCGTAACCTAATTGACCTAATTTATGAAATAATTCCCAAACTTATAAAAAATAAACACATCCAATTTAATACTGTATCGATATCTGGAGATTAATGCATTTTAAACATTTAAATGAAAATTTAAATGATTATTATGTTGAGTTGTTCATAACAACAAAGCTTAAAATACCACCGCAGAACAACCAGCGCTACACGTCAGATGGTGGAGCGGAGCGGAACTACGGAGACATTAGGTGTGCCACTTTTGCAACAAGAGTCTAGCGGCAGCAATGCTACCTTCCTGCAACTGGCCGCAAATGCCGATCCTTTCCGAAGTTAGCCGATCGGAAGCGCCTACCCCCTGGATGTTTTTTATTTTTAAGCGCACGTTTTTTCTCTCCAGTATAAAAATGCCACATAGACTGTTTAGTGGATGGTTGGTTATATTAGGTAAGTATAGCTACATTAAAAATACTGTAAAATCATTTTATGGTTGCTTAGCAAATAACTTTTTAATATGTAGCTATCCAGCGCTAGGAAACAGTTTACATGATTTCACAGTATCTTTAATGTAGCTATCCTAACCAAATCAACCATCCACAAAGTTTTAAAGTATTTATAATGTAGCTAACCTAACATAATTGACCATTAGTTATCATTGCCTTACCTGAAAATTACAATTTAATTAATAAATTTACTTTTATTTGCATTCATTATTCAAATATATTTATTACTTTTGAAATTATACGCGCTCGTATTTATTTTTACAAGTACAAAAAAAAATTCGCATCTGCCGGGATTCGAACCGTCAACCATACGATTAATTGATGGCGCCGCTGAGCGCTCAGCCACGAGGCCATATTCGACAGATGGAAGTTTCCATAGAGTTAAGAAGTTAGGGAGTAGGTGTGTGTAATCTCTGCTGTGTTAACAGTTGAAGTCAAAACAAAAAACGACCACGCCCCCTTGTGAGAGCAAAACATCAATGGTTGCAATGCATTTAAATGCAGAATACTGTATTTTGTTAATCCGATATTAGCTACCAGCGGCGTATATGTGCAAGTTTATCTTGTTAAGATTATGAAATGAAATATAATGTTGTGTTGCAAGACTGTAACGTGTGATTTTTTAGTAGAAATAAGGCAATAAATCCCGATATATGTAATGACGAAATGGGTTATAAAATTAATTTATTGCTTACTTAACAGCATTCAGGTAGGGTGCATTGATGTTATTAAGGCAGTATGTTGTGTCAATAACATTATAGTACCCTTGTTTACATTATTTGTGCTTAAAGAAGGTTTTTTTTCGTCATTTCATTTATCGGACTATTACAATGTTAAAGATATTAGCTTATTACCTACATGTTACTGTAAACGAAATGAACAAATTAACTGATATTTAAATTCTCGTCATAATTATTAGGCCTATGTGTATGGATGGATTAGCTGTCACGAGCCCACTCGCCTATATTAACTTGTACATGCTACAACTTTTGCATTTTATTTATATATTTATTTATTTATTGCAGTGGCCACGCAATAGTAAACATACCAGTAGTTTCTTCAGAGCTAAATTAGTCCTTTGCACGAATATTTCACTTTAGGAGCCAGTACTGTAAAGTAACAGTAATAACAGAGGGCACACATGCCTACCTGCAGCAATGTTGCAGTGATTACATTTGCAACTTTTTTTTTTTTTTTTTTACTATAGCGATTCCAAGTGTTATATATTTATACTGTCTACGTTTTAATTATTTTTCATCCCACAATTTTAGCCTTGAATGTGTGCCTTAAGCTTCTTTGAGATCAGTGAGGATTATAAAATGCTAGTGAAGATATATTTAAATCGAAAATTATATTTTTGTATTTTTTGTCCTCATAGGGGGCAATATTTACCCACAATTTCCCTAATATTCATATCCATTCAACTATAGATTTGCAAAAATTAGTTCATAGAAATTTTTTCTAGGAAACCTAATTATTTTTGTCAAGATTTTTTCTTGGTTTCCCTTACTTGATGACACATATAAATACTATGTAGCAATAACCAATCAATACTTACTAAGACTGCATATAAATACAAAAAATACTTATGTTTCTGATTTGTAATAGGTAAAACAGTTATTCTTGAATGGAATAACAAGATCACGTGAAGCTCAAAAGGAAGAATGCATACATAGCTACTAGAAGTTTGACTGCAAAAATTCTCATTGACCCTTAAACAAAATTGTCTTCGTAAACATCTTTTGAACAGAATCACTAGTTTAAATTATATTCTTAGCAAAATAATTTAACCTTATACAAACATACTTATCAGAAACTGCTTTTGTCAAATAAACAATATGATTATTCAATGGGGACATGTCATGCATATGCTGATTCAAAGAGGAAAAAAATGTCTTTTCGTCTTACAAATACTTTGCACGTCCTAGACAGGTATGTTATTCCACCTCTATCTTTCTGTGCAATTAATGAATTTTCAGCATTTCCCTCTGGCAACTGGTACATCTTAAATTGGTAATTCCTGAAAAACACTAAAAATATTTTACAGCATTTTTAATGTAGCTATACTAACCTAACCTACAATCTAGCGTTGTTACTAACCTAGCCTAATCAAACACTATCCACATTTGACTACTTCGAAAGAAATATTTTCGAAATTGATTTTTATTACTTTAATTACGGAAAAGTTACGCCGAGGGAATTTTAGAACAAAATGATACTAAACCACACTGCATAAAACTAAAAGTGAAATGTTTTACAGATTAAATCACTTCTCCTCATCCATTTCCTCACCATATTTTTTAAGTTAAGTCTTATAATCGTCGACGATAAAATTGGTACATTATTGGGCTTTGGTAAAAGCAAGCTGGTAGCACAGTGTTGCAAATTTAAAATAGTGTGAAATTATGCGAAATCAACTACAAAACAAGACGTACTGAAGTAAAAACCATAATTTATTAACAAATAACAAGACATTACATAAATGTATATAATTTGGACAACAAAAATCAATGGAAAATATATTATTGTTTCATGCAGATAACACAATCTATTTTATTTCATTTTTTTTATTTTTTTCAATCCACCTGCAGATCCCTACATGAGCCAACAGCTCAAGGGATATAGACCTTGTCACATTATAAACAAAAATTAAACATAGTTAAAATTGCAATAAAATAATCAAGTTTACAATTATAATGAATTTTGCTAATCTACACTTTCAACAAATAATCACAAATTTTATAATTTTCACAATTTACACAACACAACAAACAGTACATATTTTTCATTTAATATACTCTGAATCATTTGTAGGGTGTCCTATTAATTATACAGCAAATTACATATTATTTATATTGTCATTACAAGGTGTTATTTCACCAGCTAAATAAATATTTTTTTCCTTTGATGTATTCTCTAACAACTTTTTTGAATTCATTAAAATTTTGTAGTAATATAATTTCTTTAGGTAGTTTATTAAATAGTGTTATACCTCTTAAGTGTGGAATTTTGGTTTCAGTTTATAGTTATATCTTGTGATATATAGTCCAGTATGTTCAGATTCTACAAAATTATTTACAATTTTACAAATAAGAGCAACCTATAAATATATTACGAAAAAAAAAAGGGAATATATTCAACTCAGTAAATAAAGGTTTACATGAGGCTCTTGTATCAGCTAAACATATAATACATATGGCTTTTTTTTGCTATCTAAAAATTTTAATACTATTACTACACTTACCCCATATTTCAATTACATATACCATGTGTGTGTGAAAAAGTGCAATGTATACAGTTCGTAGATAATTTCTGTCTATAATTTGGCTAAGAATTCTGAGGGCGTAGCAAGCTTTACTTAATTTAAGAATAGTTTGATTGATATGTTCATTCCATTTTAGTTTATCATCAATATGTAAGCCCAAGAATTTAGTTGATTCAGTTTGACTTATCGCTTGATTCTGAAATTCAGATAATACTTGATCGAGCAGTCTTTTATTACCAAATTTAATAAATTTTGTTTTATTTATATTAAGTTTTAAATTATTTGCATCAAACCACTTATTCAAGTTAATTATTTCAAATTCAGTTTTATTTTTTAATTCCAATATTTTTCTGGAGTTATAAGAAGATTTGTGTCATCAGCAAAAGATACCTACTCGTACAAAATTGTACTTACTACAGAGTCAGAATTTTTTCATTAGTTTTCCTTATCCCTATATTTACACATGAGTTATCCATAAAGTCAAATCTGTGTGGGATTGTACATACCGCCACTTTTGTGTTACATAATGAAGGTAATACATATTTCAAACTGAGATACACAGTTTTTGATTGTTTCTTTAACACGTAATTTCCACCTGCTACTATAACTATTTCATCTTTCTTGAGACATGTCTTGTCTTCTCTTATTCATCTCACCACTTCAATAATAGAAGCTCCTGGTTTGATATAAACTTACTTGTGAAATGTAATTCCCGTCTACTTTTTCGCTAGCCTATTCGTACAACCATAAGCACAACACGACATTGTTTTATTTCATTAAAAACACCATTTCAAACTTGTATTCGCCGTTTGTTTTGGTCGCATTAGTGGGCGTGTCCCAAAAAGCAAAATGACTTCAGCATCCACGCCAAACAACCACTCCCTAACTTCTTACCTCCATGGAAGTTTCAGATGATATATGATTGTGCCGCCGGCCCCGGAACGAGCCTGAGCGGTGCGGCAGCCGGCCCCGGAACGAGCCAGTTGCCAGTTGCCAGTTGCCAGTTGCAGGAAGGTTGCATTGCTGTCGCTAGACTCTTCTCTTTTGCATGCTGGCCAGGTTGGGGAGTGTCCAGACCTCCCCTTCTTAGACCGTGTTCGGGTTGAATCGGGAATGGCAGAACTTTATGTGCATCTTAGGCTTCCCCTTACACAAACAAGCTGTAAACATGGGAAAGCCTACAATTCACATAGTTTCGGTTCCCTGCAAGAATTTCCGAAGATTTCCGAAGTTTTGCGTTTTGGTATTAACGCCACTTCAGCCGCTAAATCAGAAGTTCAAGCATGTAGTGATGGGCAGAACGGTTCTTTTGACCGAACCGGTACTTTCGGATCAGTTCCGTGAAAGATTCGTTCAGAACGATTCGTTCATCTCGGTCATTTCGTTCTTTTCTGTGAATAGGATCTGGCTCTTTTATCAGGTGACGTAACTCGTTCATCCTTTAGAGTATTGGCTACGTGTTTGCTTCCAGCCTCCCCTCGTTATCGCGTGACCCGATAACGAGAGGAGGCTGGATCGCGTGGGTGGTTATCTTTATCTACTCTGCATGGGTAAATGAAATTTCAAACGTCTAGTTGTATACTGACTGTTATAAAATTATTGACTGTTGATCGCTGCAAATGCTTCATGCAGTGATTCTATATAATACGGGAGCATTAAATCTAAGAATGTTAGGTACGAAAGTGATCTTTCTTAACTTTAATTTGTAATCGCACTATTATAGCTAGTACTTGAACATTGCTTTTCGTAGCCAGTGAATCACAGTTGCGTATATGAAACAAGATTATTTATATTGTATTACTTTTTAAGTTACAAATATTAATATACAGGCTATTTACACTCTAGAGAGAGTAAAGTGTTTACATGTAGACCAACACATTTAGAGAAAAAAAGACAAAAATTGAATACTACTACTGCGATTCAGTATGAAGAGAGAAAAATGAAGTAGGTACATTAATTAACACCTAAATGGTAAGTGTGAACATTTGTAGTTACTTTCCCTGTTATTTTTAATTCATGTTTTTTTCCCCCCCAAATTTGTGTATGTGAATGTGAAAACGCAATTTTAAACCACTACTTAACAGTTGACATTTTCAGGTATAGATACTTTTCATGTTACCCTATTTTATTTGATCAGTTATCGTTTGCTCTTATGAACATGCTCACGCTGTGATTACTAATTCTTCAGACTCCTGACGTCATGAATCATTTCACGAACGAATCAGACCGGGCGCGTGGCCGGTTCTCTCATCTCGTTCTCTCGTTCTCTCCGCGTTTTCGTTCTTCCGAATCTTTCAAGGTACCGGCTCTCAAAGAGCCGGTTGGTTCTCTCGTTCTCTCCGCATTTTCGTTCTACCGAATCTTTCAAGGTACCGGCTCTCAAAGAGCCGGTTCTTTACATCGCGAACGAATCGCAAGATTTCGTTCTCTCAAAGATTCGTTCTTTTTGAACGAATCGTTAACGAACGACCCATCACTACAAGCATGTTGTGACTGACCTGACCTAACATAACCTAACCCTACGATTTTTTTAATTTCAATTTTTGAGAGAAATCCGAAGTTGCACAAACGTGGTAGGGAACCGAAACTACGTGAGTTGAGGCTACCGGTAAACATGCGAGATCTATGGAGGTCAGTCCATCCAACATTATTGTACATCTTAACATTTTACCTGTTTCATGTATGTTGGGTATTAATTTTATGTTTAAAAATGCCCTATGTTAGAAAGTAGCCTCCCTTCTTCCCTAACAGGTTTGAAAAATTAATATTTTATAAATAGGTAATTTATGGACGTGCATACCGCTAACGTTTCTGTGGATATATTATCTAAACCTGTGTTCCAACGCAGGCAGGCAGCAGCTACTGCGGCTGGGGCAAACAGCAGGAGTACAGTCATGTGGTGGTTTCGTTGCTTGTTGGAGACGATAAGTTCTTTGTGATGCAGGAGTAATGATCGGGCTTCATCCGTAGTCATTAATGTGCTAATCTGTAGGCCAGCTGCCCGCTCTGACCAGAGTCGATACAATGGTTAACTCTTTTTGGTTGCTGGTGATGGCTCGCGAGTGGTTTTTTTCATCTGACTGGGAGAGTTGAGGTAGCAAGCATAGTTGTCTGGTCAGGCATGATGGTTGGAGACAGAGATTGTGGGTTTTGGGTGGGACTGGAAGGTGGGGCGGGGATTTGTTGTTCTGTGATACTTGGGATCTGCGAGTCCTTGGTTCGGTTCCTATTGCCTTTCGTCTGGAGCACTTTCTTCGGCGAGGAGAAAGTAGTGTTTGGTTGGGTTCTTTCTGTCATGCATGTGTGTGTTTTTTATTTTAAGAGTTAGTTCGGTACTTATGGTTTTTTCTCTACATACTTGTCGTATGACACCCTTGTTTCACTTTCTTGTCACAGTATTTATTATGTTGTTTATTTCATCTCCTGAACCTCAATAAAAAGTACTTTCTTTTTATGGTTATAAAGAACAGAACCTTATTTGCATTTTTATTTTTAACTGTTTCATTTACATTTCCTCAAGGGTGAATGTTGCTTCTTGCAAGTCCGCCGTCTGGATGACTTCGGCACAGTTCTGCATGCATGCACATAACTTGACAATCCAAATTTTTGCGAGCAAGGATACATTTTAGTTTTTTGTAAAAACTTCTAAACGTGCATGATTGCAGTTTAGTCACACTGCCTGGTCAGAATAATGGCGAAAAGAATGTGAAAAACTTCTCCCGACACCTTGGCAGAAATGAAGAATTGTTATTCCCATGGTTAATGAATAAAGGCGACTGGATGCCTAATAATACGAGAGCCAACGACTAAACCCATGTCTCATCGTTTTACGGCCATAAACGTATAAAATCGTTAGATGATTCTTAACCCGACTAGGTGGGCAATAACGGTCAAATGTCATAGCTTCTCAAAGGTCCATTTCTGATATAACAAAAAAAAAAAATAGGTAGATGGTACAATCACAATACGTCTGATATTAAAAATGATTGTTTTCAGACATTTTGCGTGTAGCATTTGGCCTGGGCAAATGTTCAAAAAGTCAACAAAATTGTCCGAACTGTATTATAGTCACCCGGTGCATTTTATTATTATTATTATTATTTAAATTCTTTTGAATATCTATCAGGATAACCAAAATACTGTTTTCAGATATTTTCCATGTCGCCTAAAACGTTCCGGATTTCATCCAGCATAAACCCCGGCACTTGTCAAGCTCTTGTGTTGAGAACTGCTATTTAAGTACGAGTTATGCTCTTGTCTCTCGATTCACTGCATTTCTTGCGGCAGCAGGCTGTTTTACCATGGAGGTGATAGCCTATGGAGTGGAATTCAACTGGTCAACCGGATAGCTACATGAATGCTAATATGCAAGATTTTTTTTTTAAAATACCTCGAAAATAACTTGCTAGGGAGAATCATAAAGACGCCATCATGTAGTGAATATCGCTCAACAAACATAATATCAACACTTCTGCAAGAAATTAGCATTATACTTCATTATAACCAAACATTTATTATTGTGCACATAGGAAATGGAGGAACAGGGGATAGTTTCATTTTGACTTCAAGTATTAACATGGCAAAGGTTGTACACACAAACTTCCTTACGTCTTGCTTCCATGGTTTTGACCATTCTAACGACGCTCACTTAGATTGTCCAAAGACTAGCGTAATCTGTGTGTTTTCGATTAGGCCTATAGAAGAATTTATGATTAGTAAGGTGCTGCACTAAATATTTTTCTACATTTGGGCAACTTATTTTATCGTGCCCAACAGACGTAATGCTTTGTTACTAATGGATACAATTTTCTAACATTTTCAAAAAAGTCTCAAAATGGAAGGTACTCAGATATTCTTCAGGGAAACTGTTTTTTCGTGTTAAATGACCCAAATCTACTAATAAAACAGATTTTCAGATGGTTTGCTAAGGTTTTTTGTCTCATTTTTGCGCTATGCTACAGGCATCTGAAAAACATGTTTTTGTAATCTTAGATACATCACCCAATGACATTCCAAGAGTCAGACTTATTTCTATGATACAGATCGGTAAAATTTGTTGACATTTTTGAAAATGGGTAAGGTCAGATTTCTGAAATTAGTATTTCTTGATTTATGGTAATTGAATCTATCAGCTTTATACGGTTTTGGCATATTGCTGTCAGTAAAAAAATTTGGTTGTTGGCTCTTGTGTTATCAAATCAAAGCAACTGGCTTATAACATTTTAATTGTGATATTTCGGTAGTTCTGATAAATGCATCCACCAGCCTTGGCGATTACCTACATGATTGCGACATTATAGCTCAATGCCTCAACATTTGAGCTTTAACTTAAGACGTAAAAATAGGCTATCCATTTAATTAAAACAGTAAACAGTCAAATACATTACTAATTTTAGTTTTTGCTGTGTAAACATCTTTGCTCTTGGTATAAGGCATTTTGTAGGATTAATTTGGTGAAAGGAACGGAAGTTAAATTAACAATTAACAGCAATGTGTATCCACAGCAGGGCCGGATTTAGGGGAGGGCAACTGGGGCGAAAGCCCCGGGGCCTCCACAAACGGAGGGCCCCCACAAACCACAATAGAGACTTCGGAAAAAAAAATCTTTCTAATTCTGACAAGTAAACACTAGTAAACATCTTTTCCTTTGATAATTCTTTTTTCGCTGTTTTACCTTTACCTATAGTAGCTACTTTGTACATACATGATTATATTATTGTTAAATATTAACAGAAATATTCATTAATACTAAAATTTAATTTCATATAATTCTTGTCTCCGATTATATTTATGTATGTTTTTTAAATACTAAGAGAATCTACTTGATTTCACAATAAATTATTTATTGGAAAACTCGACTGAAAAAAAAATTGTTAATTTTATTTGTAAAATAATTTGGGGCCAGGGGGCCTCCGCTCCTCTGTTGCCCCGAGGCCTCCAGACCTCTGAATCCGGCCCTGATCCACAATGCCAAAGCCGTAAAAATGGCGGACCCACATGTCAGGCATTCCATAGTAACGGGTGTTACGTCCGGACAACAAAAAAAGTCAATATTAAATAAACTAAAAATGTTAAGAAATCATTTAACATACCTGTTAATAGCACTTTGCTAAATGAATATAAGTATTGCTGTAGAAGCAGTTTATTAGCATATCAAATGCAAAATAAAGTATGGAAAAAATTGTAACGGGTGTTACAGCAAATGGACATCTTACTTTAGATCAGAGTGATTAATCTCAAAACTCTGTGAACTGAAATTAAAAAAAAATTGGAAAAAAATTATGAATCCAAGCCAAGCTTATAGGCTTCACACTGATGTCAAGAAGTTGTTTGTAGACAAACTATTAACCAATCCATTAGTAAAATAGTAAAGTAACGGGTGTTACAAGGTTAGTAACGGGTGTTACACATCCTAAGTACCCATGGATATTGTCCAAATTATAGGTCCAAGATGACAAAATAATGAAATAAAAGTAAGGTGTAACTTGTCTATTTGCTAAAAAATATGTTTAATTTCAAAATAAGCATATATATTTACTTTTAGTTCTCACAGCTTAAAATAAATATATTTATATACATCTACTCATTTTTTTAAACATAACTTATCTAATAATTTCCAAATTTCAACATCATTGTTTCATTGTGTATGTATACTGTTTGGTTGGTTGGGTTATTTACTAATTAAGTACTTAAATTAAATGAACACATATAATATCCTCCTAATGACAATTTTCATTAGCCTAATTCACAAGATTTCTGAAATATCACTGACGACATGCTGAAGTTTCCATTAAAAATTACACTATAGCAAAACGGAATTATAAACTGACTTATTACTACAAGTAAATGTCTACCTAAACTCTTTCAATTACATCTACTTTTTTTTTTAAATTTGTACAGAATTGTGAAAATACCCTTTGGCTGTACGTTTGGGTTTGGTAATTTACTAATTACTTGATTGAAATGTACATATGTAATGTTTCCATCATCAGCAATAAAGACAGTTTTGTCTGGTCCACAAGATTTCAAAAACATCACTGACAAACACTTTTCATCATCTACGCTTCCTTGAGAAATTGCAGCATATCTATATACAGTTCCTTCTGAATTATTGTGACCTCGCAAGCTTGGAACATTTATTAGAAAAAACATACCAGACTGTATATCTCCTGGGCTAGCAATAGGAAAAGTTTCTATAAACTGGCAACTTTCAGGATTGTCCTCACTGTCTGAATCTGAGTACACATCATTGTAATGGAGACGACACCCAATCTCTGTCAACACAGATACAGATGGTTCAAAATCAGATTCATCAATTTCAGCTCTAATCGTAACTTTTGACATCAAACTTGATGAGGTCTTCCCAACTAGAATGTTATTAAAATCGTACACCCTGAAGTGATGACTTGCTTGTATTTGTGGAATTGGAAAAACACTTTTCCAGTAGTTATTTAGTACTGTTTCATTCTGTAACACCTCTGTCTTGTCAACATAAAAACTTTCTATTCCAGTAACTTTCCTGTTTACGTGATCATGGGATGAAATCTCTAGCAGTTTCAATGTGAATTCTGTCTCCTTTTACTGTCATCCACACATGTCGTTTGACTGTAGATATTATATTAAAGTGTTCCCAGCAAAATAAACTAAGAGGTATTAAGGACTACAGACAAGACATGAAAAAGAAGTTTCATGTTACTACCTAGTTTTAATTTAAACACACAACTTTGGCATACACAGCCAGGAGAGTGTTACACTTTCTTTTACACATATTACTTAAAATAATCCAAGGTAAGCTACTTTACTATAATTACATTTATAATTTAAATAGCTTGTGAAAGTTTGAGGCAGTTATTGTGGGACAGTTTGGCAGATAAAATTCCAACTAACCATTTAAAACAAGAATTGGTTTCATAACACATCTACAAAATTCTTTTTGGTTAAGTTTTTGTTTTCCAGTACAATAATATGGTACCTTAACAATTTCTGTACACAAAATCAACATGTTAATAGCGCTTGTAACACCCGTTACCAATGCTACGTAACACCCGTTACCATATTTTTACTCCTTAAATTTCAATATTAATATTTTCTTTGGTAATCAAAATGCTACTGAGAGACATGACCTCACATTTGTTAGACATTAATTTTATAAGTGTTATGGTTTAGTTATTATGTAAACTTTTATATGTTTTTGGTAACGGGTGTTACACAGATGATATCAAAATAAACTTGAGCTATATTGAAGCAATTTTAATTATCTTACTATTATTGAGAATGCTGCAGTAAAGTATAAACTTTCAACAAGGTCACTGCACTAAAATCAAAGGCATCAACTGATTATCAATATTAAAAACAATATTGCCAACTTAATGAACAATTTTACTCTTGATTCCCCACACAGATAGACAAAGTTAAACTGTATAAAACAAAAGAAATAATTAATGAATCATAATAATTTTTTGGACAATGGACTGTGAGACTTTTTTCTACAGTATTACGTCAATAAACATTGTTTATAATTTTTTTAAATTTTTTGCACTTAGGCTCATTTTGGTATGGAATGGCCCATGTAGCAATAAACCCGGTATAGTCACTTTCGTAAACTTTAGGGGACATACCAAAAGTATGTACTGGTGTGACAAATGAAACATTATGATAAAGAAACTACCCTGGAATATACTTGGTAAAATAAAATAGTTGTAGTAAAAAGGAATCACAAGTTATTACACTGTTGATAAAAGAGTATCCTTTCAAAGTCAGAACTGCCTCTGTAGAATAATGTACATTATATTATTTCATAGCATAATTTTTACCTATACGTACCATTTTTTTTATATACATATTTAATCGCAAAAGGTGTGAATAGATGGTCAGTTTGGTTTTATAATAAAATTAATATATCTGCAGCTAATGGAGTGGAATGTAAGTTTTGACATATGATTTATAAACATGGATAATTTACTAACTATTTTTTACTACTTTGTGAAATTCTTTTTAAGGGGTGAAAGAATGAAAATGTGGTTTTAACATTAACAAATAATATCTTCTGATAAAATAAAACTTAATTTAATATATTGGCAATGATTAGTCAACATGCCTTTAACTAAATTCTCTAATTAAATGTTCTCTGAAACAACACACCTTTAGTTTAAAAAGGGGTAGATATAAAAAAAAAATGTATCCACTAAATAAGTACCGCCAAGATAAATTACAATTAAAAATATGCGTACTTTTATTACAAATATTTTTGATTTCATATCCACGTTAAAAAAAAAGTTTAGTTTGGTATTATTTTATCTACGGATATTTTAATATTCACTAACATAGGTATCCACGTGAAGAAAAGAGAAGATGGATGAAAAATTTTGGAATTTTGTTTAAGTACTACTAATATTATTAATATGAATAAACTCATAAGCTTAATATGAAATTTGATGTCTGTACTGTAAATTTAAAATAAATATGGACTTGACTATAAAATCTTTAAATATGTTTCTGTAATAAGAGGAAATTATTTCATTATTCTAATCATAGTTATAACCCAAATAAATTAAAGGGTAAGCTTAAATGATGGCACTATATTAATTAAAAATGAAATAGATTAGTGTTTCTTATATATATTTTTAATTGGTTACCTCATAAAATGGAAAAGGAAGTAAGCGAGATTTCATCAAGGTAATATATATCCTTGGACACACTAAAATGGGAATTATAAAGTTAGATAATTTGTACTAAAAATTAAAATAAATGTTTACGCATAACAACTTTATAAAAAAACATAAATTATTTTTTGTTTCTTTTTCTTTTGAAAAAAATATCTGGAATTAAGAACATACTTTTCTTAAAATGGTGCAGTGTCAGCAATAGCCTGAAATTGAGTTAGCAAAGCAGCGGGTTATTCGCTAGTCGAAATATACATTTTCTCAGGTTCTTAATTTAAAAATTATCATCATAATTATTTAGATTGTTATCTCTACTCATGAAAAATACACATAAAAATACAAAAAACATACTTTTAGGTTTCTTAAAAAATGTTTACTCAAATTGTTGCTTGCTGCTTGTAGCAGTAATCTAATAAAATTTATGTATTTGGAAAACAGTGTTTAACAGCACGTTGGTCAGCGGTTGTGAGAAAACAATTTTTAAAATATTTATTTAGCAATGTGTTGTATATGTTACAGTTGGTATGTGTGTTTTTAGTATTGTAAAGTTGGTGTAATTTCCATGTTGTGTATTCGTTCTCTAGTAAAAGAATGGCCTACTGGGCGTTCAGTCATATTGTGGTGTTCACGCAGTAAAGTTATGGAAACGTCCACTGTCTTAGTTCATTACAGTCTCAACACAATGGTACCAACATGTTATTTTCATTGCACAGTTTTTAATGGCAAATTTTTAGCACAAAGAATTAATTTGTGAACAGATCTCGCCCAGGTCGTGATCATGGTCTGCTGCGTGCTCGGTTATGTTTCTTGATGTTGGACCCAACATCGCGGAACCGTCAAGAAACACTCTGGTGCCATGATTCCTCATTCCTTCGATCTGGTTATTTTTTGTTGTTTTTGTTTTCCAGGGCGTGGAAAGTCGTCCCGTGGCGACTGAAGAACCCGTGTCGAGACGGGCGGTCAAATGGGCCAGGCGCGCTGTGCCTTGCGCTGGGAACGCGCACGCGGTCAAATGGCCTGGAAGAAAGACGAGAAGAGCACCCAGTTGACCTTCAGAGCTAGCAGCACCAGCGCGGTCTTCGTCGCCGTGTGCAGCCAGTACAGCCTGGAAGAAAACAAAACAAAAAAAAAAAACAGGTACCTAATGACTTTGGTTTCCAAAATTCTCTCAAGATGAAGGTACATCTAAATACATATAATTAGAGACCGGAAAAATTCGCGAATTCATTTCGCGATGGGCTAAAATGCAAATGGTTACACCTCAGTGCTGCCTCTGCTATTTGCTCACGAATCACCCGGATGACTCTGGGCCAATGAGAAACACTCAACCAAAGCTGTATCGAATCACGGGCTGCTACGTTGGGACGTCTCACAAGACAGCAGCCAATGAGTGGGTGACATTTGACCGAGTGTACGCAGAATTATGGAGTTCATGCAGGAGGTCATTGAACGTGTGAATTTTTCCGGTCCGTACATATAATTTTACTTTACAAAAACTTTTTTTTTTAATTTGCACGAAGAAAACATTTTTCATTCATTAGCTTTCTTTTATAAACTAACCATACCCACTGAAATCCATGTAAATAATCCTCTGCAGGCTTAAACTAATGGACACGAATGGATCAGTACCTCTGTAAATACTGGATTATTTGGCATACTACATGCGCATTTGTATCATAGTCAATTTTAGGTTTTCGGTCAGAATTTAGTTAAAAAATATTTGTTATGATTATGGAATCATATATTTTAAAAAAAAATTGAACACAGCATATGTACATCTGTAAAGTGTAGCTTTGTAAACGACGGTGAAAGAATTATTAAAAAGGTTGTAGTATTTTTCGAGTTCATTCGTTACAACTCACAAACTCACGAGCTCTCTTTATAATCTCAGTATGGATGAAATAAGAAAATAAAAGACTTTACTTAAACTTTTTCCCGTAAATTTCATAAAAATGCATCACGTCTAACATAAGAGTTATCTATTTCATCCGCAAGTGTGTATTTATGCCCAACTACCAGTAAATGTTATTGAAATTACTTGTTGGTTCATACATGATTGTCAATTATACTTGGCAATCTACGACAACATTGCACAATAACTTGATATTATATGCCAGGAATAGTAATTTTTTTTTTTAGAATCACAATTAATATAATATATTTTTTATCTGTACAGCCTATAGGAGATTTTTTGTCAAGTTAAATAAGAAAAACAATAAATAAAAATAGTGCATTTATAAGCACCTACAGTAAATATATTAAAAATTAATTTTAGTTTTTAATCCTACATTGCAATGCTTTACAGAAATAATTTGGTGTATGATTATCATAATATAGTCGGAAACATTTAAGAAAACACAAATTAATAAAATATTAAATCTGCTACTAACATGTAAATTTGTTTGAATTTTAAAGTCAAAAGCATTATCAATTGGAGTTCAATTATTTCGTACATACAGATAAGACAAAAAAAGTCATGTTAGGTTTTGTTTAGGTGAGTAATTAGCTAACAAGAAAAAGACACTGGTAAAGTAATAGTTAGGTAAATCACACTCTCTTCAATTTAATTTATTTTTCTTGATGGATGCACCTAGTGTTGATATTGTATGCCAGTACTCATTAGAGAGAGACCTTGAGTGTGCTAGAAGCTGTCATGGAGTAGCGACTATTGTAAGGACATGTGACGTACTTGCAGGTACTTTCTACTTCACCTGTGGGCATATGGCAAAAAACAAACCATTGCAAAAATAATGCTTGACTACGCCTCATAAAAGTTGATATAAGCGCGGATTACAATTTCCTTTAGTTAAGGAGAGTCTCAGAAGCCATGTTTATTTTTTTAAAAATTTCTCGTCATTACTGCCTTAAAGTTAAAGGCTATTTCCGTGAATTTAATACTCAACCTGTTGCATTGCTGTTATGTTCAAAAATATTTCCAAGACGTATTAACTAAAAGTGATATGTCTGCTTTAACAAGCGATGACAATTACAACCAATTGCGTGAATTTTTAAACCCACTATACAAAATTTGTTTAATATATGTTGAAAATACGTATTTCTTTTGACTGAATGACAAATGCAAGTCACGTATAGTGTTTAATTTACAGAAATAACCCTAACTATTATTGATAACAAAAATGTAAGCAAGTCTTTCAGAATCGCCATTGATGTGTGCATATCTAACCTCGGTAACGAACAAATTTATGCGTTCTGATGTTGCAAGTAAACTTATAATACGAAAATAGGACACGACACTCAACGTAGATTTTTTTTAAAAATAATTCAGAGCGTGATAAATATTAGAAAAGCATTAATTTTAAGGGAAATAATGTTTCCCCGTTTTAAAACCTAACTAAAATTCTGTTTTAAGAAGATGGTACTCTTGATTTCTCAGGGCCAGCCGAACAACAGGAGAACCGAATGCGTCGCAGCTCTGAACATGTCACATTTATTTCCCCCTAGGCCGGAACTATCATCGGCTTGCGTTTTTGAGGTTATACTCCTTCAGGCTCGTTGAGGGTGAAGTTTTAGTATGCACCGGAAATACAATGAAATAAGCGACTCTCACAAGACGGAAATTTAGCAGTTTGGAAGTTCAAGGCAGGTGCATGCAGAAACTGCCAAAGCCAAGGTCCGAAGTCTTCAAGATAGCGAACCCACGAGTGGCAACATGCACCCGTATATATTAACTGCCGCGAGTTTTGGGGATGTACTAAGCGTATTGGTGTGCCAAGGTATACTTTGACAGTGAATGTATCCTGGAATTTTTTTTAAACTTGAATAGTTATAACGAAATATAATCGCAACTTAAAAAATTACCGTTTATTTAATAGCCAGGAAAACTTTGTTGGAACAAGCACGAACAATATTTAAAATTTTGTTGATTCTCTAAATAATTATGAACGCTGCCCAAACATTTAAGTATTTCTTAGGGATGGGTCGATTCGATTCTCCGATTCCTCGATACCACCGATTATTAAAAAATTTGGGTACCCAGTATCGGGTACTAAAAAAGGGCAAGGTAGGTTAGGTATCGGTTAAGTTAAGCAAATACAGTAGTGATATATTTTCGTCTGAGCTTTTCTTACATATTTTAATATATCTTACCTGCCGTATGCGTATCAAATTCCTAATAATGCTCATTATTATTAAATATTAATTTTATACGAATAAAAATAAAAAATAAAAACAATGTTACCGGGTATGTTTAACCTCTAATTAAAACTCCACGATCGAAGAACATTATTCTTCACTCATGTATTAGACGTAAATAAATTGTAAAAAGACTAATTAATGTTATTTACAGTTAAGAAAAGTCCATTGTTTTTTGTGAAGAAAGTGACGGTTATGAAACGAGATCACATCACGTGTCGTCACCATTTTAGTTTAGAGCCATTCAAGGATGATGGCCTCCACAACACCTCTGGTGGCCAGAAAACATAAAGTCAAGTCGAAACGTATCGATTCGTTGCGTACGGGACAATTTGTATAATGAAAGCAACAATCGATTTTAAAGAATTCTCTGGCCATACCGCCAACAGAGGCTCGTGTTTATTACTTGCAAAGGAAAACGGTAATTCCCCGTCGTGTAAACTCTTAATTGTCTATGCCGTCGTGCTATTGAGGTAGTGAGGTTACTGTGAATTGTTTCGCATATGATATTTATTTGGCACAAATATTGTTTGCTAAAACTATTTTCAAGTGTTTTGCTAGTTTGTTAGTAAAACGAATGTTCGCCGACTGTCGTTTCAAATTACGTGTCGAATGGTCTGATATTGTATCAACATGTCTAAAGTTTGAGAACATTTTCGCATCAATAGCGAAAATGACAAATATGCAATTTGTAATCATTGTAGTTCGCAAATTTCACGGGGCGGTACTTCCAAATCTACAACCAATTTAATGAAGCATTTGAAATCCCGGCACACATTACTACCAGAAAAAACAGAGTGTTTGCAGAAAAACAAACTTTTGTTTACAGCACTGTCACCAACCAAGTCAAAAGGTACCACAGAAAAAAGTAGTGCTACCTTTGAACCCATTTTGAACAAAGATGATATGTTATCGGCGTTATCGCCTGTTAAAAACCCCCGTCTAAATGTTGGTCTTTTTTGTGCACAGCCTAGTACTAGCAAACAAACTTTATGTGAAGATGCTTCTTCACTGGTAGTTGAAAAAAAAACCTTCCAAAATATTGTACCTTTTTCTGCACAGCCCAGTACTAGTAGACAAAAGCATGAGACCTGCCAACCAACACTGGCACATTTCTTGTCAGAAAAATCAAAATTTAAGCCAGGGGATAAATGTGCCGAAAAATTTAATTGTTTGATAGCTCAAATGATTTGCCTTGATCAACAACCTTTCAGCATCGTAGAGAATGTAGGTTTCAGGCAGCTGGTACAGGCGCTAGAACCACGGTACACAATACCGACACGGAAAACATTTTCGAACAAACTTATCCCTGAAATGTATTCAAACCTGAAAGAAAATGTTAAAAAAGAACTTGAAGATGCAAAATATATTGGAATTACAACCGACTTGTGGACCTCAACCTCACAAGATGATTATCTTAGCATTACGGTACATTTTATTGACAACGATTTCAGTTTCAAACACTACTGTATTGAAGTGAAGCCTTTCCTGGAAGTTTCTCACACAGCATCAAATCTGTGCAGCTTTCTTGTTGAAACAATTACTCTGTGGGGCCTCCAAGATAAAGTAGTTGCCGTGGTCACAGACAACGGACGTAACGTTGTTGCTGCATTGTCAGCATCCCCTTTTGAACACATCTCCTGTTTTGCCCACACATTGCAGTTGGTTTTGAAAGATGCATTTTTGAACTCGAAGCTTGTTTCAAATTTGACTTCAGCATGCAGGAGAATTGTTGGTCACTTTAAACATTCATCCAAAAATTGCAAAATTCTTGCAAAGTGTCAAAATATGGCAGGACTTCCAAATCACAGACTCATTCAAGATGAGCCAACTAGGTGGAATTCCACCCTCCACATGCTAAAAAGACTTGTTGAACAAAAACAAGCTGTTATACTGGCTTGCAGTGAAACTAATAATTCCCAAACAGTATTAAACAGTTCTCAGTGGACTGTCATAGATCACTGTATTTCAGTGCTCGAAATTTTCAACAATGCAACTTTACAAGTGAGTTCTGCAAATTCCAATGCATCTGAGGTAAGTTATACTTACTCTACCATCTGTGAACAATTATTAAAGCATAACATTGATCAGTCAACTTATCTTTTTTTTTTTTTTTTTCAATTTTAGATTATTCCTCTGGTGCATGTTATACAACATGAGTTACAAAAACCTGCACCACAAGGATCTGGTCTACAAGGCCTAAAAATGATCTTCTGGCTTCACTGGTGCAAAGATTCAAAGATGTTGAAAGTGATAAAACCCTTGCCATGGCCACTCTTTTAGATCCCAGGTTCAAGAGTATTCCATTTAGAGATAGTAACAGTTTGCATAATGCAAAACAAAGACTTCTGCATGAAGTTGAACAGTTGAATATTCACAAGGTAGGCCTACGTAATGATATATTATATACAATATATAACTTTAAAAATCTGTCAATATTATGTTGGTTATTTACTGCCTATTTGTTTTCTTCAGGTTGGTGACTCTGAATGTGAAACATTACCAAACAAAACATGCGCTGCATACTCTGATCCCAAAGATATTTGGTCCAAATACTCTACAATATTTGAGCAGCAAGAAGAGGTAGCTGACAAAGTCGCTCAGTCTGAAAAGGAGATTGAAATGTACCTGAGTGAAAAAACACTGCCAGCACAATCTTCCATTGCAGAGTATTGGAAGAAGAATCATAAATTTCCTACCCTGTATGAACTTGCAGTGAAGTACCTTTCCATACCGCCTTCAACAGTCTTCAGTGAAAGGCTATTCAGCACAAGTGGCCACATTTGTGACACTAAAAGGAACAGGTTGGACCCTGAGCGTGTCAGGATGCTCGTTTTCCTTAACAAGAACTTGAAGAGAAAATAATTTGTATTACCACGTCTTAAAATATTTTTTTTTCTTAAGTAAGCTCTAGATTATGAGTTACTTGTGTTTATAATATATATTATGTAATTTTTAAGATATACAATGTTTTCTGTTACTTGTATGATATAAAAGTGTATCATCATATTTTGTTTCGCCACATGTTTGTTTCATAACCATAACTGTATAATAAACTTATTTGTAGTGTAGCTATACAGGTTTTGTTACCTACTCTTTTTTACACTTGCAGTGAAGTATAAATAATCAATATGTACAAGTGTCATTTTTAACAGTCTTCAGCGAAAGTCTATTCTGTAGAAGTGACGCGAAAATTATTTGGTCACTCCTTGAACAAGCAAAGATGCTTTTTTTTGAGCAAAGAACTTGAAGGAATATAATGTGCATAACTGCATAACCATTATAGTGCAATTTTATTTTATGTTTATTGTTTATGTATGGAAAGTCTCTTTAACAGTCTCGCATACAGGATTTATTTGTGGAAGATGCTGAACATTTAATCCTAAGTTTATAATTATCCTTTATGCATGTTATTATCATTATGTAATGCATTAAATTCTTAAATAGTTTTAATTATGTGACCAGAATTACCAGGAATCTAAAACTGGAATGACTCGGAATCGAGAATCGAAATATAGGAATCGGTACCGGTATCGGAATCGATAAAAATGTGTACTCAACCCATCCCTAGTATTTCTCAAACAAATGTTGCAGTCCAATATATACGTTAAAAAAAATAAACTTAAAAAAATATAGGTATTAATAATAAAAAAATTAAAAAACCCTTAACCTCATTTTGCTGATTCAACATTTAAAATTAAAGGTCCCTGCTTAGTCAGGGGTGTGTCTGTGTTAGTGAGGCGGAATGATAAGCGCGACGTTCACTGGTTCTTCTAGCACGGTGTCACCTCTAAGCACATGGCTTTGAAGTGGTGCGCAGTCTTCTCGTCATCACAGGAAAACTATGAATTTGGGCGGTGACCATAACATTATATGTCATAGAAATGAAGATTAAGGTGTAACTCAAGTCCCTTAAAGTGCTTTCAAGTATCTCTACCGGTTTTATGCTTAAAAAATACTCTGAAACACGTCTAAAAAACGGAAAAAATTTAATCCGAAAACAAAACTACTTATTGGCCCTCAGCGAATGCTTAAATACTTTTCGTGAACAGACCCCACTCAGATATCTAAGTAGTTTTGAAATCGAGTTGTTTTTCCTGAAATTCTGCACATCGTATGTGTATCCAAGTAGGCAGGGTCCTTAACAGTAAAAATTTCATCATAAAATTATTTATTCAACATGGCATTGAAAATATGACTAAAAATTTATTTTATATCTACAGTATAATGAACGCTGGGCTATCTCTACATTTGAATGTTAAATAAGGGTTGTCAAAATGACGTTACAACATTTAATGTATTTTTAAGTTGACATTTCTTTTTATGTAACATAAAGACATATATAAGACAGTTTTACTATTAAAAAAAGTTTTACTTTTTTAATAACCATGCACGGTGTACATTATGATTATCCGATATTCACGGTAAACCAAATATACCGATTAATTGCATGTCCACACATGGCAGCATCGTATTTACACATTTCATTTCCAACCGGCATCCGTTCCATTCACGTAATTACTCGTGCTAAATGCCATCAACCCAGAGCTAAAATGTTTACATGAAAAAAAAATTAAAATGGCGTGCGAGACCCCATTATAAACAGTCACACCCATAAAATACCACGAGCCCAGGTTTTTCCCTGTGTCTATGCAGGTTTTACCTGGGTCCAACTTAACATGGTTTTAATCTAGAATTAAGATAGGGGAGTTAGCCATGGCTGGCCAATCCCCCTCATAGCACATAATGCATGCGTTTTCTCCTGCATGGCTAATACCCCGCATGTGTAGAGCGTATAGGCTTCGGTCTAGTTGTACCTAGGTCCCTCCCTAACTCGGACCCCTCCTACAAGATGATACACTTAGTTTTAGTTAGATTAAGAAAAATAATTGCACTCGTACAAAGTTTTGGGTGTTACAAATGCATGGCACATACCATTAGGTGGATAAAAAGTGTTTTCTCTAATAGTCTGATTCACACATATATTGCATTGCAGAGTAAAGGCGAACACTGTAGCCGAACTGATACTACCTGGCTTTGTATACCATCGTAAATCATAAGTTTTAATACAATTTGATTACACTATCTTTAATTTCTCTAAAACATAAAAAAAAATTGAGTGGAATAATCATTGGAGTTGCAGTCATTCTGGTGGGAAAAAAATAATTAAATACTGAGCACCCATTATTACTTCACAGGAGAAACTATTCGTAACAGTCACTATTAATAACAAGGCATTCCATGTAATTATGTGCAATGCTGAAAAAAAAAACCAAACTTCTTAAAAATTAAATGGGTACAAACCAATGTTAACAAGAACAGTTAAAACCAAAAGAGAGTATTTCTATTACATCACCTTATAAATAAATAATAGATTTAATTAAATAATGCTCTTGAAGAAATACACTTGGAAGATGTATTCTCACTACAAATTTTGTTTAAGGTAAAAGGCTGTGTATAAAAAATTTGCGCCCTATGGCGTGTATCTGGCAACTGAGCAGGCCGAACAGGGAATAGAAGAAATTGTGAATTGGCAAGAGAGAGGAAGCGGCAGTTTGACTGCAATTCAAGGATGAGATGCGCTGCAGTATACATTCCGTTGTTCAAGAAATGTTCCCTGCTTTGTGAGTGTCGAGGACGAGAACTCGGAAGCCAAGGAGAGGGTCGCGCACTCACCTCCTGAGCTTGACCCTCCCCTGCGGCACGGTGCTGGGGTCCTCCTTCAGGATGTTGATGCGGCAGCCGTACATGTACTTCTCGATGAAGTCGTCCCAGTCCAGCCCGGCGATATCGAAGTCCCAGAGCGTCCGGTCTTCGGGCGACAGCCGCCTCCACAGCGCCACCACGTTGCCGTCGTCGAAGTCCCAGTTGTGCGTGCCGAAGTAGGATATGACTTTCACGAAGCGGTGGATCTTCTGGTACACCTTCAGCAACCTGCAAGGGCATCATCGCGCTGTGAGGGCAGAGGCGAGGCAACGGACGGAAAATGTTAACTAATGATTGTAACATTGTAAAGTTAATATTGTGACGTATTTTATGTCATTTTTATGACTAGAAACTATAAAATTAAGTATCAAAGGCTAGTTGTACTATTATAAAGTTAATGATATTCCATTTTCATAATATTGTAGGTGTTCTGAAATTATATAAAATGTTCTAGAAAGTTGTAGAATGTTTGAAAATATACAAGAATATTTTCCAGCTTAGAAGAGTATATAAAGTCAATGGTGAGACGTTTGCTTCAGTATATTTTTGACAGTCGATTACAGCTGATCAAAAAAAAGGTTAAAGCGATAGAAAGTAAAATAAATTTTAGTGAATATTTTCCAATGTAATAAACATAAGTAAATTTCTAAACGAAGTTAACAGTTTTTAAAAAAATTAAAATAGTGGTATATAAAATAATATTCATTTTAAGAATTTTGTAGATGTAGAACATTGCTATATGTCGATGTACCATTATGTAATACATGGAATGCAACAAGGCTAATCTTTCAACGACGAAAACAAGTTACTCCACTTGAAGGTCGAGAAGGAATCTTTAAAATCGACTTATTGGGACGAGTGTACACAGTGCATACAACTTATGATATCGTAGCTCATGTGAACATAAGTATTGGTGGAGTAATATATTTGAATTGCAACAGGGGGTACTGGAAATACATTTTTAATAAATTTGATCTTAGCTAAAATACGCGCCTAAAAAGATCTCGTTGCATGCATTAGCATCATCTGGAATTGCGGCAACATTAGTGCCAGGAGGACACTCTACTCATTCTGCTTTGAAACTACCATTAAATGTTGCAGAGCAAGAATTTCCAGTTTTTAATACAAGGGAGGACCCATAAAAAAACGGACTTAGAGATTGCTGCCATTTGTAGACGTAGTAGGGAGTTCTCCCGCTAGATGGGGTTAGTAGATACCTTCACCAAACAGATGCCCAGACGACATTAGTTTGTAGGGTAACGTTTGATTGTAGTATTGTTTTTTTCTCATACTGTTCTTGTGTTCCGCCTGCAAAGTCTTTATGACCAATTTAAAAGTACAAAGATTGTGTTCAAAAATTTTGTTTCCTGTTTTGAAAACTCCGCAACTGAAGCATACCAAATGCTTCAAAGGCTTTCAAGGAGGATGCTGTTAACTGCAAACAAATTTCCGAGTGGTTTGGGCGCTTTAAACATGGTGAGATGAGTGTTGAAGATCATGCTCGTTCTGGGCACCCTTCACATCTCGAAACGATTAAAATGTTGAAAATCAACGAGGATCGTCGTTTCACGATCGACGAAATCGCATTAAAGATAGGAGTGAGTTGGAGCTCGTGCCAGCGGATTCTGACTGAAGATTTGTGAATGAGATGTGTTGCTGCTAAATTTGTTCCTCACCTTCTCAAACAGGATAAAAAAAAAAAAAACACATTCAATTGAATTTGAGCCAGGACTTGAAAAAAGAGATTGAAAGTGATCCAAACTTTTGGACCACAATCATTACAGGTGATGAGAGTTGGTGTTACGGGTATGATCCAAAAACGAAGCAAGCGTCCAGCCAGTGGAAGACTCTCAACTTCCGCAGACCAAAAAAAGCAAGACAAGTGAGGTCGAATGTTAAGACGACGATCATTGAATTTTTGGATGTTCGTGGAATTGTGCACTGGGAATTTATTCCCGCTGGTCAGACTGTTATCCAGAACTTTTACTTGGACGTTTTAAGATGTTTGCAATAGGATGGCAGAGGAAACGCCCAGAACTTTGGCGATCAGGTGACTGGTTGCTTCATCACGACAACGCCCCCGCACACACGGCCTTACGAGTGGACCGCTATTTGGCCTCTCAGTGGTGGTCTGTCGTTACCCGCTCTCTGTATTCGCCAGACGTAGCTCCGTGCGATTTTTTTCCTGTTTTCAAGAATGAAGAAAATTCTAAAAGGGAATTGTTTTGATAATGTGGAGGCGATAAAAATTGCTTTGCAAAGGACACTGGAGGATATCAAAGTTGAAGAGTTCGAGAGGTGCTTCAAGCAGTGGGAAAAAAGACTTAACAAGTTCATCATATCTTATGGAGAGTACTTTTAAGGTGACTGAAGGAATTTTGTTAAAAAAAAAGAAATATATAAAAAAAACAATTTTATGGCAAAAATTTGTTTATTTTTTTGTCCACCCTTGTATATCAAGAGCATTTGTACGAGATAAAGTTTTAAAAGAACGTACTGTAATCATTTGGGACGAATATACATACTATGGCACATAAAAAAATAATTTTTGAGCATTACATAGAACACTACAAGATCTCAGAGGTAACTCAGAATTAATGGGAAGCGCATAAGTTGTACTTTCTGGAGATTTGCGGCAAATACTTCCATTAATTCCAAAATAAACTTCAGAAGATTAATTAATGCATGTTTGAAACAATCATATCTCTAGCCTTAAGTGAAGAAAGTACATTTAAGAACAAATATGAGAGTTCAACTTTCTAATGATGAAGTGAAATATTTTGCCAAAAAACTCTTACAAATTGGTGAAGGCACATACCCTTGTGTAACTGGCCAAAGTGAACTTACAAATTATTAAAGTATTTTCGTTAACAGCCCAGAAAAATTAATAGATTAAGTTTATCCAAACATTGTAGAAAAATTACACAAATTCAAATTGGCTTATTGAAAGAACTATTTTAGCGATAAAACATGAAATCATTGATGATATAAATTAAAAATCCAAAACATCCCTGACAAAGATTGATTTAATGTTTGATACAAACAAAAGAATTAATTTTCCACAAAAATTTTAAATTCAATTCAAGTGCCTGGAATGCCTTTACATTAAAAAAAAAAATTGAAAATAGGATCACCAATAATTTTGTTAAGGAATTTGTATACACCAAGACTATGTAATGGAACAAGAATGACATCGTAACAGTTATCAAATAATGTAATTAATGCCAAAATCATGTCAGAAAAAAATAAAGGACAAACAGTATTTATTCCATGGATTCCAATCATATCTACCGAACAGCAGTTTCAATTTAAAAGATTCCAATTTCCAGTAAGATAAGCATAAAGTTATTGTGATATTAGTTTACAAGAGTCGTGCTTTTCTCGTGGGCATTTATATGTTGCTTGTTCTAGAGTAGGAAATCGAAACAATTTATATATCTATTCACCAAACAATAAAATGAAAAATATAGTTTCTAAGCAAGTTTCGTCATAGTTTAGATATAAATTAATTAAGTATAAAATGAATTAAAAAGGATATTAAAAAGTTTGTTTTGTTTCGATAAATCTTGGTTAGATAAAGTGCACAACATATTTTTACCTGGGCAGTGTGGTATTGCAGCTAGTTTTGGTATAAGTCATAAGAGTGTACACAAAATTTAATTTCTGATAAGTCCTACAGTAATATATTAAGAAATGTACATTATTTTACTTTTACCATTACCATAAATTATTTTGGCAGACAGTTACAAATAATTTAATTTGTAAAACACACAGAACCTTTTTTTTTTTTACACTGAATGTATGCTTGCGAAAACTTTGCTGCATTTCGTTATCGAGGCCGGTAGACGACCCCTCGTGTGAAAATGTGCATAATTAGGTGAAGGTTTTTATCACAAGCGCTGTTTGTGAATGTATTCGATTGAAAGCGAGCCCACTATTGTTCGATTTACAGGCTATTGCAAGCGAGCTAACTATTGTTTGATTTATTGCCCATTGCCAGCAATAACTAGGCTTTCGAGTTTGAGCCATGTCGAAGTGGCAGTGTGTAACGACATTTCGCTCTACATTGAAGGTAATTTAAATTGATAAATAAATCATCTTCAGGTTGAGGATGAATCATGTTTAGGGTTGAGAATGAATCACATTCAGGAAAAGATCAACTATCTTAAGGATTGAGAATCAACCATCCTCAGAGTTGAGGATCAAATATAGTCAGGTCTGAAAAAGAACTATATTCAGAGATAAGAATCAACTACCTTAAGGGCTCCGTATCAAAGCAGGAAAATTATACATTGATAAATAATCCATTTTTGGTTTGAGAATCCACCATATTCAGGGATGAGAACCAACCATTTTAAGAGTTTAATAATCAAATATATTCAGAGTTCGGAATCAAACCTTAAGATCCCTGCAGTAATGCAGAGTGTAAAGTTCGTACACACAACCAATGCGATGCAACTGAACATCGAAAGCCAATGATATAGTTTATATTGTCCGATTGCTCGAAATTTTTTCACGATGCACGGTCATGCACAGAGGCTGAATGCTACAGGACAACCAAAATTACAGTAGGCTCTGGACAGCTCTGCACTAAAAAAACAAAACAAATGAGCCTCAGTCACAACACTGGGCAACATTACATGAGAGTAAAAAAAAAAACTTATCTGAAATACAGTTTTCCATAGTGGCGTTGGCCTCCATAGCGGAGACGGCAACTCATTGGGTCTCTGGTTTTGAATCCTGGCTAGGACATGGATGTAATTTGTGTTATCCTAATCATCTCCTTGGTATGCACCCAAACACAAACAGTAATTATATAACTACTCGGGGTTGCAAAATAAATACAACATTATGTGTGTGGGGGGGGGGGGGGTGTAAGGAGGAATAGTTGCTTACTGGTGACTGTCAAACTTACCAGAGTGCCACTTATCTTTTTATATTAAAAAAAGTGTTTAGAACACGAACACTCGCCTCCCACCAAATTGTCCTGGGTTTGATTCCCGGTGGGGCAACAACCGGATGTTCCACGAGTGGGAAGCATTGCTGTGGACTGTAGATTTTCTCGGGGTACTCCTGTTTACCCACCAATTGATCCTGTCACTGCTACATCTCACATCTCATTCCATGCTGGTCGGAACGACAGGTCTGTCCCTCGGATGGGGCAGCCCGTCTCATATGAACGTCAGCCCCGTTCCATCCGTGTAGAATCTACCTCGGGTGGGAAACTAAATGTTCGATTTAAATTTCTTTTCGCTGTGTTTTCCATCGACCTCGTTGCGCTCACTTGGGCTTCCTGAAGACGGCGAGGGTGGCTGCGTCCACCAGCAGCGCGGGTAGGAAGTGCAGGAAGAAGGACAGCAGCAGGTAGACGTGGTAGTGGCGGGTGAGCGTGATGGTCGGGTACCATATGGTCTTGGTGGTGGCGAGCTTCGGGCCGATTCGTTGGGCCGTGCCAGAGAACTCCTTCCACAGGATGGGCCGCCGCGTGGACGACACGTAGTTGTAGATGGGCAGCGAGCCAGCGCCCCTGCCGCCCGCCCTGCGAACCAACGGGCGGAGTTCCAGCCAGGGTTCACTTGCGACATTATCCACGCCTGATTATTGAGGGCCTCAATGATTTGCTTGCTGGTCATATCTTTTAGGGGACGGTGTAGCCATCAATGAGAATAAACATACAGTTATACCCAGCCCATTAACAGGGGAAGGGACGAAATATGTCAGCAAATCCACCTCTCCAAGGGCCTTTTAGGTAAAACTAGAGAATGCTTTCCCACTCGGTAACTCTGGGGTTGTTTAGCATATTGACATTCTTGGCAAGTCCACACATACTCCTCAACCTCCTCATCCTCTACCAATAAAATTACCATGAAATCTTCTGTACAGTCTTTCCTACTCCACTGTCGCCACCCACCAAACTGTCCTGAAAGTCCCTCAGATCTTCTGGCACATACAACCTTTTACTATCTACCTAATTCATAAAATACAAAACTCCATTTACCACCACATATCCAATGAATTCCCCCATTCCTATTTTCCCAATCATCTCCTGCACCTTTTGGTATTGAACTTGCCACCACTGCATTTTCTTGTACATCGTGGGAAATTCCTGCAATACATTACACGTTCTACAATACCCCTCTCTGGTCCTGCCAAAACAGCTTCAAACTCCTCCGAATCGAACATCCACGGCATTCTCCTTGCCCCTGATGTGCTTGCTTTAAAGTTTAACCGGTATAGGTGCATGATCCACCTGACAATTTATCCTAACTGGAGCGTCAAGAGGGGGAGGGGGTAACCAAGTAAAAGCTTGGTTGTTGGTGCCGAGGTCAAAGGAATTATGCTTGAAGAAACTAAGGAACATTCAAAGTGTTCCACAGTGAAAATGTATGCCAGTGTCTCCTTTTCATGTACCTATGCTGTAATTTCATTCATGTTTATTAAGCATCCAGCTCATGAAAATGACCAGTTGCAACCCACTCCCTGCTTCCTGCAATAAAACAGCTCGTAACGCAGGACTTGTTGCGTCCACCGGTACCACAAACATTTTGCCTAAATCTGGCAGATCCACCACAGAGGGTGGGAAATAGCATACTTAAATTCCTTAATTGCTTTTTTCTGTTATTCATCCCATCTGAAGTATCCCCTTTCTTCTTTAAATTATTCAAAGGAGCAAACAATTCGGCATTGAAGAAGTGACTGAAATAAACCCACCTACCAATAAATCTCATGATGCTTTTCAAAATTTTTTTTTTTGCTCAGAGAAGTTGACCGCGGGTACTATTCTTTCCTCGTTCATTTTATTTCGCTCTTCCTAAATGACGAATACTAAAATCATGTTCGGTTTTTCGGCCCAGCACACATTTTCTAGGTTTACTGTTAACCCCACTTCCAATCAATTATTCTAGCACTAACTTAAAATTTGTTTTTCTGCACATTACTTCAAATAAATTCATAATTTGACAGTAAAAAATGGTTTAATTTTTATAAGAGTTCATTAAATTGATTTTAAGAATCTTAAAAAATCTTTTTTAAGACTTATTTAGAGAATGATATTTTAGTACTAAAGTATATTGTTTTATTTTAGAAATTAGACAGTAATTTTTGTCTTATTTTGAATTTCAAGTGTGCAAGATTTCATCAAGATGTACCAAAAATATTTTTTAAGTGTTGGGAGGGTATGACTGACGTAGTTTTTCAAAATATTTTGTAGACAGTGTTATTCCTTACAATCTTTCTTATTTTTCTTTCAATATTAGACACGGACTGTCATTTCTGCCAATTGATCCAAATTTCATCAAGAAGTTATAATATTCAGCTTTAAGTGGTAGCAAAGGGAATAGGGTGGGTTTTGTTTCTAAATCTCATTACTAATTAACCATCATCGGGTATGGCTAAGCAGCATACACACGATGTTTAGGATAATGCAACATAGCGACGGTTAGATAGGAAGTAACTTCAACCACGTCCCAGCCAGTGGCGGTCCTAAGAGAGAAGCGAGGGAGGCAATTACGCCCTACCACTATTTTTTCCCCCAAAAACAAAACTGGAGCGAAAGCAAAAATAATTTACTCCAGACCACATCTTGACTTTGAAGTATGTTACAGTTTTTTTTGTAAAAATTGTTAAATTTTTTAGTGCTACTGCACTGTATTCAATTTTTTTTTTAACTTTTTAGGCATCAAAAATGTTTTAAAATAATCTTTTAAGTGACAATTTAACATTTCTGATTGGCTATTTAACTGGGAGGTACACAACTGCCCGGTCACGTGCCCCTCCCAAGGAACCTGATGGGTCCGCCACTGGTTGCAGCATTGCCAACCCTGCGGAAGGCGTGGTCGCTCACCCGTGCACGCTGTGCACCTCCCAGGCGGACGCGATGAGCGCGCCCACCGACATGTCGACGGGCACCATGTTGGCCACGTTGTTAGGGTCGATGTTGACGACACGCAACAGACCCACGCTGACTCCCAGCAGAACGCCCGTCGGCCCGTAGATGTTGTCGATCCAGCCCGGCTGTGGCTCGGACCGTGTGCCGATCACTGCGCGCAGAACAATAAACCACAGAGGTTACAAAAGTTAGTGTTTGCCTACCATGGAGGTAACAATCTAGGAGTGCATGTGTGCGATGGAGATAACAAGTTTGGAGTTGGTGTATGCCACTGAGGTATTGCGTCAACTAGTGGTAACACCGATAACAGGTAACGAGTTGGGAGTGTGTGAGTGCCTAGCAGCAGACGTCGCCCTGCAGACGCCAGGCGGCCCGCGAAGAGCAGCCTCCCCGCTGCAAATACTGCCCATTTGAAGTGTAACACTGGCACCGCGAGTGTCCCTTCAGGGCCACCATCAGTAGGTGGACGAAGTTCACCCCATGCCATCGGGAAACGGTCGTTAGGGGGCAGAGAGACAGCTGGGCCCCGCACTCTGACTTACTGAGCAGTCATGTCGCACCGTTCGCCTGATGGTGGGGCCAGCCCACCACCATGATGGGCCTCGCTCCTGTTTCGCGCCGAGCGCCACCACTCGTGGAACGTCACCAGCGACCCCGGCAGCAGCTGTTGTACCCGTAAAAGCACTGGTGGGCACTGCCGCCAGCCATTAATATGTCGCGGCACACCTCGTACCCGAGGCAGAGGTAACACCTTGTCCTGCGATGGTGCAGCTGGCCACTAGGGGCACCAGCACGATGGTGGAGGGCATCACTAAGGTTAGACTTAACATCAGTAATCATGTCAGTCAGACAGAAGCTCTCGTGGTGTCCAACCTGCGGGAGGAGCTCATCCTTGGGGCTCCTTGGCTCGACCAGGTGGATGCCACCATAGAGGTTTGTGCCGGTCGGCTGCACCTCAAAACGCAAAACCGTTGGACAGTTTATGGAGTTCATCGAACTCCGCCTCCTACTCCCGCTCAGTCACCTGCCTGGATGATCTTTGGCACAATGTGCCAGATGAGTACACTGGTCTCATAAACTGAGTGCTGGTGAGCCAACTGCAGGTCTTCGCTGCTTCTGATAAGTTACATCGCACGACGATCACCGAACCGAACACTCCATCCCGATGGTTGTACATCAACCGCCGTATGTGGTGTTTTAGTTTGGGCCCCGGGAGATATACAAGAACAGATAAGCGAAATGCTGTGAGATGGGGTCTTCGTGTCCAGCACCTTCCCGTATAACTGCTGAACAGCGGTGACTAGCAAAAAGGATGGCATGCTACGTTTTTGCATGAATTTCAAACCGATAAATTGCTTCACTATTCCAGCCCCGCCACTGCTAAGAAACATTACCGATGTCCTGGCCGGCCTGGGAGATGCTAAGATCTTCACGATAATTGATCTCAAATCCGATTAATGGCAGGTGCCAGAAAGTCCCGCTGACCGCCCCAAGACAGCATTAACGGCACCTAATGGCATTTTCAGTTCTGCGCCTTGCTGTTCGGGCGGATGGATGCCCCCGCTACCTTCCAGACCATGATGGTCCATGGCTTGGATGGCAATATTGTTAATTTTACCATGGCCTACCTTGATGAAGTGATCATCTGGTCACGTATGTGGGAGGACCATGCCCATCATTTGGTCCTGGTCCTCGAATTGTTGGCCAGACATGGCCTCACCTGTGCACCGAGTAAGTGTCACATTGAGGCCGAGGAAATTGAGTTCCTGGGGCACAGTCTGTGCAGCTGGAGCTCGTTGAACACAAACCGGTGCCGCGCACCTGGAAGCAGCTCCAGAAACTCATGGGGCTGCTGATCTGGCTCTGGTCGTTCGTCCCACACTTCGCGTCAGTCACCGCCCCGATGACCGACCTCCTGACACCCAAAGACCAAGTTCCAGTGGACAGCTGCAGTGGATGGGGCCTTCCACAATGTCAAATTCGTAATTGCCACACCTTGACCCGCCTGAAGCCCGACCCCCCACTCTTCGTCCAGACTGATGCCAGTCAGGATAGGATGGGCACGGTCCTTTACCAGGTGAGCGACGAGGAACAGAAACTCGTCGATACGCAAGCACCAAGTTCGGCCCAGCTGAGAGGCACTACCACGCCAATGAGCAGTAGTGCCTTGTGGTGGTCTGGGCCCTCCAGTGCTACTAGTACCACCTCGAGGGTCACCCGTTCACGCTGCATACAGACAGCAAGTGCCTGCGCTGGCTGGACTCTGAACAGGGCTGGAGGCCCAAGTTTACTCATTAAACCATGGTGCTCCAGGATTTTTCCTACTCTGTCGAGCATGTTCCAGGCAGGGAGAACCAACTGGCCGACGAGATTTCCCGACAACCGGACCTGGCCAACGAGTTTCACGACGACCAGTGGTGGGAAGAGCTTCCTCTGAGGTCCGAGTCTGTCAGAGACGATCCAGAGCCGCAGTCACATACCTCATACACATTGTGCAGTTCTCCTGGTACCCCTCCCGAGGTAAAGCCTGCCACGCTGGCTGAGTTGATATTTACTCCCTTTTGCACACGTGCTTCGCTACGGCCTTTTAGTGGAAGAACACACTCGCACTGCTTAGTACATTTACCTCGTCTTGTAGGAACACCAATACTGCACCTCGAATGAAAAAAAATAAATAAATAACTGAATGGAATTTAGAAAAGCAGCTCATGAAACATAACACACAGAAGAAAAAAAACTGTTACAATCAATATTTTCGAGAATAAATATGATATTGAAAAACCATATTGAACACCATATTGAATTCAGCAGTTTTCTAAGGGCCTTCAAATTTGCATTTATTTAACCAACAATACCGAAAGTGAATGAAGCATCAAAAATGCAGCAGCCATTGCCAGGAGACGAATAGGTCATCATTAACAATGCAACGGCCGTTGCTACGGAGATGAAGAAAACATAGGAGACGAATAAAACATAAACAATGCAACGACTGTTACCACGGAGATGAAGAACGCATAAACAATGCAACAGCTGTTGCCACGGAGACAAAGAAAGCATAAGCAATGCTATGGCCATCCCATCGCTATGGAGACGAAGAAAGCATTAGCAATGCTACAGCCATTGTCATGGAGATTATCGGGAAAACGATCAAATTTAATTGAAAAAAATTAGTGTAATTTTGAAAAAATCTCTTTGGGTGCAAACATATCTCCTTTGCCGATTCCATATAACAAATTTCACAGCTCTACTCCTCGATGTATCCACACTAAGCGAAATAAAGACAAACTTTCTCCTTTATTATTAATAATTATTGACAAGATAAGAAAAAGAGGGAAAAGGGTGAAAAGTTCTGCGGTGGTGTGCTTTGGGGTGGGGAAGGAAGACCATGCCGAAAAAACCCTGCATTCCACACAACAGTTCGTCACTCACCCACGGCGGGACGGAAGATGCCGACTGGCAGGTCGCCGGCGTACTCCTTCACTACGTTCTCGGCGATCGCTTTGGTGTACACGTAAGTGTTCGGGTACTTGCCCAGAAACCTGTCGGGAAAAGCAACAACAAAATAAGGATCAGTTCAAAATTAGGGAAAAAAAAACAAACAAATTAACAGTAACTGTAGGTTGTGTGCACAAGATTTGACCATCATTTTTTCAAACCTACTGATTAACAACACACAGTAGGGTCGTGTGCATGCGATAGATCCTGCGTATAGGAGGGAAATAACCTTTTATTTTTTCTGTTACATATGCATGGAGTGGAGAAACAGTCAATGAGAGAAGAGTAGGGTGCAATTTAGGGCGGGACTTGAGAACTGTTTATATTTACCAGGCATATTGTTGCAAGAAATTGTAGAGCTCTTACAATGCTCAGGTAATTCCTACACTACTTTATTTTAAAATATGGTTATTATTTAGAAAATAAATAAATCTAAATATAAAAAATTAAGAATAAAAGATTTGGTAGCTAGAATTGTTAACTAAAGATTTTACATAATTGTTCACAAACTGTTAGTCAGAGGTCACTGGATAATTTTATGGTAGGTAGTTAATATAGTTAATTGCTAACTCTATCTACATATGTCCGACACATCGCAAAACTTAGTTAGCTAAAATTAACAGTAAGATTTTGATTATAAACCCGTTTTGTGTGCACATTCGTGTACACGGCCTGCTGTGCACACCCTTATTATTTTAAACTAGCTAATGCCCGGCATGTGTTGCAATGCCTCAACATTTTTGGTAATATGTTTGAAGTTGGTACACCCATACAAAACATCTGGCTCCATCTATTTCTCTATACATCTCTATCTCTCTATATATCTCTAAGCATATCTGTCTCTATTTACATATTTATCTATCTCTATACCTCTTTTAATATCTCTCTATATATCTCTATCTCCTCCCTCTATATCACTCTTTTCTCTCTTTCTCTCTCCTCTGTATACCTATATCAATATATTTCTATATATGTCACTTTATAACAGTGAAAATATCAATAATCTATGTTTTTACATATCTATAATGCCGACGAACATTTCAAGTTGTGGTGAATAATGCATTACAGTATTTGCATTGGTGCGATGAACGTACGTCGTTCGTTGAAATCTCCAATGTTGTTGGCGAAACTTCAGCCGATGAAACAGCACCTTCTGTTGCCTCCACTGCAGTCGGTATTAGGATCTCCGACTCCATCAACGTCGCTGTCATCGTGGTCTGCACCATCGAATGTAGAATGTCCATCAAAGCCGACATTGTAACAGCAACTAAATCTTACGACACTTACTGAAGATAGCCTATCAGCTCTATACTATGGTGAGAGGTTGACTTAGGGTCCTGTCATTTGAAACTTGCTTATATACTTATGGTTGCTGGTGTACTATGAGTCAAAACTAATACTTTATTAAAAAATATTTTTTTTAGTTGGTTAAACTGCAGGTACCTTAAAACTCTATAAACAAAACTCAGTTCAAGTTTCACGAAATTATTTTTAAAAAATATACAAATATATATTAAGTTTCCACATTTTCGTAAGCAAAGTTTTTAACGATGCACAGACTGCCACATTGACTGTGGGTGCTGTCTCGTCAACTCCGGTTCCTACTGGTTCGTCGATTACAGTTGCAACTGGTTCGCAGGTATCGGGCTCAGACACACAGGCATCCGACTGGACATCTTCGACAAAACCTTCGGTAACGACTGTTTCGTTGAGACATGGACGTCTGCGACCATGGCTGCGACTTGGCTTTGTCTCGGTGCTTATTGAGACAGGATCACTGACTGAACTACGTCGAGACACACGTTATTTGGGCATGGGCATCTGTGTAGATGCTTCGCAAATCGCAACAGGTTGCAACACATCCAAGTTTGGTGTTGTACCTGCAGAATAGATGACTACCTCGTCGATACTGGCTGGAAGGATTGTGTGCAGTCTCATGTGATAGATGGCACAGTTTCCAGGTTCACAGCAATCTAGTAGCTGCTGAGTCGGTTCGTTGGACACAAGAACGAGCGAAAACTGTCAGTGCTGAGCGACTCCATCACAGGTTCCCGTATATGTGCGCGCATATCCAGCATCCCAGTAGCTGTACTCGACACATCTGAAGCTAGGTCTTACACTCACGCACACGTTAGCGGGATGAAATGAAAACATCTTATTGAAAGTCGGACGACAACTGAAGGCAAAAACTGTAGTACACAATTTATAAATGCAGGCTCTTACTCACACTGATAGTGCCATTTCCGCATTAGCTGCGAGTTTGTACAGGTATATACTCGTTCAAACTTGTCGTGTGGCTGCACGCCATACATTGCACTATGCTTTTGAAGGGAGGAACAGTCATAGTCGGTCTGCCGGTTGTGTTTCACACAATTTGCTCAGACATTTCTTCTGCATAGGTTAGACGACATAAATAATGCCACGCGGATTCTGCAGTAGCAAATCATCTAGATTGTTTTTCACTTGGTGGTACAGAAATTTACCTTCGTCCCACTCCAGGCCATGGTAGTATTTGCATAGCCTTTCGTTTGAATGTTAACATTTTTCGTCCAATAATTTCCAGGGATACGGAGGCAGGAAAGTGCAGGTCATAGTCCTGCCATCGTCCTGGAAAGGTAACGCCAATCTCCTTGAGCACGAATCCATTCTGGCTCTGGAAACCTTGTAGTTTGCAGTACATTTGACGCTAGCAAAGTTTGGTCACAACTAAATTAATATCGCAAACGAAACAGTATTCAGGACAGATTTTCAGAACCTTGTCTCGGCAATTTTACGATCCAAGCCGATCGTGAAGTAACAGAAAAAAAGCATAGGTGTTTGGTGGAGCGATATCTCGATCCTACAGTCGATGATGTTTCAGTTTATTCGATCATCCTGTTTGGAAACATCAGACACCATTAACGGAGTCTTGTTCTTGAAATCAACATCGATGACTGTCCACGACCACAATATGCTTGCTGAAACTTGGCATACATTAGATATGCGAGAAGAAATCTTCCGTTTTCAAAGTCCATGTTCATATCAACGTACAGGTGGCTTTCGCTGTTTAAAAATATATTTTACATTACTTATTAGTTATCGAATACGGAGCGGCTCACTCCTCCATTGAGCTGTCTTCCGGTCTGAATCCCGACGATGATGTAGCTTGGCTTTTCCGTATCGAAGGTAGACTTTACTGTCCAATTGATACGCTTTGAGGCAAGCCAGGATAAGTTTCCATGCTCAGGATCGGTAATGATAAGTCAAATTTGTTTGCCATTTTCTACATTCTTCAGCATCTTGATAGTTCAACCGTGCTCATTTGGATGCGAGGCAGCAACCATTCGATAGACTGTAGTGTTAGAGAGACATCCTATGGGTTTTCTGCAGCGGCGAAAATTTATTGCATTAATGTGCGACGAGTTCCGCGAGCAGTGCGGCACAGTGAGGAGAGCGGACTTTGGAACTTGACAGACACAGAATGACTTGGGGATAAACATTTTTAAGTGCGAGTAATTGGTGATTAGGCATTTTTAAGTATGATTATTTGTTAGTGATGCAAATATTAGAAATCAATAAAACTGTTGAAAAACGTAATTGGGCTATCCCTATACGAACCCAGTTCTACCCACAACTTTATTGAACTTTATTAAAACTGCGTGTCAAATCTACCATTTACCATTTAAATCCTGAGATGGGAAATTGACTGCCCGCAGTTCTGATGCGTGACCTGTCAAGTGTTATCTACATGACTGATTTATTTTCATAACTGCACAGTCTTTAAATACTGAAATTTTTTTGCTAGTTACAATTTCCTTTCCTTTGTTTTCTGTCCTTTGGTTAAAAAGCGGAGGCACAAGTGACCACAGTGTATTCTGTGCCGTTAATTAGTAAATTCGACACGATATATTTTAAATTTTTATTATGATTTTAAATTTTTGTGTGGAAATTTTATTTGCTCTACTATAGTGTAATTTTAATTTGTTAGTCTGGTATACTCCTCTGAGTTAAACTTTGTCTCAGTGCTCTGAAGCCCCTTTCCCATCGGCGTATCGGATATTTTGCTGGCCTAATCCCTGACTGGCAGACAGCGTACCTTTTCCCCCGCCTTCAGTCACGCCTCAAGCCTGTAATATCATTTCTCTTCGTGACCCTAACTGCATAGAGCAGCTTCTGGGCTGCAAGCCGCTACTTCTCAGAGAGCTGCTGAGAGAAGTAAGTCTGGTCACGAATACGTATTAGGTTCTCTCCTCGAAAAGCACGTCATGGACGCTTGTTCTCAGCGTCGATGCACTTTCCCCCCCCCCCTCTCTTTCAGTTCTAAGAATTCGCCTAAGGCCAATGACAGGTCAGAAACCCCAGCAGACAGCGACCGTCTCCCAGGATGCCTTGCATAAAAAAAATGTGTGTGCCAGGATGGACCACCCCACGACACCTAGCGGCAAACTCGCTAACCACCCAGCCAACTTGCCCTGTAGGCCGCCAGAGTGTAGCACTAGACTGCGCCCTTTAACCCTTGGTTTAAGCAGACGGCTTGGGGGAGTCGATTCTTTTTTTATTTCAGACAGCCCTCAACAGGTAGCGCTAAAGTCGACGCAATGCTACCAGCTTCGAGACTTCAATCAGAGTTTTTTTTATGGCCCTCACTCGGGGAACTTCGGGACCTTTCGGTCCGGACACTCAGTCCTCCCCTCCACTTTTGATTCAAGTTTTACTTTTAATTACGAGACACGTTTCTCCGCGGGACACTTCGCGCCGCGACTGCAGACGGACCGTTTGATTATCGGCGAGTCGACGAGACTTTGCAAAACTTCCATCCGGCTGCAACCGACTATGTAGTCGCCTAATTGAGGGATGCTATCCCTATAATCTTTTTCAAGTAGTTTAGTCCGTCTACAATGTAATAGTTATTTTTTTTTAGCTTTTAATTTTTTTTTGAAATGAAGAAATCATCCGCGTCCTGCCGCGCAATTCGCGAGCTCCAGACCCTGGCTGACTCCACGACTACAGAGTGCTGGGCAACTCCCCTGTTTTGGTGAGTGATAATTCGCGACCCCCCTTTTTTTTTTTCCTTAAATTTTTTTTGGGCATTTTCTGCCCCATACAAGTTCTAATCAGTTTTGATTTGGACTGTTGCAGACAGGGTCGATGACGGGGAGAGACTGATTGCTCTCATCTCGTGGCCACCCCCCCCCCCCCTCCTGTTCCGTGGGTCACATTAGAAGAAACTTTTCGACTACCCGACGTGATCGTTTGAAGACCCCGTGTGGTAATGTAAATTCAACATTTCCCCTTCACCTAGCTACGAACTATCTTAAGCGGATGACCAACCCACCAGCGACCAGTGTTTTTCTCAAGGACATGTAGAACGAATAGAATTAATTATCAATGTAATCATCGGATCCATCCAATTTTGGGTGTGAAACTTATAATGCAAATGTTTATATTTCAAACTAAGAATGTAAATTGTTTTAAATAATCGCGGGCTAGCCCATTTTCGTTTCTCTTTTTGTTAATCTTTGAAACTTGTTAAAACCTTTTGTGTGTAAAATAATGGAAACAAAATACTTCATCAGGGCAAATAAAACAGGGAAACTATAGATCAAGTTAATAGTGTAGTTTTTATTTATTGATTTTAACGATCCACCAACTTCCTCCTTGTCTGTTTCTGGAAGTTCCTAAATTTTGTTTGTTCCTCACCTCGTGTCGCCTCTGGTAAATCAACTTATTTTAACTTTTTTTATCCAGCAAGTTTCCAAGGCTCCTTTTAAAATAATTCAATTTTGAGGCACGAGTGGTGTTACAACTTGGTAGCAGAGCGTGGTTTCCTTGGTCTATAGGCATACCTGAATAATATAAGCATATCTAAAATAAAAATAAAAGTAAAAAAAAAATTTTAAATTAATTTTTGATAATAGCAATTTTGTAATAATATTGTAAACTGATCGCTGGTGCACCCTGTAGTTATATTGAGTAAAAAAAAAAAAATTTATAATTTATCTTGAGTTAAATTTCCGTTTGGACTTAGGCTAGCGCGTAGCGCGCGAGACGTCTTTCAGCAAGCCACAGCTGTTTTCCCTGCCACGGTGCAGCCGCAGACACACACAAGGCCACAGACACCCCTCCCCCGTCTCTACGTGCCGGTTATCTCTCACGGCTCACGTCCGTGGCTTCAGGTTCAGTTCAGCGCCCCGTGCGCCCGGTACGACCTTCATAGGGGTGTCCAACCGTAATCTCACCTGGACCCTTACTTTCCCAGTAGCGCGAGACGAATGCCCGCGACGTATATTTTTTTTGTTTTTGTCCAATTAATCCTGGACCATAGCAAATTTTTACGTGAGCAACTGTTCCGCTCACATCCTTGTCCCGACAGCCACATGGGAGCTGTCATGTTTGTTTCCCCCCCCCACCCCTCCTTCTTCGAGCGGCCTCTGCCGCCCGCTTATCTTCGAGGGGTGACCACAGCTGACGTCTTTGTCGTGACGCCGGGCTCTGTTTATCTCCGCCCGCCGTAGTTACTTTATGACTGAGAGTCAAATAAGTTTATAGTTTTCCACTGTTGTCCCGCAGTAGTCAGCTAAATGTGTTTAAATTTTATTATTAAATTTACATATGAACAAATAACTATAAGTTAAGAGTATTAGTAATGGCGTTAGTAGCCTAAAAAAGTAAACACGCACATGATATTTAAATATAGATTTTAATTTACATATCAAGGGCTCCCCCCCATCATAATAATGATTTCAAACTATACTGAAAGACATTTGCCTTATAAGAATTTCACGTCTTACATTATTAAAGTAATAATACTTGAAAACATAATATAGTGATAAAATAATGATAATATAATCAAGCATATTAAAATACGTATTTCCCGAAATTAAGTACCTACGAGGTGACTAGCCTCATTGTAATGTTTATAGTAATCACCGAGAGTGGTGAAATCCTTTCAACCTCTAACGAGGGGTCCACTAAATTAATTTGGGTACGTTTAAGCATCCCGTCTCTAGGCTAGCACACTCTATATAATTTAAGATACTTTAATTTTTAATTTTTCCATATGTAAGTTCAGTCTTGAACAAGCTGCTTGCCGTAAATTGTTTTATTTTTTTTTAACTTAGTAATACTTCTCTGACAGTTTTTTTTAATCTTCATGAATTTTGTTCGACGATTTTATCTATTTAATTTTTGATTAAGTTCAATTTTTTTTAATAATCATAATTCGTAAATTAAGCAAGAATAATGTTTGTAGTTTGTTTTAAATTGATTTAGCGTTAAAACCTTTATGTGATTATTTCTTTATTTTCCTTGTACGTACATGTGATGTACAGCGACGTACATAGATTCTGAGCACAGAAGCTGTCACATCTAGCCATTTTTTTTGTTTCTTTTGCATTCTACCCCAAAATTGTATTTGTTTTACATCGTTATCGATGAGATTGTTTATTTAAGTAAGAGCTACGTGACTTCCAGACGGCAAACAGGTTTCTTTTATGTGTTTTTTTTTTAAATAGGAGCTAGGTCAAGCTAGCCAACGAGCAGCGCAAAAGAAGGGTCCTACGAGCCAACGAGCCGAGACTCGGTCCTCTAGGTGAAAAATCCTATGACCATAGAGTGTTACTGGGTTAGATCCCCAGCACTCACCTTTGGACGGCCTATGTTCAAACCCCCTCTCAGGCAGTGTGAAACCTATCAGCAGTCATGGAAGATCTAACCGCTCCATGATAATTTATAACCCTTTTGATTGATAATTGTTGGTTTATTGCATTTTACCTTTCTTTAAATAATTTAAATTTGAGTGCGAAGAGTCGTTAATTTATCGTTTTGTTTGCAGAAAACTTTCAAATAATAAATATTAGTTAGTTATATTGAACATCAGAGTTGTATGCGCTAAAATTTCTAAATTCGTCGAATATTTAATTTTTTTAAATTCATTCACTCATACGGATTGTTGATCTTTTAGGGTTCCAACCCCAATAATTTATAAACCCGCCAAGGGAATCTTACCCTTAGGCCCTGTGTCACTCTGGGACTGAGGATCTGTTTTACCTTCGGGGAAGCAGCAAATTTGACCGTCTTCTCCATGGCCTGATTGTGCAGGGCAAAGTCCCAATGCCTTCGGCTTTTTATGGAAAGACAATTGTACAGGGGTTCTATTCCCAAATATATTTTGTAAGTTACGGGTTACCATACCCATTTACAGGGGTTACAATCCCCATCAGTCACTGAGTGCTCCAGGACGCATTTCCCTTGTTTCGGCCTCAGTGCTTTTCGGCCCGCCTCACAGTGCCCATCTTTAGAGTTTTGTCACGTGACACCATTCCCAACATCTGAGATCAACTTTCCTCATTACTTCAGTCATCGTTAAGTGTTAATTAATTAATTATAATATACCTTCGATTTGATCAAGATATTTTTTTATATGTAAGTAGTTTACTACAGTAGATCCTGGTACAGGGTAAGTTTCTCGAACCCAGGTTTTTGGTGGCTCAAGTGGTCCACCCTGACTCCGTCTTTCAGGGGGGAAGTATGTGCCGTTAATTAGTAAATTCGACACGATATATTTTAAATTTTTATTATGATTTTAAATTTTTGTGTGGAAATTTTATTTGCTCTACTATAGTGTAATTTTAATTTGTTAGTCTGGTGTACTCCTCTGAGTTAAACTTTGTCTCAGTGCTCTGAAGCCCCTTTCCCATCGGCGTATCGGATATTTTGCTGGCCTAATCCCTGACTGGCAGACAGCGTACCTTTTCCCCCGCCTTCAGTCACGCCTCAAGCCTGTAATATCATTTCTCTTCGTGACCCTAACTGCATAGAGCAGCTTCTGGGCTGCAAGCCGCTACTTCTCAGAGAGCTGCTGAGAGAAGTAAGTCTGGTCACGAATACGTATTAGGTTCTCTCCTCGAAAAGCACGTCATGGACGCTTGTTCTCAGCGTCGATGCACTTTCCCCCCCCCCTCTCTTTCAGTTCTAAGAATTCGCCTAAGGCCAATGACAGGTCAGAAACCCCAGCAGACAGCGACCGTCTCCCAGGATGCCTTGAATAAAAAAAATGTGTGTGCCAGGATGGACCACCCCGCGACACCTAGCGGCAAACTCGCTAACCACCCAGCCAACTTGCCCTGTAGGCCGCCAGAGTGTAGCACTAGACTGCGCCCTTTAACCCTTGGTTTAAGCAGACGGCTTGGGGGAGTCGATTCTTTTTTTATTTCAGACAGCCCTCAACAGGTAGCGCTAAAGTCGACGCAATGCTACCAGCTTCGAGACTTCAATCAGAGTTTTTTTTATGGCCCTCACTCGGGGAACTTCGGGACCTTTCGGTCCGGACTCCCAGTCCTCCCCTCCACTTTTGATTCAAGTTTTACTTTTAATTACGAGACGCGTTTCTCCGCGGGACACTTCGCGCCGCGACTGCAGACGGACCGTTTGATTATCGGCGAGTCGACGAGACTTTGCAAAACTTCCATCCGGCCGCAACCGACTATGTAGTCGCCTAATTGAGGGATGCTATCCCTATAATCTTTTTCAAGTAGTTTAGTCCGTCTGCAATGTAATAGTTATTTTTTTTTAGCTTTTAATTTTTTTGAAATGAAGAAATCATCCGCGTCCTGCCGCGCAATTCGCGAGCTCCAGACCCTGGCTGACTCCACGACTACAGAGTGCTAGGCAACTCCCCTGTTTTGGTGAGTGATAATTCGCGACCCCCCCTTTTTTTTTCCTTAATTTTTTTTTGGCCATTTTCTGCCCCATAGACTGCCTGTATACAAGTTCTAATCAGTTTTGATTTGGACTGTTGCAGACAGGGTCGATGACGGGGAGAGACTGATTGCTCTCATCTCGTGGCCACCCCCCCCCCTCCTGTTCCGTGGGTCACATTAGAAGAAACTTTTCGACTACCCGACGTGATCATTTGAAGACCCCGGGTGGTAATGTAAATTCAACATTTCCCCTTCACCTAGCTACGAACTATCTTAAGCGGATGACCAACCCACCAGCGACCAGTGTTTTTCTCAAGGACATGTAGAACGAATAGAATTAATTATCAATGTAATCATCGGATCCATCCAATTTTGGGTGTGAAACTTATAATGCAAATGTTTATATTTCAAACTAAGAATGTAAATTGTTTTAAATAATCGCGGGCTAGCCCATTTTCGTTTCTCTTTTTGTTAATCTTTGAAACTTGTTAAAACCTTTTGTGTGTAAAATAATGGAAACAAAATACTTCATCAGGGCAAATAAAACAGGAAACTATAGATCAAGTTAATCGTGTAGTTTTTATTTATTGATTTTAACGATCCACCAACTTCCTCCTTGTCTGTTTCTGGAAGTTCCTAAATTTTGTTTGTTCCCCACCTCGTGTCGCCTCTGGTAAATCAACTTATTTTAACTTTTTTTATCCAGCAAGTTTCCAAGGCTCCTTTTAAAATAATTCAATTTTGAGGCACGAGGGGTGTTACAATTCGGTTAGGCGACTCTTCGGTTTAGTAATTGTGACACAGCGTTGTCCCACGCAAGTACTGTCGTAGTTCTGGTGGAGGTGTCCAATTACCTAAACTGTTGTAGTAATCTGCCCTTTTTTTTCCAGACTTTATGTATGGTACCCAGTGCATACCATGACTTGTCTAATGGCACACTCACGAGTCTTTGGTTCGCTAGGTAAATTATCACGCCATAGAAGGATGAAGTGGGTGGAGTGCCTGGGGGGGGGGAGGGGGTAGCGACGACTCTTATAATCCGGCCAGGCACGCGTGGCATGTCTTATGTCAGCGGGCGGCACGTGACACCAGTGGCCGTGCAGGGCCGCCAGCCAGCTCCAAACCTGGCGCGTGTCGCGGTCCTGTCTGTGTTCGTAACAATATAGCTATTCTCATGTAAGTCCATTAGATCAAAAAGGTTTTTGTGAAATTAGACCAATTGTATTTTGTCTTCAAATCCAGTTTATATATAATGTTATCCACAGTTCAATTTTTGAATTTTTTTTTTAACATTTGAACTAATATTTACTAACGTTTTAAGTGAATCCTAACATTAAAAACAAAGATATCAAATGTAAAATTTATTATTTTAAATGGTGTAGTTTCATTTGTTGAAACCTAAGTATATATTACATTATCATTGTTTTTATACAGCTAGGAAATGAAAAAATAAAATAAAATGAAATTTCTTCTAAACAAGGTTTAGAAGAAATATTTTCGTTGCTCTGGAACTATACCCAACTGATCCATAGATGAACCAAATTCATCAAACTGGAGTTTACGAAAAAATTATTCTGCCGTGTACACAACCAACAGCCAAATGGTGATAAACACAAGATATGTCGTACAAAACACTGATAGACATGATAATTCTGACGAGTAATTCAGTTTATCTATTTTCGTTATAAATAAATGCGAGGAACATTAGAGTAATTAGTTGAAGAAGGAACTGTGGCAAAAACACGACTTTCCTTGGATTTTCTTTAATTGCTACCATGCACAATGAAATAATGAAGTTCCAGAATTTTCGGGTTTGCCATGTTTACGCCAATACCAAGAACGATGAATAACTGAAATTCTGGTTTTTTGGAAAATAATGTATGTAGAGCCGATTACAGCCAAGCTGTAACTGGTGCATGCATCCATTGGCTGATAGTCTGTCTTGTAATGATTTTGCTGGACACTATAAAATCACAGAAGAGGTTGAATTAAAAAAAATTGCCCCTCTTTCATTTTCTTTTTTATTTTGATGTGGGTATGCCCTTAGCTGAGCGTTTATCAGCAATGACCATGGTAAACTCACAATTCTGTTCAACCTTGGACTATGGCTGTGACAGGCAGGAATGCGACAGCTCAGAAGGAGAAAGGCAGGGAGTGGCCAGGTTGGCATGATTACATCGTAACTGTGTGAAGCTTAATTTTTTTACAGCCTATTGTCTGTGCTATAGTGGTTAAAATGCCCAAAATTGTGGGTGAAATTTAGTAACTGCATTGTAGAAACTGTTTTTTTTTTTAAAATGTGTGTTTAATGTCTGTCAACCATCCTCAGACATGCTCAAGCACTATTTCCAAAATTTTTAGGGCGTGAAAACATGTGGAGACAGAAAAAATTCGTGGATTAATTTCGAGATAAGCTAAAATTCAAATACAAATATGTACTCAAGTGCTTTTGCTATTTTCACACTGTTTATCTGGACGACTCTGGGCAAACGAGAAACCCTCAACCAAAGAAGTATCGAATCGCAGGCAAACCGGTTGTAATGACTCACAAGTCAGCAGCCAATAATATGCAATTATTTTCCCGAGTATACAGAGGACTGTGAAATCTAACATGAATGTCATCGAAACCCCAAATTTTTCCAGTTCCTAAAAATACGGTGTTGGCGAAGTGTAGAAGTGACTTGACAGCATGGCATCTCCTTACAATCAGCTCCGTGGATAGATGATACTCACTTGGTCATTGAGAGGTAAAGTAACTTGAGCTAAATGTCACAGCATCCCATCTCCAAACAATCAACTACATGGATCGATGACACACATTTTGGCATGGTGAGGTGAAGAAGTGGCTTGGGCTGCATTTCACAGCATGCCATCTCCTTACAATCAACTCTGTGAATGGATAACACTCACTTTGGCTAGACACGGTGAAGAAGTAGTTTGAGATACACATAACAACATTCCGTCTCCTTAACCCTACAGTGCATGACATTTTAAATTCAATTGAAAAAATTTTCTAAAGTAAATTTATGTTTATTTATCATCAGAAAAATATTTTAAAAAATATTGGTTACAAACTTTAGTTTTTTTTAATAAAAAAATGGTTTGTATCATACATGATACAGTATGCATAAACACTAGTAGTGACACATTAAGCCAAAAATCTTATGGTACAATGCATACAGATACTTACAGCCTACATAGAGCAATAAGATATTGGCAATAAATTGAGAAACCTCTTTCACACATTGGCTCAACTCATTGTACAGTCAAATGATCGTTGTCACTGAGAGATAACAATGCGAAAAAAATAAATAATCCTGGACTGTGAATGCAGGAACAATAGGGCTATGTACCAGTCAGATGTATTTTAATAGAAAATCATACTATTTTACATACTTCAAGTACAGCATACAACAAATACATATTACAAACACACATAAACGTGTAGTTGTAGGTCTGTTTCCAACAATACCACTGATTTTTCTAAAGTCAAATGATTGTTGTCACTGACATATGAAAAATTTAAAATCCCATCACACTGTGAATATGACTGCAATGTTTGAACGATATGTACTTTGATCAAACAAATTACAATAAAACATCACACTAATTAGGCTACAATGCTATACACAAGACTCATATTACAAATAACTAGTACAGAATAGTCAAACAATCTGTTTGCAACAATACAACAGACTTGTAAAATGTCATGTGAGTGTTGTTACTACGCAAAATATAAATCAAATAGCACTGCAATTTATGAATATGATTGCAATACCAGGCAAATAATGTGGAAACAAATAATCCTTATAAACATTAGTTTGTATGAAAATTATGAAAGCAATTTCTTTCTTTGCAGAAGCAAACATGAACTTTACATTTCGTGCAAATTACAAAAGTTAGAGAGTGGCAAGTAGGTAATTTGCATCGCTGTCTTGTGGGAGTCCACTCTGGTAAATGTCCATATTGGTCATGCCGAATATTTGTAGGTGGGATCACAGTAGTTGGACCTTTCTTTTTCTTCATTTCATAGCATTGTGCAATGCTGGGCCTTCCTCTCCTCTGTGGCATGGTGACTTTTCCAATTTTACATAATGTGACTGCTGTTTGGATGCGAAATTCTGCCAGTTTCATGTACCCTGTGTCTTCTCCTCTGCTTGCCAATACTCTGCGATAAAGTAGCCATGCATTGATCAAACACAAGTCAATCAAATGGTAAAACAACCGAAAATACCACTTTTTTGACCTCATGATGATTTTGTATCGGCCCAAGATTCCGTCGAGTAGATCCACCCCTCCCATATGTTTGTTATACTGAACAATGATGTCAGGGCAACTTACTTTCACATTTGTTTTCAATTTTCGGTCATACCTTTCAACAGTATGTACAGGCTGGGATCCTGCAAATGTGGACAAAAGAACTACAGTTTTGTTATCTTTCCAGCCTACATTTGACACATCTACACCATCAATGTTCCCAACGTACTCCTCAGTTGTTCCTCTGGGAACTTTCTTCATATGGTCATCTGATGACAACTTGCAATTTGGCACCCTGTTTCTTCGGATGGTACCGAGACTCTGTATCCCTTCTTTGGCTAAGTGTGTGACAAGTGGCAAGGAGGTGAAATAATTGTCACAATAAACTTTGTGGTTGACATGACGTGGGACCTCCCTACACAAGCGGACAACCACATTACTACTAGCTCCAAGGTCAGGCTCTTCCGGCAATCTTTTGGCAGCATCATTTTCGTTCCCCGTATACACTTCAAATTTATATCCATAACCAGACATACCACATAGGAAAAACAACTTGTACCCCCACTTGTGGGGTTTGGCAGGCATATATTGCTTCAAGTGATGTCGTGCCTTAGTAGCACATATTTGCTCATCTACTGACAAGCATTCCTCAAATGGAACTGACAGAAATCGTTCCCCAAGGTGATCAACAATTGTTCTTATTTTGTGTAAACTGTCATAACCCTCTGATTGGCGATCAGTGATTTGAGCTGCATTGCTGTTGAAGTGTAGATTAGATCGAATTTTTTCAAATTCATTCAGTGTCATTGTGTCCTTTATAATCTGAACTCCCACTGTGTCATTCCAATACATCCTAATGTTAGGTAATGTGATGACAGAAGTTAGGATAACAATGCCTAACCACCGAGAAACTTCATCCTTTGAAACGTTTATTGGGCGGTTGACATCTTTTGTAGCACTATACAAATTTGTTTCTGAAACTATCTTTCCAATAAGCTCATCAGTGAAAAAGTACTTGAAAAATTAGTATGGCGTCTCAAGATCAGTAACATTGGATGGAAGGGAGCTGGTCCCAGTAAACTCTTTTTGCTGTAAAGATAAAGACAATTCTTTTTGTCTCCACACAATTCTTTTGTAATCACTGATGTTGTCTGGACTCGAACCGGGTAACACCGAGTTATTTGAATCACTTTCACACGATTTCCTCTTTTTTCCTTTACTTTTTGCCTCGTTAGAAGAATGCCTTGCATTTTTTACAGTCGACACACTTGATGCTGGCTGATTTGGTCAACTTTCTGGGTTACAGTCGCTAAACATACTAGGAAGTCCTGCATTAGATGTAACCGGCAAATTGAGGTCCAAAACTTCATCATCAAGTACTGCAAGAGTATCTTGAAAATCAGTACTCACCATTGCTGTAAGAGAATCTGTTGTGCCCACTGCCAGAGTTGTTGGAACAGAAGCTGGTCTTTCTGTTAAATGATGGATAGAACAAGACGAAGTCGAAGGCAAATTCACTTTACACAAATTACGATTTTCTAATTCTGAAACACTTGCATTATTACCGTGGTCTTTTTTTAAAGTTTCTACAACTCTTCCACCTATATTCACTTCATCAATGTCACTGCTGTCTTCAAAATCGTCCTCACTGTCCGAAGGAAACTGTGTAATAAGCTGCTGAAACTCTTCATTTGATATCTTCCTTTTACTACCTTTGTCAACATAATATATCGACATATTTGCTTATTTTTCATAAAATTAATCTGACAGTTAATATTATTTGTAAACTATAAAATAATTACTAAAACAATTCATAATTTTTTCCACTCAAACAGCTCCAACAGTATTCTAACAAGTCAAAACAATAACAGCAATCACCTATATTAGCTGCAGTAGTGCCATCTAAAATAACTGCATGTTGTATCACCTGAGATACAAACACATTTTCGTGTTTATGTAAAATATGTAGTTGTTGTCGGTGTAAATGTAAGTAACAGTAAAAAACTTAAATATAATACGATGATGAAATAATTTTTTTATAGCATAAATTTATTATTAACTATTTCAAACACATCAGGCGAAATTGCGATTTCATACTTTAATCCAAAATCGGGAGTCTCTACTGTTCCGTTTCGATGTAGAATACATGCTGCCATCTAGCGTGGAAACACGCAACTGCGTGAATGAACAGTATGTATCTCCGATGATACAGTATGCAGTGCGACTTACAAACGCCAAAATAAATATGAACGAAGCTTTTTATTTCATGTATCACTCATGATACATTATGCACTGTAGGGTTAAGATCAACTATGTGGAATGATTGACACTCACTGGGACATGGCGAGGTGAAGAAGTGGCTTTAGCTCTTATATCATAACATGCCGTAGCCTGACAATGAACTCCGTGGATGGATGACACTGACTTTGGCATGTTGGGTGAAGAAGTGGCTTGAGATACATGCCACAGCATGTTGTCTCTTTACAATCAACAATGAAGATGAATGACACTCACTGGGACGTGGCGAGGTGAAGTGGTTTGAGCTACACATCACAGCTTGCCGTCTCCTGACAATCGACTCCCCGTGGATGGATGCCACTCGCTGGGACGTGGCGAAGTAATGAAGTGGCCTGAGCTACACATCAGAGCTTGTCGTCTCCTGACAATCGACTCCCCGTGGATGGATGACACTCGCTGGGACGTGGCGCGGTAATGAAAAGGCCTGAGCTACACATCACAGCTTGCGGTCTCCTGACAATCGACTCCGTGGATGGATGACACTCGCTGGGACGTGGCGAGGTAATGAAGTGGCCTGAGCTACACATCACAGCTTGCCGTCTCCTGACAATCGACTCCGTGGCTGGTCGACGCTCACCTGGGTGCAACGAGGTCCAGCTCCTTGCGGTCAACAGCCTGAAACTCGGCCAGCAGCTCCTTCACGTCCAGAGGCAGTGGGTACAACTCCTCCTCGATCCTCTGGCGCGTACAGTTGCAGTAGGCCGTCGAAATGTGCACGAAGGCCTGTAACACGCGCCACCGCCATAATACATTATGTCCATAAAATAATGTCCAAGGTTTAAATTTAAATTGTTACGAGCGTGGGAGGCAAGGCCGCGATGCTCGCTAGGTACATGAGCGGCCTGGCGGCCCTGTTCGGCCAACGACGACATGCGCGCATACCTTCCGGGATTAGAGCGGCCCCGCCTCGCAACCCCCATGCTCCCGCGCCCTCCTTCCTCGGTGCTGTAATCTATAACTTAGCGGTCTGGGCATTCCGTGGGCTTACTGAGGCCGCCGCATGGAGTGGCGTAAATAACGCGCCTTTGTTCTGGATGCGTCGGTTCGGCTCGGGATGACGCGACACGTCACGAACACTCCAGTAAGTTCCAGAAAGAGGGCTAAATGGTATAAAAGCGGCGACGCCGATCTCCGAGGGAGTTTCGAGTGAAGGTCCAAGAGGCGAGTTGAGTGAAGTGTGAGTTCGATGATCAGCACAGACGCGAAGCGACGGGATCGTGTGTGTGTGACCGAGTGGCGCGTGACTGTGAGTATGGACAGGTTCGGGGTAGGGAGCCTAGCTTCAGTGAAGAGTGTGATCTGTGGACTGAACAGATACATAGTGATTTGTGAACAGACATTAAGTAGGGATGATGATTTAATTAGTAACATTAATATTAGATGCAAATAAAACTGTATAAAAATAATTGGGCTATCCTTGAACCCGTTTTCCCCACTCTTAACAGTATCAACTGTAGCGTGTTGAGTTTTGGATTAAGGTTACAATTTAAGAGTAACTCATCAGTTTTAGACCAGAACATGCTCGAATACTGCTTTGTTGTTTTCACGCTTGTGGCGCCACTTACGCAAAAGGCGACTCTTGAGTGCAAAGTGTTTTGTGTTCTGCAATTTGCTGAGAGTGAATCTTTAATTGCGGTTCTACGGGCGTTTCGTTTAAAGTTTAAATGTCAAAGTCCCTGACCGTTGGATTGGTCTAGTGGTCACGACGACAGAGCTCTTTTTCGTTGGCCTCCACGTTCACCTGATATAATGCCAGGGTTTTTTTCCTTCTGGAGCTTTATAAAATATCGTGTCTACGTTCTGCCGCTACCTAATGATATTTTTAGAGTTCTGACACAGAATTGAAGAGGTTAGTGCTTCCATTACTCCAGACGTGTTAACCAAAGTGTGGGAAGAATTGGATTTTTAGGTGGCTATAACGTTTAGGCTATACTTTCAACAATTCCAAGAAAAGCAGATTTCAGCAAGAATAATCCATTATTAGAGACGGAAAAAATTCGCGGTTTCGATGACCTTCAGGATAGACTGCACATTCCCCTGCACACTCGGGCAAATAACGCAACTTCATTGGCTGCCGACTTGTGAGTCGTCTCGGCTCGATCCTTCTGTGGTTGAGGGTTTATAACTGGTTGAGATGTGTCCAGATGAACAGTAAGCCAATAGCAAAAATCATCTAAGAGGTATATGTATATGAATTCTAGCCTATCGCCGAATGAATCCGCGAATTTTTTCGGTCTGTATCCATTATCATTTATCTTAAATGCACCGAGCACAGTCTTGTGTTTATTTTCTTGTCCAGGCGTCATCGCAATCGGTTGATGCACATTTGCTTGAGTCCTTGTGCGCATACGAGTCTCCAACTTCAACCAGGGAGTTAAAATGTCTCCAGTTAGTTCCACAGTAGGCGCATGGACTTCACCTCGACAGGTTTTCGCGTCTCGTCTCAGATTGTCAACACGAGTAAACCAAACATGGCACCTATACAACGGCACGCAGACGTAGACGGACCCGTATACGTCTTCAGCTCGGCAATGCTCAGATAAATTGCGTAAAGACGCAATCCCAGGCGACCGGGGAGATCATCATCGCTATAGCGAGCCCCTCCGCCTGACTGCCATGTTGCGTCAAGCGAGTTCCAGGCCGCGGAAAGCTGCCCACTACCTCTAGTTGTGTGTGTTTGTATATTGTCTGTGTTGAGGGGAGTGAAAGCAAGTGAGTTGAGTCCCTAAAGTGTGATTTAGGTGTGGTGTTTGGAGGGTGGTGAGCTAGGTGAAGTGATTTTTTAAATTTATTTTTTTAAAGCTCGGCAATGCTGAGCTCTTCCGTTTACGTCGCTCCGTGTGACCAATAAAAGACCCGAGTACTTGGTCGAGGTGGTAGCCGTGTTTGTTAATGTTCTACATGCGTTAACAACTGTTTCAAGCACAGGGTTATCTAGTGTTCTATTATTACTTTGTCGTTCATTTTGTAATATACGTGTTAATACTGTACGTGAAATATATCATCACTACATTGTATAAAACAAAGTCGCTTCCCACTGTCTGTCTGTCCCTACGTATGCTTAGATCTTTAAAACTACGCAACGCGTTTTTTTTTAAATAGATAGAGTGATTCAAGAGGAAGGTTTATATGTATAGATACATGCATAATATAGTAGAGAAACACTGCTAATTTTAGAGGTTTCTAATGTGATGTAAATAAACACATATTTTTTTGCGCTTACTTTGCAAACGCTGGCTGAACCCTGCGAGATAGATCAAAATAATGTACTACAGTATTGTACACCTTAAAAAGGTCTTCAAAAAGTTTGCGATGGTATATGTTTATCTCTTAGGGATAACCCACAATAACCAAATTTTAATCCTTTACTTTTTACGAGAAATAATGGCTTATTTACGAAGCGATTTTAAGCAATACTGAGAGATTGGCCTACAGCCGTAATAATCAAACTAAATTGAGAGAAAAAATTATTATTATTATATCATTATTATATAAAGACAATCTGTAGTATTTTTAGTATCAGCTTTGCACCTGTGCGAAGCCGGAGCGGGTCGCTAGTTTTAATGGGGACGTACCACAATGCCGAAATACCACAACGCCGAAATACCACAACGCCGAAATGCCGAATTGACCACAACGCCGACAGCTAGAAAACTGCTGTGTACCACAACGCCGAATTACCACAACGCCGAAATACACTAACGCCAAAAAATATCATTGCAAGACTGCCACAAAGGTTAGGTTAGATTAGACTAGGTTAGGTTAGGTTAGGCTAGGCTAGGTTAGGCTAGGCTAGGATAGGCTAGGTTAGGTTATATTACGCTAGGTTAGGTTAGGTTATGTAAGTTTAGGTTTGATTGTGGTATTTCGGCGTTAAGGTACATTTAAGAAACACACACAAATTCATTCAGTTGTTATTTCGGCGTTGTGGTACACAGCAGTTTTCTAGCTGTCGGCGTTGTGGTCAATTTTGAAATTCGGCGTTATGGTATTTCGGCGTTGTGGTAACGACCCGTTTTAATTAAATTAATATTTCATTACCTTGAGATGCAATCTCATTGGTGGCCATTTGTTAAGTTTCCGTGCCTTGTGGAAGCGCCAGACGCGATGGTGCAATGTCCCGGGAGATCAGTCTCAGTATGCGCGCCGTGGTAGAGAGGCCTAGGCGCGGGGACGCTAGGGGCGACACTGAATGGCCCATCACGAGTATCTTCATCTCTACGCGCCAGGCTGGCGTTCTCGTCGGAAACGCGCCTCTATCGGACTTCAAAATATGACCTTTTAAAATTTTTATTTTTGGAATATTAACGGTAGAAGCCTTTTTGACGTGATAACGTCTGGTAAATCGACGAACGCCGTCTGCACGCACGAAAAAATTGACACGTTCCGCCTGAGCCGAGCGTGCAAGAACCGGCCAACCGCCGTACGAGAAAACTCTTCTATAATATCAAACAGGTTAAGGCGGGCTTTTTAACTAATTGTTCGTTATTATATTTAAACAAATTATTTAAATTAAATCTGCTAAAACTGTAAATAATATTTGAAAATTAAAAATTATGCAATTTTTCATCAATATTTTCTTATGACGTTATCACGTAAAATTATCGTCCGTAAACTGACTTAACAGACAGCACCCTTTTTTACACATCCATAGTCCCTCGACAATATTTGTACCAAGTATTTTAAACTTTAAAAAAATTGGTTGTCTGTAAAGTCGGTTTACGGACGATAGTTTAACATGACAAAGTCATAAAAAAACATTGATGAAATGATTGCATACTTTTATGAATAAAATTGAATCATTTTTATCGAATTATCACTATTTTGTATGGATACAAAGAAGGAGTGAAATGAAATCAACATTTTAATTGATAAATTTACTTTTATTTGCACTCATTAATTCAAATATGTTTATTACTTTAACGAAGAGATTATTTTAACTATAACTTTTATACATGTTTGCTATTTAACTTCTTCCAATCTGTGTTATTCTGTTAAGGATAGGACGATGATAGGAAAAGTAGGAAACGAATGGGAGTGTTTCAAGTTTAATGTGCCTCGAAAAAGTCAAATCGATGGTTGTTCCAATCGAGTGAAAGAGAGATAGATTCGGCGCAAGCGTACAATTAGCGTAACGGGACACAACATTACGGGACAATGTGCGTAACGGGACACTTTTTCGTGCGTGCAGCCGGCGTTCATCGATTTACTAGACGTTGTCACGTCAAAAAAAACTCTATGACCCTCATTTATGTCTTATTCAATATAAAAAAAATTACACATGAAAATCAAACATAAATAATGTCTTCTATAGGCAAGTGCAATAACTCTTTAACGACTCCGCCTACCGGGGCACAAAGACGGTATACATAGAGCTTCAGATTTTAAAAAAATATCGCGATTTAGAAACTGCTGAAGATATCCGAGAAGTTTCAGTTTAAGAAACAATTTAAAAACAGCCAGAGGTCGGATGAGTACGTCTGTTTCAGGATTTAGTTTTTAAACTTTATTTTTATGAGCGCTAATATGGCTAAAACTCTTGTTTTCGGAATAATGATTTGAGGTATGAAAAATCCAGGTTGAGATTCTTGAAAGCACTTTCAGGATCATTCAATACACGTTTTATCTTAATTCC